>NC_072437.2:22501818-23117727 GCF_028878055.3 Symphalangus syndactylus | reverse complement strand
GTGGATCACGAGGTCAGGAGATTGAGACCATCCTGGCCAGCATGGTGAAACCCCGTTTCTACTAAAAATACAAAAATTAGCCGGGTTTGGTGGCACGTGCCTGTAGTCCCAGCTACTTGGGAGGCTGAGGCAGAAAAATCGCTTGAACCTGAGAGGTGGAGGTTGCAGTGAGCCAAGATCGCTCTACTTCACTCCAGCCTGAGCAACAGAGTGAGACTCCATCTCAAAAAAAAAAAAAAAAAAAAAAAATTATGCCTGTGGTGCCCTTATAATGATACATAGTTTATCTAGTAATTTCACTCCTGGAAACTATCATAAAAAAATAGTGGGAAATGGAAAAAAAGCTTTATGCCCGAAGATATGATTATCACTACATATTTTGAAAACAAACAAAATAGAAACTAGTTACCTAACAGAGAAGTGTTATAAATTTTACATTCACACAATCGAGTATTATTGACATGAAAATTATGTTTATAAATATGACTTAAGATAATGATTCTGTTAAGTAAAAAATATAGAATTATGTCATGTAAAAATATGGGCAGAAGATCAGAAGGAAATATATCAAAATTTAAGGCATTAATGGGTGATGTGGTTTAATGGGTAGTTTTAATTTTTTTCATCATGTTCTGTGAATTCCAAACTTTTAACCATGGGTATGTATTATTTACATGATGATAAGAAAATAGTTTTTTGTTTTTTTAATTGATACACAATATTTTACATATTTATGAGATTCATGTGATATTTTCTTATGTATGTGAAATGTGTAATGATCAAATCAGTGTATTTGGGGTATCCGTCACTAGCAGTATTTATCCTTTCTATGTGTTGGGAACATTTCAAGTCCTTTTTTCTAGCTACTTTGAATTATGTAATATATTGCTGCTAACTATAGTCACCCTACTTTGCTATTGAATAGTAGAATTTATACCTTCTATCTAACTGTATAGATAACTTTTTTTTTGTTTGTACCTATTGACTAACCTCTCCATCAACCCCTCCCACCAGCATGCCCTTCCCAGCCTCTGGTATCTATCATTCTACTCTAACTCCATGAGGTCAACATTTTTATTTCCCACTTAAGAGTGAGAACACGGTATATTGGTCTTTCTGTGTCTGACTTATTTCACTTAACACAGTGACCTCCAGTTTCATCCATGTTGCTGCAAATGACATTCCATTCTTTTCTGTGGCCAAATAATACCCCATTGTGAATGTATACCACATATTCTTTATCCATTCATCTGTTGATAGACACTTATGTTGATTATATATGTTTGCTATTGTGAATAGTGCTATAATAAACATGCAAGTGCAGGTATCTGTTTGAGATGTTGATTTCTTGTCCTTTCAATAAATACCTCATAATGGGATTGCTGGATTGGAGAGTAGTTCAGTTTTTAGATTTTTGAGAAATCTCCATAGTGTTTTCCGTTGTGGTTATACTAGTTTACATTCCCAGCAGCTGTCTATAAGAGTTTCCTTTTTCCACATCCTCACCAACATCTGCTATTCTTTTATCTTTTTAGTGATAGCCATTCTAACTGGGGTAAAATGATATTCCATGTCACTTTTATTTACATTTATCTAATAATTAGTGATGTTGCACATTATTTATATACTTGTTTGCCATTTGTATAATTTCTTATGAGAAATTCAGATCTTTTCCCCTTTAAAAATCAGATTGTTTATTGTTGAGTTGTTCAACTTCCTTGTATATTCTTGATATTAGTCCCTGTAGGAATCGTTTGCAAATATTTTCTCCCATTGAACAGACTTGCTCTTCACTCTGTTGATTTTTTTTCCTTTGCTGTGCAGAAGATTTTTCCCATTTGTCTATTTTTACTTCTGTTGTCTATGTTTTTGAGGTCTTAGCCATAACATCTTTACCTACTAGACCAGTGTCCAAAAGTGTTTGCCTTATGTTTTCTTCTGGTAGTTTTATACTTTGGGGTATGTTTAAGTCTTTATCCATCTTGAGTTGATTTCTGTACGTGGTAAGTGACGGTGGTCTAGCTTCATTATTCTGCATATGGATATCAGATTTTCCCAGTACCATGTATTCAAGAGGGTGTCCTTTCCCAAATGTATGTTCTTGGCACCTTTATCAAAAATCACTTGGCTATAAATACATGAATGTATTTCTGGATTCTCTATTCTCTTCCACTGGTCTGTGTGTCTGTCTTTATATCAGTACCATGCTGTTTTGGTTACTGTAACTATATTTTCAGATCAGGTGGTGTGATGCATCCAGTTTTGGCTTTGGATATTCAGGTTCTTGTTTGGTTCTATATGAATTTTAGTATTTTTTTTCTATCTCTGTGAAAAATGACAATATCTTAATAGAGATTGCATTGAATCTATAGATTGCTTTGGACAGTATCATCATTTTAATATTTATCTGAACCATGAGCATGGGATGTTTTTCCATTTGTTTGTGTCTTTTTCAATTTCTTTCAATCAGTGTTTTGTAGTTTTTCTTGTACAGATCTTTTACCTCCTTGGTTAAATTAATTCCTAAGTATTTTTTGCAGCTATTGTAAATGAGATTACTCTTTTGATTTCTTTTTGGCTGTTTCATTATTGATGGATAGAAACACTACTGATTTTTGTGTGCTGATTTTATATCCTGCAACTTTATTGAATTTATCAGTTCTGAAAATTTTCTGGTGGAGTCCTTGGTTTTTCTAGATATACAATCATGTTGTGTGCAAAGAGGGACAGTTTAACTTCCTCTTTTCCAGTTTGGATGTGTTTATTTGTTTCTCTTGCCCGATTGCTCTGGTTAGGACTTCCAGTACCACATTGAATAGGAGTGGTGAAAGTGGGCATCTTGTCTTGTTGCAGTTCTTAGAACATTTCAGCTTTTCCACAGTGCGTATGATGTTAGCTGTGTGTTTGTCATTTCTGTCATTTATATTATGCTAAGGTATATTCCTTTGGTGCCTAGTTTGTTTAGAACTTTTAATCATGAATGAATGTTGAATTTAATCAAATTCTTTTTCTGCATCTATTAAGAGGATATGTTGTTTTCCTTCTTTTGATGTGATGTATCACATTTGTTGATTTGTGTATGTTAAACCATCCTCGCATCTCTGGGGTAAATCCCACTTGATCATGGTGTATTATCTTTTTGATATGCTTTTGGATTTGGCTTGCTAGTATTTTGAGAATTTGTGCGTCTGTGTTCATCAGTGATATGGTTTGGCTGTGTCCCCATCCAAATTTCATCTTGAATTCCCATGTGTTGTGGGAAGGACCCAGTGGGAGGTAATTGAATCATGGGGGCAGGTCTTTCCCTGCTGTTCTCATGATAGTGACTAAGTCTTATGAGATCTGATGGTTCTGTAAGGGAGAATTTCCCTGAGCAAGCTCTTTTTTGCTTGCTGCCATCCATATAAGATGTGACTTGCTCCCCCATGCCTCCCGCCATGATTGTGAGGCCTCCCCAGTCATGTGGAACTGTAAGTCCTTTGAACCCTTTTTCCTGTGTAAATTACCCAGTCTCGGGTATGTCTTTATCAGCAGCATGAAAACAGACTAATAGAATCAGGAATATTGGCTGTGGTTTTCCTTTATTGTTGTGTCCTCGTCTGGTTTTGGTATCAGGGTAATGCTGGTTTCATAGAATGTGAGTTAGGGAGAATTCTCTCCTCTTCATTTTTTTGGGAATAATTTGAGGAGAATTCGTGTTCTTTTTTGAAAGTTTGGTAGAATTAGGCAGTAAAGCCATCTAGTCTTGGACTCTTCTTTGTTAGGAGACTTTATTACTGATTGAATCTTATTACTCATTATTGGTTTGTTCAGGTTTTCTATTTCTTCTTAATTCAGTCTTGGTGTGTTGTATGTGTCCGGGAATTTATGCATTTCCTCCAAGGTCTCACAATTTGTTAGTGTATAGTTTTCTATAATAGTCTCTGATGATCTTTTATGTTTATATGATATCAGTGTGCTTCTTCATTTCTGACTTTTTTGGAGGTCTTCTCTGTCATGGTTAGTCTATCAAGTGGTTTATCTTTTCATAAAACAAACTTTTCATTTTGTCGATCCTTTGTATTTTTTCTTTAGTATCAATTTCATTTAGTTCTGCTCTGATCTTATTTATTTTTTCTGCTAATTTGGGGTTTGTTCTTGCTTTTCCAGTGCCTTGAGATGCATCATTAAATTGTTTATTTGAATCTTTCTCCTTTTTGATATAAGAGCTTACTGCTACAAAGTTCTTTAGCACTGCTTTTGCTGTATGCCACAGGTTTTAGTATGTTGTGTTTACATTTTCATGTGTTTCAAGACATTTTTTATTTCCTCCTTCATTTCTTCCTTGACCCAGTAGTTATTCAGGAGCATGTTGTTTAATTTCAATGTGTTTGTATTGCTTCCAAAGTTTCTCTTGTTATTGATTTGTAGTTTTATTCCATTGTGGTCTGAGAAAATACTTGATATGATTTCAATTTCTAAAAATTTATTGAGACTTGTTTTTGTGTCCTAACATATGGTGTATCCTGGAGAATATTCCATCTGCTGGTAAGAAGAATGTGTATTTTGTAGCTATTGGATGAAATATTGGGTAAATTTCTAAAGTCCATTTCACCAAATGTACATTTTAAATCCAGTGTTCTTTTCAATGTTCCATCTAGGTAATGCTGAGAGTAGGGTGTTGAAGGTTCCAGCTATTATTGTATTGGAGTCTCTCTCTCTCTCTCTTTAGCTGTAATAATGTTTGCTTTGTATGTGTAGGTACTCCAGTGTTGGTTGCATATACGTTTAGGAGTGTTTTACCTTCTTGAAGAATTTATCCCTTTATCATTATATAATGACCATCTTTGTCCTTTTAACTGTTTTTGACCTAAAGTTTTATCTGATAGAAGTGTAGCTATTCCTAGGCCGGGCGCGGTGGCTCAAGCCTGTAATCCCAGCACTTTGGGAGGCCGAGGCGGGCGGATCACGAGGTCAGGAGATCGAGACCATCCTGGCTAACACGGTGAAACCCCGTCTCTACTAAAAATACAAAAAATTAGCCGGGCGAGGTGGCGGGCGCCTGTAATCCCAGCTACTCAGAGAGGCTGAGGCAGGAGAATAGCGTGAACCCCGGGGGGGCGGAGCCTGCAGTGAGCCGAGATCGCGCCACTGCACTCCAGCCTGGGTGACAGCGAGACTCTGTCTCAAAAAAAAAAAAAAAAAAAAAAAAAGAAGTGTAGCTATTCCTGCTTGCTTTTGGTTTCCATTTGCATGGAATATCTTTTTCTATTCCTTTACTTTCAGTTTATATATCTCTTTACAAGTGAGATGACTTTCTTTTAGGCAGTGTGTGGATGGGTCATGTTTTTTAATCCATTCAGCAAGTCTGTATCTTCTAAGTGTAAAGTTTAATTCATTTACGTTCAAGGTTATTATTGATATGTGAGGACTTATTTCTGTCATTTTATTAGTTGATTTCTGTTTATTTTGTGTGTTCTCTCTCTCTCTCTCTCTCTTTCTCTCTTTAACAATTGTGTCTTGTTGGTTTTCTGTATTGGTAACATTTGAATCTTTTCTCTGACTTCATTGGTTTGTTCTACCAGTGGTATTTATGTTTCACGATGGTAGATACCATTCTTTCACTTCTGGGTATAGGATTCCCTTAAGCGTTTCTTGCAGGGCTGGTCTAGTGGTGAGGAATTCCCTCAGCTTGTGCTTGTCTGGGAAAGACTTTATTTCTCCTTCATTTATGAAGGATAACTTTGCTGGGTGTAGTATCCTCAACTGGCAGGCATTTTCTTACAGGACTTTAAATATATCATGCCATTTTCTCCTGGCCTGTAAGGTTTCTGTGGAGAAATCTGCTGTTATATCTGATGAGTGTCCCCACTAGATGCTTTTCACTTGCTGTTTATAGAAATCTCTCTTTCTTTTTAACTTTTGACAGTTTGACTGTAATCTGCCATGGGCAAAACCTTTTGGAATTGTATCTATTTGGGAATCTGTGTGCCTCCTGTGTCTGGATGTCTAAATCTCATTAGACTTGGGAAGTCTTTGTCTGTTATTTCATTAAATAGGTTTTCTAATACTTTTTAAAAATCTTCTGGGACAGCAAAATTCAAATATTTGGTCACTTTATGGTGTCTCATATGTCACGTAGGCCTTGCTTATTCTTTTTTGTGTGTATTTTTATTTGACTGGGATATTTCAAAAGTCTTGTCTTAAAATTCTGAGATTCTTGATTCTACTTGATCTAGTCCACTGTTGAAGCTTTTCAATACATTTTACATTTCATTCAATGAATTTTCTATTTGATTCTGGCAAATTTCTCACTTATTTCCTGAATTGTTTTTCTGATATTTTTGGATTGTTTTAAAGTATTCTCTTATAGCTCACTGAGCTTAATTTCAATATTTTGAATTGTTTTTCTGGGATTTCATAAATGTCTTTTAGATTGGGATCTGTTGCTGGAGAATTATTGTGTTCCTTTGGAGGTTGCTTGTTTATGTTCCTGTGTCCTTATGTTGACATCTGTGCATCTGGGGTAACAGTTACTTATTCCATTTTTTTAAATTTCCATTGTTAGGGGAAGACTTTTTCCTGACCATTTATCTGTGGTGTTGGTTGCATAGGACACTTTTTGGCATTGATTCTCAATGTGTGCAGTAGGGTAATCTCTGTATGATTTCTTCATCTGTAAACAGTGTCAGTGGTGTCTCTGTTTTCTAGGTGGCTTATAGCACAGTTGCTAGTGGAGGCTTTGATGAAGTTGTGCTGAAATGTGGGCCACCAGTTGGGCCAGACTTAGGGCCCTATAGGTGGCAATGGTGGGTTGAGCCTTGGCCCCCAGGGTGGTGTACACTGGCATCAGTGTTAGCAGGTGCAGGGAGGTTGATTCTTGGGCCTCTAGAGGACTTGCTTGGGTGCTGGGAATGACAGTGGTAGGTAGGTTCTTGAGTACCTGGAGCAGTGGTTGTGGCATGGGCAATGGCAGTAGCAGTGGTGGGACAATTCTGTAGGACCTAAGGGTCCATGCCGGTGTTGGCAGTAGCTGTGATGGGCTGGGTCAGCCATTGCCCAGGCCCTGAGGTGATGGTAGTGGCAGGTTGGGTGGGCATGACACTGGGAGGTGTGCTCAGATGCCAATGGTAATGGATTGAACTGGGTGATCCCCAGGTCCCTGGACAGCATGCTCAGGTACTGGGGGTGATAGAACCAGGCAAGATGGTTCTTAGGCCCCATGTTGGTACATTCAGGCTCTGGCTATGGTTGGTGGGCAGCAGGGGAGTGGGATGATCCACCAGCCACAGGTGCAATGCTCAGGTAGAGGCAGCAGCAGCTGTGCTGCTGTTCTGCCACTGGGGAGGGTGAAGTCACTTTCAATAGGAGCAGTTGGAGGCAGGTGGCTGGGGCATGCTTTGCTCATCCTATGCCCCCCCACCCCAAAACACACACACACAGTTTGCAGCAAATGGAATTTGTCCTCAGGTGCATGGAAATGTGTGATTGTCCCTCTTCTGGGGAGGCAGTGTGACTGCCAGTGGCTTCTGCCTTGGCCCTAGCAGGGAATGTCAGTGGGACCCCAGAGATATGGAGATGCAGGGGCTGTTAGGCCCCAGGGCAGGACACAGTCTAGGGGAGCTGGGCTCTCAAAATGATCCCATACTGCAGTGGCTTAGGACTCGGGTTTGTGGGACTGGGCACGAGCTCCCTCTCTGGATCGGTGGCATTGTGCAATCTCCAGGTAGCTCCCTCAGTTAGTCTCAGAGCCCATAAGGATCAAGGGTCTTTTCCATGGTTTGGATAGTAGGAGTCCATAGTGGAAATGTGGACTGCTCAGGGTCTCTCACTTACACTTTCTTGCATTAGGGAACCTGTCTAGGCTTCCAGCCAATCCCAGCCTAGCAGTCTGCCTTATTTCCCTCTCCTTTCTTGCTTTCGGTTTTTCCTGTCACTTCTCTGGTGAATTCCAGTGTTCTCCCTTAGACGACCTATTCGAAGTGTGATTATCTACTTACTATATTGGTTCCTCTCCATGGAAGAGGCAAGTAGCAGATACATCTATTCAGCCATCTTGAAGCCCCTTCTTTAAACAAAAAAAAAACAAAACAAAAAGCTTTTAAGGGGAAAAATCCTCTCTGAAATTTTTGCTAATTGTTTTATATAAAAATGTAAGTGATTCCCTCTGAAGTATCTCAGTTATTATAGTTAATTTTGTCTTACCTGAAAAAGCTTCCTGCTCATAAACTTATCTGCCTTCGGCCAGATGCAGTGGCTCATGCCTGTAATCCCAGCACTTTGGGAGGCTGAGGCGGGTGGATCACGAGGTCAGGAGCTCGAGACCATCCTGGCTAACACGGTGAAACCTCCTCTCTACTAAAAATACAAAAAATTAGCTGGGCGTGATGGTGGGCGCCTGTAGTCCCAGCTACTCAGGAGGCTGAGGCAGAAGAATGGCATGAACCCGGGAGGTGGAGCTTGCAGTGAGCCGAGATTGCGCCACTGCACTCCGGGCTGGGCGACAGAGCGAGACTCTGTCTTAAAAAAAAAAAAAAAAAAAAAAAAAAATTTATCTGCCTTTTCAGAGCCAAAGGACTATAGCAGCTCCAAAGAAACGCCACTTTCCCTGAACATCAGAAACTTCAGATTCAGGATGAATAACAAATTACTAATTAGTTATCATTTGTGTTTTCTAGAACACAAAGTGACTTGTTATGGATGTTTGTTACTGTTTTCTACCACTCTTTAGACCGTATTCTTTCATTGGCTAGATTTTACTTTTACTTTGTCTTTAATCTCAATAGCAGATGTCTTTTCTTAAAATGTTATGTCAGAAAAACGAATGACCTTGTAAGTAATCTTAATACTTGTATCTGATATTTAAGAATTTGTGCTTTTTAGCTTTTGTAGAAAAGAATGCTGAGAGAGAGTCACACAGAAAATTAGGGCAGTAATTGTCAAGGCTATTCTAGACATAGTAAACAGACCTATAAAGAAACCTTCCAATTCTCTTTGTAAAATAATATCCTAGCTTTCTTCTAAGGTTGGCAGTGAATGACAGTCACTCTGTGTGTGAAGGAGCAGTTGGACTTTTAAGCCCTTATGCTGCTCCCATTGTCCCCACACTCTGCAGAGCCCCATTTCCCTGAATTGTCTCTCAGATTCTGGCAAGCTTTCAGGTATCAGTCTCAGATGGTGTACCTCCTTCTCTGCCACCCTGCTGCATTCAGCAGACTATCTCTTCATAAGCACTGATAAGACTGTTAATTAGTCAAGACTACCACAGGCCCCAAACCCCAGGAATTCCAGTCCATAAGCAGTATAGCTGGTTTTGGAGCACACCGTCCGTAAAGGTTGTGGTCCCAGGAGATTGTCACAGAGTAGTTTTTATTCAGGTAAGATATACATGGCATAAAATTTGCTCTTTTAACCATTCAGTGGCATTAAGTACATTCACAGTGTTGTACAACCATCACCACTATTTATTTTCAGAACTTTTTCATTATCCCAAACGAAGCTCTGTTCACATTAAACAATAAATCCCCATACCCTTCTTCCTGAAGACTCTGGTAAGCTCTATCTACTTTCTATCTTTATTAATTTGCCTATTGATATTTCATATAAGTGGAATTATACAATATTAGTTCTTTTGTGTCTGGCTAATTTCATATAACATAATGTTTTCAGGGTTCAGCCATGTTGTAGCATGTATCAGAATTTTGTTCCTCTTTAAGACTGAATAATATTTCATTGAATGTATATACCACAGTTTGTTTATCCATTCATCTGTTGGACATTTACACTGCTGCTAACTTTTGGCTATTGTGAATAATGCTGTGCTGTGAACTTTGATGTACAAGTACCTGTATGAAACTCTGCTTTCAGTTCTCAGGGTATATACCTAGAAGTAGAATTGCTGAATCATATGGTATTTCTGTGTCTAACTTTTTTGACAAACTGCTAAACTTTTTCACAGCTGTTGCATCATTCGTCATTCCCACTGTCAGTTCACAAGTGTTCCCATTTCTCCACATCCTCACCAATTCTTGTTATTTTGTGGTTTTGGCATGTTTTGCTTTGTGGTAATTGCCATCCTAATGGGTGTGAACTGGTATCTCATTGTGGTTCTCATTACATTTCCTTAATAACTAGTGATGTTGAGCATTGATTCATAATACCTGTTGGCCATTTGTATATCTTCTCTGGAGGAATATCTATTCAAGTCCTTTGCCCATTTTAAATTGGGATCTTTGTTTCTTGTTGAGTTGTAGGAGTCCTTTATATATTCTGGATATTAACTCCTTATCAGATACATGATTTGCAAATATTTCTTCCCATTCTGCAGGTTGCCTTTTGACTCTGTTAGTAGTGTCCTTTGATGTACAACAACATTTTAATTTTTATGAATTCCACCTTTTTTTGGTTACCTTTGCTTGGCACCTTTGTCAGATATCAATTGATCATAAATGCAGATTTATTTCTGGGCTGTCTAGTCTATTCCATTGATCTGTATGTCTGTCCTTATTCTAGTACCGCATTGTTTTGATTACTGTAGCTTTATAGTCAGTTTTGAAATCAAGAGGTATGTGTTCTCCAACTTTATACTTCTTTATCAAGATTGTTTTTGCTTGTCGTTAAATTTTATTTCCTGCTCTGTTTTGTGATTGCCTTTTACTAACAACAGTGGCTTAAATTTATTGAGCACTGAGTGCCAGATACTATGTTCAGCATTTAAAATGAATTATCTCATTTTATTTGCACAGCAACCCTATTAGAAAGGTATTGATAGCATCCCCATTATACAGATGAAGAAACTGAGACACTAAAAGGTTATTTGAACTCATGCTCGTAACTGTGACATCATATTACTTAGTTACATTTACTGCATCTGTTTAAACATTTCCTAAAGTTCAAAAGAAATGTCACTTTATAGACTTTATCTTAAAATGAAGAAGTGTGCACAAAAAATGAACAATAATATGCAGCAGCCCTGCTTGAGCACTTTGAAAACTGAAAGCTTAGGGAGGCTTGACCCTCTGACCAACCCCTCTACTGCCCCTGTGTACCTGGTTGAGGGAAAGAGTGTGGGGCTAAACTCTGAGCACATTTCTCCTGGCCATGTCCCATGTGTGCCCTGCCTGATAAGAGGAAGGGTTACATCCTTTTATAATTTGTCCTGCAGAGAGGGAACACCTTTATTCATTTTGTATACTCAGAAGTATTACTGTTTTGCAACTAACAGAAAAGAACCGTATGAGTAGCAACAGCCTACACCCAGGTACCACCTGATTTGCATAACGATCCTATCTAGATTCTTAAGCTTGCATTTCCCATTCTCACTAGGTTTCTGTTTTGTTTCATTTTTTGCCTTTTTGGCCTATTGCAACATTTCTGGAAACTAATCTACCTATTTACCAGGTACAAGTAACTTGTAAAAAATGATTTGCAGCTGTACCATAGCCTGGTGGACACAGACTTTAGGCCGCCTGAGATCTATTCCTGTAATTCATCCTGTTTAAAGGTTCATAATTAAAAATAGAAACATAGTATTTTGACTTTTTAAAACATTTTGTTGAATCTACAAATAGCAATCATGGTTATTATGATAGCAGTTTGTCCTACTTGAAGGATCAGTGCTACACTGCGTAAACAAACCAAAGTAGTTCACATTTCTTAAGTAATTCAGTGATTTGTTCTTTATGCCCTCTACTTTCTTGTAAGACATCAGGCATAGACAACTGTTACACATTACAAGTTGAGTGTCCCTTATCCAAAATGCTTGGGACCAGAAGGGTTTCAGATTTCAATTTTTTGGATTTTGGAATATTTGCATATATGTGTTGATGAAGTATCAAATTCTGTAAAATATTTGAAGAGATTCATTTGGAGCCAAATATGAGTGACCAGTGGCCTGTGACACAGCCCTTAGGAGATCCTGAGAACATTTGCCCTAGGTGATCAAACCACAACTTGGTTTTATACATTTTAGGGAGACATAAGACATCATTTGATACATGTAAGATGTACATTGGTTTGGTACATCTGGCAAAGCAGGAAAACTGGAAGCAGTTGCCTTCCAGGTTATAGGCAGATTCAAAGATTTTCTAGTTGGCAGTTGGCTGAGTTGTTATCTGGAATCAATAGAAAGGAATGTCTGTTTTAAGATAAGGGTAGTGGAGACCAAGGTTTTATCATGCAGATGAAGCCTTCAGGTGGCAGCTTCAGAAAGAATAGATGGTAAATGTTTCTAATCAGACTTAAAGCATCTGTTCTATCAGTCTTAAGATCTGCTTTAATGTTAATGCTGGTCAGTTGTGTCTGAATTCCAAAAGGAAGGAGGGAATAATGAGGCCTATCTGACTCCCCCTTCCCGTCATGGCCTGAGCTAGTTTTTCAGGTTAACTTTGGAATGCCCTTGCCAAAAGGAGGAGTCCATTCAGATTGTTGTGGGGCATAGAATTTTATTTTTGGTTTACATACATAATGAGATATCTTGGAAAAGGGACCCAAGTCTAAACATGAAAGTTATTTATGTTTCATGTATACCTTATGCCCATAGCCTGAAGGTAATTTTAGACAATATTTTTTTAAATTGTGTGTATGAAACCAAGTTTGTGTACTTGAGCCATCAGAAAACAAAGGTATCAGGTGTGGAATTTTCTACTTGGAGCATCATGTGAGCACTCAAAAAGTTGCAGATTTTGGAACGTTTTGGATTTGCAGATTAGGGATGCTCAACCTGTATTATATTTGACTTATCTCTGAAACATTTCCTTTTGAGCATCATGCTTAGGGACTCTCACAAACACTAAAAGTTCTTTTTAACTATAGTAACTATTTTCTTTTAGATGCTAAAATAATCAGCACATGGCCTCTGGCAGCCTTCCCTTCAAACTGACCTCTTTATTCTTTAAACACTACCCCCTTCTGACAAGGTGTCTCATAGATCATCTTGATTCTTTGTTCTCCAAATGTGGAACTGCCTATTCACCAAGTTTTTTTCTGTAGAAAATAGTGCTAACGACCAAAATCTGGGCATTAGATGTGCACTGCATATTGTTTCATATAAAATATTCAGAGTAGAAAAGAGTGAAAACAGAGCAAGAAAAAATGTTCTTCTTTTAAAAGGGCATATATTTATGTTGGTAGTTCTAATTAACCTCTACCTTTATTTCATCTCTTTAAACTTTACAGTTTCCTCCTTTTCCATTATATGATCTTACTCAATAATGTGTTCAAATTACAATTTTGGTCCTCCCTTCTGCACTGCCGCCAAAGTTAAAAGGCTCTTCTTCTTTTGTAACTCTTGACACTAGTGCCCTGGTATTGCATTCAAAGTACGCAGGTTCTGACTGTCCCCCTCGTCAGGATCATTTGTCCTTCAGCTCTCTGAAAAGAAAAAGACATTGCAAAATTTTTCTAACGGAATACTAAAGTATATAATGCACACATAGATTTCCATAAACTTAGACGTAGCATGAAGGGAACAAAGACAGATTCAAGGTTTTCTGGATTTAACCAAAACTCTCCTTTTGCTTTGCACTTTGATGGTAACAGTGTCATTTATCTTTTATCACAGCCAGCTTTGGTGTTGAAATTTCACATATAATGTGTTCATTCACTGTTGTAGCAGTCAACTTTTTTTTTTTTTTTTTTTTTTGAGACGGGGTCTTGCTCTTTTGCCCAGCCCGGAGTGCAGTGGCGCAATCTCGGCTCACTGCAAGCTCCACCTCCCGGCTTCACGCCATTCTCCTGCCTCAGCCTCCCGAGTAGCTGGGACTACAGGCGCCCGCCACTACGCCCGGCTAATTTTTTGTATTTTTAGTAGAGACGGGGTTTCACTGTGTTAGCCAGGATGGTCTGTAGCAGTCAACTTTTTAAAAGCCGATTTAAAATGACAGAAAATATGCCCAAAGTAATGTTAAGGATCATAATCATAATGTTTAAAATTTAAAAAACTTAAAGTATAATAATTTCTTTAGGTACATATTGTCATAACATTGTCTCATTCAGTAAGAGTCACTCTATAAAAGACATCAAGACATTTGGATCATAGCATATTTTCATTATAGTTTTTATATAGTTGTCTTACATTCTTGATCAATCTCCAGAGGTTTTCTTTTCCACATGAGTATGGAGAATTTAGTTAATTTAGCTGCAAAGAGTAAACTTGGTGACAATAATACAATTTTAGGGTGAATTAAAACATGTCAGTCTCCTAATCTCATAAGCTATGATTTTCATATTATCTTCATAGAAGGGAAAAAACCCACAAACTCTCTTTTTCCTTGTGACTTGGTTAAATAGGTTTCAATAAGATCATGGATGTAAAATATCATTGGCCTTCCATATCCAAGGGTTCCACATTCCTGGATTCAACTAACCATGGAATGAAAATACTCAAAAAAAGAAAAACAATTAAAAAATACAAATTTTAAAACAATATAACAACTATTTACATAGCATTTACATTGTATTAGGCGTTATATGTAATCTCGGATGATTTAAGGCATATGGAAGGATGTGAGTAGGTTCTATGCAAATACTATGCCATTTTATGTTAGAGACTTGCCTATTCTTAGATTTTGGTATCCTCAGGGAGTCCTGGAACCTATCCCCCTACAGATACTAGGGGATGAGTATATCTTTTGCCAAAATCTTATCAGAATGACCACAGATAATGCTTTCATCTTGGACCCTAGCAAAACCTGGGGCCATCATATCTTTTTTTTTTTTAATTTCTTTTTTTTCTTTTTTTTTCCTGTGGTTTTTCAGAGATAGCTCTCACCAAATGCTAGAGCATTACTTCTTAAACTATCCATAGTAAGAGAATAACATTTTTTCCCTAACCCATTGCCAATAAACATGTTGTCCTACTCCTATGACTAATATGTATCTTTTTTTTTTTTTTTTTTTGAGACAGTCTCGCTCTATTGCCCAGCCTGGAGTATAGTGGTGCAATCTCAGCTTACCACAACCTCTGCCTCCTGGGTTCAAGCAATTCTCCTGCCTCAGCCTCTTGAGTAGTTGGCACTACAGGTGTGTGTCACCATGCCTGGCTAATTTTTGTATTTTTGGTAGAGATGGAGTTTCACTATGTTGGCCAAGCTGTTCTCGAACTCCTGACCTCATGATCCACCCGCCTCAGGCTCCCAAAGTGCTGTAATATGTATTTTGTACTACATGTGGCACATAACGGGAGTTTGATGAACCCCAAGCTAGCCTACACCATGTTCAGTGAAATGAGACTGATACATGCTCAAATGTCATGGCCATGTCAAATTACTGCAAGTCGTTGAACACTTAATCTCAATTTCTGTACTTATAGGTTATTAACAGTCTTCAGACCACAAGTTTAGTTGCACTGTAGTTGAGAGTCTCATTTTGTCTGTCTAGGCACACTTGCTTTTAGTCAGGAAAAGTGGCACTGCTTGAAGGCTCTGTATGATTCTGAGCTCCATTGGGAATGGGAGTTCTGATTGCCCTTTCCAAAGAGCTGCCAAATTCTCACCCTCAGCCGCCTTTGGGTCAAGATAAGGCCTGTTTCCCCTTTGGTGCTAGATTCCTCTGCACCTATATCTTCCTTTCTCTTTTCTTCCTCAGACTGAGTAAGCTCATTTACTTACCTTCAAATTCATTAATTCTTTCTTCTATGTGCTCAAATATGCTGTTGAGCTCCTCTCATTAATTTTTTATTTCAATTATTATACTTTTGAATTCCAAAATTTTTATTTGGTTCTTTTTATAATTTTTATCTGTTTATTGATTTGTCTTCATGCCTTCCTTCATTTAGACATCGTTTCTTTTAGCTATTGGAACATATACCCTGAATTCCTCTGTTTTATTCATCTACCTGTATGTATCTCTTAATTCTGTCACCTTTTCTCTAAAGCCACTGCCTCTGACTTAGTTTAGTCCACAATAAACTCATACCTGGATTATCTGAATTACTGTAGAAACCTAATTTCTTCAAGTATTATTTGCTTCAGTCTTTCTCTCCTTTCCTCTTGGATTTTTAGTTACCTATATGCTAGATCTTTTTCATATATTCCTAATCTCTCTCACACTTTGGTTGGTTTGTTTTTTCTTTCCTTTGTACTTTAGTTACTATAACAGTTGATCTGTTATCACATTTACTAATCCCTGTCTCTTCTGTGTACAGTCTGCAATTAAACCCACCCAATAAGTTCTTAGAGTTCTTAATTATAAATATTATATTTTAAAAATCTTAAATATCTCTTTGATTCTTTTTAAATAGATTTTAGTTCTGTCAAAATTTTTCTTTTTATAAATTTTTGTGCTTTTTAAAAAATATATTGATGGTTATTTTAAAGTCCTTGTCCAAGTAATCTTTGGGGTTTTTTACTGTCTTTTTTTTTTTTCCTGTTGGATTTCAATATTTGGTCCTTTTCTCTTTGCATGACTTTTTTTTTTTTTTTTTTTTTTATGAGAGCCAGAAATCGATGAAAAGCTGTAGAAGCAAAGAGCTAAGGTTTGTTGTTGTAGCCTGTGTGCCAGGTGCTCACTTGCTTCTGTTGAGGTCTGTTTTTAGGCTTTGTGAAGGCTCTACTATTTTTGTGTCTTACTTCTAGGATCTGGCCTTACTGGGTCTCAAATGAAAGTCTACAGTGTATATAGTACTTGAACCTTGGTCTCTGTCTTCTCAGTACTATTTTATAGCTGTGGTTTCAACCTCTCCGTTTCTCTTTCCTTCTGGCTTTTGTAGAGGTGTTTTCATATATATGTGCAGGACAGGAGTCAGCAAATGACTTGAGAGGAATTTCTTTGGAGATT
Organism: Symphalangus syndactylus; assembly: GCF_028878055.3. NCBI lineage: Eukaryota > Metazoa > Chordata > Mammalia > Primates > Hylobatidae > Symphalangus > Symphalangus syndactylus. Next base: position 23,100,972 of record NC_072437.2, on the reverse strand, counting down.
TTTCTGGTTTCCTGCAGTTTCTTTCTCTCCTACCCTCTCACCCTGCATCCTGCCCTCAAGTCTCAGCACTTTGGCAGCCCGTAATTTCACTTCTGCTTTCCAAGTCAGTATTCCTCCAGGACGCAATCTGGGGACCCAGGGATGAAGTTTAGGTGAATGTGGAGCTTGCTGCTTATGCCTCCTTCTTTCAAGGACCATAACACCTCACTTCTTGATTGGTGGTTGCTTCCCCGACCACATGCCTCTAAACAGCAGTTTATATGTTTTCTCTAGCTTGTATAGTGGATTAGAACTTGATTTCTAAGATGTTGATTTTATAATTTAATTTTTATAAGCCATTTTATTTTCCTTATATCCAAGCCTTTAAATTGAGAGGAGAGGTGGAGAGGGCTTCATTTACTACTGATAATTAAAATACATGTTCATCTCTCTTAAGTGGTTTTTGGAGAGTAATTTTCATACAATTTTATGTTGGGATATGAAAAACAAACACAAGTGAAAGGAATTAATTGTTTTTGAGAGAAGGCTTAATGTAAAAGGCTACACAAGTATAAAATTATTGCACATAATGTATTCTTTAATTTAGAGAATATTAAACTAGCTTCTATATTTAATCAGAAATATAGAAAATTCTATGTATATTTTTATTTGTCACTTGATATAGTAAAAATCTGGCTTTGAAAATGATTTCAGTGTTAATATAGCTTTCACAAATGTCTGCGTTCTTTTCTAGTGGATTAATGGCTTGGAAAATGATGATTTGTGTATTACATGGCCTACAAGTTGCCAGAAACTTCTGAAGCCAATATTTCCTGGAAGTATACCTTCCATAAGGTGCAATTTTCATAATTTGGTGAGTTTTATATTTTGATTATACATATATATCTTATAAAGATATCAGCATTCTTTCTGGATTATCCTTCTGTCAATGAATAGGCATCTGAGTTGTAAGGAAATAAGTATTTGCCTGAAGCAGTAAGCTTAGGTGGCATGGCTGACTGGGTATCAACAACTAGCAATGTCACTGTATTAGTATGCTCTCATGCTGCTAATAAAGACATACCCGAGAACTGGGTAATTTGTAAAGGAAAGAGGTGTAATTGACTCCCCAGCATGGCTGGGGAGGCCTCAGGAAACTTACAGTCATGGCAGAAGGGGAAGCAAATGTGCTTCTTCACATAGTGGCAGGAAGGAGAAGTATGAGCAAAAGGGGAAAGCCCCTTATAAAACCATCAGATGTCCTGAGAACTCACTATCACAAGAACAGCATAGAGGCAACTGCCTCCATGATTTAATTACCTCCTACTGGGTCCCTCCTATGGCACATGGGGATTATGAGAACTACAATTCAAGATGAGATTTGAGTGGGCACACAGCCAAACCATATTAGTCACATGTTCTGCCTTACTCTTTAGCCCTTATGTCGTTTTATAGTAACCATATTAATGTTACTTTTACATTTTTTCAAAAGAATTTATGACAGAACTTTTTCTTCTTTATTAAAAAGAACTAATGATTAAAGTATAGTAATTTTAGGGAAAGATACATAAATACCACTTTATCATCTATGCATATAATTTTATTATCCCAATAATATCTAAACATTAATATTGGAAATTTGAAAGTTGGAGAAAATACCTATGGCTGTTTTTTCACGTAGGAAATGAATAAGATATTTTTTGCAGCAGTCTTGATAAAGCAGTTATGTTAATGCTATTTTTTTGGGGTCAAAATTCAACCTCTATTTCCTTTTGAAAAAATTTATCATAGAAAATCTAATGAACATTTAGAATAAGGTATTTCAATTCAGGTAAAAGAAAATATACTGGGCTTCCAAAAAGAAGATGAGTAGCCTGATGTTAAATTCCATGTATAATTATATTTGGATGTGCAGCTTTTAGAAATCCTTCATAAATTGTGAAATCCTTTGTGTGTGTGTGTGTGTGTGTGTGTGTGTGTGTGTGTGTGTGTGTATTCCTTAGAATTGCTAGAATTTCTTTAAAAATTACACATTGAATTTCATACTTTCAGTCACAAAAATTAGTCTAAACTTGAATTTCATGAAGATTCTAAGGTGTTGAAATAGTGATTATATACTGTCTTTCTTTTAGGTTCTGTTTATTGATCCGGCCCAAGAATATACCTTGGATTTTATAAAACTTGCTGATCTTTTCTATTCTCACGAAGTTCCCCTTAGGTAATTGTCATTTTATAGCATTAAACTGTCAACTAAAGGAAATTCAATGTTATTCGTATTGTGTTACACAGAGTATTAATAGGGCATTCAAAGCGATGGTTAGCTCTAGTGCCTGACATAACACAGCTGCATGTTGTGAAGTATTATATACCTTTATGTTAGACTCTATTTATCAAATCTGTCTTGTAATGTTGTTTACTTTATTACCTTACTGAGAGAATAATCTGATCACTCTGGAAACTTATAGAAAGGTCTAGCTTCCTATGCTTGTAATCCCAGCACTTTGGGAGGCCGAATCGGGCAGATCACGAGGTCAGGGGTTCAAGACCAGCCTGGCCAATATGATGAAACCCCGTCTCTACTAAAAATTCAAAAATTAGCCAGGCATGGTGGTGCGCGCCTGTAGTCCCAGCTACCTGGGAGGCTGAGGCAGGAGAATCACTTGAACCCGGGAGGCAGAGGTTGCGGTGAGCCTAGATTGTGCCACTGCACTCCAGCCTGGGTGCCAGAGCGAGACTCTGTCTCAAAAAAAAAAGAAAAAAGTATATTTACCGTTTTTGTACAAAAGAACATGGCCATTTGATAATGTTAGCACCAGAGGGAGACAGTTTGATATTTTGCTGGAATCCAGTAGCTATGTGGATTTTGGTGAACAGGCATTACATTCAAACTTTTGAAGTGATAAAATTCTCCTCTTCTCTGTCTATTAATACATTCACTCCATCTAGATATTGTAGTCTAATAATGTTTCTAAATAATGGTTTATTGTGATTCAAGAGGTAATTATAACAGTCCTTATTCATCTTCTTTTTCCAGAATTGGTTTTGTGTTCATTCTTAATACAGATGATGAAGTTGATGGAGCAAATGATGCTGGAGTTGCTCTTTGGCGAGCTTTCAACTATATTGCAGAAGAATTTGATAAATCAGAAGCATTTATTTCTATAGTACATGTGAGTTTATGCACTAAATATGATTTCTTTAGAATGTAAAATTTTTGCATTACATTTATTATTGTAACATTTCAAAGTTTGTAAACTATCATGGAGATTAACACAGATGATGAATTTGTTTTCTGTAACTCCCTGCTGAAGTACATATTATCCTCACATTATAAATTAGGCAACTGAGGTTCTACCAAAATATTTGAATTTACTAAGGTTTACTCAGCCAATAAAGGAATTTAAATTGTATATGTAAGTTTAGAGGAAAACATATTAATAGAAAATGATTATTTAAGAAAAAATTCTTGAACTAGGCTTTGATTAAAGAGATCATTGCAGGCTGGGCACAGGGGCTCATGCCTATAATCCCAGCATTTTAGGAGGCCAAGGCAGGAGGATCACTTGAGACCAGCAGCTTGAGACCAGCATAGGCAACACAGTGAGACCCTGTCTCTACCAAAGAAAAAAAAATCAGGTGCAGTGGCACATGCCTGTAGTCATAGTTACTCAGGAGGCTGATGTGGGAGGATCATTTGGGCCCCGAAGGTTGAGGCTGCAATGAGCCAAGATCGAGCCACTGCACTCCAGCCCAGGCAATGGAGAGAGCCTGTCTCATGGAAAAACAAAAAATCATTGCAGAGTTAAATATTCTGAATGACATAGCATATAGACACTACCTAGAGAGTTTCAAAGAAGGGGGAAGTCATTTATTGACAGCAAACTGTGTGAACGAGGTAAGATTGATACAGAGTCTGACAGAGATGGTATAACAGATGTTAGAAATTGGTAAGAACCCGATTAAGGAAGAACAAGAGATAATAAGATTATTTCATAATTGAGGTTTTGAAATTCTGTTATGGATCATTGTGGAAATATATATGTATTAAAGAGCTATACTGTTATTAAGAAAAGTCAAGTCATAGCTTATAAAATAATTTCTATCATTTTTATATTCATTGGACTTTAGCTTGTGAATCAATATTATATCAAGGAATGACTCTTCTTCCAACTGAGAAAGGAATTTCCAAAGTAGTGCAGATTTCCTACCCTACTTCTGTAACTCCCAGGAAAATCATTAAATACCTTATTAATTCACTGAGCTAGAGTATAGAAACTATACTTCAGTGATTTGGGGGGTTTGTTCTATAAAATAGTGCCATGGAATATGTGTCAATATTATGTCTCAGCTTAGATATTCAAAACTTAGAAACCTGAAGATATTCAGAAATTATCTTTACCTAAGTTATCTTAATTATCAATATTGAATCACTGTTTTGTAAGTGTTTTTTATCAGACATTAATTTACACGTGATGGCATTAATCTACAGTGTTCAGCACAATACTATTAATATATAATCTCTTGGAAAAACAAATTATACTTGAAACCACAGGGTTTAATACAAAGCAGCATAAAAGTAAGTATTAAATTTGTGGCACAGCCTGTAAGTTGTGCTAAACAATTAGAAGGAGAGAGAGAAGGGGAAATAATTTGAACAAGGCACAGTTTTTAGGAAAATACATGAATGATAAAATCTTTTAAAAGTGTTTGCCTGTTTTCAGTGAGCTAATTACCTTATCTCAATTAAGTAATTTGAAGCTATTTAGCACTATAAAGAGAGAAGAGGAATATAAGACCAAAATAATAATAAAATATATGAAAGTTATTGAAATGTGATAAATAGCAAATAATAAAGTTAATCCAACCATATCTGTGACCATATTAAGTGTGAGTAAATTAAACTTTAGCATACTAGAAGAAGAGATATAAAAAGATAGAAAATTATACACAAGGTGACTATTTCACAAATGAAATCTAAGGTAGCCATAAAATATTAGGGGAAATAAACTTTAAGAAAAAGTACTAAAGTTGTACGTAGCTTCAAAATATACAATACAAAATTTGATAGCAAGGGAGGTAAATGGACAGTTTCACTATAATAGTAGTAGGTTATTTCAGCATTTATTAATAGGTGAAGCTGATTAAAAATCAGTAAAAATATATAAGATTTTAACAATACACTTAAGATTAATTTTAAAGGCAAATATAAAATCCAACAATCAGAGAATGAGATAATTTTGCATTCAAAACAGAAGAGGAAAATATGTCTTTTAGTTAGAAAAGAAGGGGTTAAAAGAACTGGTTAACCATTCAGAAATGAGTAACTGATTTTTAAGAAGTAGATGGAAAGTAATAAGAATATACATTAATGAACTAGGAAATAATACAATTATGGGATCAAGAATATAAAAGTTGATATTCTGAAAAAACAAATAAAATTGACAAACTATCATAGAGGTTAGGTTCCAGATGAGCACACCAGGTAGAAACTTCCAGCCTCTTAAGGCCGGGTCTCAGAGATGGGTACATCATTCCTTTCAGTTTATTCCATTGTATTCTGTTTAGTCACAGATTCAGATTCATATACCTACCTCTCAATGGAAGGAGTGTTGAAGAATTTGGAGACCATGTTTTAAAACTAGCACAGCAAATTCTACCAAATATTCAAATGTTTGAAGAAATAATAATTTCAATCTTTAAAATATCTTTTGGAGAATAGAAAAAGAGGAAATATTACCTAAATCAGTCTATGAATCTAATATAATCTGATGTCAAAGCCTGCCAAAAAGAGAAAAGGAAAAATTATAGGCTCTTCTTTGTTGAGAATATGTATGCCAAAGTTCTAAATAAAATGTTAACAAAAGACATCCAGCAGGTATATAAAAAGTAAACTATCATGACAGGGTGAGATTATCTAATGAATAAAAGAAAGTATTTGCAAATTCAAAGAATCTCTAAATATAATTCACCACGTTAATATATTATTCAAGAAGATGCATAAGAAACATTTGAAAAAATTCAAAGCTTTTTTATGATTAAAAAACTCATAAAGAAACAAAATGTTTAGCAAACTATTACGTAAGGGAATTTTGTTAATTGATGACAGTACATCTTAGCAGTAAACTGATAGAAAGCATTGTTTTTAAAAATGGAAAAAGATAAGGTACCCACTGTCAGCACTTCAAGTATAATCCTCAAGTTCCAGTCAGTGCAATAAGATAAGTAAAGGAAATACTCATTTAAAATATTTAAAAGAAATAAATTCTTACTTAAAATTCTAGAGTTACCTACAGAGGAGACTCAAAAGAATCCATTGATTGTGAGATTTGACACAGGAGGTTAGTAAAGTAACTGGATATGAGATCAGTATACTAATATCAGTTGCTTTTCTCTCTTCTAACAACAAATATTTATTAATTTTTTTCATCAGTTTTATTAAGTGCCTACTACATACCACACCCTGTTTTAGGTGCCTGGATAAAGTAATAACATATATAGCCAACAATCCTTATCCTCATGAGAGTACGTTATATAATGACTCCTACATTTACAATGACAAGAGCAAATAAAAGATACTTAGGAAACCTGGGGGCTGGGGGGAAAGGTCAGTTTTGTGGAGAAAATTTGGAATTATAGCCATTAAAGTTTACCTAAATGAATGAAAAGCTCTACCATGTTCATCAATAGAAATATTTCACTTCATAATTATATTGTTTTCTGCAAGTGATTTATAAATTCAATGCATTTCCGACCACAGTGGAATTCTGGGGATTTTTGTGAAATGTGATGATTATTTTAAAATTTATGTGGAAGAATGAAGACTCAAAATGGGTGAGACTTTGAAGGATAAAGTGATGGGACTTGTCATACCAGGTAATAAGATGTATAAAGTTTGTGGTATTGGTTCAAGGGAAAGACATATCTATCAAAAGAACATGGGGGTCCCAAAACTTAAGAATACAGAAGTGACATTACAGTAAATGGGAGTGGACTTACAACAACTGTGGTTCAACAGTGGCTATACCAATGCAAATAAATAAGACCTCACACCTTGTGTAAAAATCATTTCGGTTAGCTTAAAAATGTAAGTGTGGAAAACAAGACTTTAAAACTTTAGAAGTTAGGACCCCAAGGTAAGGATTTCCTAGATAAAATTTAAAAAGCTCTAAGTCTGAAGGACAATACTGATAATTTCAGATAAATTACAAATGAAAACCAGTGCTCATTAAAATATGTCATTGAAAAATAGGGAAAAATGTTATAAGCAGGAGAAGTATTTACAATACATATGGCCAATAAAATATTTATATTCCATGAGATGTAAAGATTTCCTACAATTCAAAAAGAAAAATACCAATGACCCAAGAGGAGAAATGCATAAAATAATTTTTAAAATAGAGGATGCATTAATGGTAAATAAAAATACACTGAAATTATTGGTGGTAAATATTTATTACCATTAATGGTAACTAAACAAGATAATTATCTTACAAATTTGAAAAATGCAAATAAAGACTACTACCACAAGATTATTTTATACCCTGTAATTTGGCAGGAATTAAGAAAGCTGAAGGTATCGTGTGTTAATGAGAATGTAGAGCAGTGGAATGCCTTTATATTGCTACCCTGCCTGTAGGAATCTAAACTGGCAGAGCCACACTGAAAAAAGCAATCTGATAATAATTCATATTTGAAGTTAAATTTCCACATTTCCTACAGACAACACACACACACACACACACACACCCTCACCCTAAGAGAAGCTCTTGTACCTGCACCTTAGGAGGCTATTGTTAGCAGAATCATTCAGAATAGCAACAAACTGTAATAAAAATAAAGCAAATACACATATCAGTAGCAAAATAGGTAAGTAGAATTTGGCATATTAGAATGAAATCTCATATGCAAGAGCATGGATGTATTAGAAACATAATGAAATCATAGAAGACTAACACCATACCGTATACTTCTTAAAGCTCAGAAGCAAACAAAACTAAGTATGGGAATACTTATTCGCATAAAACTCTAGAATTCAAAAAGGAAAGGGAATGATAAATGCAAATTCAAAACAATGCTTGCATCTCTTGGAGCATAAGGAAATGGTATTGGGAGAGAAGTTGTACTTCATGGTATTGGTGATGTTCCATTTCTTATGTTACGTGGTTTATTCATAAGAATTGTTTATTTTGTTATTTATGCCTTATAATGTGTATGTCATGTGTATTCCTCTTTGCTTACCAAGTTACAAAATAATCTTTAAAATTTAAAAATGTGTAAGAGGATTGAGTTGATATGTCTGAGTAACTTACACGAGGCATTCTGACTACCTTATTTTATAGGAATATCTAATATTTTCAAGTGACTAGTTAGCAAAATGACTAATCTGAATGACTTTTCTTATATCTTTTGCTTTATTCAGAGTCTCATTTTTGCGATCTCCATTTATGTTTTACAAAAGATTGAACTTTTCACTTTTTTTGAGTTATGATCACATTATGTTCTACTTTGATAGGAGGAGAAAAGTTGCCCCTAAATTGAAAAACTCATAAAATGAAACTCTTCAGTCTAATTACATACCTGTGCTGCTTCTTAAAGGAATAGCGTACAAAGTTTACAGGGATAAAGGGAGAGCAAAGAATATTAATTTCTTACTGTGAGGAATATAATATGGGGATCATTTTAGTCACAATATGAAGATTACGTTTGGCAATAATGATTTAAGTAAATTGGGACCAAAAGCAATATTCTTAAGTGATATATCAAATGCTGCTTAATAGTGTTTGTACTTACTACTTGTTCCTTCTGCTTGTAAGTTTCTTTCCCCAGAATGTCTTAACGCTAGCTCAGTGTTCATATTTATGTCTCAGCTTAGTCATCTACTCAAGAGATGCCATCTTTCTTGGTGCAAAACCTAAAACAGCACCTGGGTGATAGAGGATCTCTAAGTACTTATTAAAGAAAGAAATGAGAAAAGATAAAAAGAATAACAGCTTACATTCTACAACTGTGTTTAGAACATTTGAGACTGGGGAAGAGTAGAGGTGCAGAGATGGTTTAGTCAGAATACTTACTAGTAAGGCCTGGCATGGTGGCTCACGCCTGTAGTCTCAACTCTTTGGGAGGCCGAGGCAGGTGGATTGCTTGAGCCCAGGAGTTCGAGACCAGCCTGAGCAACATGGCAAGACCCCGTCTTTACAAAAAATCCAAAAATTTTAGCCAGGTATGGTGGCAAGTTCCTGTAAGCCCAGCCCTTTGGGAGGCCGAAGCAGGTGGATTGCTTGAGCCCAGGAATTCAATACCAGCCTGAGCAACATGGCAAGACCCCATCTTTACAAAAAATACAAAAAAAATCTAGCCAGGTGTGGTGGCAAGTTCCTGTAGTTCCAGCTACCCAGGGGGCTAGGTGGGAGGATTGCTTGAACTGGGAGGTTGAAGCTGCAGTGAGCCATGATTGCACCACTGCACTCCAGCCTAGTCGATGGTGAGACCCTGTCTCAAAAAAAAAAAAAAAAATTACAGAAAAGCAATAAAAAATGAAAGCATTTCTGAAATGTCAGAATATATTACACATACATTAAAAAAGGTAATCATTGTTAAGAATAGTGGTGTCTGCATGCACACGTATGTTTATTGCGTTACTATTCACAATAGCAAAGAGTTGGAACCAACCCAAATGTCCAACAATGATAAACTGGATTAAGAAAATGTGGCACCATGGATACATATATAACAAACCTGCACATTGTGCACATGTACCCTAAAACCTAAAGTATAATAATAAAAAAAAAGAAAATGTGGCACATATACACCATGGAATACTATGCAGCCATAAAAAATGATGAGTTCATGTCCTTTGTAGGGACATGGATGAAACTGGAAAACATCATTCTCAGTAAACTATCGCAAGGACAAAAAACCAAACACCACATGTTCTCACTCATAGGTGGGAATTGAACAATGAGAACTCATGGACACAGGAAGGGGAACATCACACTCCGGGGACTGTTGTGGGGTTGGGGGAGTGGGGAGGGACAGCATTAGGAGATATACCTAATGCTAAATGACAAGTTAATGGGTGCAGCAAAACAACATGGCACATGGATACATATGTAACAAACCTGCACATTGTGCACATGTACCCTAAAACCTAAAGTATAATAATAAAAAGAAAATCTAAAAAAAAAAGAATAATGGTGTCTGGTTTCATCAAAATAGAGTAAAACATAATTTGTTATGATATTTTTGAAAACTATAGAATATTTTAAAACCATCTTTATTAGAAGATGATATATGGTTAAAATTATTTGTATGTGGTATGTGTGTATATGTAGTTAGTATGTTTTGAACTTACAAAATAAAATATCTGCGTGCTAAGGAAAAGAAAGAAAACTAATTGCTCTAAGAAGAAAATTAATTATAATATCCAAATTTTCACAGATGTACCAAAAAGTGAAAAAGGATCAAAATATACTCACTGTGGACAATGTGAAGAGTGTTCTCCAAAATACATTTCCTCATGCTAATATTTGGGATATTTTTGGAATTCATTCTAAATATGATGAAGAAAGGTAAGTTGGGATATTATGTTAAATGAAGTAGGCCAGGCACAGAAAGACAAATACCACATGATCTCTACTCAGGTAGAATCTTAAAAAAAAGTCAGACTCACAGAAACAGAGTAAAATGGGGGTTACCAGAGGCTGGGGATGGCAGAATTGGGGAGATATTGATCAAAGCGTACAAAATTTCAGTTAGACTAGAGAAATAAGTTCAAGAGATCTATTGTACATGGTGGTGACTGTAGTTAATGACATATTTTATACTTGAAATTACTAAGTACATTTTAAGGATTCTCACCACAAAATATGAGAAGTATATGAGGTAATGCATATGATAATTAGCTTTATTAGCTATTCCACAATGTATATGAATATCAAAATATGTTGTATATCATCAACATATATATTTTTTACTTGTCATTTTTTAAAAGGTAAACAATTAGAGGCTCAACACAGAAGATTCGGAAAGAGCCAAAAAAAAAAAAAAAAAAGGCAACAACTCAAAGAAATTTTCAGAGAAAGAGAAATAGTACAAAGAAATTCCAAAAATTAATGTATATGAGCCTTCATTAGAAGGGACTCACCAAATATGCAACACACTGAATGAAAGAGGAATGCTCTGGGGCATAGGGATAAGGAATACTTTTCTGAAGAAGTGATATTTAAGCAGAGTCCTGAAGCAAGAGGAAAAGTTAGACAAAAGAAAACAAGGGGGTTGTAAGAGATTAACATTCCAGTCAGAGAAAAATGTTGAGGTCTGAGATGTAAAGCAATTGAGAGAAGCTGATGTTGCTACTGTGTAGATTGAAAGCGTACGTTGTTCCTTTGTTATGGGGTACAGTCGAGGAGGTAAGGCTGGAGAGGCAAGCGAGGGGTCTGAATATACAGGGTCTTGTGAACAATATTTAATGCACTCATATCAGTAGAAGTTCTTGGCAACAGTGAAAAACCTGAAAGGCATTAAGTAGTGAAGTGACAGTGACATGCATTTTTTTTTTAAAGAGCATTCTCCATGGTTGAGAATGGATTGTTGGTGGGGAGGAGTAGGTGTGGTGATATGTATTAGGAAATACAAGGTGTGAGATGTGAGATGGACTAGTAGGCTTTTGGAAGAAGTGGAGGTAGAGAAAATGGACATACTTGAATTATTTAGGAAGTACCATCCAGGTGCTGCTGGATTGGATCAGGTAGAGGGGAGATGAGAAATTGTCAAGGGTAACTCCCAGGGTTCAGCTGAACAACTAACTAACTAGTAGTGTCGATGCCATTGCCAAGAAGGAAAGGAGTGGAGGAGTTTATCCTTATTAAACTATAAGTTTCTTTAGGAGAGAGTTTGCATATCATTTACATGCATTCGTAAACCTAATACATAGTAGGTGCCCACTAAATGTACAGATGGTATAGTACAGTGGTTAAGAGTTCAGACTCTTGGTCAGACAGATCTGGGTGCAAATTCCACTTCCAAAACATTGTAGCTGTGTAACATAAGAAGTGATTTAATCTCTCTGTATCTGTTTTATCATCTGTAAAATTGATGTAATAGTAGTACTTGGCTTCCTAGAATATTTGTGAGAATGCTGGCTATAATAATGATAATACTTAGTACTGGATAGCAAATGAGTTATTTAGTCACTTTTTAACTCATAAGCTAAAATTCAAATGTTGAGGACCTTCATGATCTGGCCTCTGCCTACACGCCTCTCTAACTCCATATCTGACAGCTGTCCCCCATATTTCACACCGTGTAAACACTGCTGTATTAGTCCATTTTCACGCTGCTGATAAAGACGTACCTGAGACTGGGCAATTTACAAAAGAAAGTGGTTTAATGGACTCACAGTTCCATGTGGCTGGGGAAAGCTCACAATCATGGCAGAAGGTGAAAGGCATGTCTCACATGATGGCAGACAAGAGAAGAGAACTTGTGCAGGGAAATTCCCCCTTATAAAACCAGCAGATCTCATGAGACATATTCACTGTCACGAGAATAGCACGGGGAAGATCTGCCCTCATGATTTCATTACCTCCCACTGGGTCCCCCCACAACATGTGGGAATTGTGGGAGCTACAATTTAAGATAAGAATTGGGTGGGGACACAGCCAAACCATATCAGCTGTGAATTTACCATTGCATAAGTATACTGCACTCTCACTTCCCTTGCTATATTCTCTTCACTTGGAATGTGTTTCTCTGCTTTATCTCCCTGGAAAATTTTTATTAAGCCTTTAAGATTTTTAGTATGACTCCCTAAAAGAAGACCTGTATGATCCCTTCCTCTCCATACTCCAGCTTGATTAGGTGCTTCTCCTGGGCCCCATAGAGTCTTCTACATGCCCGTGTTTTGTCTGTATGTATGTGAACCCCTTGAGAAAAGACTTTCAGCTCTATAATCACAGTATCTAGCCTAATGCAGGTGGCAGGATTCAATAAGTGTTTATTGAACATATAAATACAGGGATAAATAAGTCTCTGATGCAGATAAATGTTTGGATTTTTATTAAGTAAATGTCATACTCTACACCAAGAGTCAGCAAGTCCACACACTGCTTGTTTTTGTAAATAAAGTATTTTGGGGACACAGCCATACTTGTTTATTCATATGTCGTCTGTGACTGCTTTTGTGCTGTAACAAGAGTGGAGTCACTGTGTCAGAAACTGAGTGGCTCACAAAGCCTAAAATATTTACTCTCTGGCCCTTTACAGACAAAGTTGTTTGACTCCTTGTAGGTAAATTACTTTCCTTTTAGCAATGTTTGGAAAGGACAGATAAAGTTAGCAAAATGGATGTTTTTTCGTACGGCATATAAAAAAAGTGTTCTTAGTTACTTAGGGCAGTATGGCCATTTTCATGATGTTCGTTCTTCCTATCCATGAGCATGGAATGTTTTTCCATTTGTTTGTGTCCTCTCTGATTTCCTTTGAGCAGTGGTTTGTAATTCTCCTTGAAGAGATTCTTTACTTCCCTCGTTAGCTATATTCTTAGCTATTTTATTCATTTTCTAGCAATTGTGTATGGGATGGCTCTCTGCCTACTTGTTGTTGGTGTATAGGAGTGCTAGAGATTTTTGCACATTGATTTTGTATCCTGAGACTTTGCTGAAGTTGCTTATCAGCTTAAGCTTTTGGGCTGAGATGATGGGGTTTTCTAGATATAAGATCATGTTATCTGCAAACAAAGATAATTTGACTTCCTCTCTTCCTATTTGAATACCCTTTATTTCTTTCTCTTGCCTGATTGCCCTGGCCAGAACTTTCAATACTGTGTTGAATAGGAGTGGTGAGAGAGGGCATCCTTGTCTTGTGCCAGTTTTCAAGGGGAAATGCTTCCAGCTTTCGCCCATTCAGTATGATATTGGCTGCAAGTTTGTCATATATGGCTTTTATTATTTTGAGTTATGTTCCTTTAATACCTGGTTTATTGAGATTTTAACATGAAGGGATGTCTCATTTTATCAAAGGCCTTTTCTTGATCGATTGAGATAATCATGTGGTTTTGTCTTTAGTTCTGTTTATGTGATGAATCACATTTATTGATTTGTGTCTGTTGAACCAACCTTGCATCCTGGGAATGAAGCCAACTTGATCCTGATGGATAAGCTTTTTTATGTGCTGCTGAATTTGGTTTGCTAATAGTTTATTGAGAATTTTTGCATTGATGTTCATCAATGATACTGACGTGAAGTTTTCCTTTTCTGTTGTATTTCTGCCAGGTTTTGGCATCAGGATGATGCTGGCCTCATAGAATGAGTAAGGGAGGAATCCCTCTTCAATTTCTTGGAATAGTTTTGGTAGAAATGATACCAGCTCTTCATTGTACCTCTGGTAGAATTCAGCTGTGAATCCATTTGGTCCTAGGTTTTTTTTTGGTTGGTAGGCTATTTATTACTGCCTCAGTTTCAGAACTTGTTGTTGGTTCTGATGCCCTGTATCATTGCTAATTGTGTTTATTGGATTCTTCTCTCTTTTCTTCTTTATCAGTCTAGCTAGTGGTCTATTTTACTACTTTTTTCTAAAAACAGGTCCTGGATTGGTTGATTTTTTTTTTTTGAAGAGTTTTTTGTGTGTCTAACTCCTTCAGTTCAGCTCTGATCATGGTTTCTTGTCTTCTGCTAGCTTTGGGGTTCGTTTGCTCTTGGCTCTCAAGTTCTTTTACTTGAGATGTTAGGTTGTTAACTTGAGATCTTTCTAGCATTTTGATATGGGCATTTAGTGCTATAAATTTTTTTATTAACACTGCTCTAGTTGCATCCAGAGATTCTAGTACATTGTCTCTTTGTTCTCATTAGTTTCAAAGTACTTCTTGATTTCTGCCTTAATTTCATTATTTACTCAAGAGTCATTCAGGAGCAGGTTGTTCAATTTTCATGTAGCTGTGTGGTTTTGAGTGAATTTCTTTATCTTCAGTTCTAATTTGATTGTGTTGTAGTCTGAAAGACTGTTATGATTTCACTTCTTTTGCATCTGCTGAGGAACGTTTTACTTCCAATTATGTGATCGATTTTAGAGTAAGTGTCATGTGGCAATGAGAAGAATGTATATTCTGTTGGGTTTTGGTGGAGATTTCTGTAAATATCTGTCAAGTCCACTTGATCCAGAGCTGAGTTCAGGTCCTGAATATCTTTATTAATTTTCTGTCTCGATGATCTGTCTAATACTGTTAGTGGGGTGTTAAGGTCTCTCACTATTATTGTGTGGGAGTCTAAGTCTCTTTGTAGGTCTCTTAAGAATTTGCTTTATGAATCTGGGTGCTTCTGTATTGGGTGCATATATATTTAGGACAGTTAGCGTTTCTTGAATTGAACCCTTTACAATTATGTAATGTTCTTATTTGACCTTTTTTTAAAGTCAGAAACTAGGATTGCAACCCCTGCTTTTTTTCTGTTATCCATTTGCTTGTAAATTTTCCTCCATCTCTTTATTGTGAGCCTATGTGTGTCTTTCCATGTGAGATGGATCTCTTGAAGACAGCATGTTGATGAGTCTCCACTCTTTATCCAGCTTGCCATTCTTTGTCTTTTAATTGGGGCATTCAACCCATTTGCATTTAAGGTTAGTATTGTTATGTGTGAATTTGATACTGTCATCATGATGCTAGCTGGTTATTTTGCAGACATGTTTATGTGGCTGAGTCATAGTGTCACTGGTCTGTGTACTTCAGTGTGTATTTGTCATGGCTGCTAACAGTTTTTCCTTTCCATACTTAATGCTTCCTTCAGAAGCTCTTGCAAGGCAGGCCTAGTAGTGATGAATTCCCTCAGCATTTGCTTCTCCTTCACTTGTGAAGCTTAGTTTGGCCAGATATGAAATTCTGGAAATTCTTTTCTTTGGGAATTCTTTAAGAATTCTTTTCTTTAAGAAATGAATTGGAAATTATTTTCTTTAAGAATGTTGAATATTGGCCCCAATCTCTTCTGGCTTGTAGGGTTTCAGCTGAGAGGTCTGCTGTTAGTCTGATGGGCTTCCCTTTGTGGATGACCTAGTCTTTCTGTCTGGCTGCCCCCTAACATTTCTTCTTTCATTTCAACCTTGGAGAATCTGATGATTATATCACTTGTGGTTGATCTTTTCATGGAGTATCTTACTGGGGTTCTCCGCATTTCCTGAATTTGAATGTTGGCTTTTCCTGCTAGGTTGGGGAAGTTCTCCTGGATGATATCCTTAAGTATGTTTTTCAACTTTGTTCTGTTCTCCCTGTTTCTTTCAGGTACCCCATCAGTCACAGCTCCTTTTACATAATCCTATAGTTCTCAGAGGTTTTGTTTGTTCCTTTTCTTTTTTCTTTAATGTGTCTACCTGCCTTGTTTCAGCAAGATAGTTTTCAAGTTCTGAAATTTTTCCTCTGCTTGGTCTGTGTGGTTATTGATACTTGTGGTTGCATTGTGAAGTTCTCATGTTGTGTTTTTCCGCTCCATCAGGTCATTTATATTCCTCTCTAAACTAATTGTTCTGGTTTACAGCTCCTGTAATGTTTTATCATAGTGCTTAGTTTCTTTGCATTGGGTGAGAACATGCTCCTTTAGCTTAGCGAAGTTCCTTATTTCCCACCTTGTGAAGCCTACTTCCATCACTTCAGCCATCTCAACCTCGGCCCAGTTCTGTCTGCTTAGGGGAGAGGCGTTGCAGTCATTTGGAGGAGAAGAGACACTCTGGCCTTTTGAATTTTCAGCATTTTTGCTTTGATTTTTTCTCATCTTTGTGGGCTTATCTACCTTTGATTTTTGAGATTGCTGACCTTTGAATGGGGTTTTTCTGGGGTCCTTTTTGTTGACGATGATTTCGTTGCTTTCTGTTTGTTTTTAACGGTCAAGCCATTCTTCTGTAGGTCTGCTGCAATTTGCTGAGGGTTCACTCCAGACCCTAGTTGCTTCTGTTTTTCCTGTACCCAGAGGTATCACCAGTGAAGGCTGTGAAACAACAAAGATGGCAGCCAGGTCCTTCTGGAAGCTCTGTCCTAGGCGGGTACAGACCTATTGCCAGCCCAAACACACCTACAGCAGGTGGCTGGAGACCCTTGTTGTGAGATCTTATGCAGATAGGAAGAAAGGGATCAGGGACCTGCTTAAAGAGGCAGTCTGGCTGCTTGTTGGTAGAGCAGGTGTGCTGTGTTGGGGTGGATCATTTCTCACCCAGACTGTTTGGACTCTCCAGAGCCAGCTGAGTGGAACAGCTGAGTCAACCGAACTGCAGAGATGGTAGCCGTTCCTCCCACTGGGAACTGTGTCTCAGGAAGAGATCAGAGCTCTGTCTTTATAATCCTGTCTGGTGTGGCTGAAGCCTCTGCAGGGAGGTCCTCCCCAGTGAGGAGCAATGGATTGGGGTCCTGCTTAAAGGAGCAGTCTGGCCATGATTGGGTAGAGCAGCTATGCCCTGTTGGTGGGGGAGCCTTCCTTGTCTGGACTGTTTGGACTCTCCAAAGCCAGCAGGCTGGAACAGCTGAGTCGACCAATCCGCAGAGATGGTGGCCACCCTCCCCTGGAAGCCCTGTCCCAGGGAGAGATCAGAGCTCTGTCCTTATAACCCTGGCTGGAGTGGCTAAAGCTTCCACAGGGATAAGTGTATTTTTTGCATCTAAATAAGTATGTCCTTTTCATATATGATCTATTTATTATTCATTTACTGGCTAAGTATTTGAGTGACTATGTTCTCCCTTCTGGGGCTATATTAGTTTACAATATTAAGATCTTTTCTCTTGTGCAGGTTAAATTTTAGCAGGGGTAGCATGCATAGGGAGACAGACAATAAGTGATAGACATATATGTAAATTGAGTTACATGTCAAGAAGCTGAGAAATGCTATGGAAAAAGAAAAAGAACTGGGTAAGAGAAAATCAGGAGCAGAGAGTCAGGTTCCAGACAGATTACAATTTTAAATAAGGTTGGCAGGATATGCCTCATTGAGAAGATGACATTTCAGCAATGACCTGAAGGAACTGAGGGAATTAACAATTCAAATACTGAGGGAAAATATATTCCCACCAGAGTGTCTAGCTGATGCAGAGGTTCTAATGCAAGAACATACTTTATGTAAGAAGACAGCACTTATGTAAGAAGTGTACGGCTAGAACACAGCAAGGAGAAGAGATGAGATAACAGAAGAATGAGGTGCCAGATAATATCAGGCTTGTAAGTGTTGGGATTTTATCACTGACCCATAGAAGCATTTTGTAGATTAATATTTTGCATGTCACTTTACATTTTGACATCATTTAAATTAGTGTGTGATGTTCTTGACAGTTAAAAAATGTCTATATCAGAACTATCAGTCTTTTAAAATTTCTTCATAATTTTTATACTTAACAGTTTTGTGGGGTGGTTTTTGTTTTTTTGTTTTTGTTTTTTTGAAAGAGTCTCACTCAATCGCCCAGGCTGGAGTGCAGTGGCACAGTCTCGGCTCACTGCATCCTCCACCTCCTAGGTTCAAGTGATTCTCCTGCCTCAGCCTCACATGTGGTTGGGATTACAGGCGTGCACCACCACGCCCAGCTAATTTTTTTTTTTTTTTTTTTTAGTAGAGATGGAGTTTCACCATAATGGCCAGAGTGGTCTCGAACTCCTCACCTCAGGTGATCCACCTGTCTCAGCCTCCCAAAGTGCTGGGATTATAGGCAGGAGCCACTGTGCCCAGCCACTTAGAGTTTTAATTCTATTAATTATCCTTTCTATATATCAAACATACTGAAGTCAAAACAAAATAGTTACTTTTCACTTGTCCAAGGAAATTGACAAATCTTTAATTCTCTCCTTTTGTAGCTTGCTTTCTTCTGCCTTTGTAAATTTAAGTGGATGCCAGTAGTTTTAAGAAACTTTACAGTAGTCGTAAGGAATATTTTAACACTTTGAATGTATCACCTAATTGCCTTCTTTTTTTTTTTTGTTATACTTTAAGTTCTAGGGTGCATGTGCACAACATGCAGGTTTGATACATAGGTATACATGTGCCATGATGGTTTGCTGTACCCATCAACTCATCATTTACATTAGGTATGTCTCCTAATGCTATCCCTCCCCCAGGCCCCCATCCCCCAACAGGCCCCAGTGGGTGATGTTCCCCGCCCTGTCTCCAAGTGATCTCATTGTTCAATTCTCACCTATGAGTGAGAACATGCGGTGTTTGATTTTCTGTCCTTATGATAGTTTCCTGAGAATGATGGTTTCCAGCTTCATCCATGTCCTGGCAAAGGACATGAACTCATCTTTTTTTATGGCTGCATAGTATTCCATGGTGTATATGTGCCACATTTTCTTAATCCAGTCTATCATTGATGGACATTTGGGTTGGTACCAAGTCTTTGCTATTATGAATAGTGCCAGAATAAACATACATGTGCATGTGTCTTTATAGTAGCATGATTTATAATCCTTTGGGTATATAAGCAGTAATGGGATTGCTGGGTCAAATGGTAATTCTAGTTCTAGATCCTTGAGGAATCACCACACTGTCTTCCACAAAGGCTGAACTAATTTACACTCACACCAACAGTGTAAAAGCGTTCCTATTTCTCCACATCCTCTCCAGCACCTGTTGTTTCCTGACTTTTTAATGATTGCCATTCTAACTGGTGTGAGATGGTATCTCATTGTGGTTTTGATTTGCATTTCTCTGATGACCAGTGATTATGAGCATTTTTTCATGTGTCTGTTGGTTGTGTAGATGTCTTCTTTTGAGAAGTGTCTATTCATATCCTTTGCTGACTTTTTGATGGGGTTGTTTGTTTTTTTCTTATAAGCTTGTTTGAGTTCTTTGTAGATTCTGGATATTAGCCCTTTGTCAGATGGGTAGCTTGCAAAAATTTTCTCCCATTCTGTAAGTTGCCTGTTTACTCTGATGGTAGTTTTCTTTTGCCATGAGCTCTTTAGTTTAATTAGATCCCACTTGTCAATTTTGGCTTTTGTTGCCATTGCTTTTGGTGTTTTAGTCATGAAGTCCTTGACCATGCCTATGTCCTAAACGGTATTGCCTAGGTTTTCTTCTAGGGTTTTTGTGGTTTTAGGTCTAACATTTAGGTGTCTAATCCATCTTGAATTAATTTTTGTATAAGGTATAGGGAAGGGATACAATTTCAGCTTTCTGCATATGGCTAGCCAGTTTTCCCCGCACCATTTATTAAATAGGGAATCCTTTCCCCATTGCTTCTTTTTGTCAAGTTTGTCAAAGATGAGATGGTTGTAGATATGTGGTATTATTTCTGAGGGCTCTGTTCTGTTCCATTGGTCTATATCTATTTTGGTACCAGTACCATGCTGTTTTGGCTACTGTAGCCTTGTAGTATAGTTTGAAGTCAGGTAGCATGATTCCTCCAGCTTTGTTCTTTTTGCTTAGGATTGTCTTGGCAATGCGGACTCTGTTGTGGTTCCATATGAACTTTAAAGTGGTTTTTTCCAATTCTGTGAAGAAAGTCATTGGTAGCTTGATAGGGATGGCATTGAATCTATAAATTACTTTGGGCAGTATGGCCATTTTCACGATATTGATTCTTCCTATCCATGAGCATGGAATATTCTTCCATTTGTTTGTGTCCTCCTTTATTTCTTTGAGCAGTGCTTTGTAGTTCTTGTTGAAGAAGTCCTTCACATCCCTTATAAGTTGGATTCCTAGGTATTTTATTCTCTTTGTAGCAATTGTGAATGGGAGTTCACTCATGATATGGCTCTTTGTTAATGGTGTATAGGAATGCTTGTGATTTCTGCACATTGATTTTGTATCCAGAGACTTTGCTGAAGTTGCTTATCAGCTAAAGGAGATTTTGGGCTCAGACGATGGGGTTTTCTAAATATACAATAATGTCATCTGCAAACAGGGACAATTTGACTTCCTCTTTTCCTAATTGAATACCCTTTATTTATTTCTCTTGCCTGATTGCCCTTGCCAGAACTTCCAACACTATGTTGAATAGGAGTGGTGACAGAGGGCATCCCTGTCTTGTGCCCGTTTTCAAAAGGAATGCTTCTTGTTTTTGCCCATTCAGTATGATATTGGCTGTGGGTTTGTCATAAATAGCTGTTATTATTTTGAGATATGTTCCGTCAATACCTAGTTTATTGAGAGTTTTTAGCATGAAGCGCTGTTGAATTTTGTCAAAGGCCTTTTCTGCATCTATTGAGATAATCATGTGGTTTTTGTTGTTGATTCTGTTTATGTGATGGATTACGTTTATTGATTTGCATATCTTGAACCAGTCTTGCATCCCAGGGATGAAGCTCACTTGATCGTGGTGGATAAGCTTTTTGATGTGCTGCTGGATTCGGTTTGCCAGTATTTTACTGAGGACTTTTGCATTGACGTTCATCAAGGATATTGGTCTAAAATTCTCTTTTTTTGTTGTTGTGTCTGCCAGGCTTTGGTGTTAGGATGATATTGGCCTCATAAATTAAGTTAGGGAAGATTCCCTCTTTTTCTATGGATTGAAATAGTTTCAGAAGGAATGGTACCAGTTTCTGTTTGTACCTCTTGTAGAATTCGGCTGTGAATCCATCTGGTCCTGGACTTTTTTTAGTTGGTAGGCTATTAATTATTGCCTCAATTTCAGAGCTTGTTATTTGTCTATTCAGAGATTCAGCTTCTTCCTGGTTTAGTCTTGGGAGGGTGTATGTGTCCAGGAATTTATCCATTTCTTCTAGATTTTCTAGTTTATTTGTGTAGAGGTGTTTATAGTATTCTCTGATGGTAGTTTGTATTTCTGTGGGATCAGTGGTGATATCCCCTTTATCATTTTTTATTGTGTCTATTTTATTCTTCTTTCTTTTCTTCTTTATTAGTCTTGCTAGCAGTGTATCAATTTTGTTGATCTTTTCAAAAAACCAGCTCCTGGATTCATTGATTTTTTGAAGGGTCTTTTTATGTCTCTGTCTCCTTCAGTTCTACTCTGATCTTAGTTATTTCTTGCGTTCTGCTAGCTTTTGAATGTGTTTGCTCTTACTTCTCTAGTTCTTTCAGTTGTGATGTTAGGGTGTTGATTTTAGATCTTTCCTGCTTTCTCTTGTGGACATTTAGTACTATAAATTTCCCTCTACACACTGCTTTAAATATGTCCCAAAGATTCTGGTACGTTGTGTCTTTGTTCTCGTTGGTTTCAAAGAACATCTTTATTTCTGCCTTCATTTGTTATTTATCCAGTAGTCATTCAGGATCAAGTTGTTCAGTTTTCATGTAGTTGAGTGGTTTTGAGTGAGTTTCTTAATCCTGAGTTCTAATTTGATTGCACTGTGATCTGAGAGACAGTTTGTTGTGATTTGTGTTCTTTTACATTTGCTGAGGAATGCTTTACTTCCAATTATGTAGTCGATTTTAGAATAAGTGCAATGTGGTGCTCCGAAGAATGTATATTCTGTTGATTTGGGGTGGAGAGTTCTGTAGATGTCTGTTAGGTCTGCTTGGTGCAGAGCTGGGTTCAGGTCCTGGATATCCTTGTTAACATTTGTCTCGTTGATCTGTCTAATATTGACAGTGGGGTGTTAACGTCTCCCATTATTATTGTGTGGGAGTCTAAGTCTGTTTGTAGGTCTCTAAGGACTTGCTTTATGAATCTGGGTGCTCCTGTATTGGGTGCATATATATTTGGGATAGTTAGCTCTTCTTGTGCAATTGATCCCTTTACCATTATGTAATGGCTTTTTTTGGTCTCTTTTGATCTTTGTTGGTTTAAAGTCTGTTTTATCAGAGACTAGGATTGCAACCCCTGCTCTCTTTTTCTTTCCATTTGCTTGGTAGATCTTCCTCCATTCCTTTATTTGAGCCTATGTGTGTCTCTGCACATGAGATGTGTCTCCTGAAGACAGCACACTGATGGATCTTGACTCTTTATCCAATTTCCAGTCTCTGTCTTTTAATTGGGGCATTTAGCCCATTTAAATTTAAGGTTGATATTGTTATGTGTGAATTTGATCCTGTCATTATGATGTTTGCTGGTTATTTTGCCTGTTAATTGATGCAGTTTCTTCATAGCACCAATGGTCTTTACAATTTGGCATGTTTTTGCAGTGACTGGTATGGGTTGTTCCTTTCCATGTTTAGTGCTTCCTTCAGGAAGTTGCTTCAGGAGCTCCTTCAGGAGCTCTTGTAAGGCAGGCCTGGTGGTGACAGAATCTCTCAGCATTTGCTTGTCTGTAAAGGATTTTATTTCTCCTTCACTTATGAAGCTTAGTTTGGCTGGATATGAAATTCTGGGTTGAAAATTCTTTTCTTTAAGAATGTTGAATATTGGCCCCCTCTCTCTTCTGGCTTGTAGGGTTTCTGCTGAGAGGTCCACTGTCAGTCTGATGGGCTTCCCTTTGTCGGTAACTCGACCTTTCTCTCTGGTTGCCCTTAACACTTTTTCCTTCATTTCAACCTTGGTGAATCTGACAATTATGTGTCTTGAGGTTGTTCTTCTTGAGGAGTATTTTTGTGATGTTCTCTGTATTTCCTGAATTTGAACATTGGCCTGCCTTGCTAGGTTGGGGAAGTTCTCCTGGATAATATCCGAATGGTGTTTTCCAGCTTAGTTCCATTCTCCCCATCACTTTCAGGTACACCAGTCAAATGTAGATTCGGTCTTTTCATATAGTTCCATATTTCTTGGAAGCTTTGTTCGTTTCTTTTTACTCTTTTTTCTCTAACCTTGTCTTCTCGCTTTTTATTTCATTAATTTGATCTTCAATCACTGATACCCTTTCTTCCACTTGATCGAATCTGCTATTGAAACTTGTGCATGTGTCACAAAGTTCTCATGCCATGAATTTCAGCTCCATCACATCATTTAAGGTCTTCTCTGCACTGTTTATTCTAGTTAGCCATTTGTCTAATCTTTTTTCTAGGTTTTTAGCTTCCTTGAGATGGGTTCGAATATCCTTCTTTAGCTCAGAGAAGCTTGTTATTACCGACCTTCTGAAGCCTATTTCTGTCAACTCGTCAAGGTCATTCTCTGTCCAGCTTTGTTCCGTTGCTGGCGAGGAGCTGCGATCCTTTGGAGGAGAAGAGGCCCTCTGATTTTTAGAATTTTCAGCTTTTCTGCTGTAGTTTCTCCCCATCTTTTTGATGTTATCTACCTTTGGTCTTTGATGTTGGTGACCTACTGATGTGGTTTTGGTGTAGATGACCTTTTTGTGGATGTTGATGCTATTCCTTTCTGTTTGTTAGTTGTCCTTCTGACAGGTCTCTCAGCTACAGGTCTGTTGGAGTTTGCTGGAGTTACGCTGCAGACCCTTTTTGCCTGGGTATCACCATTGGAGGCTGCAGAACAGCAAATATTGCTGCCTGATCCTTCCTCTGGAAGCTTCGTCCCAGAGGGGCAGCTGCCTATATGAGGTGTCTGTTGGCCCCTGTTGGGAGATGTCTCCTAGTTAGGCTACACAGGGGTCAGGGACCCACTTGAGGAGGCAGTCTGTCCATTCTCAGAGCTCAAACACTACGCTTGGAGAACCACTGCTCTCTTCAGAGCTATCAGACAGGGACGTTTAAGTCTGCAGAAGTTTGCTGCCTTTTGTTCCACTAAGCCCTGCCCACGCGGGTGGAGTTTAGAGGCAGTAGGCCTTGCTGAGTTGCGGTGGGCTGCGCCTAGTTCGAGCTTCCCAGCCACTTTATTTAGGTACTCAAGCCTCAGCAATGGTGGACGCCCCTCCCCCAGCCAGGCTGCCACCTTGCAGTTCAATCTCAGACTGCTGTGCTAGCAGTGAGCAAGGCTCCGTGGGTGTAGGACCTGCCGAGTTAGGCACGGGAGAGAATCACCTTGTCTGCCGGTTGCTGAGACCTTGGGAAAATCACGGTATTTGGGCGGAAGTGTCCCATTTTTCCAGGTAGTCTGTCATGCCTTCCCTTGGCTAGGAAAGGGAAATTCCCCGACCCCTTGTGCTTTCCATGTGAGGCAACGCCCTGCCTGGGCTGCACTCACTTTCCAACCAGTCCCAATGAGATGAACCAGGTACCTGAGTTGGAAATGCAGGAATCACCCATCTTCTGCGTCAGTCACACTGGGAGCTGCAGACTGGAGCTGTTCCTATTTGGCCATCTTGGAATGCCCCCATCTCATTGCCTTCTGGCTTCTATTGTTTCTGATAAGAAGTTAGGCTTTAATGTTATTGAGATTCTTTTGTATACAGCGAAAAAAGCATTTCTCTTGTTCTTTTCGAGATTTTAGCTTTTGCTTTTAACATTTTGACTGGTGCATCTGGCTTTGGATATCTTTACATTTATCCTTATTGGAGTACGTTGAGCTTCTTAGATTTGTAAATTATGTTATTAATCAAAATTGGGAAACTTTCAGTAGTTTTTTAAAGTATCTTCTATGTTTCTTTTTTCTTCTCTTCCTAGGTCTTCTATTATGCATATGTTGGCATGCTTAATGGTGTCCCACGTTTCTCTGAGAACCTGTTCATTTTTTTCAGTCTTTTTACATTCTGTTCTTCAGATTGTATAATCTTTATTGATTTATCTTCCAGTTGCCATTCCAAGTTGTTTACACAGAAAATACATACATATCCACATATAAATTATTGGAATTAATTTTATAGTTTAAGGTTGTGTAATACCAGGTCAATGTCCAATAATTAATTATATTTCTAAGAGTTGCAACAAAAGAGAAATGCAGTTTAAATAAAGATACCACTTACAATAGTATGAAAAATATCAAACACTGGAAGTTTTTGTGGAAATTGTCAAGCAGATTCAAAAACTCATCCAGAAATTCAAAGCACCAAGAGTAGCTAAAATAATCTTAAAGCATAAAAAGTGATAATTGCTTTACTGGATATCAAGATCTTTGGTAAAACTACATAATTGAAAACAGTTTGGTATTAGCACAAGGATAGAAAAATAGAGCAATGAAGAAGGATAGAGAACCCAGAAATAGAGCCATGCATGTATTAACACTTGATTTATAACAAAGTTGGCTTTATGGAACAGTAAGGGTAATCTTTGACACTTTCCCCTTTTCACGTCATACACAAAAATTGATACCAGATGGATTATAGAGCTAAACATAAAAGGCAAAACAATAAATCTTCTTAAAGATAATATAGATTTTCTTTTTGACTTTAGAGTAGAGAAAGATTTCTAAAATGAGACCCAAAACCCAGTAGCCATCAAGTGTAATACCAACAAATGGAACTACTTTAAAATTAAGGACTGCTACCCATCATAACACATCATCAGTACACTACAGTACAAGCCATAGAATGGGAGAAGCATATCTCTACACATATAACCAAAAAAAGCCCTGAAGTCTTAGAAATCAAACTCTTCCAAGTCAGGGGCCAAAAAAGATAATCCAAAAAATACTGGAAGCAGATTGAACAGGCAAGTCATAAAAGAAGGCAAAGAACATATCAAAGGATGTTTCGTATCATTAATGATAAGAGGAAAGAAAATTAAAACCCTGATGAGATATCTTTACATATGTACGAGAATGATTTAAATTAAAATCTGACAATACAAAGTGTTTCTTAGGCTGAGGTAATGGAACTGTTTGTTGTATGTTGCTGGTATGTATATTATTTTGAAAAACTATTTAGCATCTTCTGAAATGGAAGATATGTATATCCTGTTTTTAGAGCTCTAAACTGGAAAAAACTCAGATGTCCAGCAACAGTAGAATAGATAAAAGACTATATATTCATATGATGGAATTCTGTACAGTACTAAAAATTGACTACAGCTACAGAAAACAGTATTGATAAATCTCACATTATTGAGTGGGGAAAGAACACAAAATAATACTGCATAACTTCATTTATGTGAAATTTAAAATTGATTAAATGTTTAGCAGTGCAAGTTTACGGGATAAACTATAAAGAATAGCAAAGTTGTTATTACCATAAATGACAAGAGAGCGGTTGTCTTTAGAAAAGTGGGAGGGTGTGGTAATTGACAGAGATCTGAGGAGTAGTTTTGGAGTTGCTGGCAGTGCCAGTGACCAGGATAGTAGGTTTATGGGTTAATTCACTGAGCTCTACATTTTGTTTTGTGTATTTTTTATTTGTGTTATTTCACATACTCACAAAAAGCTTAAATATAATGTTACATTACAAACGAATCATTATGCAAAGATGTGAAGGAATTAGAGTTAGTAAAATTATTGCTTGTTAGGCTTTTTCAGTGGTATATCACATTTAGTACAGTAAACATGGGAGGGCTTTGATAGTGAAAGATGGTGCATGATACAGTGAACAAACTGGATGGGAAAGAAAATATATTCACCTGTAAAATGATATGTATGATACTGGTCTTTTTAATCTATAAATATGTTTGCAGAAAACAAGTGTTCATAGTCGGTTGGGGATTATTTATAATCCTACATCAAAAATAAATGAAGAGAACACAGCTATTTCTAGAGGAATTTTGGCAGCTTTTCTTACACAGAAGAACATGTTTTTGAGAAGCTTTCTTGGGCAACTGGCAAAGGAAGAAACTGCTACAGCTATTTACTCTGGAGATAAAATTAAAACATTCCTTATTGAGGTCAGTAGCTATCTGAAATATTAAATATGTACATATTGCATATTTTAAAAGTGTAAGTGTATTTGGAGATATTGTTACTGAAAAACATTGATAGGTTTAAACAAATGGAGATAATAAACATTGCTTTTCAAATCGGAAAAGATAAACATTAAATGATATGACTTTGCACAGAGGCATTTAATAAATCAGATTTCATATGTTTCATTAACTACTTCATGATTCTTAAAGTTGATGGCATTCTAGTTAGGATATGTACTTAAGCGAAGAATTGGGGGTTAAAGCGTTAAGTAAATCTCAGGTATTTCACTGAAGGGGTCCATTATGGGGGGAATTTCAACGATGATCCTTTTGAAGAAACATTCATTATTCATTCAAAAAATACATATTGATTGTTTATCAGACAATGGAGATAAACTTGTAAACAAGCAGATAGAGTCCCTGTCCCTGTTCTTTGTGGGGCTTACATTGTAGGAGGAAAGACAGACAAAATACCTAGAAGTGGTTTTGATTGATTTGCTTTCAAAAGTCAGGTCATTAGCTAAGGATTAGAGTGGCCGTATGTATTTTTAAAGGGTCGATGACAAAAAGAGGAAATGTCGAATATTTTACTGTTATTCTGAGAGTGAGAAAGTAAATTAAATACATTAGTGAAGGAAGATTTCTGGTCATTGCTGAGGGCCCACTTGAGATTAATGATAATAAATTTAAAGCGAGATCAGCATTGGTCATATGTTTTTCTCCAGCTGTATTTTACTGTTTTCATCCAGTTGCAGACTCAGCAGAGTTGTGTTTAACCAAGGTTGGGGTTTGGACCAGTGAATATGACTGAGGGGGAGCATTCAAGGGAGCTAAACATGGAGAAGTTTTGGTTATAGTAAAGTACCCTGAGATAGAACTTGGTTAAAAGGAAATTATGCCATGGGAAGGATAATAGACAGTGAATAAATGATAGAGTCTGTAGACTGAAAGTTTGAGTAATGGTTGATCTAGGGATGGGGATGGTCATGAGGTTGTGGTCAGAAAGGGGATGATTGAAATGGGGATTTTGGAGGTAAAGAAGATCAGGGCCTACACAGTCCAACACCACAGCCACTGGCTACATATGGTCATTTTATGCTTAAAATTAAATAAGATTTTAAATTCAGTTCCTCAGTCATAGTAGCCACATTTTGAATGTCACATGACCATGTGAAGCCATGGCTGCCATATTGGACAATGCGGGAAAACATTTTCATCATCATGAAAGCATCTGGGAACTTGTTAGAAATTCAGAATTTAAGGCCCGGATTCTACTGAAGTAGATTCTGCATTTTAACGAGATACCAGGTGATTGGTATGTACATTAAAGTTTGAGAAGTACTGAGAGAGAGAAATGTACCTTAGTATGAAGGTGCAATGAGCATATATGTGGTTTATTTTCCGTGAATGTCCATGTATTTTTTTCACTTTGACCAAGGGTTACTTTTATTATTTCCATATTTAAATATATTATTACTAAACTGGTCTTCTGGGATTAGTATAATGGGGAGAAAGGAGTATTTCCATTTTAAACACTTTTTAAATTGAGAATACCAAATAAGAGGTACTGAGTTCAGAATTTAATAAATAATTTCATTTTCTCCATATCAAATTTTATTTAAATTGATGTTCCCTAGTAATTTACTAGTCTGGTAGTTTCCCTGAAATTCTCAAAGAATGAAAAGCAAACTGTATCAACTTGTAACAAGATTTAAGCATGTTATAAATGACTTGTCAAAACAGAATTC
This sequence comes from Symphalangus syndactylus, assembly GCF_028878055.3. Taxonomy (NCBI): domain Eukaryota; kingdom Metazoa; phylum Chordata; class Mammalia; order Primates; family Hylobatidae; genus Symphalangus; species Symphalangus syndactylus. Next base: position 23,071,738 of record NC_072437.2, on the reverse strand, counting down.
TTTTTTTAAAAATGTTCTTTCAGAAGAAAATTATACTAAATAATGATTTTAAAAGTATTACTTAAAATTTTATACTAATATTAAAGTAGTTTTTTAAACAAAATGATTTAATATATTTACTGTTCTCATATTAGTTTCATCAATCTTAACTTCTGCTTTAGGGGATGGATAAGAATGCTTCTGAGAAAAAATATAATACTGTTGAAGTGAATATTTTTCTAACTTACCAGTTGTTCTGTCAAGATGTACTTAAATTGCATCCTGGAGAAATGGGTATTGTCAGCAATGGGAGAGTAAGCAGAAAAAGCTATTGCTTTCTTTTCTCAGTGACACTGCAATGCCTTTTTTCCGTCACAATTCCCCTGATGTGACACATACAGAGGACGGTGTTCATGAGCTGAAGACACCAGACACAACTCAGCATAAATAAAATGGAGTCATGACACACTTCCCATTCCTTCATTCTTTCCCCCATTCAATGAGAATGATGATGCGGGTAAGGAATAATGTTCTTTATGTGTCTTGCTTTTATTTTGTTCTAATGTAAGTATTAGAAGAAACAACTTAATGCACATCATCAAAACATTGTCAGGCCGGGCGCGGTGGCTCACGCCTGTAATCCCAGCACTTTGGGAGGCTGAGGTGGGCAGATCACGAGGTCAGGAGATGAGACCATCCTGGCTAACACAGTGAAACCCCGTCTCTACTAAAAACACAAAAAATTAGCCGGGCATGGTGGTGGGCGCCTGTAGTCCTAGCTACTCGGGAGGCTGAGGCAGGAGAATGGCTTGAACCCAGGAGGCGGAGCTTGCAGTGAGCTGAGATTGTGCCACTGCACTCCAGCCTGGGCAACAGAGTGAGACTCTGTCTCAAAAAAAAAAAAAAAAAAAAAAAAAACCTTGTCATTGAGAACCACTGTTGTAGTAGGTGTAGTAAGTAGGTTATTACATCTTTTTTCTTGTTCCTACAGTTGTTTATGTTAAATGGCATTAGATACTATTTTACGTTTTGAAGTATCAAATAGTATAAATTGCCATGTAGTATTTATTAATAAAATATTTACAAAACTGTAGGAAGAAAATCTCTTACTCTCCAACCACCCTAATAAAACTTAATAGCTTATTGTCTTTCCTTTCAGCCCTTTTTTCTACTATACATAGATAGCCATTTTTGGTTTTTTAGAATACATCCTTATAATCCTACTATATATAATTTTACATAATGGTTTTTCTGTTAATATGTTTTTCTGATTACAGTCTTTGCAGACACATACAAAATAAGTGGATGATATCTATATATTAATATTTTTAATATGATAGTCTTTTATTTCACACAAATTGTTTAAGTAAAAAACTCAATCTGGTGCTTAGGTTTATTAAGAAATCAACAAATGCAGCGTGTTTCACATATCTTTGGCTTGAATTTTCAAATTACATATCCCTAAATCATCTTCAAAGTTCTAATGCACTCTTAATGTTTTGTTTTTCACTTATTTATGAACTCTGTTCACCTGCATGTTAGATTCATGTTCATCTATGCACAGTGCTATTTTACACATGACAACAGCTGCCATTTATTGTAAAAGTATTGGTGAATTTTGGTAGTGAGATATGTAGAGCTCTATAAATAGCATTGCTTTTTCGCTTTAAAAGTTATTTTGGGAGGAAATACGGCTTTTAAAAACAGTTCTAAAGCTTTTGGCTATCTTTGACCATGTCAAGCATTTTTTTTTTTTTTTTATACTTTAGGGTTTTAGGGTACATGTGCACAATGTGCAGGTTTGTTACATATGTATCCATGTGCCATGTTGATTTCCTGTACCCATTAACTCGTCATTTAGCATTAGGTGTATCTCCTAATGCTGTCCCTCCCCCCTCCCCCCACCCCACAACAGTCCCCGGAGTGTGATGTTCCCCTTCCTGTGTCCATGAGTTCTCATTGTTCAATTCCCACCTATGAGTGAGAACATGCGGTGTTTGGTTTTTTGTCCTTGCGATAGTTTACTGAGAATGATGTTTTCCAGTTTCATCCATGTCCCTACAAAGGACACGAACTCATCATTTTTTATGGCTGCATAGTATTCCATGGTGTATATGTGCCACATTTTCTTAATCCAGTCTATCGTTGTTGAACATTTGGGTTGGTTCCAACTCTTTGCTATTGTGAATAGTGCCGCAATAAACATACGTGTGCATGTGTCTTTATAGCAGCATGATTTATAGTCCTTTGGGTATATACCCAGTAATGGGATGGCTGGGTCAAATGGTATTTCTAGTTCGAGATCCCTGAGGAATCGCCACACTGACTTCCACAATGGTTGAACTAGTTTACAGTCCCACCAACAGTGTAAAAGTGTTCCTATTTCTCCACATCCTCTCCAGCACCTGTTGTTTCCTGATTTTTTAATGATGGCCATTCTAACTGGTGTGAGATGGTATCTCACTGTGGTTTTGATTTGCATTTCTCTGATGGCCAGTGATGATGAGCATTTCTTCATGTGTTTTTTGGCTGCATAAATGTCTTCTTTTGAGAAGTGTCATTTCATGTCCTCTGCCCACTTTTTGATGGGGTTGTTTGTTTTTTTCTTGTAAATTTGTTTGAGTTCATTGTAGATTCTGGATATTAGCCCTTTGTCAGATGAGTAGATTGCAAAAATTTTCTCCCATTCTGTAGGTTGCCTGTTCAATCTGATGGTAGTTTCTTTTGCTGTGCAGAAGCTCTTCAGTTTAATGAGATCCCATTTGTCGATTTTGGCTTTTGTTGCCATTGCTTTTGGTGTTTTAGACATGAAGTCCTTGCCCACGCCTATGTCCTGAATGGTATTGCCTAGGTTTTCTTGTAGGATTTTAATGGTTTTAGGTCTAACATATAAGTCTTTAATCCATCTTGAATTAATTTTTGTATAAGGTGTAAGGAAGGGATCCAGTTGCAGCTTTCTACATATGGCTAGCCAGTTTTCCCAGCACCATTTATTAAATAGGGAATCCTTTCCCCATTTCTTGTTTTTGTCAGGTTTGTCAAAGATCAGATAGTTGTAGCTATGCGGCATCATTTCTGAGGGCTCTGTTCTGTTCCATTGATCTATGTCTCTGTTGTGGTACCAGTACCATGCTGTTTTGGTTACTGTAGCCTTGTAGTAGAGTTTAAAGTCAGGTAGCGTGATGCCTCCAGCTTTGTTCTTTTGGCTTAGGATTGACTTGGCGATGCGGGCTCTTTTTTGGTTCCATATGAACTTTAAAGTAGTTTTTTCCAATTCTGTGAAGAAAGTCATTGGTAGCTTGATGGGGATGGCATTGAATCTATAAATTACCTTGGGCAGTATGGCCATTTTCACGATATTGATTCTTCCAACCCATGAGCATGGAATGTTCTTCCATTTGTTTGTATCCTCTTTTATTTCATTGAGCAGTGGTTTGTAGTTCTCCTTGAAGAGGTCTTTCATATCCCTTGTAAGTTGGATTCCTAGGTATTTTATTCTCTTTGAAGCAATTGTGAATGGGAGTTCACTCATGATTTGGCTCTCTGTTTGTCTGTTATTGGTGTACAAGAATGCTTGTGATTTTTGTACATTAATTTTGTATCCAGAGACTTTGCTGAAGTTGCTAATCAGCTTAAGGAGATTTTGGGCTGAGACAATGGGGTTTTCTAGATATACAATCATATCATCTGCAAACAGGGACCATGTCAAGCATTTTAAGGGATAAAGAGGGAAACAGTGGCACCTGTTTTATCCAGTGCCTTGCCTTTTAGTTATATGCTAGGGAAAAGCTACCCTATGTCTTGTCATTTTGATATAATTCATATAGTGTTACTGGCATTAATGATAACAAACACTAGATACAGTTATGTTCAACTTATTTCTCATAAACATAAAACTATGTTTTGTCCTTTCCTTAAAATTGACAAAAATATTAAGATATTAATCGTACACCTACTGTGAACCAAACATTCTTCTAGATTCTGAAGGCACAGCAGTAAACAACTATGTTTTCATGGGGCTAATATTTTGATGGATAGAAAGAGACAACACACAGCACCCTTACTGATAAGGCATCTATCTTAAGTACGTTTATGCTGCTATAAAAATATGCCACAGACTGGCTAGTTTATAAAGAACAGAAATTTATTTCTTATACTTCTGGATATTTGGAAATGTAAGGCCAACGTGCTGCCACTGATGTCTGGTGAGGGCTGCTCTCTGCTTCCAGGATGGCCCCTTGTTGCTCTGTTTTTACATGGTGGAAGGTAGAAGGGCAACAGAGTGCTCCGTTCAGTCTTGAACTCTTTTATTATAAGGATACAAATTCCATTCATGAGGGCAGAGCCCTCGTGGCTTAATCATCTCCCAGAGGCCACACCTCTCAATGCTATCACACTGGCCACTAAGTTTCAACACATGGGTTTTGAGGGACACGTTTTGTCTTAGTCTGTTTTGTGCTGCTGTAACAAAATACCTGAGACTATATAATCTCAGAAATTTGTTAAAGAACAGAAATTTATTCTCTCATACTTCTGGAGGCTGGGAAGTCCAAGATCAAGGCACTGGCATCTGATGGGAGCTTTCTTGCTGCATCCTCGTACGGCAGAAGGCAGTGGGGCAAAAAGGGGATGAATGCTATGTTCCTACATGGCAGGAGAGAGCAAACCAACTCCTGAAAGCCTTTTTATAGTGGCATTAGTCCATTTTGAGGGCACAGCCCTCATGACCTAAACACCTCCCATTAGGCCCCAGCTCCCAACACTGTTGCGTTGGGGATTCAGTTTTAACATAAATTTTGGAGAGGACAAAGACATTCAAACCATAGCACATTCATAGCAGTGTCATTTGGGCAAAGAACCAAAGAAGGTGAAGGAGGAAGCCATGTCAAATATCTGGAAGAGGATTGTTCTAGACAGAGTACAGTGAATGCAAAGGACGTGAGGTGAGATCATGTCTGTGAATCCTGTGAATCATGTCTGCTATTCTAAGAATAGCAGGTAGGAAGAGAGCAGTCAGGAGAGAAGCTCAGAGAAGTAGCTGGGGGCCAGATCATATTGGGTTTTATAGGAAGTTTAAGGACTCCCACTTTACTCTGAATGAGTTGGGAAGTGCATAGTTCTGGGCAGGAGATTGGCATCATCTAGCTTATGTTTTACTTGGATCACTAGAGGCTGTTACATTGGGAATATACTATAGGGGGTCAGGGAGCCAGTTGGGAGATAATGCAATAGTCCAGATGAGAGATGATGGTGGCTTGGACCAGAATGGTTCTAGTGGTGGTAGTAAGAAGTGGATATGGGATGTATTTTATGTGAAGAATGGACAGGAATTGTCCAGGGACTTTGGTGTGAGATGTGAGAGAACTAAGTTACTGGCAGAATGGAGTTACTGTGGGTTAAGATGAGGAAGGCTGCAGGATGAGTGGGGTTGTCAGGAGCAGTATAAGAGGAAGGAAAGAGAATTCAGTTTGGACCTCCAAAAAGACATGTTAAGAAGGTGATTGAGTGTAGTGCAGAGGAAGGATTGGGGCTGGAGATAGATATTAAGTCAAATTATGTTGACTTTTTCTGTTGACTAATGGAAAAATGTAATTTCAATTATCCTTTTATTTGTATAACTGTGGTTTTAATAGAAAAGTATATTGGAAAATCAGTCTGTGGTTTATGAGCGATAATTTAATACTTAGCTTATCACTCTGAAAGTAATGCTATTAAGCATAATAATCACAGCAATGTGGCAGATGTTATAAAAATTTGGAATCAGATAGTTCAATGCTTGAAATAAGTATGATATTTTAGTATAAATCTTCATTCTGAGCCTGTTCAAATGTTTCCATTAGAATTGGAACATATGAAAAGTTAAAATTGTTTATAAATGATCAACAACTAGGGTACAATGATGATTGCACAGTTTATTAAAAACACTGAATAATTTAAAATTGACATATTTAATATTAATGCCACAAACAATGCCATTGTTATGATATTTATTTGTATTATACTACATATTCACAATTGCTGAAAGACATGGGGTAGCAGGGAGTAGGAAAAAAAAGCACGATCTTTTTTTTGTTTTATAGTCAGATCTGGATTCAAATTCCAGCTGCACCATTAATTATATTACACTGTGACACCTGATTTCTTTATTTGGACAATGAGAATGATAATAATCTGTCTTACAGGACTGTTGGGGTGATTAAATATGCTCCTATATTTAAAGCACACAGAAGGAACCCAAACACAGAGTAAATTTTCAGTAAATATTAACTGCTATTTTCTCTCAATATTTGAAGGGCATCATGAAAAATAGTGGGCATTTGTAGACTTAATTTGTGTTACACTAGCTAAAAGTTAGCATAAAATCAAAACTAGTTGATCAAACTTCTGTGAGTAGAGAGACATTTTTAGCTCAGTATGTGGATGAAAACCTGACAGTTTTCTGCAATTTTAATGACCTGTCAAATGAAGTAATGCATTTCTGTTATGGCAATTGTTCTATGTAACTGAAAAATCACATTTCTCAAATGTTATGAAGAAGATTTAAGCAACATAATTTTCAAGTTTATTGTTCTTTTTCCCAACCTGGACATTATGTGATTTTATGCTATTTAAGTTACTTTATTCCACAAATTTTCAACTTTAAATAGAACTAAGACACAGAAACATTAGGTTTCTCCTATTTGATGCTGTGCTTAACGTAAGCAAAATACAGCCAGTTTTCTGGTAAATTTAATCAATAAAGATAGCCGATGTAGTTAACCCCTTAAGACAATACTTTTAAGATTTTATTTCCTTATTCTATGTTACTAACAAAACTGCCCCTGTCGCTAGAGGTAGTATAGATAAAATTCAGCTGTTTTCCAAGACTGCTGATTTCGTCTTTCAGAAATGTAACATTGACTGTGCTTTCAAAGTTGCTTTAAAAATTATATCACGTCTTAAGACAATGAAATGTTTATATGAGTACTTTTAGTATTATAGTGCCCATTTTTGTGTTTTTAAGAGCCCATGTTTTATATTTAAGGTGAAACATGATATTTATTTAGTTGGGATGCCAAAATCCCAGTTAGTCACCTTTGATATGAGAAAATGGGATAGAAAGATTCAAGAACTATGCTTCAGTAATTTTTAGAAAAGATGAACTGTAGAAGCAGGTGAAGGGGAAGTGAGAAAATCTGGCTACAGCCATTACATTCTGGTCTTTTTACCAAGAAAAAAATAATCTGGTTGACATGTTTTCTGATTATCATTAAATATAATTGTTTTGTACATAAGATTATGTCAGTCTACAGTAGGGCTTTGTGTACGTGGTGTTAGAATGATTGTACGTACTAATTTCCTCAGAAAGTGCTCATGGTAGTAGAGTCGGTAGTGGTTGTGATGGGAGAGCCGTCCTGAGAAATTAGGTATGTGGCAATTTGGCAGCTTCTAACTTTGTAGTTACTGGTTTAAAGTTAATATAGGTGACCTTGCTAGGCTCCTAACCATTTATACAGTATCAGTTAAAAGAAGACTGGTTGGTATTATTATAGTAAGTATGTGATTTTTATGTGATTTTTTTCTTGGGTTTTGCTATTCTATGGCTTTCTTATAAAGTAATTCATGTCTGTATAGTGTAGAGTACAATTTATAGATGAATGTGAAAGAAAATTGAAATTAAAAGATTTTTTAAAATATAGGCCATTGCTTTCAAAATTGAATTCAGTTTGAAACGGTATTTGGAAGCATCATGATTTATGTTTAAACTCATGAATTATGATTTATGTTTCAAAGTAAAACTTTCTAATGGAAATAATTTGCTAATTTTTATATTGTCACTTTGATTTTGGTGTTTATACAGATGTTATTTGTAATATCAAAGTGAGAAAGTATATCTTGTTTCCTCATGTGTTTAGTAAATGGCAGGATTAATAGCTACCATATCCTTAATCTCTAATTCATTTTTGCTTAACAAAGAAATATCTATTTGATGAGGAAATGTTTTTCCTAAACTGATATCTTCTAGAAGATATATGATAATGTAACTGTTTTTATTTTAAGTTCTTAGGACCTTTAGATGAAGATTTTTATGTAGAAGATTTTTACTTGTTGGAAAAGATAACATTTAGTAATTTAGGAGAGAAAATTAAAGGCATTGTTGAAAATATGGGAATCAACGCAAATAAGTGAGTATATAAGTTCTAAGAGCAATTCATTTTGGGTTTGGTATTTTGAGTCTAATGTTTTTGTTTAAGATTAGAAAATGTTTCACATATATAGACAAGTGAAGGTATAATAAAAGGCATATATAAAGAATATAAGGAAATAATAAAAGGCATCCATTACTCACCAACACAAAACTGTAGATGTTAATGTTTTCTTTGCCTTGGCTCTGTCTTTCTCCTTGTTTCTTACCCATCCACCCCAGTCTCCTCCCTCCCCAAGAGGTAACCATTTTCCTAAAGGTTGTATGCATGGTTCCCATATTCGTGTTTATGCTTTTGCTTCATATGTAAATATCCTTTATTGGTGTTTATTGTGTTGAAGGCTGTGACTGTTTTAGAGAAATGCTGTTATACGTAGGTCTCCCTTTGCAGTCTACTTTGGTAGATTTAACCATGTTCAGATATATAAAGCCTTTCTTGAAGTATTAATTGTAACATGAAATATGGAACTCTTTCCAAAAAACTCATACACTGTTTGTCTTATCTAGCATGAGTGACTTTATTATGAAAGTCGATGCCCTTATGTCCTCTGTGCCTAAGCGTACATCTCGATATGATGTCACATTTCTTAGGGAGAATCACAGGTAAGAATGTAATCGTATCTGTTTGTGGTTTTTCTGTTAATGCATGCAATTATTTCCATTTGTTTTCAAAACATGGTAAAATTTAAGGTAGAATTAAAAGTTATTTATTAGGGAATAAATGTATTTGACAGTATTAGGAAGATAAATTCCAGTTAGTTATATATTCTAGTAAATAAAGGGTAATATATATGGAGAGAGAGGGTACGAAATTTCAAGTAAGTTAAACATGGTATAATTTGTCATCTTTTTAATATCTTTCATGCTTAAGATCATTTGTAATTTTTGCAGTATCAAGATAGTCATAAATAATATTATCTTTATATTTTCAATGTGTAAAGTGACTGAAGAGTTCTGATTAATCAAATGTAGGATGGCCTCTGTCACAAAGCTAAACACACATGCATGCGCAAGAGTTCAGAGGAGTGAAGGGAGGGTCCAGGCAAAGCTGAACTGTTGTAGGCCCAGCTGCTGCCTCAGGCCAGCAAGGTGAAATCAGCAGCAAGGGTGTGAGCTGCAAAATTGCTGCTGCTGCCTCTCTGTCCTCTAGATCTCCCGAGAATCTCTCTTGTTGCCCGCCCAAGCAAGAAACATTCTGGAAAATATGATTTAGCCTGGTCAAGTTGACACATTATAAAGCGGCTGCGTGGACCAAGGGTCCAAGGATTTACTCTGTCAGGCTCCTGTGGTAGGATGGAAATAAAAGGCTGTTTAATCACTGTCATATGTGATTTCTATGCCTATATTCTCTATGAGAGTGCCTCGTTAATTGTAAAAGTAGCTAAACTGCCTTATTGAAAAATACTACTGAAGATTCCCTGAGCTCACTCAAGTGTCTTACAGTTACTACCTTTAGTAATTTTCTCTAGAAATACCACTTTTTATCTATCAAAGAGCATTCTTTCCTATCAAGGGAAAAATAATGTTTTATAAATAGGGTTAAATTTATATGTAAATTTCTACATTAAAGTCACACTGTGTTATTGAATTTTAGAAAATGTCAGTGAGCCTTTGGAAATTGATAATTAGGGTAATACAGTATGCCACAGTGATGGGCAAATACTTCAGGTCACTTTACATTTGAATTTATGAATTATCAGTATTATTTCCATAGTTATATCTGTATATTTCATGAGCATATGCATATACTTCTAAAATCATATTAAAATATTTATTCACAGCTTTTTAGAGAGAGAGATGTGTGTGTATACATGTATATATATATTTAAACACAGCATTATATCTTTGCCATTCTGCTTCTATGTCTATAGGGAGTCATTTTATAATTAAATATGTTAAAACACTTGTTATAAATCCGTTATTTCTGTATTGATGTTTGATCTTAATTCCAACTTTTAAAATTTAAATTGGCTTATAAGAAAATTTAAATTTGACAAAGTAACTTAAATTAGAAGGTTTGCAAAAGGAGAGAGAAAAGAGTAGGAGTATATTGAAATCTGGAATAAAGTGAAAAATGAGAAAAAACAATTATATTTTTTCCCCAGCCCTGAAAGATCTCTATATTAGCCTATTCCCTTCCATTTAGACTCTGTGGATTTGACATTCTTCTAACATCTTAGACAAAGGCAAAAATAGCAATCCTAACTACTCACCCCATCATCCCAGGAACTTCCAACATTGAATGTAAGTTGTGTGAGAAACTATGAGGTCTTGAAGGAAGCCTTGCAGGCTGCGGCAATAATGACCTTCCTGTCGTGAGCATACCATGAATTTGGCTCCAAGTGTTCCAGTTTATACAGTTCCCAAGTTCATGAGAGGAAAACAAACTAGGTGTTCAGGTGAAATGTAATTATTCTTAGGAGAGGGAGGACAGAGGAATTTCTCCCAGGAGCCTTTATAAAGAGGATGCTATATAATGAACAGTGTTTTCAATATTCTTAAGGTAGATTACTTGACCTATTTTATAGATAGGTTAACAGTATCGTAACAAAATTCAACTCGGAGTTTTCTATTGCAACAGCCTGTTTGAAATGTGTTCAATATATCTGTAAGAGTTGATTAACTGTGTATACCTAAGCAGTTCTTCACCCTTTTTTTTCTGACATGGGCTTTAATAATTAATTAACTGTCACTGTGCTTGACAGTATTCTTCTGGCTAATGACATGAAGTGTATCAATAGTTTTTTGGCAATTGAGTACAAATCTGTTTCCTTAAATAGGTGGTAGTTAGCATCTTGTTGTTAATATTGCATGAGAAATAGGATGTTCTGTTCTATTATTGGGTTAGTCACTGTACTACCTACTAGTGGGCTCAGGATTCTACTCAGAAAACTGTCTTGTACATGTATAATCAGATGGTGGGGACTATGGAATTCTGCTTCATACAACTTCATAGAATTAGCAGTAGTCTGGGAGAAAAAAGCAGCAGTAAACAGATGCATACTGAAGCCATAATTACATCTCATACAGCATACATAAAATGACCAGTTTTGAGTGGTGTTACAAAGTAGGATAGTAATTTGTAGAATTTTCACCAAGGTAACTACAGGAAGCAACAATTGTTGAGAGTCACTTTAATAGCAGAACGTCTGATTTGTGGCTCTTAGGTCTAGCAATAATTATCCATTAAGGTCTGTTGTCTGACTATGCCCCTCTTATTTTAAGATAATTAAATCGTCAACTGCATAGAAAATAAAATGTCTTGCAGTTTTGTATTCAGATGACCCGTATTTGAAGTAAATGTTTATATTAGCTTTTTTAAAAATTGCTGAGCAATTAATCCCCTCACTGCAGAAAGCCTTTTCCTGCCAAAGAAACTAATATTCCTGTAACTACATGTGTACCTCTTGATTTGGTAACCTTTTTCCTTTGTAATATGTAAAATGTATAATTAATTCATCCTACATCTGAGAAAAATATTTCCTACATGATTATAGTGTTAAAACAGTAATTCAGTAGAATATTCTCTGCTTTTAATCAAATATACACGATTAACTTTTAATTATATTAAATGTAGAATGGACTGTCTCCCTCTGGCCTATTCTGTACTTTTAATCATTTTCTCATTTCCCTTTAAAAAACTAGTCCATCTTCTAATTCAGAACTTTTATCAGTGAAAGATAAAAACGGATAGGACAGAGGGAATGAGGTGAGGAGAGGAAGACTGGGATCAAAATAAAGTATGATTAATGAACTTGCCTGTTATAGTATATTGATTTTTTGAAATACTAAATTTAATAAAGTATGAATAGTTAATTTTATTCTCAAATCTAAAGAAATATATCCCACTAACACAAAAGCATCTTGGCTTTATTTTTTAAATTGTACAATCCATGAGAATTTTGAGGGCCTAAAATTATCAGAGTTTTTACACTAATGGGATCATTCTTTGAAAGGCTTTTAAAAAATCACTTCATTCATAAAACCTTACTTCATTTTCTCTCATTCTTTTCAGTTTTGTAATTTGTTGAAAACAGATTTTCAAATTTGCAAGCATTGTGTGAAATAACCAGTATTTTACAATTTTAGTGAGAAAGAAAACAATTTATAAGAATTATATAGCTAAGATCATGATTAGTTATTTGCATAAACTTAACACATCATCTTTCATCTTATTTTCTATTTTCTTAGTGTTATAAAGATGAATCCTCAAGAGAATGATATGTTCTTTAATGTCATTGCTATTGTTGATCCATTAACAAGAGAAGCACAGAAAATGGCACAGTTATTGGCTGTAAGATAATGTAAATTAGACTAAATATTTTTGTTTTTAAATTCATACTTTTTTCAAGTCTGTTTTCAAGTATAATCAGCTGTTTGTGCTCTTGATTCTTCACCGTTTTAATAGAGTGTCACATTTCAATGTAGAAAATGAAATGATGGAGCCGTGCACAGGGTGTTGCTGTGAACTGCATTGTATTCCCCACAAAATTCATATTTCAACACATGAAATAGGTCTCAGTGAACTTTAAGCCCTAACCCCCAATGTGACTCTCTCTGGAGATAGGGCTTTAAGGGGATCATTAAGGTTAAATGAGATTGTATGGGTGAGACCCTAATCCAATAGGATTGGTGGCCTTAAAAGATGAAGAGAGGGAGACTTCACAAAGAAGAGGTTATTTGAGCACACAGTGACGTGTTAGCCCCGTGCAAACTAGAAAGAGAGCTCTCCCCAGAAACCAAATCAGCTGGCATCTTGATCTTGGAATTCCCAGCCTCCGGAACTGTGAGAAAATAAATTTCTATTGTTTAAACCACTCCATCTGTGGTGTTTTGTTATATTAGCCTGAGAAGACTAATACAGGTGTCCTTCATGTGTTGTGAAGTGTGGCTTTTGGAGAAGCTGAAGCTTAAGCTTAATTGGATAAAACTTAAAGTATAATAAATAATGTTAGCCAAACAAGTGAAGCTGAGGAAAGGGGAAACATGGAGTTTGTATTCTATAGGTTTGGCCGCTGTAACAAAGGCCAAAATAACACTGCTTTCAAGACTGAAGTTTCTTTCTTTCATCTCGCAGTCTAAGTGTAGGCTGCCTTGGGGTTGCTAAGGCAGCTACACAGTGTGAGGGACTCAGGCACTGCCTGTGTCATTGTTGAGCTGTCACGAAGCACCTAAGATCACCAGTCAGGCCCTAACATCATCTCTGCACTTCTGCCAGCAGGAAGGGGAGAATAAGAGCACAACCCCAAAGTTAGATGTATGCTGTCCTATCACTTCTCACTGACCAGAATGTCCCCAGGCTGGCTACACTGAATGACAAGGGAGGCTGGAAACTATGGCCACAAGTCCTGCATTAACCTGGAAATTCTTTCCCTATGAAAGAGGAAAATAAATGTGAAGAGACAGATAACCAGTCTCCAAAAGGACTTATGTGGCTTACCATTTTACTTAGAATTTCGAACATTCAAATTAGAATGCAGCTTTCAGTAGTTAAATTTGAATAAGCTAGTCCCATTAGAAGGCTGTATGTTTTTCTAGTGATATTGAAAATTTTACAAACTATTTTTCCTTTGGTAATTGACTTCACTTTTGAAACAGGCAAAAGTAATTAGATATTGAGTCTGGTGAAAATGTAAGTGATTAAGCATATGATTCGCTGTATATCGAAATTTCAAAATGCAATTTTTTTTAGAATTTAGTGTGCACTGCCAAATCTCATTGGAAAATGAGATTCTACGAGTGGAGACAAATAATTTTGGAAAGACTTTGTCATTCTAGCTGTTCAGTTTATGAAACGAGTAGGACAAACCATAGCTGATTTACCTATTTGTTCTTTTAGCATTGGTTATACCTTCAAGTTTTTATGTCTTGAGATATACTATTCAGATTATTCTTTAGAAAGCATCACATCTGAAAGGAGTGGAGCTAGTATGATGCTTTTTAGTATGCAAAATCCCTATTCCTATGAAGAGTCATTATTCAAAAAAAAATTACTTAAATTTGTAAGTTTTTTATATAAAAGTAGAATTTAGGAGTAAGAAATATGGAATTAGCCAAAGCAGGAAGATCACTTGAGAAATTCAAGACCAGCCTGGGCAACATAGCAAGACCGTGTCTCCAAAAAAATAAATAAATAAATTAGTCAAACATGATGCTGCATACTTGTAGTCATAGTTACTACTCAGGAGGCTGAGGTGGGAGAATTGGATGAGCCCAGGAGTTTGAAGTTAACAGTGACCCATGATCACACCACTGCAGTCTAGCCTCAGCAACAGAGCAGGACTATGTCTCTTAAAAAAAAAAAAAAAAAAAAAAAGAAAAAAGAAAGAAAAGAAACAGGGAAATAGGGAATTATACAGAGATATAAAATATGGAATTGCATTCCAGTTTCCATCATTGGTAATAATAGCATACTTTATTTCTGAGTCACTTTATTTCTTACTTTATAAAAGGATAATTTATTGGAAGAAATAGGTAGTTTCTCATCTAACACTTGAGAAAAACAGTGGTTCAGTGACCTCCAGAGTAGCAAATAATGATGAGTGATAGAGAAGAATTGAAACTCAAATCTCTTAAATCCTTAGTCTTTATGTTCTAATTTCTCATCAAGCCTGTATCCTTTCTATTACATGTATCTGTTTTGTTACTTCTCCCTTTACCTATATCATTTGTTATCTAATAGCTTTTGAATCTTCACTGACATGTTACCTATGTGGAGATGGGGACTATCAAAATTAGTAATTCTTCCTCTACTTCTTATGATCCAGGGAAACGAAAAGAAAGTATTTATTCGTAGGTAGCCAAGAACTTCCAAATCCCAAAAGAATCAGGATACTGCCAATGTTGTTGTAAGGTCACCACTTTGTATTTGCAGATCAAGGTCCTAGTAATTATTTTCCTTGTTCTTCAATACTAAGGAAATTTAGATACTATGAAAAAAAGTCACTTTAGGCAAAGGGCAAGCAGCATAACCCTGGGACATTGAAATCAACTGTTTGGATTAAAATTTTGCCTGTGCTGTGAGTTTCTGTGTGACCTTGAGCACATTAATGTCTCTGTACCTAAACTGCAAAAGTACTATTTTAGCAGGGCGTTGTAAGGATCAAGTGAGATAATGAACATAAAGTTTTAATATAGTACCTGGTACGTGGTAAATACATAATGAATATTAGCTATTAATATTATTTAATATCAAACATGGGAATTTCTTTCCAATAGGTACTTGGCAAGATTATCAACATGAAGATAAAGTTGTTCATGAACTGTAGGGGCAGGCTTTCAGAAGCCCCTTTAGACAGGTGAGTCTGAGTGAACAAAATTTCATTTTGAAAAATTTGTAAATGCTGAGAAGAAAAAAACAATCATTGTTACTGGACCTGGTTTTTTCTTTTCTTCACAAGATGCTTCACAGAAATAAGTCAGAAGGTCAGACTATTTACTAACTTTAACTGACATAAAATTGATATAAAAATTAAAATAACCTAACTCAGCAAAGTGATCTGACCTAATTACAAAATTTACATTGATTTATATTTATTCATAGGTATTTTTGGAAATGTGATTTAGGAATACCAATTTAGAAATATATCAATGGGAAATAAGGTGGAATTAAACCATTTTTGGTTTAGCAGAATTACCAAAATTATCTTTATTATATCATCACATTTAATATTTGGGGGCATTAGGATACAATTAGTTTAGAATAACCTGCCAGAGATATAAAAAATTGTTGTTTATAATTATATACAAATATTCCCCATTAACACTCTTCTGTTGAAATAACATTCTCTCTCAAGAGGGGACAAAAATACACCCTTTCTCTTCTTTGTGGATCAGAATCACTGTCACTCATTATGAGCCATTCTTATTGATAGGAATATTCAGTTCTCCTTCATGCGTCATTGGGCAGAAAACAGAGTATGTGCCATTGCACTAGTATAGCTTTTTAAGACTTTTTAATATGCTCATCTCTGTATTATTTAATTATGTAATTCTAAACAAAAAATGTATGCATACACAAGACAGAAAGGTAGCATTCTGTTCATTCCTTGTTTACTTTTTCAAATTGTATTTGTTACAACTGACATACTATAGATGTTGCCTTGAGCAGAACTTTTTTTTTTTTTTTTTGTGAGACAGGTTCTCACTCCCATTGTCCAGGCTGGGGCACCACTACAGTTCACTGTAGCCTCGCCTCGACTTCTCAGGCTCAGGTGATTCTCCCACCTCAGCCTCCTGAGTAACTGGGACTACAGGTGCATGCCACCACGCACAGTTTTTTCAT
Source organism: Symphalangus syndactylus (assembly GCF_028878055.3). Lineage (NCBI taxonomy): Eukaryota > Metazoa > Chordata > Mammalia > Primates > Hylobatidae > Symphalangus > Symphalangus syndactylus. The sequence continues at coordinate 23,055,290 of NC_072437.2, read as the reverse complement.
TTTGTTTTGTTTTGTATTTTTGTAGAGACGGGGTCTTGCTATGTTCTCCAGGCTTGTTTTGAACTCCTGGCCTCAAGAGATACACCTGCCTTGCCCTCTCAAAGTGCTGAGATTATAGGCATGAGCCACTGTGCCCAGCCAGAGCAGGCATTTTAAACCTAAGTATTTTTAATAGTTGGAAAGCAATAAAATGGAAAATGTGGGAAATTTAAGTGAAAGTTTAGGACTTATTCATTGTCCCTCAAGACTCTTGTCCATATATCTCATTGAGTTTTTATGCTTCTCATTTATCTTTTGTATTTTAAATTTTATCACGTGCCTTTTTACATCTGAACAAAAACTTTAAATTTTTTAGCTGCTAATTGAAAGGTTTGTTAGTTCCATGAGTACAGGATTTTTATTCACAGGAGTAGGGATCCTCTCTGTAAAGCATCACATTATATAATAAAGAATAGGATTACTGAACATATAAGCAAGCATAATCTACTGGGAGGGAAACAATTGACTTTTCTAAATGAAATAATGTACTAGAGTATACAGTTATTTTTTTAACTGGTAGTTCAACAGAATCTTATTGACTCAGTAGCATATATCAAGCAATCTAGCATACACATTTATTCCCAGGCCTTTCCTTTTAGTAAATTTATTCTTCTCAGAGATGACACAGGTTAAGGGCAAGAATCCCCTCAACTTATTACTCTTAACTGCCGTACTTCCTCAGCCTTCCTGTATTGCAGGGCAAGAATGAGGCATCTTTCTTCTTTTTTAGGTAAACATTCCCTCTCTGTTTTGATCTCATGCTTTCCTGTTTGTTCTGGATCCTTGCTATATCACATATTCTCTCTTTTGGATCTTTAATCTCTATACTAGCTTTTTTCTTTCAGTCCTTAAAGTTACTCAATTTTTTTAAAAGTTGCTCCCTTAACTTTCTCTCCTCTAGAGTCTTTTTCCCTCTTCTTCATTCCTTCTTAACTAAATTTCTTCAAAGATGGTCAGACTCTGTCTTCATATCTCATTCACTGTACCTTCCACTGCAGTTTCTCTTTAACTTTCTCTTTGCCACTGAAATTGTATTTACTAAATCACAAAGAAATTGCTCCTTACAACATTCAGAGAATACTTTTCTTTGATATTTCCACTGCAGCAGGAATTTGTTTTGAACATTTACTTCCTGACTGTATTCTCTCCTGTTTCTCCTCTTTTTATTTCCTTTGTCTATCTGCATAACATGGCTCCCAGTGATCACCAGTGCCTGGGACTCACACTCTGAAAGTTCTCCTGGAGTGAGGGCTAGACCTAGTGATTTGGCTCTCATAAAACAAAATACGGCGAAAGTGATGGAATTTCCCTTCTACAATTAGGTTATGAAAGACTGTGACTTTTGTCTTGCTGACATTCTCTCTCTGTGGCTCTTCTGTGTGCTTCTCTTTTGAAGCATGTTGGAGGTGCCTTTTGGGAAGTAACTGCAAGCAGTCTGCAGACAACTACCAGCAAGGAGCTGCTGTCCTCATTCAGACAGCCCTTGAGGAACTAGATGAACCTGGAAGTAGATCCTACCCTTGTTGAGCCTTGAGAGAACTACAGCACAGCTGACACCTTGACTGCAGTCTCAAAATAGTAAAAGCCACTAGCCTTGATAGCATAACGTAATAATTCTGTGCACAGTATTGAAGGATGAGGTTAAAATACAGCAAAACTGAAGTTAAGTCTAAAAGTGCTATTAAGCAGTTGCTTTCAGCTTAATCCTGTTTGTTTTCAGTTGAGCTTTTAAAAGTGGTACTAGAATTTCAGCTTGAATTTCACTTGTTTCCTACCATTTCTCTTCATATTATTAGTGGTGGTAAAAGTTAATAAAATAGCTGAAAAATAGACCATGGTCAGATTTGAAGGAGGATGCATACAAATCATAATACAATAACAGATCATAAACTCCTAGAACCTGCATAAGTCAGGTACATCTTAAAGCGATTCTAATCATGTTCATTAAGGAATAGTTAACAATGGTAGATAATATACATAGACTTAGATAGTAGTGTCAACAAAATAATGATTGTCTATTTCTTATAAGCATTAATTTTTCTGCAGTATAATGCACCTTAGTCTTTTTGATTGTAGACTTCTGGTCAGAGCATTAAGCCATTTTCAATTTTAAAAATATTTTAAAAGAAAAATCTCAGTTTTGGTCACATTATGTATTTTTATGTTTTATTAACAGCTTTTACCATTTTGTTCTGGAAGCAGAACTGATGTCAGGGGCTAATGACGTTTCTTCTCTTGGACCAGTGGCAAAATTTTTGGATATTCCTGAATCACCCCTCCTAATCCTCAACATGATTACTCCAGAAGGCTGGTTGGTTGAAACAGTACACAGCAACTGTGACCTTGATAATATTCACTTAAAGGATGTAAGTTATTGTGTATAGTCATATAAAGAGAGAGAAACAGGATAAATTCTTATCAGCTATTACAATTGTAGCAAGTGAGCGATCATACTATGAATGTTAACCAGAATATTCTTTTTTATGATTCTAGGTCCCGATCCAATCTTTCCTTCGATTTTTAAGTTTTTCTACTTTCCAAACTCAGCTTCTCGAGTCTTCCAAGTTCCTAGGTGTCTTTACATTTTTTCTTTCTTTCTTTTTGCCTCAGACTACTAGCTTGCAAAGACATTTCTCTAAGATGAGCAATGTCAAAAATATGGAGAGGAACACTTGGCAACTTAGTACAAGTACTTATTTTGCTCTTCAAGTTTAGTTTTTTAACTCAGAGAGCAAATTTCACCCAAAATTGTTTTGTTGGTGGTGTTTTTTTTTGTTTTTTTTTTTTTTTTTTTGGCCTCACAGCTCATAGCCAGAGAAAGTAGTTCTAACTACATTAGGGTAGAAAGTAGGAAACAAAATTTGCGGTATACTACAGGCCAGGTATACCTGCTTCTCATCACCCCCTGTATGACCCTTGTCTAGTGAGTAGTCAGACTTCTCTTCCTCAGCTGTTGTAATTCACAGCACAGAAAGAAAGTATTAAACTGAGTCTTTTAAACATTGAATCTAGAATGAGAAAAGGAATTCAGAAACCACAAAAAAGGGAAGTATTTTGGAAGAATTTAAGATACGTGTGGTAGTCTGTTTTCACACTGCTATAAAGAACTGTCTGAGACTGGATAATTTAAAAAGAAAAGAGGCTTAATTAACTCACAGTTTCGCATGGCTAGGGAGGCCTCCAGAAACAACCATGGCATCACGGTGGAAGGGGAAGCCAGGCACATCTCACATGACAGCAGGAGTGTGAGGGGAGTGCCACACACTTTGACACCTTCAGACCTCATGAATATTCACTACCATGAGAACAGCAAGGGGGAAATCTGCCCCCATGATCCAATCACCTCCCACCAGGGCCCTCCCCTGACACGTGGGGATTACAATTAGACATGAGATTTGGGTGGGTACACAGAGCCAAACCATATCACTTGGTATCCAGAAAATGAGGAAAAAATACTTGCTTCTCCTTATTGTCCTCCCTCTGACCTATTTCCAGCTCTTTGTGTCTGATACCTCCTGTAGAATATAGCCATTGCCTTGACTGAAGCATAAACATTTACCTGTAATAATTTGGTTAAGATTGTTTATAATGTTTATTTCTCATGCTTCTTATGCACTATCTTTTGCCTAAAGATTTTCCTTCTAGGAAAGTTTATTTTGATCCACTCGTGTGTGGATTCTGTGGGATCCTAAATCACTTTTCTGTAACATACTCCCCATCACTCCCAACTGGACCCACCTAAAAAAGAACCTAAAACTCAGTCATAACCATCTTCTAATATCAGTCCTTCAAATTTAGAGAAAAGGCAGCAAACTAATAGCATTAATGAGAAAAACTTAACAAATGAATCTTATGAGAAGTGAAAAAAAAAATCGCTGTTTTTTCCATGATCAGTCAGATCTCTTAATATAGTCTGGAATTCTTCATGAAGAGAGTGTGGCAATATACTCAATAAGGTAACTTTTAAACATGCTATCCAAAAGTGTGAAGTGTTTCTAGTGGGAGAAATTAGTACAGCTTAGGAAAGATTTTAAATAGAGTCTGCTGGTGAAAATTTCAGCAGCTATTCAACAGCTGGTGGAGATTAAGTAAAACTTTTTTTTGTATTGAGTGTCAAATCTAATAGCGTCTTTTTAGAAGTTGTTCAGATGAACACTAGCTCTAACTCTGAAGTTAGAAGACTAGGATGAAGGAAAATTTCCTGTGTCTTCATAGTTTAGGTGAATAAACAAAAGGAGATTATAAATTCTAGCATCTGTAAAAGTTAACTACCCCCAGGCTCATCTTTTTCATTGTGTGCTATACATACTTAAAATATTCTGCAACCATCCTGGAAAAATAACAAAGGCATTTGGTATAGTAGAAAGGATTTTTAGATAAAGGGGAAAAGTACGTACACTCTGGCAAAAATGAGACTAACAATGAGAGATTTACCACCATATACTACTAACTTGTGCAAATATTCCTGTTTACACCTAATTCCCAAACACTATACAAACACCTGGAAGAAACTTGATCTGGGAAAATTCTCCCTTGGCAGGACTTTGTTCACGTGATTGTCACTACATTGACATTATTGCACAACCAGCATTAATTTCATAATTAAAGGTGACAAAAATGATTAAGAAAGCTAGGCCGGGCACGGTGGCTCACGCCTATAATCCCAGCACTTTGGGAGGCCAAAGCGGGTGGATCATGAGGTCAGGAGTTTGAGGCCAGCCTGACCAACATGGTGAAACCCCATCTCTACTAAAAATAGAAAAATTAGCCGGGCATGGTGGCACGCGCCTGTAATACCAGCTACTCGGGAGGCTGAGGCAGGAGAATTGCTTGAATCCGGGAGGCAGAGGTCGCAGTGAGCCAAGATTGTGCCATGGCATTCCATCCTGGGTGATGGAGCGAGATTCTATCTCAAAAAAAAAAAAAAAAAAGCTAAAAGTGAGACAGTTACTTTTACCTGGAGTTCAGATGTGTTGCTCTTCTCAGCACTTATTGTTAGAACTGCATCCAAAGACTCTCTATATTTTATCACAGCATATATATATATGTATGAAAGATGTCAAAATACCTGGAACAACAATGGTGGTTACCAAGGCAAGAGAAGATGCAATAAATAAAAGATTGCTAACAGGAATAGGATATGGCTCTGTTAAAATGAATTCACAGAAAAATGCATTAATCCCTCTGAAACATAAATAATTTTGATATCAGTTTTATTGATATTTATTGATATATGCATTACAAATATAATTGTGAAAGAATTTCTGTTTGATTGCCAGAGATATGCTATAGATCCTAAATAATACTATATTATGAATTAGATGAACACTGTCCATCTTAGGCTCAGTTTATTCTCTCAGTGCATAATATATGAAATTTATATCTCAAACCATCAAACACTTACAAAATTTGGGAAAAGGTCACATTTGCAGTGAAGAGTTCTGTCCCTTCTGCAAAACTTAGAAATTTAAACAAAACCTTAACAAACTTGAAAATTTATATATCAGAAGACTTGTACTATGGAAGTCTCCCTTAATCCGCAAGGGATTTGTCTAAGATACCCCCACCCACTCAGTGGATACCTGAAACCACACATAGTACCTAACCTTATATACAGTGTTTTGTTTTTTTGTTTGTTTTTGTTTTGTTTCGTTTTGAGATGAAGTCTTGCTCTGTTGCCCAGGCTGGAGTGCAGTGGCGCGATCTCGGCTCATTGCAAGCTCCAGCTCACTGCAAGCTCCGTCTCCCGGGTTCATGCCATTCTCCTGTCCCAGCCCCCCAAGTAGCTGGGACTACAGGTGCCCACCACCACGCCCGGCTAATTCTTTGTATTTTTAGTAGAGATGGGGTTTCACGGTCTTAGCCAGGATGGTCTTGATCTCCTGACCTTGTGATCCACCCACCTCGGCCTCCCAAAGTGCTGGGATTACAGGCATGAGCCACTGCGCCCGGCCACGTTTTGTTTTTTTATATATGTACCTACCTATGATAAGAGTTAATTCATAAATTAGGCACAGTAGAGATTAACCCTAGTAGCTAATAATAGAACAATTATAAAAGTAGGTCATCATCCTCTACTCTTGTGCTTTGGGGTCACTAAGTGAAATAAGGGTTCCTTGAACACAAGCACTGTCATGCGAGATTTCATTACAATACTCAGAACAGTGCACAGTTTAAAACTTATGAATTGTTTATTTCTGGAATTTTCCACTTATTTTTGGACCATGGTTGACTGAGGGTAACTGAAACTGTACAAAGAGAAACCACAGATAAAGGAAGACTACCGTACCTTATATGCCTCAAACCACCAAATTATCTAAAACTAATTCCTTAAGCTTTCTCTTGGATTTTTGCCCAGAGTCCTGAATAGTTTCTTAAAGTTCAGATTGCACTAAAGTCATTAAGTTCAGCCTTCACCTGCCTTGAGATAAGATGCAAGAAAAGATGTACTATCATTTATCCATCTCCACTATCAGATAGCTTGTCAGAGTTCAGATCACAGATCAAGATATGTGTTATAGCTTTGCTATTAATAACTTGGGAAAATGTGTCTGCAGTTACACAAAATCACGTTCAATAGCAACAAAAATACTAGATTAACATATTTACAGACAATTGTTAACAAACCCAAATGTTAATCTTTATAATTAAACTTAACCTTTTCTTAAAGGAAGACAGCTATTCAGCTACAGAAGAACAATACAATTAATATCGTATTAGAAAAATTAATATGTTCTATGGACACAGGTAAGGGAACATCACACACCGGGGCTGTCGTGGGGCCAGGGGGCTAGGGGAAGGGATAGCATTAGGAGAAATACCTAATGTAGATGACAGGTTGATGGGTGCAGCAAACCACCATGGCGTGTGTGTACCTATGTAACAAACCTGTGCGTTCTGCACATGTACCCCAGAATTTAAAGTATAATGAAAAAATTAATACATGCTCAAGGTTATATTTGAAAGGTACTAAATTTATGTCTGGTATCAACAACATTTAAAACAAAATAAACATGTAAAGGGAAGATGGAAACATAAGCATCAAAAAATCACTAACTTTCATATTTTTGCTAAAAATGAGCTTTGTGGCCAGGTGCAGTGGCTCACACCTATAATCTCAGCACTTGGGAGGCCAAGATGGGCAGATCACTTGAAGTCAGGAGTTCGAGACCAGCCTGGCCCACATGGTGAAACCCCGTCTCTACTAAAAGTACAAAAAATTAGCTCGGAGTGGTGGCCTATACCTGTAATCCTAGCTACTTGGGAGACTGAGGTGGGAGAATCGCTTAAGCCCGGGAGGCAAATGTTGCAGTGAGCCGAGATCGTGCCACTGTACTCCAGCCTGGGCAACAGAGTGAGACCCTGTCTGAAACAAATAAATAAATAAATGAGCTTTGAAAATAGGAACTAATTTAACTTAAATCACCTCTATGAAAACTTAAAATATTCACTAGAAAGAACTCTTTGGAAAAGGAATTGGCTATGTTTTTATGTTGTGGTTTGAATAAGTCAACAGAATTGAAGTCTGTTTTATAAATATATAGGAACAAGAGAAATTTTCACATTAATATATTATAAAATTAAGAAGATACTGTTATTCACAAACTGGGTAAGTGTATTTAGACTCTTCCCTAGTATCTAATTCATAATAAAATAATTAAGCTTTACTTTATAGTCACTTTGGTGTATAGCTTCCTTGTCTGTAAAGTGAGGGTGTTGAACTACATGATCTCTACAATCTTTTTCTAATTTTTAACATTCTCATATTATTCTGAGACTATCCCGTGGAAATCTTTCCAGTCAAGTAAATTGCTATAAAGACTCTGGAAATAGGTTAATAAATTATATAAAGTTTATCGCTAGAATAGTAAATTCAACAACTAATTCAGAATTCAACTAAAGTTGTTGAAATAAATACTGTCTTCAAAGAAGTTACTTATTTTTTGTTCTTAAAAGCAGTAAAATAACAAGAATCAAGAAAGAAATGCTGTAAACAAATATTGTAATTATTTCTGAGATAATTGCAGTCAAGGAAAACAACTATACAATACAGAATATATCCAAATAGTCTATATCCTAAACACACTAAACAGTAGTGTTGAAAACCTAATATGGTGAAATAAGATTAGATATAGGTAACATTGCTGTCTTCAATCTCAACAGAATTCTGTCTCTGAAAATCACTGTTTGATTTATTTTCATGTTTAGTTATGCTGTTCATATGAAGTAGAGAAAAAGCTTTATCTTGAAAATATTTATTATAACATTTGCAATAGAGAAAAATCCAGAAACAACTGGAATGTCCAGCCATTTAAAATGATGTTTATAGAGACAGAGACATGTTCTTAGAAAACCATGTTTAATGAAAAGGCAGGTTACTTTCTTATAAAAAAATTTATAAAGACAAGAAATGGAAATCAGTGTGTTGATGTTTATATCAGTGTTTATTCTGTTGAGGTGCATTCTGTTTTTTCTTCTTTCCACTTTGGAAGTGGAAAATTAATTTTTATTAATTTTTTAAAATTAACTTTAAAAATATATTGATCAATTTATAATTAGTTGATTATACACATTAATTTATTAATTACAAGAAAGCCAATAGATAGTAAGTTAGCTTTCTTGTCAAGTCTGAAGTGGGAGCTTCAGGACAACAGCAAACTGAAGCAGATTCTTTAAGGAATTTCCCATCTAAATCTCATGTTCACGTCTTTCCTGCTTGGTTATATTGGTGCATATATCATGAGGTTCAGATAAAGCTGATGTCGTGAAAAAGAAAAAGTTTATCATAAGCTTTTTGTCTTGAAGAAATCAATTCAACTCACGAATTCACTCATGTGTAAAACAAAGACTTAAAGTTACCCACCAAAATACATTGGCCAATATTAAAATAATCACATTCATTTATTTCAAAATTTTGTATTATGAGTTTTACATAACACCAAAAACAATGACATACTTCCTCCACAGAGTGAGAAAACTGCGACAGCAGAATATGAACTAGAATACTTACTACTGGAAGGACAATGCTTTGATAAAGTGACAGAACAGCCTCCTCGGGGTCTGCAGTTCACACTAGGCACAAAAAATAAACCTGTTGTGGTTGATACAATAGTGATGGCCAATCATGTAAGTATTATTTAATTGATGATATTTCATTTGATGTTTTGGTGAAATTCTCTGTTTTCCTAAGAGTAAAATGAAATAATCTATATTCTGCTGTTGCTGAACAGTTTGCAGAAAACAAAATTGAATCTTTGAATAAGATAAATAAAACAAAAATGGGGAAAATCATACTTTCATAATTTTTTAACAGGTTATTGTAAAATCTCTTGGAATTGATTTATAGAATTTATTCATTCTACAGTTAGTAAATACTTTCTTGGATCATTCGTGTATTCATGAGCAATTCGATGGTTTTTAGTCATATTACTCAATGATTATTTTTTTCTCATCTTAAAAGGGGTATTTTCAATTAAAAGCAAACCCAGGTGCTTGGATACTGAGGTTACACCAAGGAAAATCTGAAGATATTTATCAAATAGTTGGGTGAGTTATGCAGACTGCTTTTAAATTTTTACACATAAATACGTTTTTAGTGTAATACAACCAAGATAATCAAAACAACAATTAAAGTGTTAAGATTGGCCTGGCACAGTGGCTCAAGCCTGCAATCCCAATACTTTGGTAGGCCGAGGCAGGCAGATCACGAGGCCAGGAGTTCAAGACCTGCCTGGCCAACATGGCAAAACCCCGTCTGTACTAAAAATACAAAAATTTGCCAGGCATGGTGGCACACACCTGTAACTTCAGCTATTCAGGAGGCTGAGGCCCAAGAATTGCTTGAACCTTCGGGAGGCGGAGGTTGCAGTGAGCAGAGACCGCACTACTGCACTCCAACCCGGGACAGAGAGCAAGACTCTGTCTCAAAAAAAAAAAAAAAAAAGTGATGACTGGGTTAGGTCTGAACATCAGCAAGAGGGCAAAATAGGACATTCCGGTGCTCATACCCATGCAGAAACATCAATTTGAACAACTATCCACTCCACACATGAAACTACCTTAATAAAAACTAAGGAACGAGGTGAGCTGTTACAGCGCTGCAGTGTAGCACAGAAATAAGAAAGACACATTGAAGAGTGTAGGATAATTTACATTACATGCATCACTCCTTCCTCCACCTGATACAGCACAGCTGGAGAGATACCCCCTTGGAGGAAGGAGAGGGAAGTGAACAGCAGACTTTGCCTTGGACTGCAAAACCATGCTCACCCCAGTAAAACCCAAAGCCAGGTAGGCCTCACAGCCCACACTTAATGCTGGTACCAGAAGACTGAGCTGCCAGATCCTGTAGCCCCAAGCTCCAAATCTGCCTGGTAGATTCAGTTTCCAAGCCTGCCCAACCACCAGGCCTACCCCAGAAGCCCCGGGCTGTTGCCCAGCCCCAATGCCAGGCCCACCCCCACAAATTCAGGCTCTTAGACTTTTCCCTGTACCAGCATAATTGATATTTTGATCATTTAATGATAATATAGTATACGTTATATCTTACATAACAACACCATTATCCTTCGGTTATATTCAGTTTGGAATTTTTTTTTGCACAATAATTTTCCTGTTGATCAGTGAGCCATAGTAGAAAGCAGGAGTCATCACACTTTTTTGGTAAGGAGCCAAAAGTAAGTATTTTTGTTCATTTGAGAGCACATGTGGTCTTTGTCAAAATTTTTTTTAACAATTATTTTAAAGTATAAAAATCAGTTTTAGCTTAGGGCTATTAAAAAAATACACCATAAACCTGATTTGGTTTACTGGCCATAGTTTGCCAACTCTTGATAAAGTCTTTTTTATGCCCTTAATAAATATCTCTAGATTTCATTGCTTTCAATAAATACTTACTGAGCACCTTTTATTATACCACACATTGTACTCAACAAAGATAATATAGGAGTAGGGGTTACGGTATCTTTTTTCACCACTCTTTCCCCTTTATTTTATACTGTACCTAGCTCATAGTGTCAGTTAATAAATGTGCTTAATGGCTTATGCACACAGAGACAGGGATGCTTAGTTCTGTGGTAGAGGTAGGTAGGAGGAAGTCAGTATTGACATTAGAGATGATATAGTACCTCAAGAGAGTTGAAGAATTAATAGGAAGTTACTAGTCATACCATAGATGGAACATTCCAGGAAGAGGGTAGACATGCACATCTCCCATCTAAAACTCTTAGGGCCATATGTGTTTTAGAGTTTAGAAGTTTTTCGTTTGGAAAGTCAATACAGTACACATATCATATATTATGACATATATCCCAGCAGGATCTGAGAAAGCCCTTTATTAAACATCATTTGTATTGCAGAATGCGTTAATATTCACACTAAAAGGGTTTATGTAAATGACTGAAAAAGAGAATGAAAAGACAATCCACAGACTGGGAGAAAATCTTTGCAAAGCATATATCTGACAAAGAATTTATATACAGAATATATAAAGACTATCAGAACTCAATATGACAACAAAGAACCAGATGAAAAATGTGCAAAAGTCTTGAACAGACACTCTACCAAAGAAGATATATGGATAAGTACAGAATGTATTTAACATTGTTAGTCATTAAGAAAATCTACATTAAAACCACGAGATATGCCACATATCTATTAAAATGACTAACTTTATAAAAAGAATGACAATATCAAGTGTTGGTGAGGATATGGAGTAACAGGAGCTGTTTTTCACTTCCATTGGGTATGTAGAATGGTACAACCACTTTTGAACAATTGGACAGTTCCTAGAAACTTTAAATTTACACTTAGGCTAGGCATGGTAGTTCACACATGTAATCCTAGCACTTTGGGAGGCCAAGGTGGGAGGATTGCTTGAGCCCAGGAGTTTGAGACCAGCCTGGGCAATATAGCAAGACCTACCTCTACATAAAATCAAAAAAGTAGCCAGGCACAGTAGCACGCGCCTGTAGTCTTAGTTACTTGGGAGGCTGAGGTGGGAGGATCAGTTGAACCCACGAGGTGGCAACTGCAGTGAGCCATGAACATGCCACTGCACTCCAGGCTGGGCAACAGAGTGAGACCCTGTCTCAAAATGAGGAGGAGGAGGAAAAGGAAGGGGATGGAGAGGAAGGGGAGAAAAGGGGAGAAGAAGAATTTGCTTTCTGTGGTTTCAGTCGCCCATGGTTAACCATAGTCCAAAAATATTAAGTGGGAAATTCCAGAAATAAACAAATCCTACGTTTTAAATTATGCACTGCTGAGTAATGTGATGACTTCTCACACCATCCTGCTCTGTTCCACCTGGAAAATCATTCCTTTGTCAGGTGTCTGCCCATGAGTCACTTAGTAGCATTCTCAGTTATGAGATCAACTGTCATGGGATCACAGTGCTTATAATTCAGGTAACCCTCGTTTTACTTAATGACCACAAAAGGCAAGAGTATTGTGCCTAATTTATAAATAAACCTTATCATAGACATGTATGTATAGGAAAAACATACATTTAGGGTTCAGTACCATCCATGGTTTCATACATCCACTGGGTGTCTTCGAACCTATACCCTGTGGGTAAGTGGGGGTTGCTGTACTACTGCATGTCTCCTTTTATAAGTTACAAAACACTAGATAATACAAACTATAGTGACAGAAATCACTTGGTGCGGTGGAATAAGCAGGCAAAAATAAGGACGAGTATTGGAGATAAGCAGTTGAACAATGCTGTTTTGAGAACCCCCAGCCAAATTGAGTTCCAGTACTGGAGTGGCTAGTGACCTTGCCCTAATGAGGAATGAAAGGCAGCTGGATGTGAATGTTTACTCTGTGCCTTTCATGGAACACTTCATTTACCTGGTGGATGGTCTAATTCATAGTTGTCTGACCCCAGACCCAGTTTCCCTCACACAGGAAACTTGTTTATACTGACAGATGCCCGTGTGGCTCTTGTCTGACCCATGTGCAGTTTATGCTTGCCTGACCATCGCGGTGACACTGGGAACCCAACTTTGTGTTCTCCCCAGCATCCCCGAGAAAACCCGGTCTGGGATAGTCCCTGGCTCTTCCAATGGGTGGTGCAAATTTAATACACCACCACAATAAGAAATAAGTTCAAAGATTTATTACAAATCCTGGGCAGGAAGAGCTTCATCTCTAGGTCACATCAGGCAAGAATGAAGAGGAGTCAGGCAGAGAGAAAGAGAGAGCATGCATGCAACTAGCAGTATATACAAGGGAATAGAGCATGGGTCACTTTTGGTGTGTTTGAAGGGAAGGCAGGACAACAGAAGCCCAGTTTGCTAGGCAGGAAGGGGGTACCTCTAAGTTCTTATCTTTGGCTACCAGCTGGACCCATTTGGGTATGTTGTTCTAATGCCTATGCAGCAACCTATGCTACCTTGCTGTGTCATTCCCATTACAAATACACAGTTCCTACCCTCCCAAAACTCATTCCAGTAGAAAAGATAGTCAAGAAAATGAGTGACTATTACATGTTCTAAGTTCTATAAAAGAGTGCTATGTTAGTATAGAAAATGAGCAAAATAGACTGTAACATTTATATTGACCCTTATAAAAGCCATGGTTTCAAGATATAATTTTAAGAAGCATTCGTGTTTTGTTTCTGCTTTTTAAATTTTGTGCAAACTGCATTGCCAGGAACTCAGCATTTCTGTATCTGCCACTACCGTTTCACCATTATGTTTCACAAAGGGAAAGCCCTGTATATGAATTATGAGTCAAATCCCTTCTGTACCACTAACTATCTGTATGATCTTGTATAAGTTTCTTTGCTATTTGTGGTCTTTATTTCGTCATTACAAAAGGGAATAATCCTACCTCCCTTGTGAGGTTTTGCTAAGGACTAAATGAGAACATCATTGTAGAATATTGAGTAAATGTCCATTTCCTCTCCACTTATTCCTTCTTTTACAAATACAGTTATACAATAGCACATGTATTATGTAAAACTAAAACTATACATGATTTAGGTTCTGTTTTATCTTCTTTACTATTATTTTCTATCATACACAGTTCATAAAGATGTTTTAGAGAGAAAATAGTTCTTGATATTATATTTGAAGTACCACTAACATATTAGTGCAAATTGTTTTTTCTCATTCACAGACAACTTTTGGCAGTAGAAATAACTTACAAATTTGTTTGTATTACTTATAAACAATAAAACCATATACTTAGTCATAATTTAATTCCACATATGATTAATGTCACTAGCTATCTAAAATGGAAAAAAATACATGTTACTGTGTAATAAAAAGTCTAACGAGGTCAATATAAAATATAACAAAAACTGATGTTGTTTATCCTAATTTATGTTTTAATTCTAATTGATATTACCTTTATAATTAGGAAAAATATTCCTGAAACCTGCTAAAAATCTAAGCTAAGATAATATTGATATGAGTTTCTAAGTTCAGATTTTAAAGCCATGAATAAATTATTTGATTTTTTTAAATTTGGCTTTCCACTTCTGAGGCATAATGCCCACAATGTGTACTTTCTGTGTCTGTCAATTTTTTGTAGTCATTAACTGCAGATTATTTGTGTATACTCCGTATTGGCTGTTACTTACCTTGAATACAAAAAGTCTGAAAACTATTCTCCTTTATTTCTTTGTATTTCTACCAAAGTTAGACAAATGCTGCTCAGATTTTCCTAATTAATTGTAGAGAATATTAGATACTTTATTTATGCACCTTCAATGCCAAATTATTGTGCTAGACTTCTCATTTGAAATCTTCACAAAAATCTTTTCTGCCAAAGTAACACTTGTAATCAATTTTAGTTTGGTACCTTTGAGACTGAACTGTTTCTCCCATGTTTTATATAGGAGGAAGGACAAAGATATCAAACAAGGCTTTCCGTTCTTTCTCCGCAGGTACTCGAGTTGGTCCACCGTAACTTTGCTGGCTCTGCAGTAGTTAAAACTCACTCTCTGTGGACTCTTAAAAGTTTTCTATTGCTGTACTTCACTCTCCTTTAGTTTCCTGGTTCTGTTGGTGTGGTCTCCTCATACCTCCTGGTTGCCATATTGGCAGGACACATGACTACCCTTTGGTAACAACAAAACCAAATCGCTCTCCTTCTTGGCTGCATCTGATCTGTGGAAATACCTAGACATCAGTTGCCCAACAAACTCTAGTTCAGACCAGTTGCAGAGGCAGTAAGCACTCTCCTGACTCGTCGATTAGAGCAATAAATCAGTCCTCAAATATCCAATCCTGCTCCATGTACACTTTTAACTTTCCCAGATATGAGTCCTCTGTGCATCCCAACTTCAGAATATGTATTGCAAAGTGTCTTCTCCTTAAAGTGTCTACCTTACTGAGTTTAGAATGAGAAGGCAATACTTTTTCCCCTTCCATCCTCATAGAGTATAGTGGTGGAGACTCACAATCTGACAACAGCTCTCTGTAAGGAAACTCTTCTGCCTTCATCTCACGCAATCCCTTTTCTGAACATTTTTATATGCTTAATCTCTCTGAGGGGCAATCTGCATATTGTGAGGGTATTGAGAATGGATGACTATGCATACTCACTTCGGTGTCTGGTAGCTATCTCTTGGGGTTTCAGTGGAAGCATTCTAGCATCCTTTTACCCCTACCCCCAATATTCTATTTAGTTCTTTACTATCATATTACCATTAGTTAAATGTAAATTTTAATGAATTCACTATTGATCACAGTTTTTTTATGTCTTTTAATTTTCACATTCATTTTTTGTTTAGATGGTGTCTTAGGCCATTTTTTGCTGCTGTAACAGAATACCTGTGAGTGAGCAATTTATAATGTACAGAAATTTCTTGGTTCATAGTTCTGGAAGGTTGGAAAGATTGAGGGACAGCATCTGGCAGAAGCCTTCTTGCTGCATTGCCCTGTGGCAGAAGGCGGAAGGACAAGAGAGAGCAAGAGAGGGCCAAACTTGCCCTTTTGTGGTAGCACCAGTTCCACCCGATGAGGGTGGAGCCTCATCACCTATAATCACCTATTAAGGGTCCCACCTCTTAATACTGCCACAATGGCAGTACAATTTCATCATGAGTTTTGGAGGGGAGGGACATTCAAATCGTAGCAGATGGCTGACTTCCCATAGTATCATAGAAGTATTTAACACAAGCAATTGGATGCTTTTACATTGTGTTGGGAAGGACTGGCGGAGCAAGCTCTCCAGGAGGGCTGGATCCTAGGAATGCTTGAGAACAAAGCCAAGGAACTGACCAGCCAGAAAGAGCTGCTACTTCCCCATCATCAGAAGTGAGAGAAAGCTAGAAGCCGCTGCCAGCAACACATCAACTGGCCTTTGGTACCCAGAAAGCTAAGCAATTACACACTGGAACACTGAAGTAGAAAACCTCAATGTCTCCATGACTGTGCTTGACAAAAGAAGCTAGGCAAGCATCAGCACATTGCCCCGCTCACTTCTAAGTTCCAAATAACATGCAAATGTATCTATCTGTTTAGCAGAATCTAATTATCAACCAAAACCTTAGCTGCAAAAGAGTTGAGTAACAACAACAACAAAAATGGGTGTATCTTTCTAACTATTGCAGTGTATGCTAAAGGTGGGATGTTGCCTGCCATATCATAATATACACCACCTTTCCACAAATAAGTTTTTTCAGAGACATTAGTGGTGTACCCTCAAATGTTTAAAACTTTGAGGTGGTCCTCAAAGGTTTAAAAATTTCTTTTGCAATTCTGTATGAATTATAACTTTCCTAAGTATTGAATAACAGCATTATAATTTTATTCAGAATGCTTGAAACAAGGCTTCATCATTGTTTCTTACCAGTTAGTGTTTTGGATGAAAAATATGAAGCCAATCTGATTTACATTTCTTCTCTGAAAATATAAATTGTTTTTTAGAATTTCAGGAGACACATGTATGAGTGCTTTTTTTATTAATCATGCTTCCTGACACAGTGAATTCTTTCATTTTGAAGCAAATGGCTTTTACTGAGATTCAGTATTCTTTTGAATCTCATTGAGAATATGAATTATTTGAATGCTTCCCTTTTTTCTGCATTAATGCCTTATCAATGAAGTCCATTTCCTCTGACTGCTTAGCTTGTTCCCTTCATTTAAGCTGCTCATTTTCCTCATGTATCCAGAGGTTTCAGGTGCTTAGCATTGTTGGTAAAGGTCCGATAGTATAGTGGTGAAGAGCCAGACTATCTAGACTCAATTTGGATCTAGGATAATAATTGTACTTTCCTCAAAGGATGGTTGTATGGATTAAGTGAGTGAGCATCTATGAAGTGCTTAAAACAGTGCCTGAGGATGTGGAGAAATAGGAACACTTTTACACTGTGGGTGGGACTGTAAACTAGTTCAACCATTGTGGAAGTCAGTGTGGCGATTCCTCAGGGATCTAGAACTAGAAATACCATTTGACCCAGTCATCCCATTGCTGGGTATATACCCAAAGGATTGTAAGACATGCTGCTATAAAGACACATGCACACGTATGTTTATAGCGGCACTATTCACAATAACAAAGGCTTGGAACCAACCCAAATGTCCAACAATGATAGACTGGATTAAGAAAATGTGGCACATATACACCATGGAATACTATGCAGCCATAAAAAATGATGAGTTCATGTCCTTTGTAGGGACATGGATGAAGCTGGAAACCATTCTCAGCAAACTATCACAAGGACAAAAAAAGCAAACACCGCATGTTCTCACTTATAGGTGGAAATTAATGAGAACACATGGACACAGGAAGGGGAACATCACACACTGGGGCCTGTTTTGGGGTGAGGGGAGGGGGGAGGGATAGCATTAGGAGATATACCTAATGTTAAATGAAGAGTTAATGGGCGCAGCACACCAACATGGCACATGTATACATATGTAACAAACCTGCACATTGTGCACATGTACCCTAAAACTTAAAGTATAATAAATAAAAAAAACAGTGCCTGAATTAAAATGAGAGCTCGTCACCATTACTACCTCTGCTACCTGATGGAAGTGGAAAGAGATTTGCGTTAGAATTTGTCTAGGTCTAGCTGTAGTGCTGTGCTACCTGGCTTTATTCTCTGGGTCTCAGTGGACAGGGGATTAAATGGCTAAAGTTGTCAATGCCCTTAAGTAGTGTTTGTGGCCATAAGCAGCTGAAAGTTTTTAAGAAATTTGACAATGTTTCTACTATACAAGTTAGATCCTGTTTTGTTTTGTTTTGTTTTGTTTTTGCGACAGGGTCTCTCTTGCCCAGACGGAAGTGCAATAGCACAATCACGGCTCACAGCTCACTGGAGCTTCAATCTGCCAGTTTCAAGCAATCGTCCTACTTCAGCCTCCTGACTAGCTGGGACCACAGCAGTGGCCACCACATCCAGCTAATTTTTCAAAAAATTTTGCAGAGACGAGGTCTCACTGTGTTGACCAGGCTGGTCTGAAACTCCTGGACTCAAGCGATTCTCCCACCCCAGCCTCCCAAAGTGCTGGGATTACAGGTGTAAGCCATCACACCTGGCTTCTTTCTGTTTTCTAGTGGTGATTGTTGGACAGAGTTCTGCCTGCTACTTTGGTTTAACCACCTCAGCTCAGGAATTGGGAGTAAGACAAAGTCAAAGACGTGTCAGTCGTGATAGTGCTAGACTCCCCGGGTGTTCTTTTTGGAAAAATGTTAAAAGTATATATTATATATAACAACTCAAAAGTAACTACTAATTTGACATATGATTGCTTCCCCTTCAACAAAATTCAACTTTATTGTAAATATGATAGAGCTTTTTAGTCCATAGTGAGAATAGTTTGAAAAAATAATTATGGAGCACAGTTGCCATATTTGTTTAAGCAATTTTGAAAATGGGCGGGAAAAAAACTGCATTATATGTAATACAAAATGGAAACATTCAAGTGATGCAGATGGACATCATAGACACATTTTCAGTCTCATTATTTTAACAATGTACTTCAAATTTTGGCATTTGAAAACGGCTGGTGGATATTAAAAAGTTGGACAGTGTAGAACTCCTTTGATACATAAACAACTTTGAAGTGTAAAAAATTGTAATTATCATTGCAATATATCAGGGATGTGAAAGATTTTAGTTGTGTGATAGCCTTGGTATATAACAGCAAAGATAAGTCATAATTTGAACTTTCAGAGTGATTGAGTAGTATTGAATTTAATGAGTTACTTTTTTACAATTTTAATGTGTACTGAGTTAAAATTTATTGGATTATTTTGAAAACTACAGCATATTATAATATATCTTAATTGACTATAGAAACAGAAAAACATGATATATGCACTAGTGATATTGGACTTACGTTTATTGCAAAATGAATTTATTTGTTATGCCATCATAATTGTATGTCTATTCTTAAATTAATTATGGACACATTTTTCCACTTTTAGGCATGAAGGAACTGACTCTCAAGCAGACCTAGAAGATATCACTGTTGTATTAAACAGCTTCAAAAGCAAGATACTGGAAGTAAAAGTATGTGGGGCAGAACTTTTTATAGACTAGAATTATTAAGAATTATCTTAATATTAAGAATTATCTTCTTTGTTTTTTAATTGATTTATTTTACAACTAACTTTACAATTTTACAACCTAAAATGTTATATTTGAACTCCAGCAGTAAAATAAGTAGAGGATTAAGTTCACAAAGGAAAACAGAACTTGAAGATAGAAGGATTTTTTTTTACATTATGATAACTGTAAATATATCTACTAAATCTGTCTGTAGCCAAATAACATTACAAATTGGACTCTACAGATGAGATCAAGAACATGCACTGAAAAATTAGCTCTAAAAAGAAAAGGTGCTGTTTTTTAATGAGGGAGAGAAAGGGAGTTTTTAATGATAGCAGATTCTTTTTGGACCAACCCTCCTGCTTAAAACTAGTGAAAATATTAGATAAAATTTTTTAAAAATTTTAAAAACAATGTGGAATTGATAATAAGATAATAAGGATAATAAGGAAACCCAAAACCAAAATTAAAGGGAAAATGCGAGCCTAGTGAAATAAGCAAGCACAGAAACTTCTCTTGACCCAAGGAAGCTGTTGTCCTGGGAACATTTTTCTGTCCTGTCACACTTTGCCATTTTTATTTAATTTGATGGGTTAAGGGACAAAAATTAGAACCCAGAACACACATAAAATAATCTATTAGAAGACCCTCTCTACAATAAACTAGCTCTATTTTCAGGCTAAGGATGAAACATAAAAAATTATTCCTCATAGTCTTTTAGCCCAAATTTGTGTCAGCTAAGTAGGCCAGGGAATCCTGAACCTTGAATTGGTACTAAAATTGTTCCAGATTGATAGGCTATAGAGATATCTGGAAGAGACATCCATAAATCTCTGGAATAAGACTACAATAGCCTAAGCTGCAAATCAAATTTTTCTAGTGTAAAGGCCAACTCATAGTCAAAGTTAACCAAATACACAAAACTAGCAGGAACAGAAAACCGATACACAAAGACTCAAGATACTAGAATTATTAGAATAACCTCTGAAACAGCTGTACTTTTTTTTTTAAAGAAATTAAAGATGAGTTTAAAAATAATTGCAGGGAACATGAAACTGTAAAACATGTGTATCAGATTTTTTTAAAGTAGAACTTTGGAAACTGAGTAATACAATACCAAAATTAATAATTCAGTAGATAGCTTTAACATGCCTTTAGAGAAAATTAGCAAGTTGGGAGATAGGCCATAAAAAGTATACCAAATGCAACAGAGACAGGAAAAAAAGAAAATATAGAAGAGAGCATTCACACACACACACACACACACGCTAGTGTGAAAGTCTAAGATTACCAGTAGTGGATTTAAAACTGGCTTTGCCACTCACTAGCTGTGTGACCTTGGACAGATTACTTAATCTCTTTCTGTCTCATTTCCTCATCTGTAAAATGGGGTTAACAATAGAATATACCTTACAGGACTGTTACGAAGATAAGATAAAGCACTTTATGAGTATTTGTTGGATAAATAAAAGTAAACTAAATGGAATTTCAAAGATAATTAAAGAATGGGGTACAAGTAACATTTGAAGAAATAATGGCTAAGAATTTTTATGAATGATGAAAGATACCAATTAGAAATATTCTGCAGCCTACCCATACCCTAGGTCTTTCAGTAGTTTGTTTTGGTTTTTGTTTTGAGACGGAGTCTCGCTCTGTTGCTCACTCTGGAGTGCAGTGGCCCAATCTTGGCTCACTGCAGCCTCCGTCTCCCAAGGTCAAGTGATCTTTCTGCCTCAGTCCCCTGAGTAACTGGGACCACAGGCATGTGCTACCATGCTTGGCTAATTTTTATGTTTGTGTGTATTTTTTGTATTTTTAGTAGAGGTGGGGTTTCACTATGTTGGTCAGGCTGGTCTTAGTGATCCACCCGCCTTGGCCTCCCAGAGTGCTGGGATTACAGGCATGAGCCACCATGCCTGGCCGTCTTTAGTTTGTTTTCTAATAACACAGTTTTATCTCCAAACCACCTCTTTCTCAGAATTACACTAAAAAGACAGAAAAACAGGGAGGAGAAACGATAAGCAACATAGAGGATCAGCCCATGAAATCCAGTAGCCTACTAAGAGGAATTCCAGAAACAACAGAGAACATGGAGGAGGGAAAGTGTCGTAAAGTTGAGAGAGAAAAATGTTCATGTCAAAAGAGTCCACAAATTACGAAGTAGGATGAATGAAAATGGCCCATATGAGATTATAATAGCTACTAAGAAGAAGTGGGTCACTGCAATAGAATGACAACACTAACATCAGAATTTCATTTTCAAAATACTTAGATGTTAAAAGACAGCAAAACAAAGCTTTCAGTATTTTGAGGAAAATTATTTTGAACCCAAGATTCTGTATCTAGCCAAATTCTTAAATGTGAAGGTAAAATGTTAGTTTCTGAAGTGTGAAGATTTAGAAAAATTATTTTTCATACCCTTTCTTGGAGACATTTGCCAGTACAATGAAGATCAAGATCAAGAAAGAAGATAGGTAGTTCAAGAAATGGTGAAACTAATCTGTAATCCAATGTAAAGAAAATCTAGAAAGAAACAGTTAATTGTTGAACTTTAAGAAAAATGTCTTAGGTAGACAAGAATTCCAGACAATTAGATAACATGAGTAATAAACTGGAAAAGATTATGTCTGTGATAAAGAAGACATATTTGTATGTCTCCCTACAAGAAAAAATAAGGACAATGAAATTCCAGGAAAAAATAGTTCTCTGCTGGTGGAATGTAAGAAAGGAGAATTCATCTGAACCAGCAGGAGTCTCCTAGGAGTGGCACAGTGGCCATAGGAGGAAACTATAACTGTGCTCTACTGTACTAAAACTGTAACTGTGCAGAGGAAATAGAGTTTTAGTAGCTTTTCCAACTCTTCAGTGGTTAATCTTTACATTGTCATAATGAAAACTTCTTACTGATTTTCAAGTTTTAGAATCACCATAGCAAAATGCAACAGATACAATTATGTTTACTGAACTAAATGTAAATGTTATCAATATTTACAAATGCTAAAGTCAAGGTTTAATATAAGTTGGGAGGTAGAAGGAAATTGTAGAAATAGTAGTGTCCTTATAAACAGATTATACAAGAGAAACTGTTGGGATTGTGGGAATAAAAAAATAAGAGATTTAAATATTATTTAAAGTGACAAAACATACTCAATAGAAGAACTGAAGATAAACATATTACTACCAAAATTTCCAGACAAATAGGGAATGGGAAGCATGATGATTAGTGAGCTATTCATCTGTCATCACAAAGAGCGAATAATGTCTAAACTCTGAATTCAGAAATACTAGTAGATAATGCCTAAAGCTGATAAATTAGTAAACACAAGTGTAAGCACATTATTTAGCAGTATGGATGTAACCACTGAAGAAACTGAACAAAGAGGTTGAATTGATAGTTGGAGATCAGATTGTTTACAACATTGTGCTAAGATATTGCCTGTCTTTGGTTACTGCAGCTGTCAATCTTAGATTTCTATGGGTAATCTCACCCAATATGTTTCACTTTCTAACCATACAGCACAATATTTAAAGCAGCCAAATTCTAATCTTTTTTGCCATGCTATCTAGGTGAAAAAAGAAACAGACAAAATTAAGGAAGATATCCTTACCGATGAAGATGAAAAAACAAAAGGACTGTGGGATTCCATTAAAAGGTAATTACTAATGAATATTTTAATACATCACTAGATTGATCCAGAAGTCTAGTATGTGGAAGTTCCACAGTAGTGAAAATTTAAGTAAGGCAAAGGTCCTCTAATCTAGGAGGGGTAAGATAAATACATAAATGTTACTACTGTGTACAAGATAGGAAACTAGAGCTATAAGACAGATGAAAATAAAATACTATACAAACCAATGGAGAAAAATTATATATCCACTTACAAGGAACCTCGGGAAATACTCCTTGAAGAAGTGTGTGGCAAAGATCTGTTTTAAAGGACAGACAGGATTTCAAAAGTTAAAGATTGAGTGAAGGCAGTTACATGAAGACAAAATGATTGAGTATGTTCCTCAAAGAAAAGAAAGTAGCCTAGCTAGCTGCAACTTGAAAATAATAGGGACTGTTTATGTTAGATTGATACCTATACTGTTTTATTGTTAGTTTAAAAAGGAACACAGGCCAAGCGTGGTGGCTCACACCTGTAATCCTAGCACTTTGAGAGGTGATGGCAGGAGGATTGCTTGAGCCCAGGAGTTCACGACTAGCCTGGGCAACATAGCAAGACCCTGTATCTACAAAAAATTTTAAAATTAGCCAGTCATGGTGGCATGTATCTGTAGTTCCAGTGACTCAGAAGACTGAGGTGGGAGGATTGCTTGAGTCTGGGAGGTCAAAGCTGTAGTAAGTCAAGATTGCAACACTGCACTCCAGCCTGGGTGACAGAGTGAGACCCTGTCTCGAAAAAGAAACATACGTGAGGAATATATTGGCTCAGATATCTAAAGAATCCAGGAGTACACCTGGTGTTGGCCACTGGGTGATGTGGTGTGGAAACAGTCTTTCTCCATCTCTTAGGTCTACTGTTTCTGTGTCTCCTCCATGTTAAGATAGACTTTTAAAAGTTTACTGTTTCCAGTGGAAGGAAGTTGCCCCTTTCCAAACAGTACCAATAAAAGTTCCAAGGCTGACTCATGGGTCCAACTATAGCTGTGTGTCCCAAACTGAACTGATTTCTGTGACTCTGATAACCAAATATGAGTCATATGCCTACTTCTAGAACTGGTGGGAAGCCCTGTCCCACCTAAACCTCATAGAATGAGATGGGAGGAGGAATGATTCCCCCCAAAATGCCAGGTTGTTACTAGAAGGGGAACAGATGTTAGGTGAGCAAAAACAAAAGCTGTCTCCTGTAGGTGCATATTGTAAAGAACTTTGAATGTCCATTTTAGAGATTGGAACCCAATATGAGCTATGATGGCAAACCATTAATCATTTTGATCAAAGAGAAGAAATAGAAATGTTAGCCAAAATAGATTCAACAACTTAAATATATTTGGTTATACTAGTCAAAAGCACTTCCATCATTTTGGATTTTGCCCAGTTTAAGCCTCTTTTTCTATAGTTGACTCCTTGTTTGGTAAGAAAAATCATGTTACTGTACAGTGTGTGCTTTGAACAAGTTACTGATAGAGAAAGGATCAAGTCCACTCATTGAGATGATTTGGAGGGTAGGTATGTTTGACAGGGGATAATGGAATAGAATCTGAGCAATTTTAAGAGTATCTGTCTAAGAGCTTCCATTAAAATTAGAAGATATAGATAAGAATGATTAAGGATAACTGTTCAATTATGGTATAGCCACTTGCTATATAAAAAGGATACCAAAAACAAAATGCTTGTTAGAAACAGAGATGGTAAGTTTTTGGGACGTTAACTGCTCCAGATACATAGTATTGTGTGTCTTATGATGCTTTGACTTTTTTCATCTTAGTTGTAGTCCTAACTTAGAATGATTATTTTTTCTTGCCACTGAATCAACTTCTTTTCTTATTTGGGAGATTACCAGATTTGAAAAATACTTCTGTTATAACAATTTATATTTTGCAAAATACCTTTGATGGTGATTTTAAGTTGTTTACCAAATTCGATTCATTCTAAATATCTGTTTATATGAAAGTATTTTAAAATAAATGTTTAGGAAGAAAAAGATGAATTTATACATTATGAATACTGTAAATAAAAGATTCAGTCATTTTTATATATGAAATAGACCTATACAAAAATGAAATGGAGCTGGTCTAGCTCCAAAAATGTAATGAAAATGACAGCTGGGCCCAGATGACGCTACCATTGATGTAAACCAGTGAGTAGACATGGCTCCCTAGTGCTTTCTTTGTCATGGAAGTCATCCAGAGTACCAAGAGGGTACTCCACACCCTGCGTGGAGGAGAAAGTCTGCTTGGTCAGAGGAGCTCCAAATTGTAGACGGCTTAAAAATATTTTAGCCTGGGTGAGCCCCATCAGCAGCACTCACACACCTACCCTGTTACCACATAAATTCTTGCCGTGCCGTAGTTCCACACTTAACGCATTCTGTTCCTTCCCTCATTGGCCTGTTTAAAGTTTCAGTACACTAGATATGGCCATGTCAAGCTGTAATTCATTCTTTGTTCTGAAAACAACCTTTGGCAACTCACAAAAATCCAAGAATACCAGCCCATTCACCTAGAGACAATATAATTATATTCCACATTACAAATTTTAAAAACTCATAAAGCTTCAAATGACATTGTCAAATATTTTAATATTAGTTTGTAAATATTATAGAGTGTTTATAGCTTAACTATTTTGAAATACATTTCTATATTTATTGCTTATATTTAGTATTTAGGCATACAATGTTTCTATATGTATAAGAAATGTCAATTACTTTTTTATTCCAAGTTTCACAGTAAGCTTGCATAAAGAAGACAAAAAGGAAAAAGATGTCCTAAACATTTTTTCAGTTGCTTCTTGTCATTTATATGAACGTTTTTTAAGGTAGGTATATTTTTTAACGTTATATTTTGAAAAAGAAATATTTACGTGGTTCAAATTTCAAACAAAAAGTAAAGGAATATACACTGGGAAAAAAACTCCCAGCTCTGTTTCCCTGATACTCAGTTCCTTTTCTCACAGGAAACCCATAGTATTATTTTTATACCCTGCTAAGGAGATACACACACAGACACACACACACGCACACACACACACGTAAATATATATGTGTGTATATTTATTTATTTATTTCAGTTTTTTTAAGTCCTTTTACCCAAATAGTAAAGAACATACTACTTTACACCTTGCTTTTTTTTTTTTTTTTTACTTAAAATTATGAGGTAAGTATATATAAATATGAAATTTCATGAGTTTGGCTTGATTTGGAATATTGGTTTTCTTCAAAGCTAGCAAATAGACATTTTGGATAGGTAAGAATATATATATATATATACACACACACGATATATATATATATTTACAGTACTTTATATATACAATATTTACTATATATATATATATAAAATTTACTATAGTAAATTATCCTTTTCCAGTTAAGAAAACCTTGTTTTATAAAAAGAAAGGGAATGAGGGGAGAAATGCATATTGCAAAGTACAAAAGGCTATTTTTAAACAGTTTATATAGAAAGGTCACGGAGAATAAATCAAAAATATTTGAATTGTAGCACTGATACATTAAAATGGAACTTCAGATTCATTTGTATCCTTTCCATTTGGAGGTTTAGGTTAGCAAACCAAATGACCCATCCAGTGAATTTGTCAATATAGATAGATCATTCAGCTCTTCAGGGTTTGTAGACTTAATATTAATCACACAGTCATAGACAACTGCACCCAGATGAAGCTACCATGATGTATATGTATTCATCCTTACACATTACATACTTGATAAACCATATTTTAGTTTATTTCTTCACATTTCATTGTGAAAACCTTCTAATTCATAGCTTCAATTATTTAAAAGCCTTTAAAAGACCTATGTAACAAACCTGTATGTTCTGCACATGTATCCCAGAACTTAAATTTTAAAACTTAAGATTAAATTTTAAAAAACACTTCAAGGTTAAAAAATACATATGAACTCCTGTTACTGTTAATGTATATTGGGTTTAATATTCTTTTATACAGAATTATGATGCTCTCTGTTTTGCGTAACACCAAAACACCAGTGAAATTCTGGTTGCTAAAAAATTGTCTCTCACCGACATTTAAGGTAAGTACATAGCTTTTTTTGTAGAATGGTTAATGTTTGAATAGTAAATTATCTGTATCATTGTAAGTTTATATGACATTTCTCTTTTCAGAATGAGCTTTTTGAAAAAATGGTATTTAGTATTTTTATGTAGCTTAAGAAAAATTCTGTGCAATTTTTATTTAGAGATGTTCAAAGAGAGGACAGTAGAAGACTGTATATTTTTAAGTAAAATCAAAATCAGAATGACTAGTAGTTTTTCATGATAATGACTAATTAAATACAATTTGGCAATGGAAAATATATACAGATTTTCAATTAAAAGAAATGGCTTCTGTCATTTTTGCAAAGATAGGCAGAAACAGTAGTAGTATCAAGAAAATACAAAGACTATACCTATACCATGGAAAATAGTTTTACAGTACTGAAACGAAAAAGCTCTTTCGTCTGTGTAGTGCATTGTTTGCTGGGCACCATGATCTGAGGCATTTTATATTTGGAAGATTTCAGGTGATCAACAGCTATTACCCTTTACTCAGCCCTATACTCCTGCTACAAAGTATGCTGTGTTTCTTCCTATTCTCCCTACAGCATAATCAAATTCCGTGAAATTTAGTGTCTCCACAGTAATTTGGTGTCTCATTCAACAGCATTTCAAATGAGTTTTTTTTTTTCTAGACCAAAAGCAGTGGGACAGAAGTAAAACTAGCCAAGCATGCTTTTATTCCTTAATATTTCTAGGCATGATGCCAAGTGTTTAACTGATGTTATTCAATTGTTTTTCATAACAATCCCACGTGATAAGAAAACCAAGATTCAAAAGTTACATAACTAGCTTGCACAGTTGACAGGTACCT
This sequence comes from Symphalangus syndactylus, assembly GCF_028878055.3. Classification (NCBI taxonomy): domain Eukaryota; kingdom Metazoa; phylum Chordata; class Mammalia; order Primates; family Hylobatidae; genus Symphalangus; species Symphalangus syndactylus. Next base: position 23,027,190 of record NC_072437.2, on the reverse strand, counting down.
GAGACCACTTTTGGATTCAATAACTTACTATAAGGATTTATATAACTCCAAAAACCAGCTGTGCTCACAGTTACAGTTTTTATAGCAAAAGGACGTAAATAAAATCAGCAAAAGGAAGAGATGCTTAGGGTAGGGTCCAGGGAGACCAGACACAAAGTTAACAATTGTCCTCTCCCAGTAGAATCTCCTCGCAGTGGATAGCACTTATTTCTTCCAGCAACAGTGTGTGAGGGTACTCATGGAGTACTGCCAACCAGGGAAGCTCATTCAAACTTTGGGGTGCAGAGTTTTTATTGAGGGTCAGCTGTGTGGACTTGGCTAACAGCCTGCATGGCTAACCTTAGCCTCTAACCCCTTCAGATGTTGAACTGATGCTTTGTGGCCCAAGGTCCTCACTACAAATAACATCATTAGCATACAATATCTAGTGTGGTCCAAGATCTGCAGGTAAACGTAGACATTCTTACTAGTCAGGAAATTCCAAGGGTAGAGAATATTTCCTGGGAGATAGGGTGAAGGGCCAGGGTAGAGGATATTTCCTGGGAGATAGGGTGAAGGGCCATACCTTTCTCTGAGCAAGAATCATCCTTTATAGCATAGGCCTGAGATGAAACAGCTAATTAGAAACAGCTGAGATTTGAACCCAGGCATTCAGACCTCAGGTGCTTAACCTTATGTAACAGCCCATTTGCCCTCCACCACTAATAGTGTCTCCTCCTACGCTCATTTGACAGTAGAAAAAAAAAAAAAAAAAGAACCCATAAGTATAGATAAGAAGTTATACTATTTTTCTACTAATTTTTAACATGTTTTCCTAGTAGTCAGACACTGAATAAGGGAGTATTTAACCCAAATAAACTGAGATAGAAAAATCTAAAGATTCTCTTAGCAGGAAAAGATATTATTCACCAGAACAACAGTGCTATGTCTGGATTAGAAAGTCTTGTTCCACTGCATGGCCAAAAGAAATACTGTATCTGAAGTAGTATTTTCCTTCTTTTTGTGATGTGTCTCTTTCTTAAAAAATTTTTCTTTTGAAAACTTCTTAGTGAAATATAACATACACTCAGAAAAGTGCACAAATCATGAAATTTAGCTTTGGATTTTTACAAACTCAAACATCTGTGTAAACCAGCAGCCAGATACAGAAGCCACTAGCTACTTTAGATTTGTTCCTACCAGTTTAGAAAAGTCATACCTCCTCTCTTCATTCAAATATTTGCTAAAATTATACACTAAACTTAGGCATAATTCTTTTCTGACAGCACTATGCAAACTATAATTCCCTCTCCCTTTTAATTTTTCTTCATAGCACTTTTTTCTGTAGATAACAATAGTTTATTTCTACCTACTTCCTCTAAAATATAAGCCTAATGAAGGTCATAATTTATATTTCTTTTGTTCACTAATGTACCCTTAGATCCTAGAACAGTGCCTGTTTCAGTGAATATTTGAACACATATTTAATGAAGAAAAAATATTCTTTTTATTTTATCTGAATGTTTTATTTTATTTTATTTTGAAACCAAAACAATGACTCCTGGCAGCTGTTGTACCCCTAATTTCAAGATTTCACAGATAAAATTGGTGCTTCTTGCCTTTAAAAAAAAAACATATTTTAAATCTACATTGTTCTTGCAAAGTCAGAGAAAAAAATTAAACATATAACCAGAAACTAGTTTCAAGTAAGAATCAAGTGGTAAAACGCAAATTCTATGTTTATTAATTCATCTTTTCCAATTCCTTTTTCATTCTCTCTCTCAATATTTGAGCTCTTGAACTAAATTTAGCCCACAGTATATTTCATTAACTGCTTCTGCTTTAAACAGGGAATAAGCTACTTCTAATCCTATAAGATACTGAATCAAATATGAAATATTCAGACCATAATCACTACTTTGTATTTTTAATCCTTGAATTAAATAATGATATATCTCAAACATGAAGCTCCTGTATAGAATCTAATTTATCAGCTTAGAACTTATTTTGTGTTTTTTGTATCCTCTCTTCATCTTTACATCTCTGACCAGCCAACCTGTTAACATATACATGAACTATTTGATATGTAGGTGTCCCAAGATCCAGAGGCTTTTTTTTAAGTCAGTTTTCTCAAGTCAGATGTTAACAATAAAAGTATGGGAACATTTATCTTCCACTAATAAGTTTGTTAAATAATATAGTGCACTTATTTTTAATGACATTAAATTATATAGTTTTATTTATACTTGTGTTTTCATATTTGTTAGCATTTTAATATTTCTCATTAATAAGTATGTTATAGAAGTAGTATTTAGACATCTTGCCTATTCGTTTATAACAATTTATAGGAAACTTTACCTTTTTAATGTTATTTTTTTCTCTAAAACAAAACTACTTTCTCTTGAACATATTGGTTGATTTTGTGTGTGTGTTTTTAGGAAGTAATTCCTCACATGGCTAAAGAGTATGGATTCCGATATGAACTAGTTCAGTATAGGTGGCCCCGTTGGCTTCGTCAACAGACTGAAAGACAAAGGATTATTTGGGGTTACAAAATTCTTTTCCTTGATGTTCTTTTCCCACTAGCAGTGGACAAAATCATTTTTGTTGATGCTGTCCAGGTAATAAGATTAACTACTATTTTTAGTAATACACAAACATTTTTTACACTTCTGTCAATATAGAAATTAATTCATGTTGCTCATGTTTATTATCTTCATTACAGTGCTTAAGATATGATTGTGATATATAAGCAAAGTATCTTTAAAAACAAAAAGTCAGAATTCCAGGGGAAAATTGAAGGTATTGTAAGAAGTACCATTTATTATTTAGGACATGGAAGTTTTCTCTCCTAAGTAGTAGTTTTTTATGTTTGAGAACTAAAACAGATACTTATATTAGTCATAGTAAGAGTAGTTAAATGAATTCCTGTAAATTATGAGCTGATATTTGTTTAAAATTAGGAATTTCTTCTTGCTAGAAAAGCTAGCAGTTACATACAACTCTTATTCTTCCACCTTCAACAGCATTCTTTCGCATTCAACCAATAACCAAATTCTCATCATTCTATCACTTAAGGAAAAGAGCATTTTAAATTTGGCCAACTTATGCCTGTAGTCTCAGCACTTTTGGAGGCTGAGGTGGGGAGGAAAGTTTGAGCCCAGGAATTAGAGGTCGCAGTGAGATATAATCATGCCACTGCACTCCAGCCTGAGTGACAAGAGTGAGACCCTGTCTCTAAAAATAACAGCAAATAAATTTGGCCAAAAACAAACAAAAAAAAACCCAAGGCCCTCTGCTTTCAAAATTTATATGTCCAAAAATTATGGCTTTTCCTTTTTCCCTCCTTGCATTGCTTTTGAATCATTAGTGGGAAAAAAAAAATTTGAAAATACACAGAATTTCTAAAAAAAAAAAGTAATATGTACATGAAAATATAAATTAAATGGATAAGTTAGAATTTATGTGGAACAAAAAGTATATTTTCAAGTCCTATATTAGAATGTACTCATATTCTAAACTATTATTATTTTTGTACTCTATTCCAAATTGATAAATATGAAACATTACAAAGAAAACTAAGAAAATAGCATTTCTAAACACACTTTTTTTTTTTTTTAAGAGACAGGGTCTCACTCTGTCATCCAGGCTGGAGTGCAGTGGCACAGTCATAGCTTGCTGTAGCCTCAGACTCATGCGTTCGAGCCATCCTCCCACCTCAGCAGCCTAGGAGCTGCAACTCCACATGCACACCACCAGGCCTGGCTAATTTTTTTTTTTTGTACAGACAGGGTCTCACTGTGTTGCCCAGGCTGGTCTCAAACTTCTGGCCTCAAGCAATCCTCCCATCTGTGCCCCACACATAATATCTAATATGATTCTTCCTTCTACCTTTCTTTGAACGTGTACACTAATATTGTTCTAGAAGGCTTGAGCGTATTAAAAAATAACATTGATATTATTTTATTCAAGCTATTTAGAATAATTGGGAGTTTTTTTTTATGATTCAAACTTAACATTTGCCGATATACAATAATGGAGATTTGGCATGGAATGATTTTGTTATTTATACTTTGAGAAACTAAGAGCTCTGCACTTACATAATATTTAACCCCTTCCCCAAATGTCTGATTCGTAAAATGACTTGTTTATAAAGGACATAACAAAATATTCTTGTTGATGAGTAAGACCACTGTCTTAAAGACTAGGAATATAAATTTTAGTTTACCTTTAACCTGTAAGGACAAGAGGAATAAATGTTAAATTCAGTAAATTCATATTACATGAAAGCACTATGAGGAAAATACAGCTCTTTGGATTTCTGTAGTAGAGTAATAATGATTTGAGATTCCCATAAAAAAGGGCTTATGTTATTTTACAGTCTTTATCAGACAGTCTATTTTAATTATTTAGATTGTGAGACATGATCTAAAAGAACTTCGAGATTTCGATCTGGATGGAACTCCTTATGGGTATACTCCATTTTGTGATAGCCGCAGGGAAATGGATGGATATCGTTTCTGGAAAACAGGATACTGGGCATCACATCTTTTAAGACGGAAATACCATATCAGGTAAGAAAAGTCAGACCCTTACCATTTAGTAAATAAATAATGTATTGAATTACAACTTTCAGTTTTGTTAAAAATTACACAATAAAAGCAACCAATTACATAGTGTTCATTTCATGCCAGTCACTCTTGTAAGCCTTTACGTATATTAAGTCATAAAATCTTTATGACACTCTTTTGAGATACTGTTATTATCTCCATTTTGTAGATGTGGAAACTGAGGCATACAGCATTTATGTAATTTGCCCAGGTTTACCCTGCTAGTATATAACTGAGCTAGGAGTTAAACCCAAGTAATATGGCTCCTAACTACTCCAGAAGATTTAAACTTGGTTTGTGAAATAAGATTATATCTTCAAAGCCTCGTGGCCTTTTGTAAGGCCATGAGTTTCATGACAACTGGGAAAAGCTTGAGGTGACCCTAAAAGATTATGGGTTCTACCAAAATTAAAACAAACTTAAAACTCCTGGGAAACAGTATTAGATATTAGGAGCAAGTTTATGAAAGCATTAATTGTTATTAGATCCTAGGATATCTGTAGTTAATACCGTCACTGTAGACATTCATTGGAGGAAAGTAAAACTAAAGCTACATAAACAACATAGGCTATCGAGAAGTAATTCATTTTTGCAGTGCTTTATATGTAGTGGATCTCAAGAAGTTCAGGAGAATTGGAGCAGGTGACAGGCTCAGGAGCCAGTACCAAGCTCTCAGTCAAGATCCAAACAGTCTTTCAAACCTAGATCAGGTAAGTAAAATGTTAACAGAATAATTTTGAGTGTGTGTACATAGACTGTTCCAACTCTGTGCTCATAAACTTTAAAGTCTTATATTTTGAGCTTTTTTCTCAATTTACAGCTGTTTATGTAATTATCTATTGGATATCTCTACTTACACATAATTTTTTCACCTCAAGCTCAACATTTTCAAAACTAATAGTATTTTATCCTCACTTTTCCATTCTCAAACCTCTTCTTTCTACTTTATGCCCTGTTTTAGTTACCCTCTGTATTACTCCATTCTCACTGCTAATAAAGATATACCCAAGACTGGGTAATTTATAAAGGAAAGAGGTTTCATTGACTCACAGTTCTGCATGGCTGGGGAGGCCTCAGGAAACTTACAATCGTGGCAGAAGGGGAAGCAAATACGTCCTTCTTCACATGGTGGCAGGAGAGAGAATGGGTGCCCAGTGAAGGGGGAAGCCCCTCTTAAAACCATCAGATCTCATGAGAACCTACTCACTGTCAAGAGAACAGGATGGGGGAAACCATCCCCATGAGTCAATTATGTCTACCTGGTCCCTCCCACAACAGGTGGGATTATGGGAATTACCATTTATGATGAGATTTAGGTGGGGACACAGCCAAACCATATCACCCTCTTTTTTCTTACTCTCTTCTATCATGGTGTAAACATGCTCAAGTCTCTCTCTCTGATCTTTAAGACAAACTCCCTTCATCCAGTGCACCCCCACCCTGATATTGCCTGAACATTTTCTTTCACCTCACAAGCACTATTTTCCTAATATCCTATCAATTTCCTCATTATTGCATCTGAAACATTTTAGATAATTTAAGCAGAAGCAAAAGACTCTGTAGTCTTTTAGGAGAAGCGAAAGACTCTTTTTTCTTATTTTTATCACAACCATGCATGTTTATTCATTCATTCATCTGTTGAATACCTGCTATGTGCCAGATATTCTCCTAAGACTTCAGACATCAGAAAACAAAAACAAGATTTCTTTATCTCATATTTTCATTCTAGTAGAAAAATAAAATTTAAAACTAACATTTAAAGATAAATGTTTTGGAGAAAAAAAACATGAAAGCATGATAGAGAGTTCAGAATAGTGAATAGGGGCTGGGGCTTGCAGGTATAAATTGGGTGGCCATATGTCCCTATGAAGATGACTTTTGAGTGAATTTTAGATGGAGGCATAAAAGCTGATGCAGATGCAGGCCAAGGAGAATATCTGATGTAAATGTCCCAAGGTGGGAGTGGGCATTCCGTGTTTGAGGAATAGCAAGAAAGTCAGTATGGTTGGGATAAAGATGGGGGGAATAAAGTAAAAATGAAGGAAAAGAGTTAACAGAGGCTCCAGATAATGTAGAAAGCTTAGTCCCTTTGTTTATCTAGTAAGTGGGAAATTATTATTATTATTTTATTATACTTTAGGTTTTAGGGTACATGTGCACAATGTGCAGGTTTGTTACATATGTATCCATGTGCCATGTTGTTTTGCTGCACCCATTAACTCGTCATTTAGCATTAGGTATATCTCCTAATGCTGTCCCTCCCCCCTCCCCCCACCCCACAACAGTCCCCGGAGTGTGATGTTCGTAAGTGGGAAATTATATGTCAAAATATGAATGAGTTATTCAAGACCACACTGGTAAGGAATTGATTTTTTTAATCATTCTTGAAAATTGGGAGATCTTCAAATATATATGTGTTTACATATCCTTTTTTAAAGATAAATTACCCAGTCTCCAGTAGTTCTTTTTAGTAGTGTGAGAATAGGCTAATACAACTTTTTCATATCATAATTTGGAATATTTTAATTTTCTGGTCTGGATTATCCCATTCTCCCCTTCCTTCAAAACACCAATGTCACAGTGAAATTTTTCTTCAGTGCAAACTTGAGTATACCACTGTGCTAAATGCTTCATGGACTCCTGGTAGACTTCATGCTAAAGTGCAAATATATCACTTATTCCCCAAGTTCTTTCATAATTTGGACTTGCTGCCTCTAGAGACTTTCCTTTTGACCCTGGATCCAACAGAAACATTGCATGTTCTCTCATGCTATTGTGCTTTTCCCACTCTGTTCCATTGTTCTGGAATGCCCTTCACAGTCAATTCCGTCTGGTGGCCGTTTTCTCTATGCATGGTGACTTTTACATTATCTTCAAGACTTTGCTCAGGTGGCTCCAGTGGGGAGCCCTCTATGAACTGGATCAAGTACTACATCTAGAAGTTCCTTGTCTGCAAAATCCCATATCACATCTAACACATATTTACTGAGCTTCCGCCATGTGCAAAGCATTGTGCTAGATGCCAGGAACAAAGCAGTGAATGAGAAAGATGCAGTCCTACCTCCGCAAACTTTTGTACTCAAACTTACATTGTGTCACCATATTTTCATTTATTTGGTTACTGCAACCAATAGATTGCAAATTCTACACAAGCAGCAACTCTCTTGTCTTTGAATTTCCCTGTGCCTGGATTAAGGGCTGAAATTAAGGAGTTTAATCCACCACGAGAAATAGCCCAAAGAAGCAGTGCATTTGGACTTTTCATTTCCCTAGTGTAAAAGGTCCAGAAACAATTACTGAAACAGGTTACCTTTAAACTTCTAGCTTACTTAAAAGTTAAATATTCCAAAATACATTTTTCTCGACTACAACTGAACTTACAAATTTAAAAAGGATATTGCTTTTCCCTTATCTCCAACAGGTATTGGAAATCCTTTTTTCCTGCAATATAAAATTTCTTCCACTTAATTCCATGTATTTAGTAGAAGTAAAGCTGCATGACAGAGAATAGGTGCTCAGCTTCACTTCTGCTGAGCTGTTACTTTCTGCCGTTAAAATAGGCAGAGGACACAGAGGTCAAACACGATAACCTCATTCTGTGTGACAGGTCAACTAATATCTACAAAGTTGAAATGGAGTTCAGGAATAAAAAAATTTTGCAATTGCTGTAGAACAATTTGGGTGCTGCTTTATCTTGATTTAGGTAGCAGACTATTAGAGATGTCTCAGGATTCAAAGAATGTGCACAGGAAGAGGGCAAGGCATTCAGCCTCAGAGAATTCTCTATGAAATGAACAATTACAAATCCGAGTGTCTGATCTAAGTAGTGTTCTTTGCCAAAGAGCCTAAAGGGAAAACTTACTTTATACTATTTATTTCAGCAGTAAGGCTTCTAAGAATGTGTAACTATAGATTTTGCCTTTTGCCCATTTACTTTTCCCATCTTTCAATTTCACCATTTCCTTCCTCCCATCACATGCTATGTGTTTTGTGTGTGCGCATGCCAACCCATGCTTATCTGAGTGCATACGCATCTGTTTACTTAATTTGAAATAATTTCCTTTCTACTGAAAATCCTGACATCTTAGCATATAAGCAGAGCACAAAGAATACATGAAATTACTACTATTAAATAAGACAGCTCTCTATATGTAAATCTAGCAAGCTGGACCATTTCAGTAATTATCTAAATACAACATATCTAACCAGTTAAAGTAAGAAATTAATTACTTCCCCCTCCTAATCCAGAATTCATTCATGGAAGAGCCAAAACAACAGGTTTTTGTTTTTGTTTTTGTTTTCAGAAATTTTTATTTAAAATAAATATAGTTTTGTAAATAGCTTTTAATAAAGTGTTCAGGCTTGGAAATAAGTTATTCCACTCATTGATTGATTCAAGATGCATTTTTTATGCATGTACTATACGCAAGATTATGTGCTAGGCATTGTAGGGAATAAGAGAAGCTGAATTAGCAATACATTGTTACCAAGAAGCTCCTCTATGAGTAGGCGAGCTTATGAATGCCAGTAGAAGTGATAATAAAATTTTATAGGAGTGCAGATGAGGACATGGGCATTGCACACTGGGGGAATCAGAAATGCCTTCATCTGGGACACAGCTTTTGTCTGGAAGCTCAAAAATGATTACAAATGAGGGAGAGAACTATATTTAGAAAAAAGATTATCAGGCAAGGTAGGGAGTAAGCAAAACAAGGGCACAGAGAATGATTCCATTTGCAGGGACCACTCAGGGAAGGAACAGTGTGAGAACTAACACTGGCAAAGTAGATTTGGGAGGAACCCTGCTGTTCCTGGAACACCAAAGAGCTTTTTCACTTTAACCTACACACTATAGGGAAACCACTGCAGGTTTTAAAAGATGGATTAAGAGTTCAGGTTTGGTTTAATTACTTTGATAGGAGAAGCAATATTTCTTTCCCTGAGAAGACTGGCAGAGAAAGAAAATAAGTGAAAATGTAGAAATAGAAAGAAGGAAAGAAAACCACCTCAATGTGCACAGTAAAGTAAAATGGTCATTGTGGAAAACAAGTAGATAGGGGAGAAACTAGAAACCTATGCAGAAAGGGAAAAGTTCATTATAAAGACTTATGTATTTATTAGAAATGCTTTAGATAAATAGGAAAACATAGTTTGAAATATAGATTAAAACAGTAAAAAACAGTTCCTTTGAAATATAGTAACTAGGGACCCAATGTGATAGGGCATTGAACAAAATGGTAAAGAGTCTGTAATATAGCAAGCCATGGGAATCTAACAGTAGCGTTTTAATTGGTTTGGGACATGATCAAACGTGCATTTTAGCAAGATAACGCTAGTAGCAGTATTGAGAATAGACCAGAGAGGAGACAAACTAGAGACCACAAAACTAGTTTGTGGGTGAAAGCTATAAACTAGGCAAGAGATGTTGGTATCCAAGGAACTGTGTTAATAAATTAAAGTATTATCAATTTAGAATAAAGAGAAGGGAAGATACAGCAAAACTGGTGGAAATGTTCCTGGTAAAACATTCAAATGAAACTGTAAAAGTTTAAAAAACATTTTCATATTATAAAAGATATATAAGTTGGGAAATTTAAAAATGCCTGAACCCATTCATTCAATGTAGGTAAAAAATGAATATCAGAGTAACATAATCAGTATCTCATCCATTTAAAGTCATCTTAACAGCTATATAAATAGTAAATTATTTTGTTAATTTTATAAAATACAAAAACAAATAGCCTGGAAAAATGTTAGCGTTTTCTAAACACTAGGAATTTTGTGCCAGCTTTTCTCACCACTGTTCTGTAGTTCACAATCTACAGACTACCATCACTTTTCAAGAGTCTATTCCTGTGAGTTACCCAGGTATCTAAAAAACACTGGCTATGCCAAGAACCCATTCTGAAATCAAAGTCTAATCTCTCACCCAAAGATACAATGTTGAGCTAGAAGTAATGAGAGCTGATTGCTCCTCTAGGGAAGAGCTGATACTTTTGATATTAATACTGTAAATTTAAAGGAATCCACAAGCTCATTGGAGAAATCCTTTTACAAATGTAGAGTTTAAATAGAAACTCTGTAGTGTATAGGTCAGTCTGGTATTTAAAATTCAGGGCAGTGCTGTCCAGTAGAATTTTCTGCAATTGGGGGAATGTCCCACGTTTTCATTTCCCAATGCGGGAGCCACCAGACACATGTGGAGCACTTGAAATGTGGCTAGTGTGACTTCAAAACTAAATTTTAATTTTTAATTTTTATTTAAATGTAAATAGTATATATGGCTAGTGGTTCCTGTACTGAGGGCCCAGGACTAGACTAGACAATGGGCACACACTTGGAAACCCTATCTCAAAGATTTGATAATAGCAGAAAATTCTATTCACATGTCTCCCAACGAAGCAAAGTAGGCCCTCCATTAAGCATTTATTTATGGGAAACCAATGCCCCTCCTGTATGTGTAACCACAGTCATTCTTCCCTGACAAGCAGCGCATCAAACCTTGATATTTCCTGTTCCAAACTCAAGTCAGCAGCTAACATCAGACATCCTTGTTAACGTAGGGTATGCTGATGCTTTCCATTTGATACTTACCAGACACCAAAACTGTCCAGAGAACAGATAGTGTAAACACAGTGTTCAATAAAGCCTGGCAGGCTTTTAATAAGACACACGGGAGCATACTAATCCAGATTTCTGCGGGCAGATACTTCATAAAAGGTTAATCAAAGTGCTGGGCAATGGGGAAACACCTGGATCGGGCTCAGCACTATTTTTTAAAGAGAGCTCAACATCTGTACTGAAGCCAGGATTGCTCTGTGGGGAGAACCCTCAGCCCTTAAAAACCTTAAAACAGAAAGATTTGCAACTGCATCAACTGTTGTTATGTTAACATGGCTTCTCCTCAACAACCGCTTCTAAATCACAATGACACTTGGAAAAAAAAAAACAACAAGAAACACTTCTCTATTCTGATATTCAATATGTTTCTTTAAAAATGTAAAAGGTGAGCATAACCTATTATATAATAAAGAAATATTATCTCTGTTGAAAACTAAAAAAGGAAAACATGGAGGTATTATTATCAGCAAATCTATAAGGTTTCAATGGAATTACTTTCATTCTATTATATATATCCTGTTTAAAAGGTACAAAGTACCTAGCCATGGCCATCTGGTGAAACAGCTGGGAAGTAAAGCCCATTCGTTGATCATCCTCTTGTAATTGTTACCGTGGCCCCAGTCTTAACCACATACTATTTTTTTAAAAACTGACTATAAAAATCCAGTGGTTTTGTTTCTTGCTATGACTCCTTTAACACAACTAATTCTATTTACACAACTAAGGAAGGAAATTTTAAATTACAGAGAATTATAGCAATGCTATTAAGGATTAGGCAGGGTTTCCATCATATGCGTTCATTCTATATTGCATTTATGTAAATACACTCTCCTCATTCAGAAAAAAACCCATGTTCATTACCAAGATCCACGTTTTTATTACCTAAAATATTCAGTACAAAATATCAGCATATTTTAAAAGAATCTAAATAGTTAAGTTACCCTACAAATGGTCAAAGATAATAGAATCAGCCTGGTTTAGTCTATTTTATATAAGCAGATAAACTTATAATCATGGCCTTTTTACACAAAACTCTAATATGAATACTATTTCACAGATTCCTTCACCAACCTATATTGTTCTATTTAAGTTAACTCCTTCTCTGGGATGAAAAACGAGTGCTGTCCAGTGGAATTTTCTACAATCTGGGGAACATCCCAGGTTTGCATTCCCCCAAGCAGGAGCCACTGGCCACATGTGGTTATGGAGCACCTAAAATGTGGCTAGTGTGACTGCAAAACTGAAAAAGAAAAACTTTCTTCTTTTATTTTGAGGTATTGTTGGTGAACCAAGAAATAATGTTGTAATAACTTCAGCCATGCTGAATTATTTCTTTATACCATACACTAGGAATATAAGTGTATAGACTTACTGCCTGAAATATCAACAGAAGGTGTTCAAGATGCCTATATAGAAATTGCTCTGAAATTAATCTAAATGTTGTATTGGTAACAAATAGTGACCATAATATCGGTTTCTTAAATAACCATTCACATTTAAATAAAGTGTATAAGTAATTCTCTGCATAGAAGTTTCTCTGGGTAATAAGAGAGAATTATTCCTTTCTTGCCTAGAGACAGGAAGAAAAAATGCCAATAACAGCTTTACCAAATCCATCTGAGCTTGATAACCCAAGAAACGTAGTGTCATTCCTCTAGACATTAATGGTCCTATTATCAGCTCCCTAAGCTACAATGGATCTATAGATCTTAAACTACAATTTAAAGATACTGCCACCACCATGCAACTGCAAGACTCTTGAAAATGCCAAGGTAAGAAAAGTGCGTGGACAACTAACATCCTCTATCACCCCAATCCTCAATTTGGGGGATTTCCTATGAGATGATGTGGCTTATCAATTTGCACACCTTGACATCTCAGCCTCTCCCTTTGTGCATCATGAAGACAGTGCTTTCTGGACAATTTCCACTTCATTTTCTTACCAATATGCTCCGGAGGTGATACCCAAATCAATCATAAACTGCTTAAGAGTTGATTGTGCATGAATATCTGAGAATCATGGTTTCATAATATTATTAAAGGAAAAATACATAATACTTATTAAATACTGAATTAACAACAATCTAGTGATTCTGAATAACACTTCCATCTCGGCAAACATGAGGCGGGAGTGTATATATATGTGTGTATGTCTTATCTGTGTGTGAGTTTATGTACATACCAGTGTACTGCATATATTATATGTGTATATGTCTATATGCACACATATGAGAATTTGTTATGAGAGTCAACTAGAAGTCAGTTCATCTAAGACGACCGTATTGAAAACATGTTGCACTCTATCTATCTGAAGAACAGTCTCAAATGGGTAATTGGATATATCAAACTAAGTGATGAATCCACTAATGGCCCTTACTCTGAACTTCAAAAGAAAAGGCATAATATTACAGGCAAACTCAAGGTACTGGAGCAAAACATCATCAGTAGCTAACCCTGACCTTCAAAAACTGTTCATAGAGTTGCTATTTTATTCTGAAGAAATATCAAATAAAAGATGGTCATGCTCCTAATTCAACCCCATTGTTTAATAATTTTACAAGTTTTGAAGATGGCAGAATAGGAACAGCTCCAGTTTACAGCTCCCAGCATGCGCAACGCAGAAGACGGGTGATTTCTGCATTTCCAACTGAGGTACCGGGTTTATCTCACTGGGGAGTGCCAGACAGTGGGTGCAGGACAGTGGGTGCAGTGCACCGTGTATGAGCCGAAGCAGGGTGAGGCATCACCTCACCCGGGAAGTGCAAGGGGTCAGGGAATTCCCTTTCCTAGTCAAAGAAAGGGGTGGCAGATGGCACCTGGAAAATCAGGTCACTCCCACCCTAATACTGCGCTTTTCCAACGGGCTTAACAAATGTCACACCATGAGATTATATCCTGCACCTGGCTTGGAGGGTCCTATGCCCATGGAGTCTTGCTCTTTGCTAGCACAGCAGTCTGAGATCAAACTGCAAGGCAGCAGTGAGGCTGGGGGAGGGGTGCCTGCCATTGCTGAGGCTTGAGTAGGTAAACAAAGCTGCCTGGAAGCTCGAACTGGGTGGAGCCCACCACAGCTCAAGGAGGCCTGCCTGCCTCTCTAGACTCCACCTCTGGGGGCAGGATACAGACAAACAAAAGGCAGCAGTAACCTCTGCAGACTTAAATGTCCCTGTCTGACAGCTTTGAAAAGAGTAGCGATTCTCCCAGAACGCAGCTTGAGATCTGAGAACGGGCAGACTGCCTCCTCAAGTGGGTCCCTGATCCCCAAGTAGCCTAACTAGGAGACAGCCCCCAGAAAGGGCAGACTGACACCTCACACGGCCTGGAACTCTTCTGAGATAAAACTTCCAGGGGAACCATCAGGCAGCAGCATTTGCGGTTCACCAATATCTGCTGTTCTGCAGCCACCACTGCTGATACCTAGGCAAGCAGTGTCTGGAGTGGACCTCCAGCAAACTCCAACAGATCTGCAGCTGAGTGTCCTGATTGTTAGAAGGAAAACTAACAAACAGAAAGGACATCCACACCAAAAACCCATCTGTACGTCACCATCATCAAAGACCAAAGGTAGATAAAACCACAAAGATGGGGAAAAAACAGAGCAGAAAAACTGGAAACTCTAAAAATCAGAGCACCTCTCCTCCAAAGGAACGCAGCTCCTCACCAGCAACAGAACAAAGCTGGAAGGAGAATGACTTTGACAAGTTGAGAGAAGAAGGCTTCAGATGATCACAGTACTCCGAGCTAAAGGAGGAAGTTCGAACCCATGGCAAAGAAGTTAAAAACCTTGAAAAAAATTAGACAAATGGCTAACTAGAATATCAAATGCAGAGAAGTCCTTAAAGGACGTGATGGAGCTGAAAACCAAGGCACGAGAACTACGTGACGAATGCACAATCCTCAGTAGCCAATTCGATCAACTGGAAGAAAGGGCATCAGTGATGGAAGATCAAATGAATGAAATGAAGCAAGAAGAGAAGTTTAGAGAAAAAAGAATTAAAAGAAATGAACAAAGCCTCCAAGAAATATGGGACTATGTGAAAAGACCAAATCTACGTCTGATTGGTGTACCTGAAAGTGACGGGGAGAACGGAACCAAGTTGGAAAACACTCTGCAGGATATTATCCAGGAGAACTTCCCCAATCTGCAAAGGCAGGCCAACATTCAAATTCAGGAAATACAGAGAACACCACAAAGATACTCCTCGAGAAGAGCAACTCCAAGACACATAATTGTCAGATTCACCAAAGTTAAATGAAGGAAAAACTTAAGGGCAGCCAGAGAGAAAGGTCAGGTTAACCACAAAGGGAAGCCCATCAGACTAGCAGCTGATCTTTTGGCAGAAACTCTACAAGCCAGAAGAGAGTGGGTGCCAATATTCAACATTCTTAAAGAAAAGAATTTTCAACCCAGAATTTCTTATCCAGCCAAACTAAGCTTCATAAGTGAAGGAGAAATAAAATACTTTGCAGACAAGCAAATGCTGAGAGATTTTGTCACCACCAGGCCTACCCTAAAAGAGCTCCTGAAGGAAGCACTAAACATGGAAAGGAACAACCGGTACCAGCCACTGCAAAAACATGCCAAATTGTAAAGGCCATCAAGGCTAGGAAGAAACTGCATCAACTGACAAGCAAAATAATCAGCTCACATCATAATGACAGGATCAAATTCACACATAACAATATTAACCTTAAATGTAAAGGGACTAAATGCTCCAATTAAAAGACACAGACTGGCAAATTGGATAAAGAGTCAAGACCCACCAGTGTGCTGTATTCAGGAAACCCATCTCACATACAGAGACACACATAGGCTCAAAATAAAGGGATGGAAGAAGATCTACCAAGCAGATGGAAAACAAAAAAAGCAGGGGTTGCAATCCTAGTCTCTGAAAAAAAAAGACTTTAAATCAACAAACATCAAAAGAGACAACGAAGGCCATTACATAATGGTAAAGGGATCAATTCAACAAGAAGAGCTAACTATCCTAAACATATATATGCACCCACACAGGAGCACCCAGATTCATAAAGCAAGTCCTTAGTGACCTACAAAGAGACTTAGAACCCCACATAATAATAATGGGAGACTTTAACACCCCACTGTCAACATTAGACAGATCAATGAAACAGGAAGTTAACAAGGATATCCAGGAATTGAACTCAGCTCTGCACAAAGTGGACCTAATAGACATCTACAGAACTCTCCACCCCATAACAACAGAATATACATTCTTTTCAGCACCACACCACACCTATTCCAAAATTGACCACATCGTTGGAAGTAAAGCACTCCTCAGCAAATGTAAAAGAACAGAAATTATGACAAACTGTCTCTCAGACCACAGTGCAATCAAACTGGAACTCAGGATTAAGAAACTCACTCAAAACTGCTCAACTACATGGAAACTGAACAACCTGCTCCTGAATGACTACTGGGTACATAACGAAATGATGGCAGAAATAAAATGTTCTTTGAAAACAATGAGAACAAAGACACAACATACCAGAATCTCTGGGACACATTCAAAGCAGTGTGTAGAGGGAAATTTATAGCACTAAATGCCCACAAGAGAAAGCAGCAAAGATCTAAAATTGACACCCTAACATCACAATTAACTAGAGAAGCAAGAGCAAACACATTCAAAAGCTAGCAGAAGCCAAGAAATAACTAAGAGCAGAACTGAAGGAGATAGAGACACAAAAAACCTTCAAAAAATCAATGAATCCAGGAGCTGTTTTTTTGAAAAGATCAACAAAATTGATAGACCGCTAGGAAGACTAATAAAGAAGAAAAGAAGAATCAAATAGATGCAATAAAAAATGATAAAGGGGATATCACCACTGATCCCACAGAAATACAAACCACCATCACTATCAACACCTTGACGCAAATAAACTAGAAAATTTAGAAGAAATGGATAAATTCCTCGACACATACACCCTCCCAAGACTAAACCAGGAAGAAGTTGAATCTCTGAATAGACCAATAACAGGCTCTGAAATTGAGGTAATAATTAATAGCTTACCAACCAAAAAAAGTCCAGGAACAGATGGATTCACAGCCGAATTCTACCAGAGGTACAAGGAGGAGCTGGTACCATTCCTTCTGAGATTATTCCAATCAATAGAAAAAGAGGGAATCCTCCTTTTATGAGGCCAGCATCATCCTGATACCAAAGCCTGGCAGAGACACAACAAAAAAAGAGAATTTTAGACCAATATCCTTGATGAACATTGATGCAAAAATCCTCAATAAAATACTGGCAAACCGAATCCAGCAGCACATCAAAAAGCTTATCCACCATGATCAAGTGGGCTTCATCCCTGGGATGCAAGGCTGGTTCAACATATGAAAATCAATAAACGTAATCCAGCATATAAACAGAACCAAAGACAAAAACCACATGATTATCTCAATAGATGCAGAAAAGGCCTTCAACAAAATTCAACAACCCTTCATGCTAAAAACTCTCAATAAATTAGGTATTGATGGGATATATCTCAAAATAATAAGAGCTATCTATGACAAACCCACAGCCAATATCATACTGAATGGACAAAAACTGGAAGCATTCCCTTTGAAAACTGGCACAAGACAGGGATGCCCTCTATCACCACTCCTGTTCAACATAGTGTTGGAAGTTCTGGCCAAGGCAATCAGGCAGGAGAAGGAAATAAAGGGTATTCAATTAGGAAAAGAGGAAGTCAAATTGTCCCTGTTTGCAGATGACATGATTGTATATCTAGAAAACCCCATTGTCTCAGCCCAAAATCTCCTCAAGCTGATAAGCAACTTCAGCAAAGTCTCAGGATACAAAATCAATGTACAGAAATCACAAGCATTCTTATACACCAAAGACAGAGAGCCAAATCATGAGTGAACTCCCATTCACAATTGCTTCAAAGAGAATAAAATACCTAGGAATCCAACTTACAAGGGATGTGAAGGACCTCTTCAAGGAAAACTGCAAACCACTGCTCAATGAAATAAAAGAGGATACAAACAAATGGAAGAACATCCCATGCTCATGAGTTGGAAGAATCAATATCATGAAAATGGCCATACTGCCCAAGGTAATTTATAGATTCAATGCCATCCCCATCAAGCTACCAATGACTTTCTTCACAGAACTGGAAAAAACTGCTTTAAAGTTCATATGGAAGCAAAAAAGAGCCTGCATTGCCAAGACAATCCTAAGCCAAAAGAACAAAGCTGGAGGCATCATGCTACCTGACTTCAAACTATCCTACAAAGCTACAGTAACCAAAATAGCATGGTACTGGTACCAAAACAGAGATATAGACCAATGGAACAGAACACAGCCCTCAGAAATAATGCCACATATCTACAACTATCTGATCTTTGGTAAACCTGACAAAAAGAAGAAATGGGGAAAGGATTCCCTATTTAATAAATGGTGCTGGGAAAACTGGCTAGCCATATGTAGAAAGCTGAAACTGGATCCCTTCTTACACCTTATACAAAAATTAATTCAAGATGGATTAGAGACTTACATGTTAGACCTAAAACCATAAAAACCCTAGAAGAAAACCTAGGCAATACCATTCAGGCCATAGGCATGGGCAAGGACTTCATGTCTAAAACACCAAAAGCAATGGCAACAAAAGCCAAAATCGACAAATGGGATCTAATTAAACTAAGGAGCTTCTGCACAGCAAAAGAAACTACCATCAGAGTGAACAGGCAACCTACAGAATGGGAGACAATTTTTGCAAACTACTCATCTGACAATGGGCTAATGTCCAGAATCTACAATGAACTCAAACAAATTTACACAAAAAGAACAAAAAACCCCATCAAAATGTGGGCGAAGGATATGAACAGACACTTCTCAAAAGAAGACATTCATGCAGCCAAAAAACACATGAAAAAATGCTCATCATCACTGGCCATCAGAGAAATGCAAATCAAAACCAGAATGAGATACCATCTCATATAAGTCTTGCTTATATCAGACCTACTCAATTTTATTTGTTCAAAAACAATAAGGAACTAGAAACATATATGCAGAGCTAGCTTTATGTGTAAATGACCCCACACTCAGAAGAAATCAAAGCACGGTTCAGTGCTCTGTTGTAGTCCTGAAATTCTTAATAATTTTGAACAAGGCTCTGAGTTCATGCACAAGGCTCTTCAAATTAAGCAGCCAGTCCTGCACTATATAAGATGAAGCTTGGCTGTTGAATTCTTTGTTTTTACTTCCCCTGCAATTGGTTCTTTTCCAGCTGCCTTTTTTTTTAGAGCAAGGAAGAACAGTTGACACATGAGATAAAATGCAGGTGCCTGGAATCCTTTAGACCATCGCAACAGTCTTATCAGGGATCCAACTTTAAATAACACCTCTTAGGAATGATAAACGCCTAAAACAATGTTTTGGCAATTCCAATACTAAGAGAAAGTTTAGCTTCTGTTAGTAACAGGTGTTTTCTACCATGAATTCTGAATTGCCCACAATGGAATCCCTTTCTCTTACACAGCCTTGCCAGAGCTTTTTTTTTTTTTTCTAGGTGGAGTCTCACTCTGTTGCCAGACTGGAGTGCACTGGCACAATCTCGACTCACTGCAATCTCTGCCTCCCGGGTTGAAGCAATTCCCCTGCCTCAGCCTCCCAAGTAGCTGGGACTACAGGTGCGCCTGGCTAATTTTTTGTATTTTAGTAGAGATGGGGTTTCACCATGTTGGCCAGGATGGTCTCGATCTCCTGACCTTGTGATCCACCTGCCTCAGCCTCCCAAAGTGCTGGGATTACAGGCATGAGCCACCATGCCTGGCCTGCCAGAGTTCATTTTTAAGATTTAGCCTGACTTGTTTTATTCTTCATCCACTCATTCCTTTATTCTTACAATCCTTCATTCAACAAATATGAAGCATCTACTATGTACGAGACACTGTTACTGGTCTGAATAAAAAATTATGTGGCACAGACCTACTGTTGCTATCTGTAAATTATGTGCTGCAGTTAACCCAACATTAACAACAGAAACAAGAAGACAGTAAAATCAAAGGCAGCCTGAGTATCATCAAGGATTTATTAGTTACTCTCCATGTTTCCATGGTTACATTAAAACAACAAAACAGAAAGAATGAACAATTCCTACTGATTCATGTACTATGTTGTAAAGAGGAAAATTTCCCAACCAAATTTTGGTTAGTTTTGTTTTTTTTTTAAATATACCAACCAGATGAAGAAAAAATAGCACAGATAATAATAGTATTAGTGATAATTTTGCAGTTAATACTAAACTCACTTTCACTTGTATTAGGAACTCATTGTATGATGTACCTTTCTGAAAAATTTGATTCCCAATTATATTTGAATTAAACTAACATTTGCATTGGTGCTGCCTTCCTGGGCTTATATGGTTCAGGTATGTATCGAATGTCAAAGGAAAGACAGCATGTGACTACACAGGCCAATGAAAATTTGCAAAGCCAGAGACACTCATGCTGAGAATTGCAATGTCATATGAAAACGCTTCTTCTCGCCTTTCAGTATCTTGGGAGGCTTATAGAAATGCATACCACATAAACCAAATAGGAAATAAGGGCAAAGAGAACATAGTAGAAAAATAAGGTAAAAAAAAACCTCACAGGTGAAGTTATTATTCACAATGCATGACAAATGGTCCTGTATTTTTTTAAAAAATAGAAATGGAATCTTGCCTGTTGCCCAGGCTGGCCTGTATTTTTGAAAGCTGAGTTCTTCTTACTTAATTCTGAGTTCCCTGGTAGCCAAAACCAAGAGGAAAAAAAATTACACTATTTATAGTGTTTTTTTTTTTTTTTTACAGTGTTCTATTTTTCCTTTTTTTTTTTTTGAGACAGAGTCTTGCTCTGTCGCCCAGGCTGGAGTGCAGTGGTGCAATCTTGGCTCACTGCAACCTCTGCCTTCCTGGTTCAAGTGATTCTCCTTACTCAGCCTCCCGAGTAACTGGGATTACAGGTGCCCACCACAACGCCTGGCTAATTTTTGTATTTTTAGTAGAGACGGAGTTCATGATGTTGGCCAGGCTGGTCTTGAACTCCTAACCTCAAGTCATCCACCCACCTCGGCCTCCCAAAGTGCTGGGATTACAGGCATGAGCCACTGCGCCTGGCCTAAGTGTTCTTGAGATAAAAATAACCCAACTCTAGAGATCAACACCAATGTTTCTATGGATCCCCAAAAGAGCACATTGTATGATTGTAGTAAATGACGCCATCAGCCACAAAGTGGGGACTATTTGTTATAAGTCTTGTGACCTCTGTCATTTGTTTATTCGTTAACATTTATTCTTGTCAATGCTTAATGTTTATAGAATAATTTTGTGGCTTTTCCATAAAGAGAAAGATTTTAAAATATAGAATTCCAGGAAGAACACAGGAATAAAAGAAGAAACAAAAGGAGAGGTGAGCAGGAAGACTGATTAGGGAGCAGAAAGCAGTCCTGAGAAATTAGCCCTGTTGGATTTAGATTCCTAAGCAATGACCTAAGAATGTCCCATGGGAAGATGCGAGGTATTTAACAGAGGCAGAGATGGAGTCCAGAGAGTCTCTGGGCGTGACATCCAGGTAGTATTTGAGGGCTATTTAAACATATATTTTTAAATACGCTTTACTTTTTAGAGCAGTTTTAGCTTCACAGAAAAACTGAGCAGAAGTACAGAGAGTTCTCATACACTCCCTTCCCCCACATCCCCAGCCTAACCCACTATCAACATCCTGCACCAGAGTGGTGCATGTGTTACAGTCACTAAACCTGCATTGGCACATCATGTTCGCCGGAAGTCCATAGTTTAGATTAGTGTTCACTCTTGGTGGTGTACATTCTATGGGTTTTGACAATGCATAATGACATATCTTCACCGTTATAGGCCCATATATTTTTATCCTCAGGAAATTCCAGTTCCTTGTAGTCCTGAGGCTAGACATAAGCATGAGGTTAAGAAAAAGTTTAGGTTCTGTTAGTAACACGTGTTTTTTACCATGAATTCTGAGTTGCGGGAACCAGAGTGCAGGATATGAGAACAGCAGAACCTTGTGGTGGAAATGTCCCTGTTCCGGGGTAGAAATGAACAGGTCTAGGCCAAGAGAGTGGAGTGAGCAGTAGACTTTCAGCTCAGGAGTTTGTTTTTTATGAATTCCAGGCTTTACTTTCTCTAGTCCTGGCCTGGAAAACTATAAATTCTGGAGGGCGGTGGAAATAGCATGTATAATGGGGAATAATGGAGTGTGGCATAAATCTAATTAGGAAAAGCCAATTATAATCTTACCTCAGAAGACTGAGATGCTTAGGGAAATGGATTACATTTTAAAGTTAATTAGGCAATAACATATTACACCATTTGTTGAAAATCTTTCTAAAATTTGTATGTTCATTTCAGAGTTACAATAGCAGCAAGTTTTGGGGTCATATACCAGTTCCTAATTCCCCATTAAATTGCATGACAATACTGAAAACTAAAGACTGAAAAAGCACCAAAGTCAAGGTGGAATTTCCACTGACTGCATTATCCCTGGGTCCACAGTAAATGAACACACACACACACACACACACACACACACACACACGAAGGTAAAATTCTAGAGATAATCCTAGTATGGTAAAGGACAAGAAAGAATTTCCCATATGATTGCCATGATCAGTATTTAACATATTCTATATCAGAGACTTGAGTGCCCTCAAATTTTGTTATCAGAGGGGTACTGGAACCAATTCCCCATAGATACCAAGGACTGATTTCAAATCAGGGCTAACCATAGTCAGCTAAAAGATAATTTTTTAAAATCCCACTCATTAATGTTAGAAAAAAAGAAACAGAAAACACCTCACCAAGAAAGGTGAACAAGCTATGTTGAAGAAACCACAAAACTAAATAAGGTTTCTAAGAGCATCTTGACATCATGTTGCTGGAAGACCTGATGCTATTAAGATGTAACTTTTCAAGAATTTAATGTATGCCCTTAATGCAACATCAATTAAAATGCCAATTTTGAAGAAATTGATAAAATGATTATTGTAGATAATTCATTCAGAAAATAAGCTGAAAGAAAGAGATTGGAACATTTCAGTAATGTGTAAAAATGTGAGGGAATCTGGGGTGTCTGATCCTAATGTGTTTGATAAAACTACATTAGTTAAAATGAAAAATAAATACAATTTTACATATGTTTTTGAGTCAGACCTGGTTGGTTCTGTGCCAACTCCTAGCTAGGTTATCTTGGGCAAGTGGTTGAACCTTTCTAAGAAAATGAGTATACTACATGTATTATAAGATTGTGATTTGAACCAAAAGAGATAATCACTTAGCACAATTCCCACTACAATTCTACTGTTGTTTTATTTGATAACAGAATATTTAGGAAAATGTGTCCTATGAACCAAAAGGTCACTTTTTAAACCTGATAAAGCAAATAATTTACAATGACATAATATTATCAATCTATTCATGCTGCAATAATACCTATTGCTGGGAGTGGTATAGTAAGGTAGACCCAAGAGTGTTGCAACAGTCCTGGAGAGTAGCTTAATAATACTAAGAGCTTCAAACATGTTTCTACCCTTTAATGAAGTAATTTAATTTTAAAAATCTAACCTAAGAAAAAGTGATATAAGGACCTATATATTAGTTGTTGTATTATATATAAATATTTAAATATTCACCAGTGAAACTATTAAAACATGATATAGCCACAGGAGAATATTTTAGGCTGTGTATATTTATGCAAATAAAGAATTATAAATGAATTGTAAAATGTTAGAGCAGAATAAAGAATGGATATACTGTATAATGCCAAATTTGCAAGTTAAAGCCATATAGATATCTATGTATGGCAAACATAAAATATAACATGTTATCTCTGAATTATTAAATTTCTTTATGCTTTTCTTCTATATTTTCCAAATTCCACAATAAGCAATTACTTATAGTAGAAAATGTTACTTAAAATAATATGTCAGAACAGACAAGCCACTGTAGACCAAGAAAAAAAGAAAAGAAGTATAAGATCTAAGTATTCTTTAAATGAAATAAAATATGTCTACTTCCTGCCTCACTATTCAGCTTGGTTCAATTAGCTTAATGGATATTTTTGGCATTGATTTGGGTTATTTTAAAAGGCTTGGGATTATCTCTGAAAATACTAATCTTTCTATAACATTTACAATATTAGATTATTAGGCCTAATGTGTGTTTAGGGGAATGACAGAATAGTCACTGGAATCATATATATAAATACTTATATCTTAATTGCTATTAACGGCATTACTGTTATAATTTTTCTTTTTCTCTTAAAAAGGAAAGTTCATGAAAAGAAATTGAGGGTCACAGGTATTTGGATTCTTGTTAACGGAGATTCTCCTCTTTAATGAAAATTACAGAGTACCTATATGTAATAATTCCCTTTCTCATTAAAGAAATGAGCATAGCCCTTGGGATGTGTGAAATCTTAGTGGGAATTCCAATTTACTCACTAACTGCATGACTTTGACCAAAAACTTCACCTCTACCAACCTTGGTTACCTCAACTAAAACATGGGGAGAATCCTGAGTTGTTCTGAAGTTATTCCTGATGCACCTGTGGCTAGAATTGGAAAACCCAGGCTTTTCCCCAGGGAACTAAATTTAGGGGACATTTTAAATAGAAAACAATGTGTAATTTTAAAACATGTATTTAAAAGACGAGAGCAAATCAACATATTCTTTCAGCAGTACAGAAAAACACTGATTTTAGAACAGGGTTAGCAAAAAGAAATTGTTAAAATTGGAATAACAGACCAGAGAGTGTGTTTGGAGCTGTATTTACTATTTGGCCTCCTTGCTTTTGTAGTAGAAATGCTTAATACATTCCCCAGCCCTCACCCCCATCTTGGTCTGCCCCTTTCTTTCTTCCAGGATCTTAGAAATTGAGTTATCTGGTTTATTAAATACTCTGATTCAAGAGGCCAATATTGACGTATAATCTGGTAAAGAGAAGACAAGGACATTCTACGTGGTTGGTGGGAAGCAGACAGCAGGAGGGAAGGTGGGTAAAAAAACGTGTTGCAGTATCCAGTGACCACCTGAAGAGCAGAAGTTTTCTTTCTCCCAATAACTAGCTAATTCTTGGTGGGAATGGTCCACGCTTCAACTTCCCTAATTTTAGAAACATTTTTCTTCTTTGTGTTTACTGGATATTTGTTATAAAATGATTTATGTCCTCCCACCTCAAGTCATAGGTTGAAGCTCTAACCCACAATGTGATTACATTTGGAAATAGGGCCAGTAGAAAGGTAAATAGGCACAAATGAGGTCATGAGGATGGAGCTCTAATCCAATAGGACTGGTGTCCTTATAAGAAGAGGAGGAGATTCCAGACCTCTTTCTCTCTCCACTCACACGCAGCGAAAAAGGCTACACAGTGAGAAGGCAGCTGTCTGCAAGCCGGGAAAAGAGGCCTCAGCAGAAACCAACTCTGCCAGCACCCTGATCTTGAACTTCCAGGCTTCAGAACTGTGAGAAAATAAATTGATGTTGTTTAAGCTATCCAGCCTGTAGTATTTTGTTATAGAAGCCCAAGCTGACTAATAGAATGTGTTGCTCCATTACAAAAAAAAAAAACCAACAACAAAAAATTCTGATTCACTGATATTACCATAAATTCTGAAACAGCCTACACACTTCCAAATAACTAAAACCTAATAAAATGAACTTCATCTGAAATGACTCTGAATACATTCACAGACTGTGAACCACAGATTATATCTGAATCTCTGTAGATTAAAACATTTACTCAAGATTTTTTTTTTTTTTTTTTTTTATTGAGACGGAGTCTCGCTCTGTCCCCCAGGCTGGAGTGCAGTGGCGCGATATCGGCTCACTGCAAGCTCCACCTCCCGGGTTCACGCCATTCTCCTGCCTCAGCCTCCCGAGTAGCTGGGACTACAGGCGCCCACCAACACGTCCGGCTAACTTTTTGTATTTTTTTTTTAGTAGATCCGGGGTTTCACAATGGTCTCGATCTCCTGATCTCGTGATCCGCCCGCCTCGGCCTCCCAAAGTACTGGGATTACAGGCTTGAGCCACCGCGCCCGGCCAACATTTACTCAAGATTTTACAGGATTGTCAATTTAAGCATTATTTGTATAACGTGATACATAAAATCCTCGTGTTTTAATTTTAACTTTATGGCTTTCTTTGTACTTTTAAAATAGGAGTTTGTGACAACAATGTGATAATCATAGCTATTGAAAAAACAAAAGGTGAATTACAATACACTGGGAATCTCCTGTATTGGATCAGAAACAAACGGAGTCAGATGCTGCAGAGCCCAGTGATTGTGTGGATATATACAGATGACTTAAAGATTTAAAACTACTTGGCTTTAAACAGGTGCCTTGAAAAGTGAATACAAATCAGGGGCTGTGGCATTTTTATTTGTGGGTATTTGTGTTTGTAAATGTATACATCAACTGTTTGAAAATCAGAAATCTCTAGGGCCTGGGCAAATAAGTAGAACAAACTTTGTATCCACACCCATTTTCTTTACAGTATTTAAAAAATGAAAAGTAGCTTAAGTGAAGACTTGAACAGGGGGAAAAAAGAAATACTATAAAATATTCAGAAGTCTGTAAAAAAAATGATTACTGTAAGAAGGAGAATCAATATGAAAAGCACAGTACTGTTTGGCTCTCATCTTTCTGACTTTTTTAGCCCTGGGCAGAGGGACAGTCTTGATAGAAGAGGAGCTAAAACATTGACTGCTGGCATGCATATGTACATTTTGGTCCAAGGCTGTGTGAGTTAATCACCAAAGGGGAAAATGATAGCATTGGTTTTGGCAGTAAGAGTTGTAGAGTTAGCTAAATGATAGGCCTG
The DNA here is from genome assembly GCF_028878055.3 of Symphalangus syndactylus. Classification (NCBI taxonomy): domain Eukaryota; kingdom Metazoa; phylum Chordata; class Mammalia; order Primates; family Hylobatidae; genus Symphalangus; species Symphalangus syndactylus. The sequence continues at coordinate 23,000,119 of NC_072437.2, read as the reverse complement.
GACAATAAAAATATTGGCTCCATGGAAGAAGGTGGAGACCAACACTAAGGAATCTAAGGATTAAAGGAGGTTTAAGAGACTGTCTCGTGTATCCTTGTTAGTAAGTGGATGCCAATTAATCAACTCTGTGGCCTGTGGCCTCTGCGGCCTGTCCTGGTCTCAGGACCTCTCAGAAGCCATTCCCAATCCCTCTTAGAATCCAGCTACAAGGATTAAAAGAATAACTTCCAGCCTGGATTTTGCAACATGTTGGACAAGTATCTCAAGAGTTATCTACCAAAGATAAACCCATTTGAATTCACTTTCATTTAAATATAAATTGTATGTATCAATTTGAAGAGTGGAAGAAGGCATCAGAAAAGCAAATATTTTAAAAAGCAAACACCCAATTTTGCCTTTTTGCTCACCGCAGAGCATTTCCACATTTAAAAACTAATGTGAAATCTTCATAAATTCTACTCTTATTTATCTTTAAGTACTATACTTAGCATCATAGAACTTGAAGGTAACCTGCGGATCAGCTTATTCAAGCCCTCAGTTTTATCCCCAAAGCCCAGAAGTTTACAACTGCCCAGGACTCACAGGTGTTCCACAGAGCCACAAATGCTTCACATCCCAAACTGAGCTCATTGTGGTGCACCAAATTTGTTCCTTTTCTTACAATGTTTATGTCAGATAATAGTGGAAGTATATTCCAATTACATAAAAATTTAGGAAAATTTTAAACTCTTAATCCCAAATTATATCATTTCTATTTTTTCATTTATTCATCTATTTATCCGTCCATTTATCCATCAAGCATTGACTTGTCATTGACTCCATAAAGGCACTCTGCTAGACTCTTCATACTTAGTAATTAAGTAGAATACAGTCTCTGCTGTCCAGAGTTTCAGTGTCTGGATGGAGAAAGTATATACAAATAAACAGTGAGTGAAGTGCTCTAAAGGAATGCTGTGGTATAACAGAGAATAAAGGTCTGAATTCAGCTTGGGGTAGAGTCAAGAATACTTGAAAAAAGTGTCTTTTCCATTAAGCTTTGAAAGTTCCATAGGATGTCCCCAGGTAGATGAGAGGAGGAGGAAAGGCAGATATCATTCCACCTGAGTGATGTCAACAACCTCCTATCACACCTTCAGTCTTGTTCCCCTTAAACCTATTCTCCCTACTACAGCCAGATTGCCTGGGCAGACTTTCTAACTCTCCTTCCCTTTTCCCTTCCCTTCCTTAATTCTTTCTGCTGTGGTCACTTTGTTTTTTGTTAATCAAAACATAACCATAGTTAATACTTTTGTTAGAGTCAAAATACAAGAATGAAATGTTTGACTCTAAACTAAAAAATGCATACAGACAGAATAAGAAAGCAGGCTGTTCATTCAAAAATGCAAATTAAGTAATGCTTACAACTCTTCCATGGTTCTCTTATCTTACATAGAATAAATTCTATTTTTTTTTTTTTTTTTTGAGATAGGGTCTTACTCTGTTGCCAGGCTGGAGTGCAGTGGCACATTCACAGCTTACTGCAGCCTTGACCTCCTGGGCTGAAGTGATCCCCTCATTCCCACCTCAGCCTCCTTAGTAGATGGGACTACAAGTGTGTGCCACCACACCCAGCTAAAATTTTAAGACATTTTTTGTAGAGATGGGGTCTCACTATGTTGCCCAGGCTGATCTTGAACTTCTGAGCTCGAGCGATCTTCCTGCCTTGGCTTGCCAAAGTGCTGGTATTACAGACGTGAGCCACTGCACCTGGCCTAAAAGCCAAATTCTTAACACAGATGGTAAGTACGTATTGACTGCTCAAATTCCTTTGGGGAAACTGCATGCCCTCAACTAATGAGCAGTTGGCCAGGCATAGGTAACACATACAGGGCCACCACTACCCAATGCAACTCCTGTTTTTAAACCAGAATAAGACGCCATCCCTGCACAGATAAATTATAAAAGTCACCCCGTCCATGGGGAAACAGCCCTATGCGTACCCCGGCAGGCAAGCAGACACCATCTTGTGCAAATGAAAAGCTGCCTTTCCCAAGAAAATGCAGCTGCATGCCAGGATACATAGCCTGGTGAGCAAATGGGCCTGGCTTTTGGCCCCCATTCACTCCCTGTGACCAGATGCCTTTGTGCAGTGCACAAACCATGGACAAATGATCTGGACTGCAAGCAGAGACTGATTCCTTCTAGGTACAGTGTTCGACTCAGGAGTATGTAGGCGACCAAGCAGCGTCAGAGTTTTTCAAGATTGATAAATAGATGTGAGGACAAAGAAGACTTCCCCCCGTGGGGTTACTAACCTGGGAAACTGTGTATTTTAGCCTGTTGTAGCCATTTTTTCACCATGTGGGAAGAGGCTATAATGTAAAGGAAATGCATAGAAAGACATACGTACAGAGAGAGAGAGAGAGTCCTGATACTACTGCCTGAGCTTTTATCTATATCCAGCTAAGTCTGAGGCCTTGTCTGGCTGTAGGCTGTCTAGTTATGTAAGACAATGGATTCCATCTTTTTTTTTTTTTTTAGACGGAGTCTCATTCTGTCGCCCAGGATGGAATTGCAATGGCGTGATCTCGGCTCACTGCAACCTCCGCCTCCCGAGTTCAAGCAATTCTCCTGTCTCCACCTCCAGAGTAGCTGGGATTACAGATGAACGCTGCACACCCAGGGTTTCACCATGTTGCCCAGGCTGGTCTCAAACTCCTGAGCTCAGGGAATCCACCAACCTCAGCCTCCCAAAGTGCTAGGATTACAAGTGTGAGTCACTGTGCCCAGCCAATTCCATCTTTTAAAGTTGGCTTGTTTCACTAAAATATTGTCACTAAAATAGCCTGTATACATATAGCTTATCATAGGGTTTGCAAATTTATATGTCTATAAAAGCCCTATGCAAAAGAAAACAATATGATCGAGACAATATGGAGTGTTGGGGACTGTGACAAAATTGGGAACCATTGCCCTATCTTGAAGAACCTTCTCCTGCTTGTCTCCAATTGACCTGAAAAATGTATGTCCAGCAGAGCTGAGTCTTGTACTTTTATTTTAAAGGGTACCCTGGAAACACAGATATTTATGCCAAAATCTTCTAATTTTTTAAATACTATCAACTAACTCTAAGTAATGTTAAAACACCATGCAGGTCAAATGTGATATATTTGCAGGCCAGATCAAGTCAGCAGTTTGGAACTGCTGACATATGTTACTGCAGAATGTGTTCTGTTCTTCCTCTCTGCTACATGTCATTCTACTCCCAATTACCTTCCACCTTACTCTCTCTGCTCCAAACTTTTTTTTTTTTTTGAGATGGAGTCTCAGTCTGTCACCCAGGCTGCAGTGTAGTGGTGCGATCTCGTCTCACTGCAACCTCTGCCTCCTGGATTCAAGCGATCCTTGTGCCTCAGTCTCCTGAGTAGCTGGGATTACAGGTACCTGCCATAATGCACAGCTAATTTTTGTATTTTTAGTAAAGATGGGGTTTTGCCATATTGGCCAGGCTGGTCTCAAACTCCTGACCTCAAGGGATCCACCCACCTCGGCCTCCCAAAGTACTGGGATTACAGGTGTAAGCCACCATGCCCAGCCCCAAACTTCTTTTAGCTCCTTGAATACCCCACTCTCTTTGGAACCTCCAAACTCTTGAGAATGCTGTTTGTTGCCTCTGACTGAAACTCTTTTGTCCTCTCTTCTATCCTTTGATCTCTCAATTGTCACTTCTTCCAAAAAACTTTCTCTGGAATCCTAAGTCTGGGTTAGATATGATGCCTCTGTGTATTTTTTGAAAAAAAAAAAAAAATAGAAAGAAGAAACAAAGAAACAAAAAGAGCTAGTTCATTTGAATTCATACAGAACTTTGTATGCCAAGGTAAAGACTGAAATTATTTCTCTACTAGCGATTCCCAATCGGGAGGAGGACCTTTGGTGCTTAAGAAAAATGCAAGGCCAGGCGTGGTGGTTCACACCTGTAATCCCAGCACTTTGGGAGGCCAAGGCGGGTGGATCACGAGGTCAGGGAATAGAGACCATCCTGGCCAACATGGTGAAACCCTGTCTCTACTAAAAATACAAAAAAATAAAAAAAAATTAGCGAGGTGTGGTGACATGCACCTGTAGTCCCAGCTACTTGGGAGGCTGAGGCAGGAGAATGGCTTGAACCCGGGAGGCAGAGGTTGCAGTAAGCTGAGATCACACTGCTGCACTCCAGCCTGGGTGACAGAGTGAGACTCTGTCTCAAAAAAAAGAAAGGAAAAATGTAAATATCTGGGTCCCATCCCCAGATACAGGACTAGGCCTGAGGCAAAAAACTTAAGGATACTCCCCAAACCTCAGCAATCAAGATAAATGTTTGGAAGCAACATTTAAAAATATCAAAATTAATGCAAAAAATTCCATAATAAACAAAATACCAAATTTTTAATAAAGACAGAATAGTAGTTACTGATCTCTCCCATTAAGTTCCAACATGATTTGGTATAACATTTCTTTAAATTTTGATATTTTGTTAATTATGGATTTTGCATTCAATTTTATATTTTAAAATATTTCATTAAATTAGTATTTATCTTGAGCAATGAAGTTTTGAAGTACCCTTAAATTTTGTGCCTGAAGCAAGTGCCTCCCTTGCCTTACCCTAGCCCTGGTCCTATTCAAGTATAACATAAGAATTTATGGTAGTACATTTCCACTTCTCCACTCCCAGCCTTTGTACTAATGTTGTCATTCATTTTATTTATTTAGTTATTTTTTACATAATTATAAATTCATACTATGCTATCATTATTTTTATTTATACTGGCAATTGTCTTTTAAGGAGATTTTATATATTTACCTCTATAGTTAGCACTGGGCTACAGATTCCTTTGTATAGAAACACATTTCCCTCTCATATCATTTTTCTTTTGCCTAAAGTATGCCCTTTAACATTCTTGTAGTGGAGAACTGCAAAGTGTAAATTTTTGCAGCTTTTGTGTGTTAAAAATAAATCTTTATAAATAATATTTTTTGTGCATATAGAATTATGGATTGACAGGATTTTTCCCCCACTCAGTGCTTTAAAGATGTCCCACTGTCTTCTCACTTACATTATTTCTGATGAGAAATGTGCTATAAATCTTGTATTTGTTCTACTATACCTAATATCCTTTTTTACTATGCCTTTATTAAAGATTTTTATCCTTATTACTGATTTAAAGCAATGTTTTTATTATGGACCTTGTTATAGTCACCTTCATGATTTTTGCCCATTTTGGGATTATTTAAGATGGGAGAATAAATCTGGTTCCTGTTATTCCATCTTTACTAGAAACAAAACTTTTTGGGTCATTTATCCTTGATGTAACTCCTAATACATTTAGACAAGCCTACCATCTTACCATTTGCTTTCTACTTGTTTTTTTGTTTTTTTTTTAGTTTCTTTTTTGTCTCTCAAAGCAAGGAGAGAACATCTTGCTTTCATTTTGATTATTTTTGACTACTCTGTTTTTTCCTTCTACTAGTTTGAAAGTTCTGCCTTCCTTTACTATTATTTTAGTGGTTACCTCAGCAACTATCACAAGCAGCCATGGTTTTAAATACTATTTTTATGTGAAATGGTTATGCTTTTCCTTAGCAATGCAATAAATCAAGCATACTTTATCATTATTTAAGCTCTTCTCAACTTACATACCCTTATTTTCCTTTATTTTAATTCTATATATTTATTGACTCCCAAGATATTACTTTTGGTATTCCTCATTTAACTACATCCACATGCTTGACATTTTTATTGCTTAATTTCTTCATGAATATTTGACTTTCTACTGGTATCATTTTCCTTCTCCTTGAAGAGTAATTTAGGTCTGCAGGGGAAAATTCTCATGATGTTTTATTTCTGCATTAAAATGTTTCTTATTTTGTCTTTATTCTGTGTATTTTCACTGGGCATGAATTATACAATAGCATTTATTTTCTTTCAGCACACAGGAGATAGTGTTTTATGTCTTCTAATACTCATTATTGTTTTTAAGAAGTCAGCTGAAATCTAGTTATTGCTCCTTTAAAAGCAATCTCTTTTTTTTATGGAAGATTTCAAATTTTTTCTCTGTTCTTTGGTTTTCTGAAATTCCACTATGATGGATTTGGGTTGTGCATTTCTTTTTATTTATCCAGTTTGAATTTTTGAATATGTAGATGTATGTCTTTAATTAATTTAAGAAAATTTCAGCCTTTATCACTTCAAATATTGCTTTGGTTTCATTCTTATTTTCTCCTCTTTCTTATTTTGGATTTGCAAAAACATGCTTGGTTATTCTCATCATTACCCCTATGTTTTTTTTTTTGTTTGTTTTGCATTTTTTTTAATCTTGTCCCTCTTGCTTTCTTCTGAATATTTTGCTTTCATCTATCTTCCAGTTCAGAAATTCTCTTTTCAGGTGTGTCTAATCTGTTACTAACCATGTCAACTGAGTTGTTAATTTCAGTTATTGTATGCCTTAATTCTAAACTTCTGTTTGGTTCTTTTCTAATCTGCTGCCTATTGCTTTAATGGTTTTAAGTTATCTGTTAACATTTTCACTCTTCAATTTGCTTGGACATCAAAAGCATAGTTTTTTAACATCTGTGCCTGGTAATTCCAATATCAGGAGCTCTTGAGGGTCTGTTTCTGTTGTTGCTTGTTTCTATTTGTCTTTCTTCAAGTTTTATTGTCCCTTCATGTGACTGGTTATCTTTTATTGTGTGCCAGATACTGTATTTGAAAAATAATTAGGCAACTGATATACTACCAATCCATAATTTTATTATTCAATTTCAGAATTGAGTTCTTTTTTTTTTTTTTAAATCAGCCAGACCACTTGAAAATGGATTACTGCCCTTGTGGGAGATTATTTACTTCTGGTTTATTTTTTCTTTAAGGTCACAATGCAAAGTAAAGCACTTGCTATGACCTCTACCCTTGACAGGCTCTGAACTGCAGTGTTTACTTCCCAACAGTTCAAGGCAGTCTTGTACCAGCCAGAATGTCAGCAGTCTCACTGACATTAGCAAACACCCTCAGGGGAAAAAGGAGTATTAAATGACATTTTCCCTCTCTGAATTTTTATCTTCCCTTGGATTGTGCCCCAATAAATCTGCTCTAACTGATAAATCCATCAGTGCCTTCAAGAATACAGCCCACTTCACCCCTTGCTGATTTTCTGTCTTCAGTAAAATGATTGGTCTGAATTTAGGTAATTTTTAAAAATTTAATTTCCTTTTTTTCTCATGAATGAGGTTAGGCATTATTTCTCTAAAAATCATACACATTTTTCATTTGATTTGTAAGAATATTATCAACAAACATTTCAAACTCATGATTTTTCCTAATCTACTGTCTGGTTTAAAAATTGCCAAAGAAATATTTTGGAGAAACAAAAACTATAAAAAATTATAATACGCTGTGATAACATAAATTGTTTCTATTCAACCAAAAGTATAAAAACGCTTTTTATTCATTGAAAATTAGACTTTCTCTATCGCTACTTCTTTACTAAATAAACATTTTAAAATATTAATTTGAAGGGAAAACTATTGGCTTCTCTGGAGTGATCTGCCCTTGACCTCATGGGTGAAGCCTGTGCATATGCAGTTTTAAGAAGTTCTACAGATAATTGAGATCCTGGTTAATATGCTGAAGCAGATGTCATTGAATAACTCAGTCGGCTTCTTCAAATATCCTTGTGGTCTACCTTATTGCATGCAAAAAGGTAGAAAACTAAAGGTTATGTTTCCCCATTCCCGTTACATCTTGGGGTCAGTATTTAACCAAATAACCACACCCATACAATATTTGGAAAGGGAAGCGAGGCATAACCTGTGCTTTTCTTTCTGAAGGCCTATTTCCTGTAGTAGCATCATCGGGAGTTCCATTGTCTAATCCTGGCTTTGTGGCTATTGAGTGGTTTTGTGTGGACTATCCATTTGTTGGCATTACATGGGGGCATGGAGCTCAAGTCATGATGGTGGCTTCCTGAACTTTAGTTCCTAGTTGCTGTTGTGGCTGTGATGTCCTGATTCCCCAGTTTCCTGACTATTGCAAAAATAGCAGCACCTTTGATGAGCCAGTTGTGCTGTTTTGTGTGTCATTCCTAGAAGCTCAGCCTCAAGTACATACTTTATTATTTTGTAAGCTTTTAGTTACCTGAGGAACTAGATTGGTTACTACTCACTACACCTGAAAAGCAGGCTTGCTGCATGAGTAAAGTCTCAGAGACTTAAAATGAGATGGGGCATGATCAGAATTACGTTACAGAAGCAGAACTCTGGCTTAAAGAGGGCCACCAGAGAGGCAGGGAGGTCAGCTAGAGACAATCAAGTCTAGTCAATTTTACTTACCTGATATTTCTCAAATCTACATTTCCTGTATTGCCAAGGATTGAGACTGCCCCATCTCACCCTGAAACTCTTCCACCAACTCGATAAATCTCTCCTTTCTCCTCCGCCCTATTCCTTGCTTCCTCTGTGCCCTTCATACCATTGCTAGAGGCTCTATGAAATTCAGACAAAATGGTGTTGTTTCATTGCTCAGTGGTCTTCAGTGCTGCTCTATCATCAACAAATTTTCTAGCATTGGGAAGAAATTTCTTAGCTCCTTTTTTTTTTTATTTTGGCCTTATATCCTACCATTTTTCCTGTGTACCTGGTCTCTAGTCATACCTGAATACAAGGCTTCAGGAAATGTAGACTCTTTTTTTCTGTCTACCTACCTCTGCATGTGCTTGCCCATCTCCCTCTCCTCTTGTCTCTCTTGCAGCTTTTTCACATCTTTCAAGATTCAGCTCAAAGATTATTTCTTCTGTGGAGCCTTCACAAGGAAAGGAGCTCACACTTTCCTCTGTGTCCTCACAGTATCCTCACTTCCCTCCACGGCAACTACCATCTCTTCTACAGGAAATAGGTCTTGCTAAATTTTTTGTGCCAGTACAAAACACAGCTGCTGGCACATAATGAATGAACAACATTGCTTGTTGAATGAATAAACAAACTGTTTGCCACACTTGGATTTAAGCCCAGTTCTAGGATTCTTCCTACCACACCATATTATTTCTCTCCTTACCTCATAAATTCTACTGAAACTAAATTAATTGCTCAATTGTGGAACTATCTATAATTTATACTGCATTATCCATAATTTCTCGGATTGTCTAGTTACTGTTCAAAAAGAGGGACACCTTTCTAATTGCCAATAACTTTATCCATTGCATATTAAATACACACACACACACACACCCCACACATACATACAATCACAGCTAGTAGCACTGAAGAAGCTACAAACAGCTCAAATGTTCTATGATAAGTATGGGCAAATTATAAAATAGACATTTATATATATTGTTTACTCTACGTTCTAATATTCATTAATTCTTCTAATGTGCCTAGTACCATCCTCAGATCTGGGGTTGCATTCACACTAATCAGGTAATGCCCTCACTCTCAGACCTCCTATCACAGAGGGGATAGACAGGAACTAACACAGTTGCACAATTACACACCCCAAAATTGTTAGAAGTGCAAAAAAAGAAAAGAACAGGATGTTATAAAATCAGGGTGACCCTATCTGGTTTAGAAGGTGAGGAAATCTTCCCCAAGAAGAAGTCTGAAGTGAGATAAGTAGGAACAAATAGATAAGATGAGGGCAGAGAATTCCAGAGAGAGGGAATAGCATGTGCAAAGGCCTTGAGATGGGAACAATAATGAGATATCTTAGGAATGACAGGAGGCCAATGTGGCTGGATATCAGGAAGCTAGGGGTAGAAAGGTATACGTGTGGAGAGGCAGATGGGAGGTGGATCGTGTAGAATCATAGAGGCAAAGTTAAGGATTTTGTTCTCTATCCAAAGATCAATGGGAAGCCACTGAAAGACGACTATTCCTTAAATCCATTTTATCCATAGCATTGAAAATCTAAAATTGTGCTTTTCGATGACAGAGTAAACAGAACATCAACGGTCCTAATCGCCTCTTCTCCAAGTATTCTGGCAGCACAAGTGGATTTTCAATTTAAAGTACTTGAAGTAGGGAGGAAAAGGCTTCTGACTACTATTTCTAGAATGAGCAAGTCCTGCTTTAGAATCTGCCCACAAGAAAATCCTATGGGAGTTCCTTGACAAACATTATTGCCAAGCCGACCCAAATATCATCAACTTTCTTTTTCCCAGCCTCTCCTGTGGCTAGGGGTGAACATGTTAGATAATTATGGCCAACCAGATATAAGTTAAAGTCTTATGAGTGGGAATTATGCTTCCCTGATGAAAAGAGAGATTTGGCGGAAAACTCCTTCCCCTCCATCTTTCTTTGCCTATGGTTCAGATTTAAGCTGTGGAGATACAGCAACCATATTGCAACCCTGAGACCACAGCATGAAGATGAAAGGTCTTCTACTAAGGAAAGAAAAGAAAGAAGAAACCAAAAGATATGAAGAGGCTGGGTCCTTGATGACTTTATTGGGCAGCGACAGCAACTTTAGGCCTTTCTGGGTTTCTTACAACAAAATTAAACCTCTAATTGTTAAAATGACTTCAGGTTTTCTGGTTTTCATTTTGTTTTGTTTTTACAACTAAACCCATTCCTAACTGATGCAGCAGGGTCTTTAGGAACTTCAGACAAGAGGGAAAAGGATGGTCTAGGAAATCCAGGTAAATCAAGCATGAGCCTGCTTCTACCAAACTTCCCCTTCTGCAAGAAAACCAGAGTGGAAAGGGAATGGACTGTCAAGTCCATGACTGTGCCAAATGTCATGCCCGGGGTCAGGTTCGAGCCCTAGCTGAGGTCCAAGGGGAGTGGGTGGATGGGCAGATAGCTGAAAGAACACTTGGGGGTGGCGGGGTGCGTAGGCAGGTGAATATGGTTTTATTCAGCAGCTCTCTCAGCAGCAGCTCTCTTACACTGTCTGCACTGTTCCGGCTGCTTGCTTCAGACGTTCCCAGGCACAGCTGCGTGGCCGGCTCTCCCTTCAGGGTCAGCAGCTTAACTCTTTCTCTCCCTGAGCACAAGCCAGTTTCTGGCTCCCCCCGACCATCCATCTGCAAGACAGACAGCTTTGATTTTCTCTCTTTCTCTGAGCGTAAGCAAGCCACATAGGAGCGCCTATATAGCATCCGCAGGGCAGTTATACCCTCTTCAAACAATAGTGGCTCTCAGCCCAGTATAAGCTTACAAAAACAGGTTATGTAGCAAGTGGAGTGTGTATCTGCATGCTAAACTCGCTCACTCATGCAGGCTTGGATGTCTGCCTCAGCCTAATTCTTGACCAAAGCACATCCATGTACCTTACATGGACCAAAGGTAGTTAGATTACAAGTGTCAACTCCAGCTTTCTACAAGCGAGAAGGAATAGTGTCATGCGATGTTAACTGCATTTTCTGCAATGTTTACTGTTTAAGAACAAAAGCATGCTGGAACCTTTGGCTTTCTTGGAAATATTATTACTCTGGGTTGCTTCACGTGCCTTTGCCAGGCCTTCGATGGTCCCGTCCTTCATCCTGGGACTCTAATTCTCAAAGTCAAAAAAGAATCATGAATGCTTGAGAATTTTCAAATGGTTTTTAGACACATTCTTGAACATGGTTAGTGTTAACTTATGATGTGTCTTATTTATGTGCCTGATGAGACTTTAATAAAGATACTTTCTTTAACTGTAAACTTTTCTTAATCAAAAAATCTTTTCATTCTCACCACAAAAGCAGTGCATGTTCATTGTAGAAAAAGTAGTCCGAAGACTTTTTATTTCAAGTCCTTTAAATTCAAAATCCATTTGTGCTGCTACAAGATTCTTTCAGAGCAGAGGTGCTAATGACCTTTGATATTCTATTTACTCTCACATCAAGGGAATCTACAGAAAGAACATAAGGGTCTTGATGGGAAAAGTCTGAGTGAGTCACAGCTTGATTGCAGCTAGCTGCCCTGTGCTCAGGGAGATGCAAGGAGGCCAAGCTCACAGCTGATTTTTCTCAAATGGCTTGACTTTAAATTAAACGGGGTTGTGAAGACATCTGACTCCCAGTTTGAGCAGTATCTTTCTGTAGCACTTCCATGGAGGCGAGGATCGGGCTTTCTCATTTACTGCTGCATCCTCTGCACCTAGCATGATGGAAGATGCAGTGAAGATGGGTGCATTCTACACTTACTAAGAGTTGAATTAAACTCTCCTTGGAAATTATAGCCCAATATAAAAATCTCTGCAGATCACACCAAGTCACTGCACTTTGTAATGGGTTCTTTTATTTGGGAGTAAGAAAGGTATGTCTGGAGGTGGGCCCAGTGGCTCATGCCTGTAATCCCAGCACTGTGGGAGGCCGAGATGGATGAATCACTTGAGGCCACGAGTTCAAGGCCAGCCTGGCCAACATGGCAAAACCTTGTCTCCACCAAAAAAAAAAAAAAAAATTAGGTGTGGTGGCACACATCTGCAATCCCAGCTACCTGGAAGGCCGAGGCATGAGAATCGCTTGAACCCTGGAGGCGGAGGTTGCAGTGAGCCAAGATCGTGCCACTGCACTCTAGCCTGGGCAACAGAGCCAAACTTGGTGAAAGAAAGAGAGACGGAGAAAGAGAGAAAGAAAGGAAGGTAGGTGTATCTTGGGACGGGAGAGTCGTCTAAGCATCAGCAAGCAGATTTCAACACAAAAGTGGTCAAAAGAGTGTCTCCATCAATAATAGCAGTAATAGCTAATGCTTACAGTACTTATGGTATACAAAGCACTGTTCTAAATATTTTACAAATATTTACCAATTTAGTTCTCATAGCTGCCCCTATTATCTCATCCCTATTTAAGAAATGAGGAAATCAAGACCCACAATAACTAAGTCACTTTACTCCAGGTCACATCACACACAGCTGGGATGGAATGCACAGCTGGCTCCAGAATCTGTCCATCGCTGTGCAAACCTCCTCTTAAAAGGGTACTTAATAGTAAAATCTTCCAGCTAAACTACATTCTGCAAGTTGTTTCCAGGAACTGTCCTAGGGTTTATTTCTCCTTTGACTGAGGTCCACAAAGAGCTAAGAATTGCACTTGGCTCTAAGATTCAGCAGCATTGAGTTGCTGAAGCTCAGGAATTCCACCTCATGAGTAAGAGCACTGGGCCTGTTTGGTTTGGCCACACATACCCTGTAGACTGCTACTGTGAGCCAAATCCTCCAGACCTACCTGACATCCAGTTTTGAGGCTCATGCTTGACTTCTCTTGCTGGTAGAGCACTGCATTCAGAGGGATTCAACGTTTGGGTGGCTTAACAACTACAGATGCTGTATTGGAAGGAGCTTTTGGAGGAAGCTTCTAGAAGTTTCTCCACAGCCTTTCTGTCCTCTGCCAGAGGGCACAGTAATGGCGTAGCCAAGGGCCCAAATCTGTCAGAGTCCTCATAGGAATAGATGGCACAATCCAAGTAGAATAATCCAGGAAGGGATTATTTATACAGCAACTATGTTACAATAATACCGGTGGGGTGTAGGGGAAGCACGGGGACAGTACAGAAACCCTTCTGCTGTCTCCATTCCCAGAGCTGAGAGAACAAAGAGAACAAGTGGCGGTGGCATCTAGAAGGCAGCTCAGGCCTGTTGGTTGCTTTGAGAGGAGCACCGGCCTTCAATCAGGGATGCAGCCAGCCCCAGGTGAGGTTACAGGAGAAGAATCAGGGCAGTAAGTATCCATCCTCATTCTCCTTTCTCTTTCAGATCTCTTGACAAGAGTCCTCCTTGGCTGGACCCAAAAGGAAGCAAGGGAGATTGAGATTCCTTTGTTATAGTTCATACAAGTCAGCTTCAGGGGCAGTGAGGAAAAGGGAAAATGTGGATCTGGAAAAAGAAATGAACAATATCTGGAAGCAGGATCAGCCAGACTGTTAACAGACTGAGGCCTATGCCAACAAGAGAAGGTAATAAAGAGGTCCAAAGCATCAGAACAAACATCATGACAAAATGGCAGCCTTGTCTCCACTCTGTAAGAACTGCAAGCTGAGAGTACTAAGCTAGCCTATGGCTGGGGTCAGTGGGCCATTTTGTTCTCTGGATATTGCACTAAAGGATGTGTAGAAAATATCTGGAGGTAGAAAAAAACATCTGTGTTGGGAGAAAGGAACAACCACGCAGATTTGGCAGTTATGATCCCAGAAGCAATGTCAGTATAACCTGTATCCTCCAACCTGGCAGAAGTGCTTGCTGAAGACTGGTGGATGAACAACGTGCACTTTCATACATCATTATATACAAACTATAGGAAAATTTGAGACCTAAAGAAAAATTGTATCTGAGCCACATCTCTAGCATCTGAATATTAAACAACAAAGCAGTTAAAATAACGGTCGGCAAATAGCATCTAAGTGCCAATTCATCTTGTGTCTGTTTTTGTAAGTAAAGCTTTATTGGAACAGCACCATGGTCATTCACTAATATGGTCTGTGGCAGTTTCCTGCTACAGTGGCAGAGTTCAGTAGACGGAGACTGAGTGGTCTACAGAACCCAGAAGATTTGTTTACTATCTGGCACTTTACGAATAGAGTTTACCAGCTCATGAATTCGGGTCAGTTTTTATAGATGCAATATGATGTACAGTAACATCATGAGTGGGTTTCAGATGACTGCGAGTCAATATTTACCACTAGGCCCAAACTTGGAAAAGGCAACAACTATGTCTGTCTTATTCACAGCTCAATCCCTGGTGCATAGCACAGGCTTGGCACAGAACGGGGGCAGAGCAAATGTATGTTCTGTAAAGGCTTGAATGTTCCTGAGTGCGGAGGATATAGGCATTTAGAGAGGAACTTCCCTTTAAAGAGGTGTGAAATAAACCACAGGACTTTATAGCATTTTTCCATAACTGGCTTTGTTTGGGCTTTTATCTTTATCTTCCTCCTTTAGTTTACTTGAATGTTTAATGTGAAGTGTTTGAGGAAGAGAAGGAAAGTGGCAATTGTCAATTGTACATGGAGTAAATGAGATTTTTCATCTGTCTCTGTTCTCTGATTATGTTTCCCATGTTGTGTCTGGACCGCTGATTTGGTAAACGAGGACTGAGCCTAGCATTGCCCAGAAGGTTTCTCAGTAGTATTAACAAAAGACCATGTGATCTGTGGAGGAAGAAAGGGACAGCTTTATTTCCTATAAAGGATTACAGTCTGCAGGTTGGGAAATGAAGCCTCCGGCCTAAACCAAAAGCACTCACTTCAGAGAAAAATAAGGGGAGGCTAGGATTTATGCCTGACAGGTTAGCTATAGCTACATATTCAGTGGGTTATAGGAGAATCCATAAATATTTATGAGAGAAGCCAAACACGTGAATAAACATATATGTTACATACATCCCATGTTCACTTTGGAGTGGAAATTTAACATTAAAATGAAGTGAAATTTGTCTCTTTATGTCAAAAGGTGAAACGCAGGGTACAAACCCATCTTGCGTGCAGTCTGAGTGGACTGGCCAGCACCAGTCTGTGGTGGGCCGTCATTCATTAAGCAGCAATGTTTTGCAAGACTGGTTAGCTGTCCCACCAAAACCATGATGGGGGCAAGGGAGTTTTTGGCCACAACATAAGGTGGTCTGTTAAGATTGGTGGAGAAATCTTCCAGACATTGTTTTTCAGGAACTGGTTTCTGTTTAATCATAGGAAAGCAAGTCTTCTAGCAGTTAGCAAGGTAGGAGAATATTGACTTCTGACTGACCTCCTGCCTTGCCAAAGCCAGAGAATCTGGTTTAAAGTTTTCTGGGATTTCTTTGTGCCACAGGGACTCTGTTTCATTCTGCCCTGGAGGTTTTAAGACTCTATTTCTATTTCACAGTGGTTCTAAACCCTCAGAAATGACCATACTATTTGTCAGGTCTTTCTCAGCCTTTGCTGTAAAAGGAGTGAGACCTCAAAGCCATTCAAGAGATGTAGCTTCTAGGTGGGTGGATTGGGAGAGAAAGTCAAATATTCACCTGAGAAAACACCATCTTCTGAGGCATTCATTCATCAAAAAAATATTTATTAGGTGCTTATTCTGTGCCAAGGAATCTTTTAGGTGTAGGAGATACAATAGTCAACAAAAAGACAAAAATAAAATTCCTGCCCTCATGAACTTATATTCTCACATGTGTGTGTAATAGAGAGGAATAGAGGCAAAATTTTTCCTTAAAATAAGTAAAATGCAGTACATTATAGGGTGTAAGTTCTATGGAGAAAAATAAAGCAAGGAAGGACCCTAGAGGATGCTAGATTGGGAATATGGGACATTTCCGTTAACTCTCATGGTGTTGGGTAAATGAGCTCATTCCTACTTTAGCATTTGGCATTACAAGAAGAAACTTCCTTATTGCACTAGAAAAGTATTTGGCTATTTGATCTTCACTTTAGGGAGGAAAGTATTGAAATCTCAGCTTTCTGGGAGTTTCAAATTTTTAGCGCGGTTACAGTAACAATTCATTCCCCTACCCTGAACCTCTTGTGTGCATCTTTGACATAACACACTTGTCCAAGTGGAAAGTCATACCTCGGTCCACCAAGAAAACAAGGACACAGAATACAGAAGTTGGCTGAAGCTGGCCATTTGAATATGGGCTGGCCAAACTCATATAGTAGTTTTCTTATCAGGGTCAGAAATCTCTGCAAGCCAGGGAACTATCCTTCAGGCTCCCTTTACTTCATTAGGCATTTTCCAAACAGAAGGAAGGACCCATGTTTCGGAAATTCTGGTCAGAGTATTCGGGTGGTCACATATGAAAGTACTCCTTCATGCCTGCCAACACCCACTCAGCAGTGCTAAACCCTGCAAGAAAGCAGGGGCTTGGGGAGAGGGCTTGAGTTTGAAACATACTGCCAATGCACTGAAAACCATGAAAAAAATCTTCTCGACTTAACTGGCTTGGCCAATGAGATTGAATCATTTGCAAAACCACTTTTATGAAGCATTGTCCAGAGACTGAGAATACAGCATAAAGATCTAAACAGCCCCCAATCTTCTCCTAAGTAATGACAAGAGTCTTCAGTGTCTGATGAAACAAAAGCAAATTCTGTCTCTCAGAAGGTGGGAAGGGGGCCACATGACCTATACTGCACTGCAGAACCCCAGGTGATATGCTGAACGGGAGTGGAGGGGAAATTGTGGAAGAGCTAGAGAATTTCCACATAAACAATTTGTAAGGTAATATAAATGATCTCTGGACAATTTTAATTGCTCTCAGAGTACAATGAAAAGATGCTAAAACATCCCAGCAAATATTTATAAATGTTTTTAGCTCAACTCTCCATAAATCAGTGTGCTTTTTCATGTTTCTCGTAAGATTTACACCTGAACAATTTTTAAGAGATGAGCTCACTGTGATTAGTTAATTCAGTATGGTTACTTAACAGCTTGCTATTCCTGAGGTATAGTGACCCTAACATGCTGATTGGTGTTAACTGCGAAACCAAGCTGACTGACTCACAAGAAGACCTCTTAAAAATAGCAAGCCTTCATTTGCTCTCTGTGCCACCAATAGCTTCTGAGTTTTGTTTTGTTTTTTTTAATTGAAACACGTGAAGATTTGTTTAAAAGTACCATTCTAATACTTCTTCAAAAGTGGCTTCTCATTGTACTTCAGCGTAAATATGAGCACCGGGAACAGTTTCATGGAGTTTAAGTTGAGTGAACATCGGCCATGAAAATCCATCACAAATACTTTTGGATCAATAGTCTATTTTTAAAAAGAAAGAAAAAAACCACTTTTTTATAGTCCCTAGCTTTGCCATACGCCCGCCTTAAGTGGAAGGAAAATTAATCACTTAACGATGTTTTACAAAAAGCATTCCAAGCCCTTTTTTCTTTTTTTTTTTTTTTTATTATACTTTAGGGTTTTAGGGTACATGTGCACAATGTGCAGGTTTGTTACATATGTATCCATGTGCCATGTTGATTTCCTGCACCCATTAACTCGTCATTTAGCATTAGGTGTATCTCCTAATGCTGTCCCTCCCCCCTCCCCCCACCCCACAACAGTCCCCGGAGCGTGATGTTCCCCTTCCTGTGTCCATGAGTTCTCATTGTTCAATTCCCACCTATGAGTGAGAACATGCGGTGTTTGGTTTTTTGTCCTTGCGATAGTTTACTGAGAATGATGTTTTCCAGTTTCATCCATGTCCCTACAAAGGACACGAACTCATCATTTTTTATGGCTGCATAGTATTCCATGGTGTATATGTGCCACATTTTCTTAATCCAGTCTATCGTTGTTGGACATTTGGGTTGGTTCCAACTCTTTGCTATTGTGAATAGTGCCGCAATAAACATACGTGTGCATGTGTCTTTATAGCAGCATGATTTATAGTCCTTTGGGTATATACCCAGTAATGGGATGGCTGGGTCAAATGGTATTTCTAGTTCGAGATCCCTGAGGAATCGCCACACTGACTTCCACAATGGTTGAACTAGTTTACAGTCCCACCAACAGTGTAAAAGTGTTCCTATTTCTCCACATCCTCTCCAGCACCTGTTGTTTCCTGATTTTTTAATGATGGCCATTCTAACTGGGGTGAGATGGTATCTCACTGTGGTTTTGATTTGCATTTCTCTGATGGCCAGTGATGAGGAGCATTTCTTCATGTGTTTTTTGGCTGCATAAATGTCTTCTTTTGAGAAGTGTCTGTTCATGTCCTCTGCCCACTTTTTGATGGGGTTGTTTGTTTTATTCTTGTAAATTTGTTTGAGTTCATTGTAGATTCTGGATATTAGCCCTTTGTCAGATGAGTAGGTTGCAAAAATTTTCTCCCATTGTGTAGGTTGCCTGTTCACTCTGATGATAGTTTCTTTTGCTGTGCAGAAGCTCTTTAGTTTAATGAGATCCCATTTGTCGATTTTGGCTTTTGTTGCCATTGCTTTTGGTGTTTTAGACATGAAGTCCTTGCCCACGCCTATGTCCTGAATGGTATTGCCTAGGTTTTCTTGTAGGATTTTAATGGTTTTAGGTCTAACATATAAGTCTTTAATCCATCTTGAATTAATTTTTGTATAAGGTGTAAGGAAGGGATCCAGTTGCAGCTTTCTACATATGGCTAGCCAGTTTTCCCAGCACCATTTATTAAATAGGGAATCCTTTCCCCATTTCTTGTTTTTGTCAGGTTTGTCAAAGATCAGATAGTTGTAGCTATGCGGCCTCATTTCTGAGGGCTCTGTTCTGTTCCATTGATCTATGTCTCTGTTGTGGTACCAGTACCATGCTGTTTTGGTTACTGTAGCCTTGTAGTATAGTTTAAAGTCAGGTAGCGTGATGCCTCCAGCTTTGTTCTTTTGGCTTAGGATTGACTTGGCGATGCGGGCTCTTTTTTGGTTCCATATGAACTTTAAAGTAGTTTTTTCCAATTCTGTGAAGAAAGTCATTGGTAGCTTGATGGGGATGGCATTGAATCTATAAATTACCTTGGGCAGTATGGCCATTTTCACGATATTGATTCTTCCAACCCATGAGCATGGAATGTTCTTCCATTTGTTTGTATCCTCTTTTATTTCATTGAGCAGTGGTTTGTAGTTCTCCTTGAAGAGGTCCTTCACATCCCTGGTAAGTTGGATTCCTAGGTATTTTATTCTCTTTGAAGCAATTGTGAATGGGAGTTCACTCATGATTTGGCTCTCTGTTTGTCTGTGATTGGTGTACAAGAATGCTTGTGATTTTTGTACATTAATTTTGTATCCTGAGACTTTGCTGAAGTTGCTAATCAGCTTAAGGAGATTTTGGGCTGAGACAATGGGGTTTTCTAGATATACAATCATGTCATCTGCAAACAGGGACAATTTGACTTCCTCTTTTCCTAATTGAATACCCTTTATTTCCTTCTCCTGCCTGATTGCTCTGGCCAGAACTTCCAGCACTATGTTGAATAGTAGCGGTGAGAGAGGGCATCCCTGTCTTGTGCCAGTTTTCAGAGGGAATGCTTCCAGTTTTTGTCCATTCAGTATGATATTGGCTGTGGGTTTGTCGTAGATAGCTCTTATTATTTTGAGATACGTCCCATCAATACCTAATTTATTGAGAGTTTTTAGCATGAAGGGTTGTTGAATTTTGTCAAAGGCCTTTTCTGCATCTATTGAGATAATCATGTGGTTTTTGTCTTTGGTTCTGTTTATATGCTGGATTACATTTATTGATTTGCGTATGTTGAACCAGCCTTGCATCCCAGGGATGAAGCCCACTTGATCATGGTGGATAAGCTTTTTGATGTGCTGCTGGATTCGGTTTGCCAGTATTTTATTGAGGATTTTTGCATCAATGTTCATCAAGGATATTGGTCTGAAATTCTGTTTTTTGGTTATGTCTCTGCCAGGTTTTGGTATCAGGACAATGCTGGCTTCGTAAAATGTGTTAGGGAGGATTCCCTCTTTTTCTATCGATTGGAATAGTTTCAGAAGGAATGGTACCAGTTCCTCCTTGTACCTCTGGTAGAATTCATCTGTGAATCCATCAGGTCCTGGACTCTTTTTGGTTGGTAAGCTATTGATTATTGCCACAATTTCAGAACCTGTTATTGGTCTATTCAGAGATTCAACTTCTTCCTGGTTTAGTCTTGGGAGGGTGTATTTGTCGAGGAATTTATCCATTTCTTCCAGATTTTCTAGTTTATTTGCATAGAGGTGTTTGTAGTATTCTCTGATGGTAGATTGTATTTCTGTGGGATCGGTGGTGATATCCCCTTTTTCGTTTTTTATTGCATCTATTTGATTCTTCTCTCTTTTCTTCTTTATTAGTCTTGCTAGCGGTCCATCAATTTTGTTGATCTTTTCAAAAAACCAGCTCCTAGATTCTTTAATTTTTTGAAGGGCTTTTTGTGTCTCTATTTCCTTCAGTTCTGCTCTGATTTTAGTTATTTCTAGCCTTCTGCTAGCTTTTGAATGTGTTTGCTCTTGCTTTTCTAGTTCTTTTAATTGTGATGTTAGGGTGTCAATTTTGGATCTTTCCTGCTTTCTCTTGTGGGCATTTAGTGCTATAAATTTCCCTCTACACACTGCTTTGAACGTGTCCCAGAGATTCTGGTATGTTGTGTCTTTGTTCTCGTTGGTTTCAAAGAACATCTTTATTTCTGCCTTCATTTCATTATGTACCCAATAGTCATTCAGGAGCAGGTTGTTCAGTTTCCATGTAGTTGAGCGGTTTTGACTGAGTTTCTTAATCCTGAGTTCTAGTTTGATTGCACTGTGGTCTGAGAGACAGTTTGTTATAATCTCTGTTCTTTTACATTTGCTGAGAAGAGCTTTACTTCCAACTATGTGGTCAATTTTGGAATAGGTGTGGTGTGGTGCTGAAAAAAATGTATATTCTGTTGATTTGGGGTGGAGAGTTCTGTAGATGTCTATTAGGTCCACTTTATGTAGAGCTGAGTTCAATTCCTGGATATCCTTGTTAACTTTCTGTCTCGTTGATCTGTCTAATGCTGACAGTGGGGTGTTAAAATCTCCCATTATTATTGTGTGGGAGTTTAAGTCCCTTTGTAGGTCACTGAGGACTTGCTTTATGAATCTGGGTGCTCCTGTGTTGGGTGCATATATATTTAGGATAGTTAGCTCTTCTTGTTGAATTGATCCCTTTACCATTATGTAATGGCCTTCTTTGTCTCTTTTGATCTTTGTTGGTTTAAAGTCTATTTTATCAGAGACTAGGATTGCAACCCCTGCCTTTTTTTGTTTTCCAGTTGCTTGATAGATCTTCCTCCATCCCTTTATTTTGAGTCTATGTGTGTCTCTGCACGTGAGATGGGTTTCCTGAATACAGCACACTGATGGGTCCTGACTCCTTATCCAGTTTGCCAGTCTGTGTCTTTTGATTGGAGCATTTAGCCCATTTACATTTAACATGAATATTGTTATGTGTGAATCTGATCCTGTCATTATGATGTTAGTTGGTTATTTTGCTCGTTAGTTGCTATAGTTTCTTCCTAGCCTCGATGGTCTTTACAATTTGGCATGTTTTTGCAGGGGCTGGTACCGGTTGTTCCTTTCCATGTTTAGTGCTTCCTTCAGGAGCTCTTTTAGGGCAGGCCTGGTGGTGACAAAATCACTCAGCGTTTGCTTGTCTGTAAAGTATTTTATTTCTCCTTCACTTATGAAGCTTAGTTTGGCGGGATAGGAAATTCTGGGTTGAAAATTCTTTTCTTTAAGAATGTTGAATATCGGCCCCCACTCTCTTCTGGCTTGTAGAGTTTCTGCTGAGAGATCAGCTGTTAGTCTGATGGGCTTCCCTTTGTGGGTAACCCGACCTTTCTCTCTGGCTGCCCTTAACATTTTTTCCTTCATTTCAACTTTGGTGAATCTGACAATTATGTGTCTTGGAGTTGCCCTTCTCGAGGAGTATCTTTGTGGCGTTCTCTGTATTTCCTGAATCTGAATGCTGGCCTGCCTTGCTAGATTGGGGAAGTTCTCCTGGATAATATCTTGCAGAGTGTTTTCCAACTTGGTTCCATTCTCCCCATCATTTTCAGGTACACCAATCAGACGTAGGTTTGGTCTTTTCACATAGTCCCAAATTTCTTGGAGGCTTTGTTCATTTCTTTTTATTCTTTTTCCTCTAAACTTCCCTTCTCTCTTCATTTCATTCATTTCATCTTCTATCAGCGATACCCTTTCTTCCAGTTGATCGCATCTGCTACTGAGGCTTCTGCATTCTTCGCGTAGTTCTCGAAACTTGGCTTTCAGCTCCATCATCTCCTTTAAGCCCTTCTCTCCATTGGTTATTCTAGTTATCCATTCTTCTAATTTTTTTTCAAAGTTTTTAACTTCTTTGCTATTGTTTTGAATTTCCTCTCGTAGCTCAGAGTAGTTTGATCATCAGAAGCCTTCTTCTCTCAACTCATCAAAGTCATCCTCCATCCAGCTTTGTTCCGTTGCTGGTGAGGAACTGCGTTCCTTTGGAGGAGGAGAGGTGCTCTGTTTTTTAGAGTTTCCAGTTTTTTTGGTCTGTTTTTTCCCCATCTTTGTGGTTTTGTCTACTTTTTGTCTTCGATGATGGTGATGTACAGATGGGCTTTTGGTGTGGATGTCCTTTCTGTTTGTTAATTTTCCTTCTACCAGACAAGACCCTCAGCTGCAGGTCTGTTGGAGTTTACTAAAGGTCCACTCCAGACCCTGTTTGGCTGGGTGTCAGCACCAGTGGCTGCAGAACAGCGGATTTTCGTGAGACCACAAATTCAGCTGTCTGATAGTTCCTCTGAAAGTTTTGTCTCAGAGGAGTACCCGGTTGAATGAGGTGTCAGTCTGTCCCTACTGGGGGGGTGCCTCCCAGTTAGGCTGTTCAGGGGTGAGGGACCCACTTTAGGAGGCAGTCTGTCCGTTCTCAGATCTCCAGCTGCATGCTGGGAGAACCACTACTCACTTCAAAGCTGTCAGTCAGACAGGGACATTTAAGGCTGTGGAGGTTCTCGCTGAGTTTTTGGTTGTCTGTGCCCTGCCCCCAGAGGTGGAGCCTACAGAGGCAGGCAGGCCTCCTTGAGCTGTGGTGGGCTCCACCCAGTTCGAGCTTCCTGGCTGCTTTGTTTACCTAAGCAAGCCTGGGCAATGGCGGGCGCCCCTCCCCCAGCCTCGTTGCCGCCTTGCAGCGTGATCTCAGACTGCTGTGCTAGCAATCAGCAAGACTCTGTGGGCATAGGACCCTCCGAGCCAGGTGCGGGACACAATCTCCTAGTGTGCCGTTTTCCAGGCCCGTTGGAAAAGCGCAGTATTAGGACGGGACTGACCCCGATATTCCAGGTGCCGTCTGTTTCCCCTTTCTTTGACTAGGAAAGGGAACTCCCTGACCCTTTGCGCTTCCCGAGTGAGGCAATGCCTCGCCCTGCTTCGGCTCGCGCACAGTGCGCTTCACCGACTGTCCTGAACCCACTGTTAGGCACTCCCTAGTGAGATGAAACCGGTACCTCAAGCAGAAATGCAGAAATCACCCGTCTTCTGTGTCGCTGGGGCTGGGAGCTGGAGACCGGAGCTGTTCCTATTCGGCCATCTTGGCTCCACCCTCCCTTTTTTTCTTTTTGTAAAACATAGTTAAGTGATTAATTTTCCTTCCACTTAAGGCGGGCATATGGCAAAGCTAGGGACTGCAAACAAGTGGTTTTTTTCTTTCTTTTTTAAAATAGACTATTGATCCAAAAGTATTTGTGATGGATTTTCATGGCCGATGTTCACTCAACTTAAACTCCATGAAAATGTTCCCGGTGCTCATATTTACGCTGAAGTACAATGAGAAGCCACTTTTGAAGAAGTATTAGAATGGTACTTTTAAACAAATCTTCACGTGTTTCAATTAAAAAAAAACAAAACAAAACTCAAGCTATTGGTGGCACAGAGAGCAAATGAAGGCTTGCTATTTTTAAGAGGTCTTCTTGTGAGTCAGTCAGCTTGGTTTCGCAGTGTCTAGCAACTTAACACCAATCAGCAGTGTAGTCAAAATCTCTGAACATTTCCTGCTCCTCTTCCGAAAGTATCCTTCGTTCTCGAGGTGGAGTCAGAATAGGTGCTTCTGAGGTAAATTCATCATGGAAATTACTAACAGCTTCTTGTCCTCTTATGGTAGGTATAAATGGTGGCTTTACTTTTTTGTCCATCAGAGCGCTCCAATCAATTAGCCGGAAAAATGGGTGCTTTTTTACATCTTCTGCATCTTTCTTGCTAGCCCCAAGGCGCCGCTCAGGCTTTCTTCTTAACAGCCTTCTCATTATAGAAATGGCTTCTGTAGATAAGAACCTTGGATAGTTTACTTCATGATTTACAATACTGTCAAAAAGTTTCTCTTCGTCATCACCAAGAAAGGGATAGTCACCAACAAGCATTTGATATATAAGCACGCCAAGGCCCCACCAATCTACAGCCCTTGTATAAGAAATTTCTGTTAATACTTCTGGGGCAAGATATAGAGGAGTGCCACAAAATGTGCTTGTTCTATCTCTGTATCCCATTCCTTCTTTGCAAAGACCAAAATCAGCAATTTTCACAAAGCCCTCTGTATCTAGCAATAAGTTTTCCAATTTCAAATCTCTATGAGCAATTTTGTGTTCATGTAAATACTGCAACCCAAGAACTACACAAGCAGCATAAAATACAGCTGTTGGTTCAGAAAAGACACCAGTATTAATGTGCATCCTTAGGTCCCCACCGGCAGCATATTCCATTACAAAGCAAACATGCTCTTTGGTTTGGAAACATGCAAAAAGGTTCGTCAAAAAGGGATGCCTTACACTACTCACAGTTTCAAAAATTCTTTTTTCACACATCAGGATGTCTACTTCATGTCGAGCCACAATATCTCCTTTCTTTAGGGCTTTTATAGCAAACATCTCATTTGTGTGTTTATATTCAGCTAAAAGCACCTTTCCAAACTGTCCTCTTCCCAAGACAGCACAACACCTGAAGTCTTGCAGATTAAACTGAAACCTTTGCTGCAATCTGCGAGTCGTTGGGCAATCTGTAATATCTTCTGGATCTGATACAACAATATGTGCATTTAATTCCTGCAGCTTGTGATGTAGTTCTTCTAATTTTTTATTTGATTTTTTCAAAATGTTGTCTACATAAGACAAACTTTTTTTATCCCTTGTGACTTTCCTCAGATTTTCTGCTCCCTCTTTGATTTTCAGTTCTTTCCTTATTTCTCTCTTAATTAGATCCTTGATATCATCCAATTTCTGCTGCACCATTGTATCTGAAAAGTCTAATTTTTGAACAGCACTCACATTCTCAGAAAACGGAAGACTTCGGGAATCCCCCTGCAGTTCCCTGAGCAGAATCTCCCCCCGTTGGGGGTTGGACGCCATTGCACTCCGGTATGGACTCCGCACCTGGACGCGGCCGCCGCTGACGAAGGGAGCCTTCAATCTATTGTTGCTAGTAGAACAACGAGGGTCACTATTTGGAATATCTGGAGTCCTTGGGCAATCTGTAATATCTTCTGGATCTGATACAACAATATGTGCATTTAATTCCTGCAGCTTGTGATGTAGTTCTTCTAATTTTTTATTTGATTTTTTCAAAATGTTGTCTACATAAGACAAACTTTTTTTATCTCTTGTGACTTTCCTCAGATTTTCAGCTCCCTCTTTGATTTTCAGTTCTTTCCTTATTTCTCTCTTAATTCGATCCTTGATATCATCCAATTTCTGCTGCACCATCGTATCTGAAAAGTCTAATTTTTGAACAGCACTCACATTCTCAGAAAACGGAAGACTTCGGGAATCCCCCTGCAGTTCCGTGAGCAGAATCTCCCCCCGTTGGGGGTTGGACGCCATTGCACTCCGGTATGGACTCCGCACCTGGACGCGGCCGCCGCTGACGAAGGGAGCCTTCAATCTATTGTTGCTAGTAGAACAACGAGGGTCCCTATTTGGAATATCTGGAGTCCTTGGGCAATCTGTAATATCTTCTGGATCTGACACAACAATATGTGCATTTAATTCCTGCAGCTTGTGATGTAGTTCTTCTAATTTTTTATTTGATTTTTTCAAAATGTTGTCTACATAAGACAAACTTTTTTTATCTCTTGTGACTTTCCTCAGATTTTCAGCTCCCTCTTTGATTTTCAGTTCTTTCCTTATTTCTCTCTTAATTCGATCCTTGATATCATCCAATTTCTGCTGCACCATTGTATCTGAAAAGTCTAATTTTTGAACAGCACTCACATTCTCAGAAAACGGAAGACTTCGGGAATCGCCCTGCAGTTCCCTGAGCAGAATCTCCCCCCGTTGGGGGTTGGACGCCATTGCGCTGGTATGGACTCCGCACATGGATTCGGCCGCCACTGGCGAAGGGAGAAGGCGGGACGGAGCTCAGAGTGGGGGTGAGGAGAGGGGAGAGAAAGCAAAAAAAAACAACTAGGGATTCATGGAGGCGCAGCCCCTGCGGGAGGTGCGGCTTATTCCCTCCGGTTCATCGAGAGAGGCGGGGAACGAGGGCACTTGTAGCGGGCTTCCTCTCACTGCCTGCCGGCCGCCACCACTGCCCACACCGGAATGTTGGTCTAGTCGCTCTGGGTGACACTAGAATCTGCCTCAAGCTTCTGTGTTCTGACCATTGTGGCCGCCTATTGCATTTTTTTTAAAACTTGGAGTCAATGACATGGATGACCAGTTAATCAAGGCTGCCCACTTGGATGCCTTTTTTCATGTCTCTGCAAATTCAGAGAATTCATCGAACATTCACTAAGCATCTAGAGCCAGGAATGGTGTGGACACATTAAATTATTGCTGAATAAAATAGTAAACCACGCTTACTTAGAGGCTGGTCTTGCAGATATTACAGAAACACTTGTCAATCATAAAACAAGATGCATGTGTTCTTATAACCTGCTGACCAGTTTATCAAAGTTCTCCTCAGAGTCTTCCTTAGGTAATTGCCCTCTATTCAGCTGGTCTCCCTAGCAACAGCTGACATCCTGAGAAAGGCAGCTGTGGCTCTGCCTCAGCTCCATCCATTGCTCACTCTAGTGGGTTTCTGTAATTTTCTGTAGCAGCAGCACCTATGTTCATGTTATATTATCTTCTCATTGTTCTTGTGAATTTTTAAAAAATAAGGGTGGGTTATATATACAGTTTGACTCATTTCCATTAAAAACAATTAAAATGATTGATAAAATGGAAACAAACAAAAAATTCACCATCATAAATATGTCTCCAAGCTGGCAAGAAAGTAAGGAATCCTCAGATTAAAAACTGAATCGAGACAGGCACCCAGAAACAAAAGCAGAGACAACTTTTGCATTGAGGATATTTGCCATGAATTTGAGCCTAGGTGCTCAAGGTCTTGCAGGGTATGGAAAAACAGAGACAAAGACTAGGGCCCAACCAGGTTGTGATTTAATAGAAACCCCACCCCCACATATAAACCCTGGACCCCAAAGCCTATACCCTACAAATAAACATGCTCCCTGCCCCTCTCCCCAGGGGACAGTGAGGACACATACTATCTGGAGTCACTGACTGTATTAGTCTGTTTTCACGCTGCTCATAAAGACATACCTGAGATTGGGTAATTTAAAAGAAAAAGAGGTTTAATAGACTCACATTTCCACGTGGCTGGGGAGGCCTTGCCATCATGGTGGAAGGCAAAAGCTGTGTCTTACATGGCAGTAAACGAGAGAATGAGAACCAAGCAAAAAGGGAAACCCCTTATAAAACCATCAGATCTCATGAGATTTAGTCACTACCAAGTGAACTGTATGGGGGGAAACTGCCCCCATGATTCAGTTATCTCCCACCAGGTCCCTCCTATAACCTGTGGGAATTATGGGAGCTACAATTCAAGATGAGATTTGTCAAGATGAGATATAAACCATATCACTGAGTATACAGGGAAAGTCTCCTTTGGGAATTTGCAACTATACACTGGCCCTCACATGGTTTGTAACCCAAATTCACACAATCTATGTTGTCTAAAAAACATACCATCAAAAATGTAGTTTAAAGTGATCCCGGTCAGGTGGAGCCAAGATGGCCGAATAGGAACAGCTCCGGTCTCCAGCTCCCAGCCCCAGCGACACAGAAGACGGGTGATTTCTGCATTTCTGCTTGAGGTACCGGTTTCATCTCACTAGGGAGCGCCTAACAGTGGGTTCAGGACAGTCGGTGAAGCGCACTGTGCGCGAGCCGAAGCAGGGCGAGGCATTGCCTCACTCGGGAAGCGCAAAGGGTCAGGGAGTTCCCTTTCCTAGTCAAAGAAAGGGGAAACAGACGGCACCTGGAATATCGGGGTCAGTCCCGTCCTAATACTGCGCTTTTCCAACGGGCCTGGAAAACGGCACACTAGGAGATTGTGTCCCGCACCTGGCTCGGAGGGTCCTATGCCCACAGAGTCTTGCTGATTGCTAGCACAGCAGTCTGAGATCACGCTGCAAGGCGGCAACGAGGCTGGGGGAGGGGCGCCCGCCATTGCCCAGGCTTGCTTAGGTAAACAAAGCAGCCAGGAAGCTCGAACTGGGTGGAGCCCACCACAGCTCAAGGAGGCCTGCCTGCCTCTGTAGGCTCCACCTCTGGGGGCAGGGCACAGACAACCAAAAACTCAGCGAGAACCTCCACAGCCTTAAATGTCCCTGTCTGACTGACAGCTTTGAAGTGAGTAGTGGTTCTCCCAGCATGCAGCTGGAGATCTGAGAACGGACAGACTGCCTCCTAAAGTGGGTCCCTCACCCCTGAACAGCCTAACTGGGAGGCACCCCCCCAGTAGGGACAGACTGACACCTCATTCAACCGGGTACTCCTCTGAGACAAAACTTTCAGAGGAACTATCAGACAGCTGAATTTGTGGTCTCACGAAAATCCGCTGTTCTGCAGCCACTGGTGCTGACACCCAGCCAAACAGGGTCTGGAGTGGACCTTTAGTAAACTCCAACAGACCTGCAGCTGAGGGTCTTGTCTGGTAGAAGGAAAATTAACAAACAGAAAGGACATCCACACCAAAAGCCCATCTGTACATCACCATCATCGAAGACAAAAAGTAGACAAAACCACAAAGATGGGGAAAAAACAGACCAAAAAAACTGGAAACTCTAAAAAACAGAGCACCTCTCCTCCTCCAAAGGAACGCAGTTCCTCACCAGCAACGGAACAAAGCTGGATGGAGGATGACTTTGATGAGTTGAGAGAAGAAGGCTTCTGATGATCAAACTACTCTGAGCTA
Organism: Symphalangus syndactylus; assembly: GCF_028878055.3. Taxonomy (NCBI): domain Eukaryota; kingdom Metazoa; phylum Chordata; class Mammalia; order Primates; family Hylobatidae; genus Symphalangus; species Symphalangus syndactylus. The sequence continues at coordinate 22,970,523 of NC_072437.2, read as the reverse complement.
CGAGAGGAAATTCAAAACAATAGCAAAGAAGTTAAAAACTTTGAAAAAAAAATTAGAAGAATGGATAACTAGAATAACCAATGGAGAGAAGGGCTTAAAGGAGATGATGGAGCTGAAAGCCAAGTTTCGAGAACTACGCGAAGAATGCAGAAGCCTCAGTAGCAGATGCGATCAACTGGAAGAAAGGGTATCGCTGATAGAAGATGAAATGAATGAAATGAAGAGAGAAGGGAAGTTTAGAGGAAAAAGAATAAAAAGAAATGAACAAAGCCTCCAAGAAATTTGGGACTATGTGAAAAGACCAAACCTACGTCTGATTGGTGTACCTGAAAATGATGGGGAGAATGGAACCAAGTTGGAAAACACTCTGCAAGATATTATCCAGGAGAACTTCCCCAATCTAGCAAGGCAGGCCAGCATTCAGATTCAGGAAATACAGAGAACGCCACAAAGATACTCCTCGAGAAGGGCAACTCCAAGACACATAATTGTCAGATTCACCAAAGTTGAAATGAAGGAAAAAATGTTAAGGGCAGCCAGAGAGAAAGGTCGGGTTACCCACAAAGGGAAGCCCATCAGACTAACAGCTGATCTCTCAGCAGAAACTCTACAAGCCAGAAGAGAGTGGGGGCCGATATTCAACATTCTTAAAGAAAAGAATTTTCAACCCAGAATTTCCTATCCCGCCAAACTAAGCTTCATAAGTGAAGGAGAAATAAAATACTTTACAGACAAGCAAACGCTGAGTGATTTTGTCACCACCAGGCCTGCCCTAAAAGAGCTCCTGAAGGAAGCACTAAACATGGAAAGGAACAACCGGTACCAGCCCCTGCAAAAACATGCCAAATTGTAAAGACCATCGAGGCTAGGAAGAAACTATAGCAACTAACGAGCAAAATAACCAACTAACATCATAATGACAGGATCAGATTCACACATAACAATATTCACGTTAAATGTAAATGGGCTAAATGCTCCAATCAAAAGACACAGACTGGCAAACTGGATAAGGAGTCAGGACCCATCAGTGTGCTGTATTCAGGAAACCCATCTCACGTGCAGAGACACACATAGACTCAAAATAAAGGGATGGAGGAAGATCTATCAAGCAACTGGAAAACAAAAAAAGGCAGGGGTTGCAATCCTAGTCTCTGATAAAATAGACTTTAAACCAACAAAGATCAAAAAAGACAAAGAAGGCCATTACATAATGGTAAAGGGATCAATTCAACAAGAAGAGCTAACTATCCTAAATATATATGCACCCAACACAGGAGCACCCAGATTCATAAAGCAAGTCCTCAGTGACCTACAAAGGGACTTAAACTCCCACACAATAATAATGGGAGATTTTAACACCCCACTGTCAGCATTAGACAGATCAACGAGACAGAAAGTTAACAAGGATATCCAGGAATTGAACTCAGCTCTACATAAAGTGGACCTAATAGACATCTACAGAACTCTCCACCCCAAATCAACAGAATATACATTTTTTTCAGCACCACACCACACCTATTCCAAAATTGACCACATAGTTGGAAGTAAAGCTCTTCTCAGCAAATGTAAAAGAACAGAGATTATAACAAACTGTCTCTCAGACCACAGTGCAATCAAACTAGAACTCAGGATTAAGAAACTCAGTCAAAACCGCTCAACTACATGGAAACTGAACAACCTGCTCCTGAATGACTATTGGGTACATAATGAAATGAAGGCAGAAATAAAGATGTTCTTTGAAACCAACGAGAACAAAGACACAACATACCAGAATCTCTGGTGTAGAGGGAAATTTATAGCACTAAATGCCCACAAGAGAAAGCAGGAAAGATCCAAAATTGACACCCTAACATCACAATTAAAAGAACTAGAAAAGCAAGAGCAAACACATTCAAAAGCTAGCAGAAGGCTAGAAATAACTAAAATCAGAGCAGAACTGAAGGAAATAGAGACACAAAAAACCCTTCAAAAAATTAATGAATCCAGGAGCTGGTTTTTTGAAAAGATCAACAAAATTGATGGACCGCTAGCAAGACTAATAAAGAAGAAAAGAGAGAAGAATCAAATAGATGCAATAAAAAATGAAAAAGGGGATATCACCACCGATCCCACAGAAATACAATCTACCATCAGAGAATACTACAAACACCTCTATGCAAATAAACTAGAAAATCTAGAAGAAATGGATAAATTCCTGGACAAATACACCCTCCCAAGACTAAACCAGGAAGAAGTTGAATCTCTGAATAGACCAATAACAGGTTCTGAAATTGTGGCAATAATCAATAGCTTACCAACCAAAAAGAGTCCAGGACCTGATGGATTCACAGCTGAATTCTATCAGAGGTACAAGGAGGAACTGGTACCATTCCTTCTGAAACTATTCCAATCGATAGAAAAAGAGGGAATCCTCCCTAACACATTTTACGAAGCCAGCATCGTCCTGATACCAAAACCTGGCAGAGACATAACCAAAAAAGAGAATTTCAGACCAATATCCTTGATGAACATTGATGCAAAAATCCTCAATAAAATACTGGCAAACCGAATCCAGAAGCACATCAAAAAGCTTATCCACCATGATCAAGTGGGCTTCATCCCTGGGATGCAAGGCTGGTTCAACATACGCAAATCAATAAATGTAATCCAGCATATAAACAGAACCAAAGACAAAAACCACATGATTATCTCAATAGATGCAGAAAAGGCCTTTGACAAAATTCAACAACCCTTCATGCTAAAAACTCTCAATAAATTAGGTATTGATGGGACGTATCTCAAAATAATAAGAGCTATCTACGACAAACCCACAGCCAATATCATACTGAATGGGCAAAAACTGGAAGCATTCCCTCTGAAAACTGGCACAAGACAGGGATGCCCTCTCTCACCGCTCCTATTCAACATAGTGCTGGAAGTTCTGGCCAGAGCAATCAGGCAGGAGAAGGAAATAAAGGGTATTCAATTAGGAAAAGAGGAAGTCAAATTGTCCCTGTTTGCAGATGACATGATTGTATATCTAGAAAACCCCATTGTCTCAGCCCAAAATCTCCTTAAGCTGATTAGCAACTTCAGCAAAGTCTCAGGATACAAAATTAATGTACAAAAATCACAAGCATTCTTGTACACCAATAACAGACAAACAGAGAGCCAAATCATGAGTGAACTCCCATTCACAATTGCTTCAAAGAGAATAAAATACCTAGGAATCCAACTTACAAGGGATGTGAAGGACCTCTTCAAGGAGAACTACAAACCACTGCTCAATGAAATAAAAGAGGATACAAACAAATGGAAGAACATTCCATGCTCATGGGTTGGAAGAATCAATATCGTGAAAATGGCCATACTGCCCAAGGTAATTTATAGATTCAATGCCATCCCCATCAAGCTACCAATGACTTTCTTCACAGAATTGGAAAAAACTACTTTAAAGTTCATATGGAACCAAAAAAGAGCCCGCATCGCCAAGTCAATCCTAAGCCAAAAGAACAAAGCTGGAGGCATCACGCTACCTGACTTTAAACTCTACTACAAGGCTACAGTAACCAAAACAGCATGGTACTGGTACCACAACAGAGACATAGATCAATGGAACAGAACGGAGCCCTCAGAAATGATGCCGCATAGCTACAACTATCTGATCTTTGACAAACCTGACAAAAACAAGAAATGGGGAAAGGATTCCCTATTTAATAAATGGTGCTGGGAAAACTGGCTAGCCATATGTAGAAAGCTGCAACTGGATCCCTTCCTTACACCTTATACAAAAATTAATTCAAGATGGATTAAAGACTTATATGTTAGACCTAAAACCATTAAAATCCTACAAGAAAACCTAGGCAATACCATTCAGGACATAGGCGTGGGCAAGGACTTCATGTCTAAAACACCAAAAGCAATGGCAACAAAAGCCAAAATTGACAAATGGGATCTCATTAAACTAAAGAGCTTCTGCACAGCAAAAGAAACTATCATCAGAGTGAACAGGCAACCTACAGAATGGGAGAAAATTTTTGCAACCTACTCATCTGACAAAGGGCTAATATCCAGAATCTACAATGAACTCAAACAAATTTACAAGAAAAAAACAAACAATCCCATCAAAAAGTGGGCAGAGGACATGAACAGACACTTCTCAAAAGAAGACATTTATGCAGCCAAAAAACACATGAAGAAATGCTCCTCATCACTGGCCATCAGAGAAATGCAAATCAAAACCACAGTGAGATACCATCTCACCCCAGTTAGAACGGCCATCATTAAAATATCAGGAAACAACAGGTGCTGGAGAGGATGTGGAGAAATAGGAACACTTTTACACTGTTGGTGGGACTGTAAACTAGTTCAACCATTGTGGAAGTCAGTGTGGCGATTCCTCAGGGATCTAGAACTAGAAATACCATTTGACCCAGCCATCCCATTACTGGGTATATACCCAAAGGACTATAAATCATGCTGCTATAAAGACACATGCACACGTATGTTTATTGCGGCACTATTCACAATAACAAAGAGTTGGAACCAACCCAAATGTCCAACAATGATAGACTGGATCAAGAAAATGTGGCACATATACACCATGGAATACTATGCAGCCATAAAAAATGATGAGTTCGTGTCCTTTGTAGGGACATGGATGAAACTGGAAAACATCATTCTCAGTAAACTATCGCAAGGACAAAAAACCAAACACCGCATGTTCTCACTCATAGGTGGGAATTGAACAATGAGAACTCATGGACACAGGAAGGGGAACATCATGCTCCGGGGACTGTTGTGGGGTGGGGGGAGGGGGGAGGGACAGCATTAGGAGATACACCTAATGCTAAATGACGAGGTAATGGGTGCAGGAAATCAACATGGCACATGGATACATATGTAACAAACCTGCACATTGTGCACATGTACCCTAAAACCCTAAAGTATAATAAAAAAAAAAAAAGAAAGAAAACATACAGTATTGTTATTTTAAATGTACCACCTATATTATTTCCAGGACATTCGGTTCTTTGTATGTAGAGATGGCACTGCTGTTCCCTTATCAGCAGGAAAGCCACTACATTGTTCTGCTAGCAGTGAAAACTGTCTGTAGTTAGACATCCTTGCTTCTTCAAAATCCTACTTTTATTAGAGATGTTCAAGGAGCATAGCTTTCTCTTAGCAATGCTAACTGGACCGTGTAGTAACTAAATTAGTCCTTGAGGTCATGTTAATGCAATGCTAATCACCTAAGTTATCAAACTGAGACACTTGCTATTTTGGGCAGTACTCCCTCAGGTACAACCAACAGACACTCAATTAAACTGGCTTAGTCAAAATAGAGAATTGATTGGGTCTTGAAACAATTATAAAGTCCAGGGGTATGACCAGCTTCAGACACAACAAATTCAGTGGCTCCCAACAGAACGCAGGACCTGGAACCTCACACTCTGTCTCTCACCACTGATCTTCTCCAGGCTGGCTTCATTTGCATATTATTCACAATATGGTTCCCTTCAGGCTTACCTTGGCTAGTTTGCAACCCCAGTAGAAAGAGTGTCTCCAGTTCCTAGGCAGGACACTTGCAAGGCCATCTTTCAATCAATTACTGTGTCCAGCGACGAGCAACAGTAATGCCCACCCCTAACTTCAGCACATGAGGTTCATCTTTCCTGAACCTCATGACTTGAGAAGGGAAGAAGGGTTATTTCCTCAAAGGAAAACCTGCAAGCTGGTCCAGAAGAAAGGGGAATGGTGCTGGGCAGGCGAAAACGACAGATGCTGTTTTCCACGGATAGGCAGCCCTGTGAGACTGAGAGGGAGCTGTCCTTCCCTTCCTGAAACCTTCAGTGACCTCCAAAATGAAACATAACAAGGCTCCCAGCAGCAGAAAGAGCACTTGACTTGCTGCGTGAGGTCAAGGGGTCTCACTCCAGTCCTGCCATTACTCAGGAATGACTTTGAGCTGACTGTTCCAGACCTATTTCCTCACTATTTTCAAAAGCTCTCTGGACCAGTCCCCACCCAGAAGAGTCTTCAACAGTGATCCTCTGCCTGAAATGCCCCGGCCTAAGGTTTTCCACACATAATGCACACAGAATCCACTGATTTATCCCCCGAAAACTCATCGAGATGGCTCTCAGACCCAAGCTCAATATATGTCCCAGCCCCATTCTCTCTCTCACACGTTCTCTCTCTCACACATATACACACGCACAGCCCACACCTGTTCCTCCTTCTTCTTTTGTGTTTCATACCACAGTACCACAGTAGGTGACCTCACATCCTAGCCAAAGCCAGGAGCCAGAAATTTTCTAAAATAACCACCAGATGTCAGCCTATACGTATGTCCCCTTCCCTCAGAAAGACTCTCAGGTCTACCTGGACCCAGGGAATCTCACCCTAGAGTCCATGGGTGGGTTCCATTCAGATCCATGGGCCTCCTGAAATGATATATCAAGTTGTGTGGATGTGCACACAGGTGCAGGTGTTGGACATTTTCCCAAAAATAAACTTTTCAGTTCTTATCAGAATTTAAAGGAATATCCATCCCTGTGCCACCCTTTTAAAAAACCTCAAGAACCACTATTTAGCCCAGCACTAAAATGTCCCATGCCTCCCGTCGCATCCCTAATGATGCCCAAACACTCAGTAGCACCTTCCGGTGGCTTTTAAACATGGCCTCAAATTCTCTGATACCCTCCCTGATGAGAGCTGGGGTCTACAGTCTGTGCTCTAGAATCTGGGCGGATGTGTGACTGTAGAAGCCAGAAAAGAACAGGGAACGGGACCCTGGGTGGCTTAGGAGTCCGGCTGGCTTACAAAGCCAAGCAGCTTCCACCTGGCCACCACAACGGCATCGTCTTTGGGAGCCCTGAGCTACTGGTACGAACTCGAACTACCAGCAGGCTCCATGCTTGAGAGGCTATGGGGGGTCAACAGTCCCCACCGAGCCCAGCCTCCCAGCCATTGCCATCATCACTAGGCATGTGAGTGAAGGCACCCTGGCCCCTCCTGACCAGCCCCTCTGGCTGCTGATCATTACTGAGGGACCCTGTCAACAACCATGTGGAGAAAATAATCATCCAGATGAGCCCTGCCCAAATCTGTGACTCACAGAATCATGAGATAGAATAAAACGGTTGTTGATAAAGCCATTAAGTTTTAGTGTGGCTTCTTATATTGCAGTAGATGACCAGAACATCCCTAAACCTCCTCCCCAGTTCAAATGCCATGTAGCTGCCTAGAAAAGATAGCTGGATGAGGCAGCCTTGTTGAACTAAAGATTTCAAGATGATCTGTGGCAGTAGGTGAAGTGCCCAGGGTAGGAGCTGGGGCTAAACATGCAAGTTTCTGCCCAGTAATTAAAAACAACTGGAGGCTTCTTAGAACTCAGCTCTGGCCAGGCGCGATGTCACGCCTGTAATCCCAGCACTTTGAGAGGCCAAGGTAGGCGGATCACAAGGTCAGGAGTTCGAGACCAGCCTGACCAACATGGTGGAGCCCTGTCTCTACTAAAAATACAAAAATTAGCCAGGTGTGGTGGTGCACACCTGTAATCCCAGCTACTCAGGAGGCTGAGGCAGGAGAATCGCTTAAACCCGGGAGGCAGAGGTTGTAGTGATGTAGTGAGCCAAGACAATGCCACTGCACTCCAGCTTAGGTGACAGAGCGAGACTCTGTCTCAAAAAAAAAAAAAAAAAAAAGAACTCAGCTCTCTGTAGGGGATAGATCATGTCCAGAGAGAAAAAGAAAGGAGCCTCGATCCAAATCAGGGCACATCCAGATCAGCAGGTTATTGAAACCAGTCAGATATGGCTTAGTTTCTGAATATCTAAGTGATAATCATAATGAATTATCTTGAGCACTGTGACAGGCAGAATAATGATCTTCCCAAAGATGTCCACATCCTAATCCCCAGAACCTGGAAATATGTCAGGTAACATGGCATATTAGTCCATTTTCACACTGCTATAAAGATACTACCCAAAACTGGGTAATTTATAAAGGAAAGAGGTTTAATTGACTCACAGTTCCACAGGGCTGGGGAGGCCTCAGGAAACTTACAATCATGGCAAAAGGCGAAGGGGAAGCAAGGCATCTTCTTCACAGGGTGGCAGGAGAGAGAAGCGCAAACAGGGGAAATGCCAGACGCTTATAAAACCATCAGATCTCCTGAGAACTCACTCACTATCACGAGCACAGCATGGGCGAAACCACCCCCCCATGATCAAATCACCTCCCTCCCTCCACACGTGGGGATTACAATTGGAGATGAGATTTGGCTGGGGAGACAGAGCTAAACCATATCACGTGGTAAAGGAGAATTAAGTTGCAGCTGGAAGTAAGGTTGCTAATCAGCTCACTTTAAAATAGATTATCCTAAATTATCTGAGTGAGCCCAGTGCAATCCATTTACAAGCAGAGAAGGAAGCAGAAGAGAGTCAGAGGAGGATGTGACCGGAGAAGAAAGTCAGAGAGAGGTGATGTTGCTGGCTGTGAAGATGGAGGAGGGGCCACGAACCAAGGAGAGTGAGCAGCCTCTAGAAGCTGGAAAAGGCAAGGAAACTGATTCACCTCTGGACTTTCCAGAAGAGAACACAGCCCTGCCAACAAATGAATTTGAGCCAAGTGAAGACTTCTAACTAAGCCAAGCGTGAGACTTCTAAATTACAGAAATACAAGGCAATAAATTTGTGTTGTTTCAAGCAACTATGTAATAATTTGTTACAGCAGCAATAGAAATGATTACAAGCAACTACTATGTTATAGATGTTATATTAGGAGCAAAGAATCTATGAGTATACTGCCTTATTGAGTCCTTGCAAAGAAGTATTGCTATCACTGCTTTTTAGATGCCAAACCAAGGTTCAGAGCAGATAAGCAATGGATGAAAGGTCCTGTATTAGTCCGTTCTCACATTCCTATAAAGAAATACCTGAGACTGGGCAATTTATAAAGAAAAGAGGTTTAATTGGCTCATGGTCTGCAGGCCGTACAGGAAGCATGGCAGCACCTACTTCTAGGGAGGCCTCAGGGAGCTTTTGCTCATGGTAGAAGGCACAGTGGAGGCAGGTGTCTTACCTGACAGGAGCAGGACCAAGACAGGGGGAAAAGTGTTATGTACTTTGAACAACCAGATCTCGTGATAATTTACTGCCTCACTATCATTTACCGCCTCACTATCATGAGAACAGCACTGGGGGGATGGTGCTAAACCATGAGAAACTGCCCCTGTGCCTCCTAAGCACTGAGCACCAGTAAATATTTAATGCTTAACAGACTGCCTGACTCATACTTGAATACTTGAAGAATAAAAGATGCATAGATGGGTGGATGGGTGGGTGGAGGGGTGGATGGATGGATGGATAGATGGTTGGTTGTGTGGATAGTTAGATGATTGGATGGAAAAATGGGTGGATGGATGGATGGTTAGATTAATGGCTGGGTGGATGGGAGGATCAATAAATGCGTGGATGGGTGGATGGATGGATGGATGGATGGATGGATGGATGGATGGATAGATGAATGGATGGATAGATGGATGGATGGATAGGTGGTTGGGTATGTGGATGGTTAGATGGTTGGATGGAAAAATAGGTGGATGGATAGATGGTTAGATGAATGGTTGTGTGGATGGGAGGATCCATAAATGAGTGGATGAATGGGTGAGTGGGTGAGTGGATGGGAGGATAGACAGATGAGTGGATGGATGGATAGATGGGTGGGTAGGTGGATACATGGTTGGTTGGAAAAATGGGTGGGTGAGTGGGTAGATGAATGCATGGATGGATGGGTGGGTAGATGGTTGGATGGATGCATAGGTGAATGGATGCAAGGGTGGGTGAGTAGATGGATGGATGGATGGATGGATGGACTGGTGGGTAGATGAGTGGGTGGATGGGTGAATGGGTGGAAAAATGAATGGGCAGTATAATAGCCATTCAGAGACTGCTGAAGTGCTGGAAAGTTGACACAGAGCTACATAAGAGTCATATTTGATATTTACTAATAATACAGCTCCATGGAGAAAAATATCAACTTATTTGACTTAAATAAGACACATATTTGCAAATCTCATGAAGAGAAACTCACACTACTTTTCAAAAAATGGTCCTGCCCTGCAGTGGTGCTGACATCAAGCAGTGCCCCAGAGAAGAGAGGAAGCAGACACTGGCCAGAGATCCATTATAAGAGCTCTTGGCTCATTAACTTTCTACTTCCATCAGTAGCCTTGTCACCTCAGTTAACCTTCTTTCCATCTCATTTCACTCCCCCTTCTCCCAGACGTCCACGATACTTCCATTTTCTCTTCCATTAGGGCACAATTAGGAAGGTGCTTGGCATGTAAGGAAGGCCCAATAGATATTTGTCAGTATTTATTAATGAATCCCACTGTTCTTCTGACACGTTTATCCCCTCTAGCCCTTCACCCACGCAGCTACCAAAAATATCAAAACAGCATGAGATGTCATATTTTAATGTGTAACACAAATGAAATGTGGCCTGCTTGCTACTGATTTAAGATCTAGCTTAGTCCTGTGACTCATTGCAAGTCAAACAACAAAAATCCTTGAAGAGTAAATAGCAAAATTTCCTAAAAATTTCCATTAGACTCTCTCTCCCTAAAGACCCTAATCGTTGCTTTCTTTCTCCAAAACCAAGACAAGGGTGGGGCTTTCTGAACTGGCCCTGGACACCCTCCCTCCTGCTCATCCAGACTTTTCTCTCCTCTTGCTCACTTCCTGCCATTTCACATGCAATCAAATTTCAACTTCCCAAATATATTGTGAGTTCCCCAGATCTTCTCACTCCTTTTCCATGATCAGTGCAATTAAGACATAGAAATCAGAAGGTAGGCATGTGAAAAAAAAATGCCCAACACCATTAATTGTCAGGGAAATGCAAGTTAAAACCACAGTGAAGTATTACCCCACACCTGTCAGTATGGCTGTTATCAAAAATAAATAAATGATAACAGGTGTTGGCAAGGATGTAGAGAAGAGGGAACCCTTGTATATTGTTGGTGGGAACATACATAGGCAAAGCCAGTACGGAAAACAATATGGAGGTTCCTCAAAAATTAAAAATAGAACTAGCATATGATCCAGCAGTCCCACTACTGGTTATATATACAAAAGATATGAAATCAGCATGTCAGAGAGTTATCTACATGCCCGCGTTTACTGCAGCATTACTCACAATAGCCAAAATAGGGAATCAACCTGAGTGTCCAGCGACAGATGAGTGGATAAAGAAAATACGGTGTAAATACACAATGGAACACTATTCAGCCACTAAAAAAAGGAAACCTTGTGTTTGCAGCAACATGGATGAGCCTAGAGGCCATAATATAATGTTAAATGAAATAAGCCAGGCACAGAAAGACAAATACCACACGATCTTACTTACATGTGGAGTGTTAAATGTGAAACTCATAGAAACAGAGAGTGAAATGGTGGCTACAGGGAAAGAGGAAGTAGAAACGGGAAGATGTTGGTTAAAGAGTATCAAGTTTTGGTTAGACCAGAGGAATAAATTCTGGAGAGCTATTTTACAGCCTGGTGACTATAGTTAATAAATGTTAATGACAGCAATGTATACTTGAAAATTGTGGCCCAGGTGCAGTGGCTCATACCTGTAATCCCAACACTTTGGGAGGCCGAGGCAGGTGGATCACATGAGGTCAGGAGTTCGAGACCATCCTGGCCAACATGGTGAAACCCCATCTCCACTAAAAACAGGAAAACTAGCCAGGAATGGTGGCAGGTACCTGTAGTCCCAGCTACTCGGGAGGCTGAGGCAGGAGAATTGTTTGAACCTGGGAGGCGGACGTTGCAGTGAGCCAAGATCGCACCACTTCACTCCAGCCTGGATGACAGAGGAGACTCCATCTCAAAAAAAAAAAAAAAAAGCTAAAAGATTAGCTCTTAAATGCTCTCAACACAAAAGCATAAGAATGCGAGGAGATGGATAGGTTAATTAGTTTGATTTAGTCATTTCACAATGTATACCTACATCAAAACATTGAATGTTATACCATAAATATATACAATTTTCACTTGTCAATTATACATTAATAAATCTGGAAAAAATTAAAATTTAGAAAAGAATACCTCACAATTATAATATTCTTTTAGATATGCTTTTCTGGAATCATTTCCTTTGTATGTTATGGATTAATGTATAATATCTGAACATTACAGCAAGGCAATTCAATCTTTGCCTTCCGATCTTTGTGCTGTTGTTATCAATAATTTTATTTCCACATGTGTTAGACATGGTTACCATCTTTGCTTTAATCAGTCAAATATATTTTAATAAAAGTTTAAGATGAGAAATAAAAACTAAAATAAAGTAGAAGGCAGGGAAAGTCTTGGAATAATTGTTTTTAGTATCTGTCCCATGTGATTTGTTGCAGTTAGATTTCATCAAAATGCATTGGCTTTATTTGGAGAAGGCCGTGGCAATCTTGGAGCCCAAGCAGCATAGATAATGTGCGTATATTTGGCACTAGGGGGCGATATAGCATCGCTTTCAGCCCTTCACTGTCAGCGCACACGCAAAATAAATGAATTCCCGCTAAGGAAAATCATTCCCAACTTTTCTTCTGCATCTCAAGTCATTGGCCCTTACGTCACTTGGCAAAGCACTCTGAACAGCAGGCCTCGAAGGTCCATTCTTTAAGTTACTGATTTATCGATTTTGTTTGCTGGTGTTTTCACTTAATCCTTGGTTTGATTTCATTGAGCTCTGATAGTTTTTTTTAAATTGGTCAGTCTTGCTAGAATTCTAAACATACAAACAAAAAAAAAACTCTATTGTTTATAGTAATCTACCATTGATCTAGTGGTTGTCTGGATTCTGGCACAGGGACTGGCTCTGGGGTGCAGCTTGATTCTGATGGAAGAAAGCACTAATGCTAACGCGGAAGGCCTGCGGTTGGCTGAGTCCCAAAGGAAGCAATTCCAGGCCCTGACCCCAGGCTGGGCCCCTGTTTCTCCGTCACAAGGGAGGCCAGCTGAGAGTTGTGCAACCTGGCTCGAAGGATGTCGAAGCACCCTCAATTTCATATGCAAATGAGAGCCAGCCGGGGCCAGTCTATCCAAAAATGGATTGCAGAGTTTCCTGGATGGTCCAGCTCCTTGAGGATTATGAAGCCACCAGCTGATTTCACATTCCACCTGATTTAGAGTATTAACTGCGGAATTTTTTTAAAAATGTCTAATATGATATGATGCCTACGTGTATCAAGATGGCTCTGGGGAACTTTAATTTGCATTGGGTTTTTTGGTTTTGCTTAGTCATAGCATGTTCTAGAAGCTACTTGTATCAATATCGAGAGGGTAAGTCCCAACAGCACTCTCAGGAGAAGGCCTTCCTGTAGGTATTCAGGCCCTTGGAAGAAGGGCAGTTGGCCCTAGAATTTACCAAAGGGGCAGAACTCAGGCCCTCTGTATTCTGATGGTGAAGTTTGTGGTTCCCCAAGGAGGAGGAAGAGATGACACAGGTGCTCCCCAGGTGTCTCTTGCCTCCTGGAACGGCCACCAGAAGAAGTGAAACAGCTGAGCTGTGAAAGCTGTAAACTCAGGAGCACAAGGAGGGCAGGGGCTGGGTCCTCCCTCAGAGAACCACAGTGATGAACACAGAGCTCAGTCCGCATCAGGTCAGCATCTCTGTCAGATGGTGCTGGACCAGGCATCCTCCCTACCAGGGCCACCACTTGGGATATTGGACGTGTGGCTCAGAGAAGCAAGTAGGAGCTGAGATCTTGCCCAGGTTTCACATGCCACACAAAGGGTCCACAGGGCTGTGCATGCCCAGACGGGCATTCCTCCCTAACTTCTGGAAAGTCCCTGGGGGGCTTAGAGGTGGCTCTGACATTGACACGGTGTGGCGAGGAGCAGCCGTGACAACGGCGAACTGATTAAACTTTGGCTTCACCACCCAACCCCCTACCACCTCCCACCTTAGACACTATAACCCTCAGGTTTTTAAACAATTGGGGGAGCAGGTAGCCCTAAGAAGGAGATACCAGCCTTTCCGCTAGTCAAGAATGACCTTGGAGCTGGGTGTGGTGGTGTGGCCTGTAACCCCAGCCACTTGTGAGGCTAAGGCAGGAAGATTGCTCGAGCCTGGGCATTCGAGGCCAACCTGGGCAACATAGACAGACCTCACCTCTAAAAAAAATTTTGATAATGATCTTGGGTTAGTTTTCATTTTTTAAGAGATAATGAGACCATGTGTGTGCTGCAAGTTTGTGAAATAACGCGTCGATAGCACTCAGAGTAACAGTCAGATGGCAAAGAAATTATCACGATGCCTTTTTTTATGCCAAAATGAGGCTTAGAGAGATTAAGTTACTGTGCACAGATAATAAATGAAAGAAATGTGAGTACCCAGTTTCTCTCCCCAGTACTCTAATTGATAGATTTTGGAGCAATAGTCCTGCTTTAGTAATTAATTCATATTGCTGCATGGATGAGCTATGGGATATTATAGCCAATTCTACCATAAAATGTATCATTAAAAAATTTTTTGCAAACTAATTCTTAATTTGGCTAGCTGAGACCTTGGACTGATTCCTTGAACCAAACCCTTTCTTTCTACATCTGCATGGTAAGGGGATTGACAGGTGATTTCCAAGGGCCCTTTCAACTGTAGAATTCCCATAGTCTGAGCAAAAATAAGCATTGACTTTACAACAGAAATTAAAAGAGCTTTACAACAACACTGCCAGGAATTATTTTCCAGATTGCTCAGATAAGAAAACAAAGGTTTTGAGAGATGAAGCCTCTTGGACAGGATCACTCAGCTGGTCAGTAGACAGGCAGGATCATGAGCATGTGGCTGCGAAGCCCACACTCCATTGACACCCCACATGACCTGCATCGAACAAAATACTCTTCCCTTGGTTTCCCCGCCAACGTTACACACTATAATTCAGTCCGACAGACTTTGGGAGAACTCACCACCAGTAGGAATGTGTTCAAACATGGTCACTCAAGGAATGGGGAGTTTGGTGAGGAATTGAGAGTACAGATGATGTGCACAGTGAGAGGCATTATTTGACCAGCAGGCCTGGAGGGAAGAAGGGCTGCCATGGAATCAGGGGATTCAGGCCCCTGGAAGGCCCTGAAAGGCAGCTCAGAGCAGAGGCAGTAAACTAGTGGCCTGCAAGCCATATGTGGCCACAGCTGTGCTTTTGGTGAGCAAAGCACATTTTTAAATTGAATGAGTTGCCAACATTTTTAGATTTTTTTTTTAATCCAAATTTGTAACCCAGGTGGTGCTGGAACTTAACAACAATTAGCTGGAGTAGAGGAGCCCCATCCCCCTGGAGCTCTGCATCTCTCAAGCCATCATCCTGTCTCGTCTTATTAATTTAAGTTAGCTGCCTCTTCAACCACTCCCCGTAGGCAGTTGAGGTTAAGACCCTTGTTCTGGAGGCATTGAATTGGCAGGGAAGAGAGCAGCTGTAGCAAGTGGAGTGGGAAATGTCAGAAAGAACCAAAGGATGCTGCTGAAGACAACTTCCCATAATTCAAAATTTTGCAAATGAAGAGTGGCCAGATTCGGTGCAATTAAGAACCTGGCCCAGTCCAGGGAAGGGCTCCAGCCTGGCGTAAAGAGGTTTTGAACGTGATCCCGATGCGAGTGCTCGCAGCAATGAGAATTAGCTCCAGAACCTCCCCTTCCACTTCACCTGCTTATAGGTTGGTCTGCGCTCTGATATCCTATTCCCAATCCTTGCTTAATGTGTAGATTCTATCCTGCCCCATTCCTCCAACAAGACTCTCTAAAGTCCCAGTCTTGGGATTTCTTCTTGGGTTCCAGCGTTCACTTCTTTTGTCTTGGAGTCCGGTGCCCTGGTCGTGTAAGTCACAGTACTGTGTCACTTTTAAAATTTCTCTGGATCTCAAATAGTTTATTGGGTAAAGATTGTTGTCTGTCTCATTATTGGATTCTGAGGGGGAAGGGGAAATATCCCCTGAGAATTCAGAACCAACACTTGGACCTTACTCAAGCCTAATTATATATATGTATACGCATATATGTGTGTATATATATGTTAGAGTGTATATATATATATATAAAAACAGCTCTATACTCTAGAAACCTTTAATCCAAGAAATCCAACAAATTAATAGAAAAGCTAGCCCCATCTTATGATACCTCTGAGGCTCCAGGAAGAAGTATACATAAAACCTTTCCAAAGAGCATGTCCCCCAACAAGACCGCACTGCAGTCCCAGATGTAAAATCCCACTGGAAAATCAGCTCTCAATTCAGATTATAAAATTCACAAGAAAAAAAAATGCACCAAGAACAAAAGTCTGCAGATACAACAAATATCAAGACTAGATCCTCTAAAGTTTCATTTAACAGAGCCATCTGAGTATAAATAAATATGTTTAAGATTAATTTTAAAAACAGAATTAAAAAATTAAACACATAGATAAACATTCTGAAAAAAGAGCAAGTATATGTTAAGGGGCTCAAATAGAACTTTTACATTTATGAAAAAAGATTGTCATTGAAATAAAAAATTCAATTGATGGATTAAGCCACAAATTTGAGGTAGCTGAGTAGAGACTCAGTGAACATGAAGGAAGAGCTGAGGAATTTACACAGCATGAAGCACAGAGAATTAAAAGACAGAAAATATGAAAGGGAAGTTAAGTGATATGGAGGATAGGAGAGAAGGTCCAACATGCTTCTCGTGAAAGTTCTAGGTGGAATGCATACAATGGAATACTATACTGCAATAAGAATGAATAAATTACCATACATACAGCATGAATGAATTTCACGAACATAATGTTGAGTGAAAGAGAATTAGAGTATGGCTTCATTTTTATACATTTGGAAAGCGGGTCACACTAATCTATGGTAAAAGAAGTCAAGATAGTGTTTACCCTTGATGACAGGTAGACAGTGACCCAAATGGGGCCTAAGGAGGCTTTGGGGGTGCTGGTGCTGTTCTGTTCCTGGGTCTGGATGCTGGTTAAACAGGGATTTCCGTTTGTGAATATTCATCAGACTGAACACCTCTAATTTTTGTACTTTTTAATGTATTTTATGCTTCAGTAAAACTTGCACTGAAGAGAAAAAAAGTTTGAGATAGAAAAGAGAAAACAGGACAGGGCCGAGAATGGTGGCTCACACCTGTAATCCCAGCACTTTGGGAGGCCACGGCAGACGGATCACCTGAGGTCAGGAGCTTGAGACCAGCCTGACTAACATGGTGAAACCTCATCTCGGCTACAAAGCCTGACCAACATGGTGAAACCTCTTCTCTACTAAAAATACAAAAATTAGTCAGGCATGGTGGTGCATGCCTGTAATCTCAGCTACTTGGGAGGCTGAGGCAGGAGAATCTCTTGAACACAGGAGGCAGAGATTGCACTGAGCCAAGATGGCACCATTGCACTCCAGCCTGTGCAACAAGAGCAAAACTCCATCTCAAAAAAAAAAGAAAAGAAAAGAAAACAGGACAAAAGCAACATTCTAAGACATAAGGCTGAGATTTTTCTGGAAACGACAAAAGGCATGATTCTGTAGACTCAGGACAACAATAAATCTTTTGGAAAATAAATTAAAATAAATCCACATCTAGACATAGTGTGGTTTAACTGCAGCAAACAACAGAGCTTTAACGCCATTAGAGAAAAAAATGGATGAATGAAATATCATCTACAAAGAAATCACAATAAGATTAATTTCAGACTGTCCAGGTGTGGTGGCTCATACCCAGTGCTTTGGGAGGTCAAGGTGGGAAGATTACTTGAGTCCAGGAGTTCAAGACAAGCCTAGGCAACATGGTGAAACTCCATCTCTACAAAAATTTAAAAAAAAAAAAAAATAGCCAGGTGTGATGGCACAAAACTGTGGTTCCAGCTACTCAGGAGGCTGAGGTGAGAGGATCACTTGAGTCCAGGAATTCAAGGCTGCAGTGAGCTATGATGATGCCACTACACTCCAGCCTGGGTGACAGATCAAGACCCTCTCTTTGGGGAAAAAAAAAATTAAAGATTAATTTCAGACTTCACAATAGTAGCAAAATAAACTAGAAGACTCCGAAATAATATTCTCAAAGTGCTAAGAGAAAATAATTGTCAATCTGGAATTCTAGATCCAACTAAAATGTCATAAAAGAGTGGAGACATAATAAAGACATTTGCAAACAAATCAAGACTAGATATACTTGAGGTAGAGGAAAATTGAATCCAAAAGTAATGAGTAATCTACAGGAAGCAATGCTGAGCAAAATATTGGGTAAACAAATAAGTAAATCTAAACATAATGGCTAATTTGAAGCATTAAACAAGGTAGGGAGATGTTATGAGCTGAACTGTATCCCCCAAAATTTCATATGTTGAAATCCTAACCTCCAGGACCTCAGAATATGACCTAATTTGGAAATAGGGTCATTGCAGATGTAATAGTTCAGCTAAAATGAAGCCATTAGGTGAGCCCTAATCCAAACTGACTGGTGTCCTCATAAAAAGGGAAATTTTGGACACAGAGACACCCACACAGGGAGAATGCCATGTGAAGATAAAGGCAAAGATGGGAGCAATGCATCTATAAGCCAAGATGGCCAGAAAACCACTAAGAGCTGGTGAGAGGCATAGGACAGATTTCCTCTCACAACCTTCAGGAGGAACAACCTGGTCTTGAACTTGGACTTCCATTCTCCAGAACTGTGAGACAAAACATTTCTGTTGTTTCAGCCACCCAGTATGTGGTACCTTTTTACAGCAGCCCTAGCTAACTAATACGGGGACTAAAATTTATGCTGGAGAACAACTGCATTTTAGACAGGGGTCCGGGGTGGGGGGATTAAAGGTAAAATGGTCTTGTGTGTGTAGGAAGAACATCAAGAGAGTGATTAACTTTGGTCTTCTTAATATCCACAATGTGTGTTAAATTATAAGAGTAATCACTATCAAAAGAATAGAAATAAAATGTACAGTTTCTAAACCAGCAAAGAGGAAAGAAGAAATTTCTTAAAGCAGCAAATAAAAAGTACAAAAAAAGATAGATGGTAGAAACAGACCTGTAAGAAATGTGTAATTAGAATACATGTAGACTGACTAAATTCTGCATTAGAAGAGTATCTCATTGATAGATGGATACATGGATGGAAGGAAGGAAGGAACGAGAGACGGAAGGAAGGAAGAAGAAAAGGAATTTGGTTATATGCTATTTTCAAGAGACACACCTATAAGAACTCACAATGGTTAAAAATAAAGAGATTACTACTCAAATACTAACAAAAATAAATGATTATAACTGTTCAGTGGGCAGAATATGCCCCTCATCAAACATGCCCATATCCCAGTCTCCAGGACCTGTGACTATGTTAGGTTACATGGCAAAAAGGAACCAAGACTGCACACAGAATGAAGGCTGCTAACTTCCTGACCCTAAAATAGGGGGATTGCCCTGGTTATCAAGGTTGGCCAATGGAATCACAGAGTCCTGAAAAGCAGGAAAGGGCTGTAGAAGGAAGTCTGTCTGAGTGTATTAGTCCGTTTTCACACTGCTGATAAAGACGTACTCAAGACTGGACAGTTTACAAAAGAAAGAGGTTTAATTGAATTTACAGTTCCACATGGCTGAGGAGGCCTCACAATCATAGCAGAAGGCAAGGAAGACAAGTCACATCCCACATGGATGGCAGCGGGCAAAGAGAGAATGAGGAAGGTGTAAAAGCGGAAACCCCTGATAAAACCATCAGATCTCATAAGATTTATTCACTACCATGAGAACAGTACGGGGGAAACAACCCCCATGATTCAATTATCTCCCACTGGGTCCCTCCCACAACACACGGGAATTATAGGAATACAATTCAAGATAAGATTTGGGTGGGAACACAGAGCCAAACCATATCATTCCACCCCTGGCCCCTGCAAAATCTCATGTCCTCACATTTCAAAACCGATCATGTCTTCCCAACAGTCCCCAAAAGTCTTAACTCATTTCAGCATTAACTCAAAAGTCCACAGTCCAAAGTCTCATCTGAGACAAGGCAAGTCCCTTCCACCTATGAGCCTGTAAAACCAAAAGCAAGCTAGTTATTTTCTAGATACCAATGGGGGTACAGACATTGGGTAAATACAACCATTCCAAATGGGATAAATTGGCCCAAACAAAGCAGCTACAGGCCCCGGGCAAGTCCGAAATCCAGTGGGGCAGTCAAATCTTATAGCTCCAAAATGATCTCCTTTGACTCCATGTCTCATATCCAGGTCCCACTGATGCAAGAGTTGGGCTCCCATGGTCTTGGGCAGCTCTGCCCCTGTGGCTTTGCAGGGTATAGCCTCCCTCCTAGCTGCTTTCACGAGCTGGCATTGAGTGTCTGAGGCTTTTCCAGGCACTTGGTACAAGCTGTCAGTGGATCTACCATTCTGGGGCCTGGGGGACAGTGGCCCTCTTCTCACAGCTCCACTAGGCAGTGCTCCAGTGGGGACTGTGGGGGGGGGCTCTGGCCCCACATTTCCCTTCTGCACTGCCCTAGCAGAGGTTCTCCATGAGGGCCCCTCCCCTGCAGCAAACTTTTGCCTGGGCATCCAGGCATTTCCATACATCTGAAATCTAGGTGGAGGTTCCCAAACCTCAATTCTTGACTTCTGTGCACCTGCAGGCTCAACACCACGTGGAAACTGCCAAGGCTTGGGGCTTCCATCCTCTGAAGCAACAGCTCAAGCTGTACCTTGGCCCCTTTTAGTCACGGCTGCAGTGGCTGGGACCCAGGGCACCAAGTCCTTAGACTGCACACAGCAGGGTGACCCAGGGCCCAGCCCACAAAACCATTTTCTCCTAGGCCTCTGGGCCTGTGATAGGAGTGCCTGCATGAAGTCCCTGACATGCCCTGGAGACATTTTCCCCACTGTCTTGGGGATTAACATTCAGCTCCTCATTACTTATGCAAATTTCTGCAGCCAGCTTGAATTTCTCCTCAGAAATTGTTTTTTTTTTCTATCACACTGTCAGACTGCAAATTTTCTGAACTTTTATGCTCTGCTTCCCTTATCAAACTGAATGCCTTTAACAGCCCCCAAGGCACCTCTTGAATGCTTTGCTGCTTAGAAATTTATTCTGCCGGATACCCTAAATCACCTCTCTCAAGTTCAAAGTTCCACAAATCTCTAGGGACCATGCAAGTCTCTTGGAAGTTCCAAACTTTCCTACATTTTTCTGTCTTCTTCTGAGCCATCCAAACTATTCCAACCTCTGCCTGTTACCCAGTTCCAAAATCCCTTCCAAATTTTTGGGTGTATTTTCAGTAGTGCCCCAGTCTACTGGTACCAGTTTACTGTATTAGTCTATTTTCACACTGCTGATAAAGACATATCCAAGACTGGGCAATTTGGAAAAGAAAGAGGCTTAATTGGACTTACAGTTCAACATGGCTGGGGAAGCCTCATAATCATGGCAGAAGGCAAGGAAGAGCAAGTAAGTCCCCTCTTACATGGATGGCAGCAGGCAAAGAGAGAATGAGAAAAATCATCAGATCTCCAGAGATTTATTCACTACCATGAGAACAGTATGAGGGAAACCACCCCCGTGATTCAATTATCTCCCACCGGGTCCCTCCTGGTGGGAATTATGGGAGTACAATTCAAGATGAGATTTGGGTGGGGACAAAGCCAAACCATATCACCAAGGAAGGTGTCCCTGTGAAAGAAAGGCACAGAGGGATGCAACATTGTTAGTGTTGAAGATAGAGGAGAGGGCCATGAGCCAGGGAATAAAGGTGGCCTTTAGAAGTCAGAAAGCGCAAAGAAACAGATCCACCCCTAGAGCCTCCAGAAATGAACACTGTTTTTTTTTTTTGAGACGGAGTCTCACTCTGTGGCCCAGGCTGGAGTGCAGTGGCGAGGTCTCCGCTCACGGCAACATTCACCTCCCAGGTTCAAGCAATTCTCTTGCCTCAGCCTCCTAAGTAGCTGGGACTACAGGCACCTGCCACCACGCCTGGCTAATTTTTGTATTTTTAGTAGAGATGGAGTTTCACCATGTTGGCCAGGCTGGTCTTGAACTCCTGACCTCAAGTGATCCTACCATCTCAGCCTCCTAAGTAGCTGGGACTACAGGCACCTGCCACCACGCCTGGCTAATTTTTGTATTTTTAGTAGAGATGGAGTTTCACCATGTTGGCCAGGCTGGTCTTGAACTCCTGACCTCAAGTGATCCTACCATCTCAGCCTCCTGAGTAGCTGGGACTACAGGTACTCATCACCACACCCAGCTAATTTTTTAATTTTTTGTAGAGACAGGGTCTCGCTACGTTGCCCAGGCTGGTCCCAACTCCTGGCCTCAAGTGCTCTTGCTGCCTTGGCCTCCTAAAGGGCTGGGATTACAGGTGTGAGCCACTATGCTCAGCCTGTATCAGACTTCTAATGTACAGAACTATAAGACAAGAAGTTGTATTGTTTTAAGCCACTAAGTTTCTGGTAATTTATTGCAGTAACAGTAAAAAAAACTAGTCTAATTATATTAGCATAAATATATATAATTAATACATTAATATAAAGTAATATATACTTAATAATCTACTGAATAATTAAGCATACACTGGTTAATACCTATCAGTAAGCTTGAACTTATAATGACTCTGAGCCTGTATGTTTTTAACAGCATTGCCTTAAAGTATGTAAAGCAAAAATAAAATCGTTACTAAAAGGAATTGAAAACTCAGCCATCACAGTAGGATAGCTTAATAAACCTTTCAGTAACTGATAGATTAAGCCGACAAAAAAAAATAGGATATGGAAAATCTAAACACACAATTGTAACTTTAACAGTACAATCAGAAACCATTAAAGATATTTACTCTTTTTTAGTCTTAAACAAGAGGAAATAATGGAATTGTTGTTAAGTAATCCAGGGAAGTGTCATAATACAAAAGCAACATTTTAAGACGAATTGGAAAATGCCACATAGTGAGTATCTGTGAAGCTTCAAAATATAGAATCCTATGATTCCTTTTCTATACTGTATAGAAAATGCTGCCATGAAAATTCTGAAATATTCACAAGATAATATCACAGATGAAAGATTAGGTGATTGTAGTAAAAGTCTGAATTGGAACAACTGAAAAATTGTGAGTTCGGCTTAAATTAACAGGTCACAGTAGCTATGAAGAATGTTTGTTCACTTTGGGTCCAGGGCTCAGGTTACCTCCTGATCAGACTTGAAAACAGCATGAAAAATACCAAGAAATTCCATCAGATTTTATTAATAACATAAGTAGGTCTCATATTTACAGGGAACCAAAAAACATCCAAGAGACAACAAAAAATTTGCCCTTGCTTCAAGTTGGGTAGAAATAACAGGAAATTAACCAAATTGAAACTGTTTGGTGAATGACCATTGAAAACTGATGGGCTTGTTCTAATAGTGCAGCCAGGTGAGCAAAATGCATTCCTACGGAAGTGGAGTCATCATTCCAAAATGGATGATTCAGTAGAAAGCCATCGTCTTAGGTCTAGATGATTGCTTGGATTCATAAAAGAGGTAAATTACTCAAAAAAGGTGAGCAATTTACTTCATGTGAATTTCCTCATTCAGACCTCTTTCTCCTGGAATCGGTTTGAATGACACAGAGTGCCATCTGTCCCAAGAATACCCAATGTCTCTGTGAAAGCCGTCTTGTGAAATCATAAACTGAGACCACAGAGGCAGCTAGGTAACCCAGAGACAGATTCCCTTGCTCTCCCTTTCCCCTAACCCACCCTGAAGTTCTCTAGCTTCCAACCAAGCTGATAACCCAATCTGCGTAACAAGAACTAACTCAATGTTCAAGATTTGCAGTCAGGTGGTGGCTCACACCTGTGATCCCAGCATTTTGGGAGGCTGAGACAGGAGGATTCCTTGAGGCCAGGCATTTAAGACAAGTCTGGGCAACACGGCAAGACCCCATCTCTACAAAAAAAATTAAAAATTAGCACAGGCATGGTGGTGCACACCTGTAGTCCCAGCTACTCAGGAGGCTGAGGCAGGGGGGTCACTTGAGCCCAGAGTTTGAGGATACATTGAGCTGTGAGCACACCATTGTATCCAGCCTGAGCAACAGAGTGAGTCTCAAAAAAAAAAAAAAGAATTGCAAAAAATGACATCTGAAACACAGGCTGAGTTTTAATTTAGCTTTCCTTTATCACAAAATAATGAAAAGAGACAAGTCCTTGTAATGACTGTCTCCCCTTCCACACACACTCTTCCTTCAAGTCACCTCTCATTTGAGACAGAAAAGTCAGCACAGCAAGAGCCTCACCCATATTTGCGTGGGGTTCCTAGTGATACAGACAGGAGGCAGGGAAATACTGGGTAGAAGAGGGCAGTTCCCTGTCAACGGCCCCACCCTCAAGCATGGAGACCCACAGCCCTAAATGAGAAGAGGCATTCCTGTTTTGGCACCCAAATGTTGCCTTTTCCAAGACCACTCTGGCCCACCACACCCCTATCCTATGCCCATATAAACCCCAAGCTCCACTGGCAGAGCAGCAGAGAAGGAGAGAAGAGGAGTGTCTGAATGTTGAGAGGAGTTCAGCTGGAGACAGTCAGAGAGGAGATTGGCTGTGTGACGGCCAAACTCCAGGGCAAGATCATCTTCCCACTCCATCCCCTTTCCAGCTCCCCATCCATCCCACTAGGAGCCACCTCCATCACGTGATAAAGTCCCTGCATTCACCATCCTGGAAGTCCATGTGACCTGATTCTACCTGGACACCAGACAAGGAGCCAGGTACCAGGAGGGCAGGTTGTAAAAGGCAGTCACCTGACTCTCCACTGAGCTGTTTTAACACTTCGCCATTCACAGACAGCAACTGCTAAAAAAGCATTAATTGTAACACACCCCTAGATGCTACAATGGGGCCAGAGGCCAAAAGCACTTGCCCCAGCTCCTGCAGCTGCCCACGTGTGTGCTCCCCCTCCATAAGGGGTTTGAGTGCAATAGCAAACGAGCCCACACCCCTGTCACAAGTCCCTCGAGGGGGTCAGGAAACTCTTCCATTTCACTAGTCCTGGGGTCCCAGAGGCCTCTGCTGATAATGTCGGAGCTCACACCCCAGTCTGTCTTCACATCCAGAGTTCAACTCTAGGAGGAAGGAAGCCCCAGAAGCTTGTCATGTTGGGAAACAAGGGGTGAGGGGAATAATAAATAGCAGCAGTGATTCCCAAGCTGAGGTAGCAGCTTTTACAAATCCCTGAGCCAGGAGGAAACTTAATCAGATTGGAGAATGATTAGTACCACAGTTCTGCATGGTTAGAGTACCATAGAATGAAGGAGTTGGCCATGGGACAAGGCAGAAGGTTAAAGAAATAGGCAGAGGCTGCATTTTATTTTAAGGCAATTGTTCCCCCACTAGTTTAATGTGCATCAGAATTACCCAGAGGACTTGTTAAAACTCAGGGGGCTGGGACCCACTCCCAGAGTCTCTGATTCAGTAGATCTAGACAGGGCATGAGAACAATATTTATAACAAGTTTTCAGGTGCTGCTGATGCCACTGGTCCAGGAAACACTGAAAATCACTGCTCTAAGGGGCTCCTACAGTATCCTGAAGGCTTGCAAATGGAAAGAAGTAGAGGCTCCAGGAGCTGTGATGGAAAGGTCTTGAAGAGCATTTTGAATCTGTAGAGGGCAAGGTCATGACTGAGCGCCAGGAGGGTGTGGGGGAGTTTGAGGAGGGCGAAGGCATTCGGAAACAGGTGCGGGGTTCATAGTGGGGGCGGCTGGGTAGTGTTAAGGTGTAGATGAAGTTGGAGATAATACATGTATAATGGCAAACTGTTATCAGTTGTCTGACTTTCCCCAGCAGGACTGGGAGGTGCAAGGGTAAGAAAGGAGAAGGGGAACAGTGGTTTAGATCCAGGATTAGAGTTTTCTTGATGGCTAAATATAAAGAAAGGGGAGATGGCCAGGCACAGTGGCTCATACCTGTAATCCCAGCACTTTGGGAGGCCGAGGCAGGCGGATCACGAGGTCAAGAAATCGAAACTATCCTGGCCAAGATGGTGAAACCCCATCTCTACTAAAAATACAAAAATTAGCCAGGTGTGGTGGCGCATGCCTGTAGTCCCAGCTACTCAGGAGGCTGAGGCAGGAGAATCGCTTGAACCCAGGAGGCGGAGGTTGCAGTGAGCCGAAATTGTGCCACTGCACTCCAGCCTGGGCGACAGAGTGAGACTCAGTCTCAAAAGAAGAAAAGAAAAAAGAGAAAGGGGAGAGAAAAGAAGTTGGAATGTTGGACTGTGGTGTTTGAGCTACTTAGGAAAAGACATTACTAAAGGTGGGTTCTGATAGACTGATGGGAAATTAGGGCCTGGAAGTGTTGATGAGATCAAAGAAAAGGTGTTGTGGTTGCAAAGGAGGGAGAGCGTTGGAAGGATAAGTTGTGGCTCAGAATGACAGGTTAGGACCAAGATTCCAGGGGTAGAGAAGTTTCAGGCCAGGCAGGGGCAAATGGATGGGCTCCCAGGGGTTTGCAAACCCCTTGCAACTTTTGGGGAAATATCAAGTGAGGTCTGAAAGATCATTTTCTCCCTGAGAGAGGATTCATAACCTCAAAAGTGTTTCTGAGCCATAACTGACTGAGACTCAGTGACCGTGTGTATTCTCCAGAAGACGGTGACAGAACTGGAGTTGAGGTGAAGGCCCCCAGGTTTGAGGGGGCTGGAGAACTGTGGAGCAGGACTTCTGGTGGGCAGAAGACAATAAGACAAGGACCAAAGTCCACCTGCAAGTGGATACATTACAGAGATCAGAGAGGTGGTTGTGACAGTCACTGAGGATGGCAGTTATCAAAGTATCTTGCAAACAGTAAAGCGTTTCAAAATCCACAAAGGTTATTTTTTATTATTATCATAACTTATTTTCTGACTACTAAAATAAAAATTCCCCCTTTAGAATTTTTTAAAATACAGAACAGTAAAAAAGGTAACTAAAAATTATGTAACTTCTCAAATTAAGTGACCATTGTGAATTATAGCAGATTTAGGGTAAAATGACGATGAGTAATGACAGACATACTGCCTTTCACATGGTGTGCTCAGACCTGGAAGACCAACAGCCAGAGCAAAGCAGCTCAAAGTAGCTAAGCCCTCTGGGTTGGGCTTTCTGTTCACGCCCAGGAGCCGCTCAAGCTCACTCCTCCAGCAAGAGAGGCTTCTGTTTGACAAGAACATTCATTTCTATTACAGAATTATAAATACAAAGAGTGAAAAAATAGTGCCTATCAGTCTCCAACACATCAGAGTTGTCAATTAAACAGATTTCATCTCTAGTTCTGGTCTTTAATTGCTGACATTTTAAATTTGGCATTACATTTCTGTGCCCACCCCATAATCTCACTTATCGTTAAAAAATTAATTTATTATAAAAGTCCTGTTTTCCAGCACAATGGAGACTAGTCATTGGTTGGTTTATTGTCTTAAGGTGGAAAACAATTATCTTTTTTTTTTTTTTTTTGAGATGGAATTTCACTCTTGTTGCCCAAGCTGGAGTGCAACGGTGTAATCTCGGCTCACTGCAACGTCTGCCTCCTGGGTTTAGGCGATTCTCCTGCCTCAGCCTCCCAAGTAGCTAGGATTACAGGTGCCCGCCACCACGCCCAGCTAATTTCTTGTATTTTTAGTAGAGATGGAGCTTCACCATGTTGGCCAGGCTGGTCTCGAACTCCTGACCTCAGGTGATCTGCCTGCTTCAGCCTCCCAAAGTACTGGGATTACAGGAATAAGCCACCATGCCTGGCTGGAAAAATTTTTTTTTTTTTTGAGATGGAGTCTTGCTCTGTTGCCAGGCTAGAGTGCAGTGGCATAATCTCCGCTCACTGCAACCTCCACCTCCCGGGTTCAAGCAGTTCTCCTGCCTCAGCCTTGCGAGTAGCTGGGATTTTAGGCATGTGCCATCATGCCCAGCTAATTTTTGTATTTTTGGTAGATAAGGTGTTTCACCTTGTTGTCCAGGCTGGTCTTTAACTCCTGGCCTCAAGCTATCCACCTGCCTCAGCTTCCCAAAGTGCTGGGATTACAGGCGTGAGCCACTGCACTCGGCCTCCATACAAATATTTTTTAGTCACCCAGGATGCAAGTACTATAGCTTCTTTTTTTTTTTTTTTTTTTTTTTTGAGATGGAGTCTTGCTCTGTTGCCCAGGCTGGAGTGCAGTGGCACGATCTTGGCTCACCACAACCTCCGCCTCCCAGGTTCAAACGATTCTTCTGTTTCAGCCTCCCAAGTAACTGGGACTACAGAAGTGTGCTACCATGCCTGGCTAATTTTTGCATTTTTGTAGAGATGGGGTTTCACCATGTTGGCCAGGCTGGTCTCAAACTCCTGACCTCATGATCCACCTGCCTCAGCCTCCCAAAGTGCTGGGATTACAGGTGTGAGCCACCATGCCCGACCTTGTCTGCCTATTAAGCTAGGTTACAGTTCGTCAACAAGGACTCAGATATAGAAGTACGGAGCCCTTCTCAGGCCATATTTAGTTTGCTATAACATTTGTAAACCAGTTCTTAAAACAAAGGTGGTTTTAGCTTCTACTCTGTGAGTGGTGTCAAAGGTGTAAATCAATATGCATTAGCACACTATACTTATACTGCATTAAATCTTCCCCCAAGGATTTTGAAAAAAAAAAAAAAAGCATCAGTTGCAACAGAAGTATTCTTGGGAAGATGAAAAATAGAGTGATGTGGATATTATCCTTATTGATATACCTGAAATACATACCCAGAGCTTTTTGCAAATAAAGCATACAATCATCTGAATTAAGTGAAAAGGAGCCAGATGAAATGAAGACCATTAAGTTTTTACAGCTAAAAAAATCTCATTTCACCTTTATATTTTATAGGTTAATATTTCAATCAATTACATAATTACAATAACAAATATGTCTGGCCTAAACATACAAAAACAAAACTGACCTTGGTAAGCATATCATCTCTACTGATGGGGGTTTAGCGGCACAGGCAAAGCAGAGAGAACTCAGCATCATCTCACGAGGCAACAGCACACGGAGCAGCCATCTGTGTTTTAAAGGAGGAGTGAAGAATATTGTTTGATCCATGAGTCCCTTAAGTGGAAGTCAAGACCATTAAGTGGAGACCAGTTAAGAGAGCTATTATATATTCCAAAATTTTTTAAGGCCAGCTAGGCATTACACATCAGTTAGAAGGGCTAAAATTTAAAACACTGGCAATACCAATTTCTGGTGAAGATGTGGACCAACAGAAACCCTCATTCATTTCTGATGGGAACACAAAATGGTACAGACATTTTGAAAGACAGTTTGGCAGCTCCTTACAAAGTTAAATAGAGTCTTACAATTTGATCCATCATTGAGCTCCTTAAATGTTTACCTAACTAATTTGAAAGTTTATGTTCACACCAAAACTTGCACGTGAATGTTTATAGCAGCTTTATTCATAATTGCCAGAAACTGGGAGCAACCAAGCTGTCCTTCAATAGATGAACAGACAAACTGTGGTATCCATGCAATAAAATACTATTCAGTGATTAAGAAGAAATGCACTATCAAGCCATGCCAAGAAATAGATGAATCTTAAATACATATTGGTAAGTAAAAGATGCCACCGTGAAAAGGCTGGATACTATGTGATTACACTTGTATGAAATTGTGGAAAAGGCAAAACTATAAAGACAGTAAACAAATTTATGGTTGCCTGCAGATTAGGGAGAGAGAAAGGTTGAATAGGTGAAGTGTGTAGGAATATTTCAGTGCAATAAAACTATTCTATATAATATTGCAATGGTGGATATATAACACTATACGTTTGTCAAAATCCATAGAAATTTACAACACAAGGAATGAACCTTAATGTAAGCAAATTTTTAAAAAATCCTATAGGGGAATCCCAGGATGGTATGCACCATGTAACAAAACAATCCGACTCTATTACATATGTAGGAAACAACACAACTGAAAGGGTAAAGGGAAAGGGTATGTATTAGTTCATTCTCACACTGCTACAAAGAAATACCCAAGACTGGGTAATTTATGAAGAAAAGAGGTTTAAGTGGCTCATGGTTCTGCAGGCTGTACAGGAAGCATAGCAGCTTCTGCTTCTGGGGAGGCCTCAGGGAACTTACAATCATGGCGGAAGGCAAAGGGGGAGCAAGACACTTCACATGGCTGGCACAGGACAAAGTTGGGGGGAAGGTGCCATATGCTTTTTAAGCACCAGATCTCACAAGAACTCACTCATTATCATGAAAACAGCACCAAGGAGGATGGTATTAAACCACACATGAGAAACTGCCCCCATGTTTCAATCACCTCCCATCAAGCCTCACCTCCAACATTGGGGATTACAATTTAACATGAGAGTGACGTGGGGACATAGATCCAAACCACATCAGGTGCTGACCTAAGTAACTTTAGAAATGACCAGTCTATGAGACTAAAGACAAATGGAACTGTATATAAGACTGTACTTTGGGTGATAATGTAGATTTACATGGGGGTACAGGTTAACAATTCTGAAACCACTGTACCTGTATTCTGGAATTCAACAATTAAGGAAATGGATGACAGTCCAGACACAGTGGCTCACATCTATAATCCCAGAGCTTTGGGAGGCCGAGGTGGGAGAATTGCTTGAGGCCAGGAGTTCAAGACTAGCCTGGGCAACATAATGAGGTTTCGTCTCTACAAAACATTTTAAACCTAGCCAGACATGGTGGCACACACCTGTAGGCCCAGCTACTTGGGAGGCTGAGGCAGGAGGATCGCTTGAGCCCAGGAGTTTGAGGTTACAGTGAACTATAATCACACCAATGCACTTCAGCCTGGACAATAGAGAGCGACCCTCTCTCTAAGAAAAGAGAAAGAAATGGATGGCAGATGGCGGAAGCCAGATTTCTCACTACGGGAGCAGCAGTTTACAGATAAGCAAGGGGAGGTGGCTAGAATGATTCATGTGGTAATGGGTTAGAGCTAAAGACATCAGTATGAACACATAATTAGCTTAATATAGGTACAGATGATTATATATAGAAATATTTCTAAATTTATAACCGCCTGATGGGTTCTCTTTGCCCACTGCCTAGACAGAGCCCATTTATCAAGACAGGAGAATTGAAATATAGAAAGAGTTTAATTCATGCAGTGCTGGCTGTACAGAGACTGGAGTTTTATTGTAACTCAAACCAGTCTCCCAAAAAACTCAGGGATTGGGGTTTTTAAGACCAATTTGGTGGGTAGGGGGCAGTGAGCTGGGATTGCTGATTGGTTGGGTCGAAGCTATCCTCTCGCACTGAGTCAGTTCCTGAGTGGGGGCCACAAGACAAGATGAGCCAGTTTATCCATCTGGGTGGCGTCAGCCTATCCATCAAGTACGGGGGCTGCAAAATATCTCAAGCACTGATCTTAGGTTTTACAATGGTGATGTTATCCTCAGGAGCAATTTGGAGAGGGTCAGAATTTTTAGCCTCCAGCTACATGACTCCTAAATCATGATTTCTAATCTTGTGGCTAATTTGTTAGTCCTACAAAGCCAGTCTAGTCCTCAGGTAGGAAGGGGGTTTGTTCTGGAAGGGCTGTTATTGTCTTTGTTTCAAAGTTAAACTATAAGTTCCTCCCAAAGTTAGTTCAGCCTATGCCCAGGAATGAACAAGGGCAGCTCGGGGGTTAGAAGCAAGATGGAATTGGTTAGGTCAAATCTCTTACACTCATCATAATTTTCTCAGAATTTTTCAGTGGCAGTTTGAATGTCTGTAAACACATGGCTTATATATCTGTAAACCAAAAAGTATCTGAGACATGTCTCAATCAGTTTAGAAGTTTATTTTGCCAAGGATAAGGACACACACCTGGGAGACTGGGTCTGTGACTTTCTCCAAAGACAATTTTGAAAGTTGTAATATTTAAAGGGAAAAGGGCAGATATTGGGGAGAGAGGAAGAAATTTTTTAAAGGTGTAGGTAGATAGGAGACAAAGGGTTGCATTCTTTTGAGCTTTTGATCAGGCTTTCACCAAATACAAAATTTACAGGTCGGGGGCAAGGTAGAGGTCTGGCCCTGTGAATCTCCATTTTTACATACAGTAAAATAAACAATAGGGCCGAAGACACAATCAGATAGGCATTTGGCGAGCAGAGGGATGACTTTGAGTTCTGTAGTTTCCCCATACTTGTGAAGATGAGCTATCAACTTACACTGCCAGGGTGAAATGCAACAGAATAAAACAGGAGGCAGGTTTGCCTGACACAGTTCCCAGCTTGACTTTTCCCTTTGGCTTAGTGATTTGGGAGTCCCGAGATTTATTTTCCTTTCACGTATCTTTTTGCTCCGTCAGCTAAGAGGGCCAATTAGTAATGACACCCCTGCAGCCACAAGCACACCTAATGCCCAGATCTTTGTCTCTAATGCCGTTCTCCAATAAAGGGAACCAAAGATCCTTGGAGAAATGGCTGAATCTCAGGCTAGAGCAGGAAATATACAAAATAGGACTATGTTGGAGAAAAAACCGGTTTCTTGTCACAAGATCAGGAAAGAATAGGCTCGTAGACACTTTGAAGGGTGAGGGTGAATGGAATTGATTGGGTGAAAAGGAAGACGTTAGAACAACACAGCAAAGTGAGATGAAGTCCTGCTAACAGGCTGGCTCTCCACCTCACCGATTGAATCCCAGGTTGCCACACAGGAACAGGAGGGGCCAGGCTCCTCCTCCCTGCAAACGGCGCAAACTTCCCTGGCTCCACCCCATTCTCCCAGTGCCCAGGCCAGTTGGAGATTCTCCGGGGTCTCCTTTATACTTGGCTATCTCAACTGGAGCATCTCATAGTGCCTTAAATCAAGAAAGTGCTCAAAAAAGTAAAGAAAAGTGTTAAAACTCCACAAGGATGTGGGTATATCAAAGTGATACAGGAACTAAGTGAAAGAGTTCTCTGTGCCTGAAGGTAGAACGATTTGAGCAACAATATTAAGTAGTAGTAGATTATAACACAAAACACAAAATAAGTATCCACAAGTCTCTAATGGCATAAATAAGTGACTGAATAAATAAATAAATGGGGAGAAGAGACGAGTCTCCTGTGCAGAATTCCAATAATACATGTATATACTCTGCCCAGAATCCCAGTTCTACAAAATACCTGACAAGTACTTCTCAAAATTGTCAAGGTCAACAAAAACAAGTGATACAGGAGGTAGAAAGAAATTATTTAGGCAGATAGTAGGGCAAAAGAGTCCTCGGCAGAGCTTCCCTTCTAACAAAAAGCAGCCCAAGAAATTATTTTTTTCCTAACAAAGAGTAGCCTGAAAAATCGAGCCGCAAACATAGATAAGCAAGCTGGATGCCAGCATTCACAGGAGAATGCCAGCAGCTGTGCCAATAGAAAACAGCTACCTGGGAGCCAGGAGTGTCCAACACGGAGGCTCCATCTTCCATTTGTTTGTTACCACGTGTACAGTAATTAAAAAAATGGCGCAGCTCAGTCAGAGAACCTACCTCCATAATAAAAGATTAGAGTGGGGGCTACCAGATATTCATGTCCTATGCAAATGGCACACCTGGTCTAACCAGTCTTCCTCCTTACCAGCTCATCTATAAAACCCCCTGCATTTCACCACAGATCCAGCAACCCGTTTTCCAGGACCCCACTCTGCAGCAGAGAGCTCTTCTCTTTCTTTCGCTTATTAAGCTTCTGCTCTCAACCTCACTCTTTGTGTGACCGTGCCCTCGTTTTCCATGGACATGAGACAATGAATCTTGGGTGCTATTCCAGACAATGAGGCCATTTCAAAAGGAAAATCTGAGAAACTGTCACAGCCAAGAAGAGCCTAAGAGAGTATGATGACTAAAGGTAATATGGTATTCTGGGTGAGACCGTGGAACAGAAAAAGAACATTAGGTAAAAATGAAGGAAATATGAATAAAGTATGAATTTTAGGTAATAACAATGTATCGATATTGCTTCACTAATTGCGACAGATGTGCCATACGAATGTAAGATGCTAGTCATGGAGGAAGCTTGGGGTAGGATATATAGGAACTCTGTACTGTATTTGTAATTTTTCTGTAAATGTAAAACTCTTCTAAAATAAATGTATATTTTTTCAAAGTAAGCCAGGTTAGAAAAGTCACTCATTAGCCAGGAAATCTGCCTTTTGAAGAAAATTATTACTTAACTATTACTACATACCAAACAATCAAAAATTTATTCCTAAATCCTAGCCCTATTCACAAAATTACAGCACAGCTGAATAGATAGGTCAAACCTCCTATTAACAATGCACTATTTAACATTTGCTAATTTGGAGAAGCTGGGAAAGAAATTGCATACTTTTAAGTGAAAAAAAGACATTCACTAAAGGGTCTTAGCCAAAAAAAAAAAAGAATTAAAATATTTAAAATATAGATGTAATTATAGTATAGAGTGCTATTTATATTTATTCATCAGAATTAAATAAGGCTTTAGGTTCGCAGAGAGCAAGGAAGAGTGATTAATGAGTCTATGAGAAGGACTCGGTATAAACTGTATTATTAAGAGATTTGGCTAGGCACAGTGGCTTATGCCTGTAATCCCACCACTTTGGGAGGCCGAGGCGGGCGGATCACGAGGTCAAGAGATCGAGACCATCCTGGCCAACATGGTGAAACCCTGTCTCTACTAAAAATACAAAAATTAGCTGGGCATGGTGGCGTGCACCTATGGTCCCACCTACTCCAGAGGCTGAGGCATGAGAATCACTTGAACCCGAGAGGCAGAGATTACAGTAAGCCGAGATCATGCCACTGCACTCCAGCCTGGGCACAGAGGGAGACTGTTTCAAAAAAAAAAAAAAAAAGAGTTTTTTCATGATTTTT
Source organism: Symphalangus syndactylus (assembly GCF_028878055.3). NCBI lineage: Eukaryota > Metazoa > Chordata > Mammalia > Primates > Hylobatidae > Symphalangus > Symphalangus syndactylus. The sequence continues at coordinate 22,935,695 of NC_072437.2, read as the reverse complement.
AAATCAAGTGAAAGAATGTATGTACATTTTACAGCAAAGACGCAGACTTGGCCACCCTTTTCCTTCCCTGGCATATGTAAACAAGACCAAATTGCCTATTTCAGCTATAGCGACCTGTGCAAAACTCTGATGCTCCTACCTGATATTCCTGCTGAGACTGTGAGACACTGCATGGCCTTTTGTTTTAACATTGCACTATGCAGATTTATTATAAGCTAGATCTTGGGTAGAACTGAAGCATTGGAATGATGCTGTACTAGGAGAGTCATCCTGTGGGAATAACTTTTAAGTGATGCCTATATGTAAGGAGGTCTTTCAAAACCAAAACATTGGCCAGGTGTGATGGCTCATGCCTGTAATCCCAGCACTTTGGGAGGCCAAGGTGGGCAGATCACCTGAGGAAGAGGTTGCAGTGAGCCGAGATCGCACCACTGCCCTCCAGCCTGGGCAACAAAATGAGACTATATCTCAAAAAAAAAAAAAAAAGTTTTCTGTAGAGAATAGTTTGGTGGTCAAGTCCACTTAAGTGTAAATAGCTTACTGTAGTATTGCATCCCGATCCTAGACAATAGGGAAGTCACATCATTTTCTAGGTTAAAACAAGGCCCCTGGAGGGCATAGTCCTATTAGAACCATGCATTGTAAGTAAATGGTATTGACCCTGCTGACTACAGAACTGAACAAGAAAGAACCAGCTTTGTCCAAGCTACAGATTGGTGCTATTTCATCTGAAAAACTAGGAAAGGGAACCTGAGCTCCTGCTTTAGAAGAGAGGAGAGGGAGAGCAGGTCAGAATGACCCCACAGTTGCCTGGGATACCAAGGTTACCCAAGTGTCCTCACAGTTTATGAAAGAAAAATGCACGGAGTTTATGTCAACCATGACTAAGTAAACAGCTTTTGAAAAGGCAGGCAGGACATGGATAAGCTCAAGGAGGCAACCAGCAATACAGGGAGGCGGCAACCATGGAGAAGGGGAATATCACTGGCCAGCTAGATGCGAAGTAGCCATGTGGCGGTTACCCGTGGCAAAAGAACACTCAGGATGCTTAGGGCTTACAAAGACTCTGGCTTGTGTGTTTTCTTTGTGAGCTGACTCTTATGTCCTAAACCATCCATAAGTAAACAGCATCTCACCACAAAGCTTGCATGTCTGCTGTTTCCAAGTTAAAGGAGTCATAAGACTCTCACACAAACCATCCAAAAGCTGCTTCAAACTGCAAATGACTTTGAGTTCATGGAGGCAAGGATCCTTGCCACTAATTTCCCCAAACCATAGCAAGAGCACTAGGTACCAGTTATGATCCACCATCTTAAGGGACATGTCCTTTTAGACAAGATCCTTTTAAGCCAAAGTTCTATAAGAAGCAGGCAAAGGGGCAGGGCGCGGTGGCTCACGCCTGTAATCCCTGCACTTTGGGAGGCCGAGGCAGGCGGATCACGAGGCCAGGAGATCAAGACCATCCTGGCTAACACGGTGAAACCCCATCTCTACTAAAAAAATACAAAAAATTAGCCGGGCGAGGTGGCGGGTGCCTGTAGTCCCAGCTATGCGGGAGGCTGAGGCAGGAGAATGGCGTGAACCCCGGGGAGGCAGAGCCTGCAGTGAGCCGAGATTGCGCCACTGCACTCCAGCCTGGGTGAAAGAGCCAGACTCCGTCTCAAAAAAAAAAAAGAAAAAAAAAGAAGCAGGCAAAGGGCAGGCAGAATCTTTGGGGAGCATGCTGAATACAGCACAGATGTCACCAGCGATCCAAGAATTCTCTGCAGCTCTTCAGCCTTTGTAGACGTGGGTCCTCTTGGATATTTCTGGGTCAGAATTAGCACCCATGATCCATACAATCCCTTACATTGTTTGGCTGACATTCTTCCTGCCCTTTCTGAGAAAGTGTTTGACCTGCCAGGGTGGGACAGAAAGCCAAAGAGCTTCTTGATGTCTTAGTCCCCTAAATAGCTATGCTTTCTCTTTAGACTTGCAAAGTCACTGGGCTACACAGCAACGGTGGACCATAGTTGACCCTAATAAAGGAAATTACTGGACTAGGCTAAGCCTACTCCCTTAACTCTAGATCCAAAAATGCACTGGATGACATTACCATTTCCATATCTACAGTAGTACTCAGCTCACGGCGATGAAAAAGCACAGTGGAAAGAGGGCTGAGCTGAGATTGGAGCACTTGGCTTCCTACCATTGCTTCTAACCTTGTAACCCTGGGAAAGTCATCTGAACTCTCTGAGCCTTCATTCTCGCTCACTTTAAAACAGGGGAAGGGGTGCATTTGCGGGGCGGAGCAGTCCTCTGGCTCCTCTAGCTTCACTCTCCACCTTTTGCAACCTACTTTCTGTCCTCGGAGGCTGACTTGTAGGAATGACATCACAAGGCTCTTTTGCCCTGTGGCTTCCAGTTTGCCATCAGGTACTCCCAGGAAGAGATTAGGAGGGAATCCCAAGAGTGAGGGTGGGGTATTCATCTGCCCCCTGCTCTTTTCCTGCGGGATCTCCTGGGAGTAACAATGTCCCTCTCCTGAAGTTCCCCGCTCTTTCGAGGCAGCCCTGTCTGTCCCCATTCAGCTTCTGGTAATGGGTCCCTTGCCAGGCCCCTCAGCCCAGGAGGGTAACAACTAGCCCTGGGTTATTATAGCATCCTGTATGGTTCCCTATTCCTGCCTTTGTGGATGGTTTAGTAAGTTTAGACCTTCCTTAAAGTCCCTCAGTTTGAGAATGCAAACTGTTTCCTGCTGAGACCATGACTAATACAATGAGTTAGATTTGAGGAACGCTGAGTGTCTTCGGGGGCCTTCTTGGATTCCATTTGCACTTTGATTTGAATTTTATGACTGCCAGATCTGATGGGAGATTGAAGCCAGCTTCCATAGCTTCAATTATGAGTTTTTGGATTTTTCAAAATAGTTTTACTGTTCTCATTGACTGATGCTAACACAAATCAACAAAATACATTTCCACTTGCAAATATACCTTATTAGAAAAATGCCACTTTATTTGTTTTATGTATCAGGATATCATCTAAATTTTATTGAAGAAAAAAGGGAAGAGGGACTTTACTGCTTTAAAATGTTTTGTAACCGCAGGTTACCAAAACACAGGTGGATGGCTTCTGGGATCCTTCCAAGATTCTAAGGCTCTAAAGCTCCCACTTTGAGGACTTAGGCAATGCTTAGCCTCTCTCAACTGTGCTTCTGGGCAATAAAACAGGGGGTGACACCCCCTATAGGCGAAAGTATAGGAATAATCCTGGGCTTCCTCCCACAGACCATTCCCATCCTGCCCAAGGTGCCAGCCACTGGGGCCTGACACCTGGCAAAGGTGATGGCGTGTAACAGTGTCTCACCCTCCTCCCCTATTCCCTCAGCCTGAGTGGTTCATTCTTCTCATCGAGATCTCTCTTATGTAAACCAAAAATAAAATTCTAAGCCCCCCAACCATCTGAATGGACCCCTCCTCTCGGCCAAGGCCATTCCAAAATTAACCTGGAAAACTAGTTCAGGCCATGATGGGAAGGGGAAGTTGGACACACCTCATGATACCCTCCCTTTTGGGATTACTAACAGAACAGACTCTTTAAGTCTGATAGAAACATTTACACTCTATTCTCTCTAAAATCTGCTCTACCTGGAGGCTTCATCTGCGTGATAAAACCTCAGTCTCCAAAATCCTTTATCATAACCCAGGTATTTCTTTCAATTGATTCTGGGTCTTTAGATAATAACTCCTTCAACCAATTGCCAATCAGAAAATCTTTGAATCTGTCTATGGCCTGGAAGCCCCCACCCTTGCCAGTTGTCCCATCTTTCTAGATGAACCAATGTACCTCTTACATGTATTGATTGATGCCTTATGTCTCCCTAAAATGTATAAAACCAAGTTGTAGCCCAGCCACCTTGGGCACATGTTCTCAGGATCTCCTGAGGGCTGTGTCACAGGCCATTGGTCACTCATATTTGGCTCAGAATATATCTTTTCAAATATTTTACAGACTTTGACTCTTTTTGTTGACATTTAGTAACATAACATTACTCATAGCTGCCTACCATTTCCTGATAGCCTACTATGTGCCAAGCACTGTGCTTAATGCTTTATATATGTGACTGGTAACTGATAGACTGGTAGTCTCCCACACTATGATGCCATGAGCCCAATTACGCTGACCAGCAGAAGGTCTAGCCCCTGCCCATCTGATTCCCTCATATCCAGGAGGAATCTGTTCACTCACCCATGGCAGGAGGAGATTTTCAGGCTGTCCTGCCTGCTTCAGTCTCCTTACACCAAAACTCAGTCAAAATGAAATGGGAGAGTTCCCTGATGCCCTCGCAGGATGTGCCACAGGGGTGTGGCTTGTCTGTTCTGCCTCCACCACTGCTCAAACCCCTTACAGGAGGGGGAGCATGCAGGTGGGCAGGTGCAGGAGCCAGGATGAGCACTTTTGAGCTCCAGCCCCACAGTGGCGTCTAGGGGTGTGTGCCTGTGACTCTTGAAGCCCCAGTGGGCATGCTACAGTGCTCTTTTAGCTCTGCTATCTGCAGATACCTTAAGTGTTAACCAGCTCAGTGTCCTCTTGGCACCCAGGTATCCACACACGTACCCAGGTTCTTGTCTGGTGTCCAGGAAGAATCAGGTCACACATGGACTTGAAGGATGGTGAATGCAGGGATTTTACTGGGTGACAGAGGTGGCACTCAGTGGGATGGATGGGGGCTGGAAAGGGGATGGAGTAGGAAGATGATCTTCCCTTGGAGTTCAGCTGTCCCGTGGCCCATCTCCTCACTGACCGTCCCAAGCCAAACTCCTCTCAAAATTAAAACGCTCCTTCTCTTCTCTCCTTTTCTGGTGCACCACTCTTCTGTTTCTCTGCTCTTCTGTTCATTTGTCTGCTCACCTGCTTGTGGAGCCTAGGGTTTGGGGTTTATATGGGTACAGGATAGGGAGGTGTCATGGGCCAAAAGTGCAACATTTGGGTGCAAAAACAGGAATGCCTGTTCCCATTTATTGCCACAGGTTTCCAGGCTTGGGGGTGGGGCCTATGCCAGGGAACTGCCCTCTTCTGCCCAGTATTTCCCTATCTCCTGTCTGTATCAAAAAGAATTTCACGCCCGCTAAGATGGCGATGGCTAAGGCAGCAACGGCGGCGGCTGTTGCCGGCCCGGGACCCTAGGGACGGGGGCCGAGTAGCGCCTTCCCCGGGCCCCGTGAACCGGCTGCGGGTCGCCCTTGGGGGGCAGCGGCCGCAGCCCCCCACCCGGGCCCTCGGTCTGCCCTCCCGGCGCGTCCATGAACTCAGTGTTGCCGGCCGCCGCGCAGTACCGGAGCAGCAGCCCGGAGGACGCGCGCCGCCCGCCCAAGGCCCAGACCCCAACGGCCTGGGGCCCTCCGGAGCCAGCGGCCCCGCTCTTGGCTCTTCCGGGGCTGGCCAGAGTGAGCCAGACGAAGTGGACAAGTTCAAGGCCAAGTTCCTGACAGCCTGGAACAACGTCAAGTACGGTCGGGTGGTTAAAAGCCGGACCAGCTTTAGCAAGATCTCCAGCATCCATCTCTGTGGCTGCCGCTACCGTTTCGAGGGCAAGGGTGACATACAGCGTTTCCAGCGGGACTTTGTGTCCCGCCTGTGGCTCACATACCGCCGGGACTTCCCGCCCCTTCCTGGGGGCTGCCTGACCTCGGACTGTGGCTTGGGGTGCATGTTACGCAGCGGCCAGATGATGCTGGCACAGGGCCTGCTGCTGCATTTCCTGCCCAGAGACTGGACATGGGCCGAGGGCACGGGCCTGGGCCCCCCTGAGCTGTCAGGGTCAGCCTTTCCCAGCTGGTACCATGGGCCTGCCCGCTGGATGCCCCCACGCTGGGCCCAGGGTGCCCCTGAGGTGGAGCAGGAACGTCGGCACCGGCAGATTGTGTCCTGGTTCGCCGACCACCCCAGGGCCCCCTTTGGCCTACACGGGCCGGTGGAGCTTGGACAGAGCTCAGGCAAGAAGGCAGGTGACTGGTATGGGCCATCGCTGGTGACACACATCCTCAGGAAAGCCGTGGAGAGCTGCTCCGAGGTCACCAGCCTGGTGGTGTACGTTTCTCAGGACTGCACAGTGTACAAGGCGGATGTGGCACGCCTGGTGGCCAGGCCAGACCCCACAGCCGAGTGGAAGTCTGTGGTCATCCTGGTGCCCGTGCGACTGGGTGGCGAGACTCTCGACCCCGTGTATGTGCCCTGCATGAAGGAGCTCCTGTGCTGCCAGCTGTGCTTGGGCATCATGGGTGGGAAACCGCGACACTCACTGTACTTCGTTGGCTACCAAGATGACTTCCTGCCGTACCTAGACCCTCACTACTGCCAGCCCACTGTGGATGTCAGCCAGGCTGACTTCCCCCTGGAGTCCTTCCACTGCACCTCGCCCCACAAGATGGCCTTCGCCAAGATGGACCCAAGCTGTACTGTGGGCTTCTACGCTGGAGACAGGAAGGAGTTTGAGACACTCTGCCCAGAGCTGACCAGGGTCCTCAGCTCCTTCTCAGCCACGGAGCGGTACCCCATGTTCACCCTGGCCGAGAGCCATGCTCAGGACCACAGCCTGGACGACTTCTGCTCCCAGCTCTCCCAGCCCACACTCCAGCTCCCTTGCACAGGGCGGCTCCTCAGGGCCAAATGCCCCAGCTCTGAGGACTTTGTGTTTTTATAAAGGGACGGGATGAGGGGAAAGATGCAACACTATTTATTTTTTTATTTATGTCATGTCAGGTGTGGGATCTTGAGCTCTGGCAGTGATGATGGTACTTCCTGTTCTCAGTCCCTCAAGCCCAGCTGCAACCAGTCTGGGGCCATTCAGCCAGGGACAGAGCCCATGCGCCTGTCTCCCACCAGTGGGGCCCTCCTGGCAGGGGAGGGAGGGAGGACCTCGGGCACCTCCCTCAGGGCCTGACTCACGTACTGTAGTTTGCACTGGATGCCCGGGCCCTCCCTGTCCCAAAGCCCCCTTGGGGGAATTGTGGCTGCTGGGGGCCAATAAAGCTGTGTGACTTGAAAAAAAAAAAAAAAAAGAATTTCACTCTAAGCTATACAAGGTCTTTTTTTAGGCAATTCCTCTGAGCCACTCCTCTAAGGCCAAAGTCTGCTTCAGGAAGGCTAGGTCGGGACAAGCAGAAAATGGGACTGCCTCTCAAGGGACAAGGGCCATCTGATTCTTCTCTCTTCACTCACTCAAGGCCAAAGGCACCCACCACCACAACCTCCACAGCCCACTTCTTTCTACCCTGTTGGTAGTTTTATTTCAGGGCCCTCCTCACTCTGACCCTGCTCAGCATCCTCCTGAACCTTCCTGAAGACTGTTCTGAGCTTCAAATCTTAGGGACAAGAGGTTAGAGTCTTAGTCCCTTCTTTCTTAGAAGGTATAGAACTCCTCATACAAACTGTTGAAGGTTCACCCCAGTACTTTGCTTTCCAAACCATATGAGCTGGGAGGCCAATGAAGTGATTTCCCTCCCCAACTTAACCCCAGTAGTAACTCAAGTCTTCACCAAAGTAACATTTGTGGTCTCTACCAAAAGTAGCTGGCCAATATTTTAGCACCCAATTCACCAAGCACTGCTGAGTGTGCATACGTGGTTTACTCACCTCTATCATTCCCTGCTTACAGCTGAGAAAATCAAGACTCGGAAGTTAAGTAACTTGCCCAAGATCACTCAACTAGATTTTGAAACTAAGTTAATTGAATTTCACAGCCCAAGCTTGATCTAGGTGGTGACTCCATTCTCTAAGCATCCCTTCTTTGTTTCTTTTAATGAGGTCACAACAGTTGAATAATCGTGATGATGGAGCTTCGGAGGCTGCAACTTAGGGTAGCCCTGGCCCTACACCCTGAAAAAGGTTCATCTGCATTTTCTTTTTGTAGAGTGAAAGAAGATGCAAACAATGATTCCTATTTCAAATTTCTGATATGAAAAGAAATCTCTGGAATAAATCCTGCTGCTCTGGTTTTAAATTAATCTTGTATTGTCAGGAGACCATGAGTCTAAAATTGAGCACTTGGGGAGCCAGGGGTAATTTTTAGAATCACAGTGAATGACGGAGCAAACAGAGGCTCAAAGTCAGAGTCAGGCACATGTCTCTGATGAATGAGCTAGCAAAAAAATGTTGTTCTACTACAGTTCAAACCGCCAAAGTCAGACAAGGCTGTTTTTAGAATATATAAAGGTTCTGCTAAGTTCATCTCAAGTTCAGCAAGGTAAAAGAAGTGCTCCACTGGCAATACAATACAGAAGGAGGAGCTCCAACCTTGGAGGCAGAAAAGTGGGCTTCAATCCCAGCCTGGCCTTGGGCACAGTATCTAACTTCTCTGAAGCTCAGAAGCCTCATCTATAAGACGGAGACAATGGTGCATACCTTGTTGTAAAGAGTCAAAGAGATAACATATCCCCAGCCCCAGAAGAGTCCTGATACCTGGAAGACACTAAGTATTCAACATTCAGATGAATGATGGGATAAAGCCCCTGATATCAATCATAGACACACTCAGTGAAGGTTAGTTCCCTTCACTCAGTCAATGCCATGAGTGTGGTCAAGATCATCTGGGGGAGAATAAGGAATGAGACGCGAGGAGGAGGTGGCCTTCCAGGAGGTGGGTGGCAAGCAGGGGAGAGGGAGACAGGGGAGCCCAGAGGGAAGGGACTTATAGACAGGGAGATGTCCACAGTTAGATGCTAAAGATAAGTGCTGAAATATATCCAGATAAATCATGGATTAGGCAGTCATTGGGGACCCTGGTCAGGGTTCCAGCAGGAAACAGATGGAAGCTCCAAAGAGAGTTGAATGAGGAAACTATACGATGCTCTGAGCAGACTCAGAGGAAAGTGGCTGGGACGAAGTGCCCTGGGGTGGAAACAGCAGGAATCCACCACCACCCCTAGCCTGAAGGAGTGAGTTGGGCAGGTTCTCCAAGCCCCAGTGAGACCTGCATCCACAGGTGGCCATCAGTGGAGCTGGGGGCTTCAGAAGAGGAGGCAGCCACTGCCAACCCTGCCCTTCAGGAAGGGACAAGAAAGCAATACTGATAACTCTCTGCTCCCTCCCTCCCATCACCTCCCCCAACCCTGCCATCTTCCACTAGAAACCAGAAATCCAGGTAGCTGCTGTCTACAGAGGTTGGCCTCCTGGGGAACAGAGCATGGGGAGAAGGGTGAAGGTCAGCATATCCAGCCCCCTGGGTGAGAGCAGGCAGTTTGAGTAACAGGGTGGTTGGGATGGGTCGGGAGAAGGGACAGCAGGCCCTCTACTCATAGTGACTCCATCAACAGCTTGAATCCCTATATACACATCTGAAAAATAAAACACAACACAATGCCACTTCTTTTAAGATAGTCTACTATTCAGAATTCCCACAAAGTCTAACTGGCCTTCCCCCAACTGGTCCAAATTGAATTGTACTGCCTGCTGTCACATGGGGAGCTGCAAAGCCACACATTTCAAGACTGTCTAAAAACACCTCCATGGCTCTTATCAGATGGCAGCTAGCCACGGCACTACTTCTTTTAGAAACCGCAATTCCCAAATCTGAAAACGATTTGAGAAAGTACTACGAAAATGGCTATGTCTGCTCTGCTTCTCTCTCTGCGTCATCCTTGTGCAGAGAAAAGAACAATTTCAGCTCCTTTTGGGGATACAGATGTGCCCTGACCTACCTTCCCTCCCTGACTGGCCTGAGCTATCTTTGAAATTGGGTCTGCACTGGGGCCGGCGTGTCCTCAAAAGCCTGAGCGAACCGACCATCCATTAAGGACTGAGGTATTTGGCTTTTGCTTTTCCAGTCCCTCCCATCAAGCCTGTCCACTACCTCTGTCCATGCCCCTCCGACCCACACACACCTGCACACACACCTGCATGCACATCTGCACACATACACACACACACACAGACGCATTTCACAGCACAGTCTGCAGCCCTCTTCAATGTGGAAAGCATAAGTGCATCACTCCACCTGGGGCAGGAGCCAAACTTCCAGGTGAAACTAGAGCTGCAACTTCTTTCCCTTCTGGATGCCACAGAGCAGAAAGCAGACTCTTGGATCACAGATCCCAGTGTGGGAAGAGGACTTACAGTGCCTGGGCACCCTGATCAGTGCATAAACCCTCCACAGCCACTGCCCGGCTCATGGCAGCAATTCTGACAACCTCTTGCTTGGTCCGCTTTCCTCCAGAACTTGTGCTTTCTGAGACCTTCAGAATGTGAAGTGCAGTGGGGGAACGGGGAGGGAAGCAGGTTAAGACTCATCCTCCTCTTTAGGAATTCTACCAGTTAGCATATGGGCTGAGCCATATGGAAATGCTGTTATGCTTCAGTCAAAATGATGTCAAGATCCTCTTGTAGCTCCTAAGTGTGATGATTGGGTTTTCAGGCTCATATGTGAGATGTGCCTCCCTCAGATCTTGTTACGATGTTCGCACATTACCCATCTGATGTGAAAAAGAAGTGATGTTGAATGTTGGCATTCATATAATTCAACCTAAACCATAGAGAACCAATAGTCAAAGTGCCACACTCATGAATGGGTTGGAAAATGCCCAACAATATCACTAAGACAAGGCTGTCTGGGTAAACTGGACTAGAAAAGGGGTATAACTGAGGCCTAAGTGGAGTTTTCCATTGCCTTTCCCTAGAATGGATGATGACCATGGCTGCCAAGCACCTTTTCTGAGGCAGAGGGGGAAGGGCGGTCCTCCCCAGCCAAGGGAGGGCTCATCTAGGTGTACCGGTTGGGGACACCAAAAGAGATGCTGTGAGGCAGGGAGGGAGAAGGGTTGCCCCTTTTCCTCATTATGAATCCTAAAAAGTGGCCCCCCACACATTGTCCTGCATTAGCTTATGATGCAGACATTGTCTTAGTCCATCTATGCTGCTGTAACAAAATATCTGAGACTGGGTAATTTATAGAGAACAAAAATGTATTTTCTTACAGTCCTAGAGGCTGAGAAGTCCAAGATCAAGGCACCAGCATTCACTGTCTGGTGAGGGTCATCTTGCATATCAGAAGGTGAAAGAGCAAAAGGGATGATCTGTCTCTCTGGAGGCTCATTTATAAGGGTATTAATCCACCCCAAAAGATCCCACTTCTTTGCAATCTTTGCAGCACTACAAAGTAGATTGTGTTTCAACATGAATTTTGGAGGGGACATCAACATTTTAAACCATAGCACACATCAAAGTAAATCTGGAAGCACAACATGGTTGTGATGGTGAATTTTATGTGTCAATGTGACTGGGCCACAGGGTGTCCAGGTGAAATATGATTTTTGGCTGTGTCTGGGAGGGTGTTTCTTGATGAGATTAGCATTTGAATTGGTGTACTCAGTAAATTACATGGCGCTCCTTCATGTGAGTGAGCCTCACCCAATTCTTTGGAAACCTGAATAGAACAAATGTCAGAGGAAGGAAAAAACATTTGCCGCCCCCTTTTCTTGAGCTAGGACATCTCATCTCATCTTCTCCTGCCCACAGGCTGGGATTTATACCATTAGCTTCCCTAGTTGTCAGGCCTTTGGATGTCAGACTGAATTATACCATTGGCTTTCCCAGGTATCCAACTTGCAGACAACAGATAATGGGACTTCTTAGCCTCCATAATCATGTGAGTCAGTTCCTCATAACAAATCTCCTTTTAGATAGATAAATAGATGATGGATGGATGGGTGAAGGGATGGATAGATAGATAGATAGATAGATAGATAGATAGATAGATAGATAGAGTAGGGGTAGAGATAGAGATATCCCCCATTGGTTCTGTTTCTTTGAAGAACCATAACTAAGACAATGGTTCACCTGATGAGCACCCTAATATTTTGCTTGCTCAGGCTATTTGTGGCTCCCAATAACATATGCAGAACCGAGACATTCCCATAGTCCCCAGGGGAGACTCAGGAGGCAGCTAAATTCAAAGAATCATAGGGCCTGCCACATTGAAGGGAAAAATAATCAACACCAGAGGCTTGGGGTGGCCTCCTTTACCAGGAGCCAGGTGGACACTAATGCAGAAACCCAGAACTCACAGAGTACCAGCAAGAACCAAGGGAAGGACAGGTCATCCAAGGAGGGCTAGCAGGTTCTGCCTAGCCAGGAGGAAAGATAACACATTTTTACCCACCGAGATTATAGAACAGGCCTTGGCCAACATGCTGGAACCAGGAGAGGAAGAGAGCTATATGGAGCAGGGCCACCACAGTCAACCCTCAACATGAGACAAAGCTGTCTCCGCTGACTTGTAAACTCGTAAGAAAGAAATACACGTTTACTGGGGTATGCCATTGAGATCTTGAGGTTGTTCTGCAGCTACAGCTGACGAATACAAAGACAGAGTTTAATGTGACTTCATCATACCTTGTGACATTGTCTGTCAACATGAGCCACAAACACAGTATCAGAAATTAGAGGCCAGGTGCGGTAGCTCACGCCTGTAATCCCAGTAATTTGGAGGCCGAGGTGGGCGGATCACCTGAGGTCAAGAGTTTGAGACAAGCCTGGTCAACATAGTAAAAGCCCATCTGTACTAAAAATACAAAAATTAGCCAGAAACAGTGGTGCACACCTGTAGTCCCAGCTACTTGGGAGGCTGAGGCAGGAGAATCACTTGAACCCCAGAGGTGGAGGTTGCAGAGAGCCGAGATCACGTAACTGCACTCCACCTGGTCAACAGAGTGAGACTCTGTCTCAAAAAAAAAAAAAAAAAAAGAAATTAGAGTATATTTCATGATATCTCTAACCAGCCAAGTTGGCACTGTTGGTACAGGGGAAATGATACATCTGAATAATGGAAACAGACTATCAATCAAGAAAAATGATGAGACAAGTCTCAATCATTTTAGGAGGCTTATTTGCCAAAGTTAAGGATGCACACCCAGGAGACAGGTCTATGCCTTTCTCCGAGGGTGATTTTGAGGGCTCCAAATTTAAAGGGGAAATGGTAGGATATTAAGAAATACACAATTTTCATACAAGAGGGGTATAGGGAAAAATAGTCATTCATGCCTTTGTCTGGCTCGATTAATTTGCATTTTTTTGCATAAGATGACATAGACAAATGGGGCAGAGGAAAAATACAGGGAATCTGCATTTGACATAAGATAACATAGACAAAATGGGGCAGGGGAGCAATATGCATCTGCGTCTGGTGGGCCTGGGGTGACTGCACCTGTAAAGGGAAGCTATCATTTTACATTGCCATGGTGAAATCTTCACAGAAACACCTTAAAAGATCTTGCAGCTCACTAGGAATTTTCTTGTGGGCAAATTATGGGGGGAGGTGTGTAGCTTTTTATCTCGTAGCGATCCTATTTAGGAACAAAAAGGGGGAGGCAGGTTTGTGTGACCCGGCTCCCAGATTGACTTTTCCCTTTGGCTTAATGAGTTTGGGGTCCTAAGATTTAATTTCCTTTCACAAGACTACAAACAAAATTTCTTTGCTCCCCCACCACTGTCACAATAAAAATAAATCTGTGACAGGAACTTTAGCTTCACTAGAAAACAAATTAACAAAGGAAGAACAGCTATCTGAACTTCAAGCTCTTCCAAATGAAGGATGCTATTTTGGGGAAGCAGTTAGCTCAATGAAACCTCATTATATAAACTCACTTTGCAAACTCTTCCCAACCAGGCAATCTTGGTGATGATATGTGGTTTGGTCCAGAAATGAAAGCAAAGAAGTATTAATTTTTAACATGTAAGACCCATTTTTTAAAGTCTTAAGGACTGAAAAACCCTACAGTTTTAATGTCTTTCTCTATTTAATGAAACTTGATATGGGAACATTTCTAAGTGAGAAGAAAGAGCAAACATCTTTTAAATTTACTCTTTTTTAGTAAAGGTGGTAGCAACTGTACTTCATCAGGTTCTGGAATGTCTTTTCCAAATCTTAATAAAATGTAACATTGTCATAAGTTCAAATACAAGCAAGAAAACAAGTACATAGTAGGTTTATTAATAGTAGGTTGAATTTGAGATTACCTTTGGTTCAAAACTGTTTCAGAAACAAAAGGAGACAGGGAGATTGTAAATTCCAAAAGAACTGGAAACTCACAGTCAAACGCACCTTACTAAAATCCATTTTAAAGCTACTGAATCTCAGCAAATTACCTATTAAAGGCCGCAGTTTCACTTCTAATGAACAGAGGTTAAACCAGTTTTGACCACCACTATCTAATAATGTCTTCATATTTTACCTCCCTTGTAAGAAAGAATTGATTCATTCTTTATTCATTCAGCAAATATTTATGAATTGTTCATGTTCCACCATGAGTTCTTGTAAGTCCTGGAGGGAGTATTGACACGAATAGTGCACATTTCTTTCCTCAAAGAGCTCATAGTGGGGGAGCCAGATAAGACAACTGACAACCCCAAGAGAATACCAGCAGATTGTCATCTATGAGCACACAGATGAGGAGAGCAGACCCAGCCAGCAGGGTCAGGAGAGGCCACTCAGAGGGACTGAGACATTGGAACTCAGGCCTGAAGGACGATGGCAGGAAGCCCAACAGGAGAGGGCATTTCAGGGAAAGGGAACAATATTATGTTTGAAGGCAAGGCAGGGAGAGCTTGGAGTATTTGGGGAATGACAAGTGTTTCAATATGTATGAATTTGGCAATGGGGAAGATGAGGCTGAAAAATTATTCAGGGCCAAATCAAGAATCCCCATGCACGAGAAAGACAGCTCAAAGAATGACTTCTTTTTTTTTTTTTTTTTTTTTTTTTTTTTGACAGAGTCTCACTCTGTCACCCAGGCTGGAGTGCAGTTTACAATTTCGGCTCACTGCAACTTCTGCCTCCCAGGTACAAGCGATTCTCCTGTTTCAGCCTCCCAAGTAGATGGGACTACAGACAGGCACCACCATGCCTGGCTAATTTTTTTTTTTTTTTTTTTTTTGGCATATTTAGTAGTGATTGGGTTTCGCCATGTTAGCCAGCTGGTCTCGAACTCCTGGCCTCATGTGATCCACCTGCCTCGGCCTCCCAAAGTGCTGGGATTACGGGCATCAGCCACCACCCCCAGCCTCAGAGAATGACTTTTGAAGGAGATAAATACCAGCGTTGAGCCAATAGAGAGCAGAATTTAATTATGATTCTGCAAATCCACATTTAAGGTCATGGCGTCCATAGTACTATTACTCTAAAAAAAATTTTTTTTTTTAAATCAAGATTCAGAAGGAAGTGCTACAGATGTTACTTTGGGCAACCTGATTCCATCAACTGGTTCTAATTAAACCAACACCTGCATTTTACACAGGAATGGACTTTTCAGGAATAAGGATCCACCTTTTCTCAAAGAATAATAAAATAATAGCACTCATTTGCTGTGGACAAAGGGTGCAGTAATGTGGAGCCAAACTGCAGAGGAAGTTTGTAGAGAAAAGGGAGGTCATGGTTTTTAGGCTGAGCGGACAGGTAAAAATTGTCTTCAAGGTTATAAAATTAGCAAATTGCAAAGCCAGGATCCAAAGCCAGTTCTCCTGGTTCCAAACCCAATGTTCTTCTTGTTGTCTTCTTCTTGCTGAAGAAGCAGCTTAGCTGACAGTTCACTGGCCTTAAGTCAGATAAGTTCAAGTTCTAATTCTGCCACTTTTAAATTTCCTTGTTAGCCTCTTCATGAGACTCAGCCTCCTCGTGAATAAAATGAAGGGGTTTGGGCCCGGATCTGTGCTTACACCACTTGCCTAGAGATCCACACATGTCTGGGTTAGCAGTTAGGTATTATCACCTCTGATTGTGGACATATTTGCCTCCCACCCCTACTCCTTGAGAGATATAAAAGAGAAGCCTCCAGATGGTCCAAAAATGCTGTGTGTTCACGGGCACATGGTGGCCCCAGCCTCAGCTGCCACAGTTCCACATAGGTTTCACTAGGAAAAAAGAGTTCATTGCTTAAAAAGGAAGAAGAAATAAACAAGTTTGTCAAACACTGGCATGTATGAGCACTAAGATCATTTCCAGCTAAAAATAATCAATCTTCTAATGTTGGGATGATAAAGGAAACTTAGATGATTAAATATGAGATAACTCTTACTGAGTGCTACATGCCTGGCACCATGCTAAGAGCTTCATATGTATTAATTTATTTTCTTTTTTTTTTTTTTTTTGAGACAGAGTCTGTCTGCCTGTCGCCCAGGCTGGAGTGCAGTGGCATAATCTCGGCTCACCACAACCTCTGCCTCCCAGGTTCAAGTGATTCTCCTGGCTTAGCCTCCCAAGCAGCTGGGATTACAGGCATGTGCCAACACACTTGGCTCATTTTTGTATTTTTAGTAGAGACAGGGTTTCGCCATGTTGGCCAGGCTGGTCTCAAACTCCTGACCTCAAGTGATCCACCCACCTCAGCCTCCCAAAGTGCTGGGATTACAGGCATGAGCAACCGCACCTGGCCAATTCATCTTATCTTTACAACAGTCTTGGAGGTAGCTACCATATCCATTTTACAGATGAGAAAACAAAGGTGCAGAGAAACTTAACCACTTCCCTGAGACAACCCAGTTAATAAGGGTGAGAGCTGGGACTGGAACCCAGGTATTCTCACTCCCATCAGAATACACTAAACGTGGCCCTCACAATTTACTCAGGCAACCATCACATCCTAAACAAAATGTGTTAAGCTTTTATTCACCAAGCACACTCTCAAGTAAATGTGACTTTGTAGAACTTCAGAGTCAGGTCACCTTAAGTCCATTCTGTTTTCTTAACTAAATCCTTTTCCAATCCACAACTTGAAATAACCTTCTGGAAGGAAACAAGCCAAGTTTTTTGTTTATTCACATGCATAGATCCACCACTGATCAACAACTTGGAGCCTACAATGATAATGACGTTTAAACATTCAGGATGTGTAAAGCATCATGACAGATACAGGTCATGAGTCATCTCATTGAACCTCACAAGACTCATATGAGGCAGGTCCTAGTAACAGAACTCTTTGGTTGCAAGAAAGAAACACCAACCAGCATAAGCAGGAATGAGGCTGCAAGACTGCTTCCCAGAACCCGGGAGAAGGAAACCAGCAGAGCCTCTGGAAACAGTGACAAACAGAAACTAGGAGAAACTCCCCAGCTCTAGTCTGCGCTTCTCCAGAGAGGACAGGGGATGTTGGGAGGAAGTAAAGGCACAACACTATGTGAGAACTCAGGAGTTCAGCTGTGGCTGAAGTGACGCATGTGTGCCTGTGTGTGCAGGATGGGTGGAACGGTAAGCTGGTGAGATCAGAGGACAAATTACAAAGAACTTTATAATTTGTAATTAATAAATTATAATTTCAGTTAATTTATAAATTGTAATTAATAACTGTATATATATATATATATATATATATATATATCTTTTTTTTTTTTTTTGAGACAGAGTCTCGCTCTGTCGCCCAGGCTGGAGTGTAGTGGCGGGATCTCGGCTCACTGCAAGCTCCGCCTCCCGGGTTCATGCCATTCTCCTGCCTCAGCCTCCCAAGTAGCTGGGACTACAGGCGCCCACCACCACACCTGGCTAATTCTTTGTATTTTTAGTAGAGATGGGGTTTCACTGTGTATTGTATTTTTAAAGTATGATTGTGACATACTTAAATATTTTTGGAAGGTTCCCCCTAAGCATGTACACACACACACAGACACACACATACACACATGTAAATCATGAATAACATTTGTTTAAAACTACCTCTATGCCAGGCACTAAGTGCTATTCATATTACTTAATCTTCATAATCACCCTATGAGGGGATTATATTACCCTTCTTAATCCACATTGTCTTAGTTCAGGTTGCTGCAACAAAATAACAGACTGGCTAACTTATAAACAATGGAAATCTATTGCTCATAGTTCTGGAGGCTGGGAAGTCCAAGATCAAGGTGCTAGCAGATTCATTGTCTAATGAAGATTCACTCTCTGCCTTATAGTTGGCACCTTCTTTCTGTGTCCTCACATGATGGAAAAGAGACACAAGCTCCTTCAGCCTATTTTATAAGGTCACTAATCCCATTCAGGAGCACAGAACCCTCGTGATCCTATCCATTCCTGAAGTCCCTACCTTTTAATACCACCACACTGGGGATTAGGTTTCAACCTAAAAATTTTGTGCAGGCCCAAATATTCAGATTGTAGCACACATTTTACAGGTGAAAAAAAATCAAAAGTTCAGAGTAATTAATAACTTGCCCAGAGCACACAGTTACTGCATAGTGGAGCTCAGATTCCAACCCAGGCAGCCTGACATTAGTTTCACGCCTACTGTCTGCATCACTTGGATGAGGAAATGAAAATGCTACAACATGCTAAGAAGCCAAAGACGTCTTAGCAAGGAATCGGAATGTCGAGACAGCTGGTTAGTAAGGCTCGTCATCATTATCAAAACTCACATTTGTATTGCACTTTATAACTTTAAAGTGTGCTCACATCTGTCTCATTTGGTTCCCTTGACCTTATGACGTGAGAACAACATGGTAGTTTAGGATGAGTTCTGTACCCTGCTTTCCCTCAAGCCAGTGCAGTAGGCTGCATAATCGAGCCTCCGCACTGCCAGCAAGCATCCAGGAGAAGCATCACCTGCCCATGCTCAGTGACATTCTGTGGAAGGTTCAGCCCTTCCACTAGAAAGTGCAAGAGCACTTCCAAGAGCAAGAGACAGTGCACTGTCTCTGGGCTTTGTTCAGCTCACTTATGCTTAATTCTCACCCAAACCCTATGAGACTTTTGGAATTCTGAAATTTATCCAGAGGCCAAAGTGATAGAAATGAGCCTAGGTTCCCAAACTCTCCTCCAGAAAGGCCAGGCCTCTGGCTCCATCGGGCATTGGAATTCCAGGAGCCACCATGCTAAAGGTCACCCCTGGCCTGCCCCCATCCTGAGCTCTGGATCATTCTGAAGAGACGTCCTGAGATGAAGCAGATGAGAACCCATGGACAGTGTGGGAAAATCCTATGTTGTATGGAGACTTGGAACAGCAATCTGAAACAATGATGCAAAGAAGGAGGCCAGGGAGTGAGAGGTAGGCAAGGAGAGTCTGCAAGGAGAACCAGGAGCTGGGGCTGGGAACCTTCTAAGCACATGGACAATGGGATGGGTAGAGCCATTCTGTGGTTCGTCAGAGTTCTGGAATCATCAACCTTGGCTAGAAATCCTGCTTTATCACCTACTGGGTGTATGATAGTGGGCAAGTTACATAGCCTTGTATCAGATTCCTGTTCTGTAAAATAGAGATGATGCTTACTTCCAGAGCTTATACTGGGAAAGAAATGAAAACCATATTCAAAGGACCAAACATACTTAACTGGCACATCACACTTCATTATTGATCATTTCCATGATATTAAAACATTCCCTCAGGCTGTGCATCTGCATTTCTCCTCTTTATGGACAATAATAAGCCAGCAGGAAAACAGGAGGTAACCCTCATGATCAACAAGAGGGAAATCGTTAAGTAAACTAGTTGTCTTAGTGACACCAAACTCAGGGGAATATTAAGAAGCCATTTTAAAGGATAAATATAAAGGACATAACCTTTTAAATGATTAGTTTAAAAAGACACAAAATTCTAAATGTACTCTCATTATAATTATGTAAACATATGGGCCTTACTGGAAAGACACGTGGAAAACTAAAAATAGAGTAATACATTTATGTATTTTTTAAAAATATTCATAGCATCGGGCATTGCGGCAAATGCCTGTAGTCCCAGCTACTCTAGAGATGGAGGTGGAGGGAATAACTTGAGCCCAGGAGTTTAAGACCTGCCTGGGCAACATAGCAAGACCTAGTCTCAAAATACATGCATATATCTCTATATATGTATTTATTTAATATATTTATCTTAATATATTTATGCAAATATGTTATATGTTTTTATTAGAATAATATATATTTTATGTATTTTATAAATATAAGATATATATTTATAAATATAAAAATATATATATAAATAAATGTATGTGGTGCTCAACATCATTAGTTATTGGGGAAATACAAAGTAAAACTACTGTAAGATACCACTACACATCTACCAGGACACCTAAAATTGAAGGACAGATAAAACCAAGTGTTGACAAAGATGAGGAGCAACTGGAACTCTTACATTCTGTGGAAGGTTCAGCCCTTCCACTAGTTTGAAAACCATTTGGTAGTAGCTGCCAAGCCAAATGGAGTTATTCCCTATGACCTGGCATTTTCATTCTTGGGTGTAATCCCAACAGAATTGAGTGGTTATATTTACTAAAAGATAAGTTTAAGAACATTCATAGAAGCGTTACTCAAAATAGTTCCCAAACCAGAAACAACCTTTGTCCATCTACAGGAGAATGGATAAATAAATGTAGTATATTCATACAATGGAACACTACACAGCAATGGAAAAGTACACATTACTGCTATAGACAAGGAAGAATCTCACAGATAAAATGTTGAGCAAAAGAAACCAGCACAAAAAAGCTCAAAACAGGCAAAAGTAATCTGTGGGGCTAAAGAGAAGCCAGAGAAGTGGGTGTTTTGTGAGGGAGCATTGACTGAGAGGCAGTATGAGCCTTCTGGGGTACTGAAAGTATTCCAAATGTAATTTGAATGATGGTTACACAAGTGTATATAATTAATTGAGCTAATGCCTTAAGTAAGATTTATGTACTTTGCTGTACATGAGTCATACTTCAACTCAAAAAGCAGAAAATTTTTAATATTAGTATTAAGATTTCTAAAAATTCAAATCAGGCAAAACTTTAAGATAAAATCTGATTTTCTTTCCTATCTCTATTCCCTTGAAGGTTTTAGTTTGGAGAATTACCTGATGTACTCATTGAGAATACATTTCTAAGACAAAAACAGTTAGACATTTTTAAAATATGATGCAAAGCATAATGCAGTTAAATCTATTTTTGGTGTCTGTTTTTCATTTTTGTTGTGTAACATTGAAAAGTCTTTTCCTTTCCAGATCCCTCTGAGCTACAGTTTGGCCACTTATAAAAAGGTTGAGAATTTTCCCTGCCTCATTTGAGCCATAAGAATTTATGAACGAAACCAAAAAGGTTAAGAATTTTCCCTGCCTCATTTGGGCCGTAAGAATTTATGAACGAAACCCTGCCGGCACTTAAAAATATTGAACATTCTTAAATATTTTAAATGCTTCATATGGTATTCCACTCTAGATGAGCCCATGCACTAGATGTATCTGTGGGACCCTTTATATTTAGCCAGATCCCTTTTCTTGCAAACATTTCTCCTTATTTAACTTCTGTCTTTTGAATATATACTGTATTCTGAAACATAAATGTTTAAAATAAAGTTTCTAACAATTTATTCAAGTCACTGATATATCTTTAGTGGTTTCTTGAGCTTGAGCTTCACTCCTGGAATGAAATTTATGTTGAATGCTGTTTTCATCTGTCTGGAATGCTACAACAAAATGCCATAAACTGAAAGGCTTATAAAAAACAAAAATTTGGCCAGGCGCGGTGGCTCAAGCCTGTAATCCCAGCACTTTGGGAGGCCGAGGCAGGCGGATCACGAGGTCAGGAGATCGAGACCATCCTGGCTAACACGGTGAAACCCCGTCTCTACTAAAAATACAAAAAATTAGCCGGGCGTATTGGTGGGCGCCTGTAGTCCCAGCTACTCGGGAGGCTGAGGCAGGAGAATGGCGTGAACCCGGGAGGCGGAGCTTGCAGTGAGCCGAGATTGCACCACTGCACTCCAGCCTGGGAGACAGAGAAAGACTCTGTCTCAAAAAAAAAAAAAAAAAAAAAAAAATTTATTTCTCACATACAGAGGTTGTGAAGTCCAAAGTCAAGGAACCAGTAGATTTTAAGCTTGGTGAAGGTCTGTTTCCTGGTTCATAGATGGTGTCTCCTCTCTGCATCTTCACATGGTGGAGGGGGCCCAGCTCTCTGGGGCCTCTTTTATAAAGGCAATAATCTCATTATAAAGGCTCTACCCTCATGACCTAATCACCTCCCAAAAGTCCCACCTTCTAATACCATCATCTTGGGTGTTAGAACTTCAACATAGGAATTTTCAGGGGTCTCAAACATTCAGATTATAGCAAATGGAGTTCCAAAGAGATACCTCAAATTTCAAATTGTAGATTGTTATTACCTGTGCAGTTTATTTTTTATTGTATTGTATTTTCTGCCTTTTTAATAAAAGCCATTTAACTGGGGTGAGATGGTATCTCATTGTAGTTTTGATCTGCATTTCCCTGATGATTAGTGATATTGAACATTTCTTCATATACCTTTTGGCCATTTGTATGTCTTCTTTTGAAAAATGTCTGTTTGGATCTTTTGCCCATTTTTACATTAGATTATTTGGCATTTTTGCTATTGAGTTGTTTGAGTTCCTTCTATATTCTGGTTATTAATCCCTAGACAGATGTGTAGTTTGCAAATATTTTCTCCTATTCTGTGGTGTATTAGTCTGTTTTCACACTGCTATAAAGATACTATCCAAGACTGGGTAATTTATAAACAAAAGAGGTTTAATTGACTCGCAGTTCCACATCGTTGGAGAGGTCTCAGGAAACTTACAATTATGGAGGAAGGAGAAGCTGGCACATCTTACATGGCAGCAGGCAACAGAGACAGTGTGAGAGAGGAACTCTCAAACACAAAACCATCAGATCACGTGAGAACCGTCAAACACGTATAAAATTATCAGATCTAATGAGAACTGTCAAACACTTATAAAACCATCAGACCTCATGAGAACTCACTCACTAAACAGTATGGGGGAAATGGCCCCCATGATCCAATCGCCTCCCACCAGGTTCCTCCCTCAACACCTGGGGATTACAATTCAAGATCAGATTTGGGCAGGGACACAAAGCCAAACCATATCACATGGGTTGTCTTTTTACTTTATTGATTGTTTCCTTTGCCGTATAGAAGTTCTTTAGCTTGATGTAATCCCATTTGCCTATTTTTGTTTGGTTGTCTCTGCTGTTGAGATCTTGCACAAAGAATATTTTCCCAGACTAATGTCTGAGACCATTTCCTCAATGTTTTCTTCTAGTAGTTTCACAGTTTCCTGTCTTAGATTTAAATATTTAACTCATTTTTGGGCTGGGTGCAGCCCACTGCACACTGTTCACACCTGTAATCCTAGCACTTTGGGAGGCCAATGTGGTAGGATCACTTGAGCCCAGGAGTTCAAGACCAGCCTGGACAACACAGTGAAACCCCATCTCTACTAAAATGCAAAAAAAATTAGCCAGGCATGGCGGTGGGCACCTGTAGTCCCAGCTACTCGGGAGGTTGAGGCAGGAGAATCACTTGAACCCTGGAGGTGGAAGGTGCAGTGAGCCAAGGTCACACCACTGCACTCCAGCCTGAGCAACAGAGCGAGATTCTGTCTCCAAAAAATAAATAATAATAATAATAAATATTTAACTCCTTTTTAATTGATTTTTTTATATAGTGAGATGAGGTCTAGTTTCATTATTCTGCATATGGAAATCCAGTTTTCCCAGCCCCACTTATTAAAGAGACTGTCCTTTCCCCCATTGTATATTCTGGGCACCTCTGTGAAAAATGAGTTGGCTATAAGTGTGTGGATTTATATCTGGGTTCTCTATTCTGTTACATTTGTCTATGTGTCAGATTTTATGCCAGTACTATGCTGATTTGGTTACTATAACTTTGTAGTATATTTTGAAGTCAGGTAATATGATGCCTCTAGCTTTATTCTTTTTGCTCAGAGTTGTTTTGGCTATTCAAGGTCTTTTGTGGTTCCATATAAATTTTAGGATTGTTTTTTCTATTTCTGTGAAGAAGATCATTGGTGGTTAGATAGGGATTGCATTGAATCTGTAAATTGTATTGGGTAGAATTGTCATTTTAATAATATTAAATCTTCCAATCCATGAGCATGGAATATATTCCCAGTTTTCATGTGTCCTCTTCAATTTCTTTCATCAATATTTGATGATTTTCCTTGTATAGATTTTTCATTTCTTTGGTTAAATTCATTGCTAGATATTGTGCAGTTTAGATAGCTTAATGGATTTGATAAGAAGCCTGTCTTGTTACCACATCATTATGTACTATGGACTTGCCCCTTCAGGGTCTCCCCAGAACGTTCTCAAGCCCAGGAATCCCTTTCAGAATCCAGCTCCACCATTCCAGGAAGGGGGAAGAGTGAAGAAGCCTCACTTCTGCAGATGTTCTCTGCCGATTTGGGGGTGGGTATGTGCATACTGACTGCAGTGACCTCACCCACAGATGGGCTAACCAAGCTGTAACAGTTTATTAGATACTAGAATGGTTCCATGAATATGTCATTTCTTTAGTAAATTCAATTTACATTATCATCTGTCTACAAGATAAAGAATACTTTATGTGCCTCCTGGGTTCAAGCGATTCTCATGCCTTATCCTCCGTAGTAGCTGGGATTACAGTGACCAGTTTTCTTAATGAAGTATTTTTCCCACTGGGGAAAAGAAAACCAAGAAAGCTTTCCCTCCACAACTGTTGGGGAGGGCGCTCATGTTCTGGCCTTTCTCCACTTTCCTACCTGGCATTCGTCATTCTTGGAACCTCCCGCCCCTTCTTCTGCGTCACTGCTGTTTCTGTGCGCATTATAAGCTTGCAGTTAATTCACCATATGAACTAAAGTCAGAATAATGACATATGGAATTTCAGGCTGATTTGCTGTACAAAGAGATCTAAGCATATGCCTCTTGAGAACAGGCATTGCTGTTACACAGTACTGTGAACACATCCATACTGGATTAATTTGGAATTTGCAAAGTTTAAAAAAAAATCAGACCTCTCAATAACTATGACCATGATTATAAAAGTCAGACCACCAGACTATGAGTCTGTATCCAAGGAATGGTACTGAAGATTTTCAACCCCACTGAGCCTCTTATACAGATGGCTAACAGAGTCTGGGCTGAAGAAGAGATGTATACATTATCTTTTTCTGTAGGTTTCTCCTTAGACACCACCTGGGCAGCTGACCTATTTCATTGTCAGAAGCAATGACATGAGTCTCATATGTGATATTTTTCCAACAACTTTAAGCTTCATAATAAATAATTTTGAAAACCTGCAGCTCAGCACTTGGCATTTCACCAGAACTTTCCCAACTCCCAAAAGGCAAATCTGTTATTCTATTCCACCATGGAGTGCCTCGTTTATCTTTCCCAGGAGAAAATGTAAAATAAAATAAAATAAAATAAAAACCTAGAGAATTTGGTTTGGAGGATATATAATGAACAGATAAAATGATCCTAGAACAATAGTCCCTTATAAAAGTTATATCAGGCCTAGATTCTTCTAGGAATATATGTATATAAATAATAATAATCTAGTATCCGAATTTTTATTCCCTTTGAACTCATTAGTAGATTTCTCAAATACCAGGTAAGAGAGAGCAACCCAGATAAAATAGACAAACAAAAGACAGCATGTATTTTAGAATAATTACAGAATCCTGAGCATAAATATCCTAGTGTTGCTAATATCATACTTTCTAACCAACAGAGGACATAAAGATTTAATGCTGTCTTTATAGCACATGAAAAATTTATTTTTGCTTACTGAGGAAAGAAGTATAAAAATTGATTTGATACAGTCCATTTAAAAAAAAAAGATAAATCTTTACTATGGAGGAAAAGAATCTCAATGTTTGGTCATATTTACATATGTTGAGTTCTAGAAGTATAGATTTAGACTGACATTGAATGGCCAGATTTATTTCTGTAAGGCGAATCTGGAAAACCTCTCTACAAATGTAAACCATCAGGGAAATGGGTGGCATCAGGTCTGACAGGGGCTTGTTGATTTTAAATATGGCACATGTTATTTTAACCAAAATTTAAAATGCTATCAAAATGTTTTAAAATGTTCAAATCAAAAGTGAATTATTATTTCCAGGCTGAGCACAGTGGCTCATGCCTGTAATGCCAGCACTTTGGGAAGCTGAGGCAGACGGATCACCTGAGGTCAGTGGTTTGAGACCAGCCTGGCCAACGTGGTGAAACCTCGTCTCTACTAAAAATACAAAAATTAGCCAGGTGCATATCTGTAATCTCAGCTACTCAGGAGGCTGAGGCAGGAGAACTGTTTGAACTCAGGAGGCAGAGATTTCAGTAAACAAAGATCGCACCACTGCACTCCAGCCCAGGCAACAGAGCGAGACTCTGTCTTAAAAAAAAAAAGAAAGAAAGAAATTATTATCATTCCCGGTTAGGCCTACAAAATGGGATGCAATAATCACCTCTATCTGCTTGTCAAATGCAGCTGTTATATCCAGCTGTGGTGGCAAAGAGTCTTCCCTTATAAGTGTTTGAAAGCATCCCCTGAGATGAACCAGCTCACTCAGACCTTGGCCAGTCAAACAGCTACTCAATTGCTTAAAGTGGCCAACTACATTCAGGCACAGAGCAAGAAAAGCAGAGAGTTGCCAGAAAAGGGGTATCCCCACTGAGACTGCCAGTCCTTTAAGCAGGTGTTTATAAAGTCACCACCTTGGTGGAGAACAAGAAGGCTCACCTGGGGATGACTGCACATGTGTGGATTCCACTGAGCTGTTGTTCTTCCTGCTGCCTTGGGCTCTAAAATGGGAGTTTCCTAGTTCATTATCAAGGGAAAAGCCAGACTGGTGGGATGTTTCGTCCACAGAAAGACATGCACCACCATTGCCTTTACATAGGTTAACTCAGAAGACAAAGGAGGCCTAGCTAAGCTGGTGGAAACTACCAGGACCAATTACAATGACAGATCTGACAAGATCTGCTATCATTGGGTATAACATTCTATCAAATTTATGGCTCTCATTGCTAAGCTCAAAAAGCAAGGCTAAAGAACTTGTCACAAAACTGGGATAAAGATTTAATATTACCTTTACTGTACATAAAAATAAACATTAACCTTCAAACATATTAATCTCATTAAAATACCTTTATTCTCCAAATTTGCATGGTACTATAGCCTAGAACACACAGACTCATTTACTATTTACAGCTCATGATCTCCCCAAGCCAATGAAATATTCTTTGTCCCTCTACCTTATATTTTAATTTCTTGGGTGCCTGTCCTCGCTTTCCTAATAGATAGACTGCAAGCTTATAGAAGAAAAGAAGTGTATGTTTCTTCTCCTTGGACTGAGTTCATTTAGGTCTAAGATCATTTTGTTGTTGTTGTTTACATTCTTACAGCTCCCAGCACAGTTCTGCACATGTGGAAACAGTACAGAGGCCAATGAGCAATGCACAATAGGGCCCCTGGGAACTCAACCGTGCACCCACATCTACAGCACATATCAGTCTCTCCGCTTCTGGGGATTATCTACACACTACAAGTGGTAAATTGGTTAGTAGTTACCAATTCTGTCACAATCGAATGTTTGTACTCCTCTGAAATTCATGTTGAAACTTAATTTCCAATGTAATAATATTAAGACCTAGAGCCTTGAGGAGGTGATTTGGTCATGAGGGCATCTCCCTCTTGAGTGGGATTAAGGCATTTATCAAAGAAGCTTCACCAGGATCCAGCCCTTTTTGCCCCTGCACCTTCTGCCATATGAGGACACAGTCACAAGGTGCCATCATGGAAGCAGAGAGCGCAGCCGCCACTAGACACCAAGTCTGCTGGCACCTTGATCTTGGATTTCCCACCTCCAGAACTGTAAGAAATAAATTTCTGTTCTTTATGAATGACCCAGCCTCTGGTATTTTGTTATAGCAGTACAAATGGACAAACACATACAAAATATCAGAGCCTGGGTAATTTATAAAGAACAGAAATTTATAACTATGGATAAAAGTCAATATAACACTAGCCCGTGCTGTGGTAACAAATAGACACCCAAATCTCACTGGGGTATCACAGTAAAAGTCTCCTTCCACTATTCACAATATGTCTAGTGCAGGTAAAGAGCTCTCCAGGGATGTTTTTTTGATGCAATGACTCAAAGATAGAGGCTGCTTCTGTTGTGTGGCTCCTCCATGTCAAAATGGTCACACCAAACAAGAAGATGATGAAAAGCCTATGCTTGTTTTTAACTGTCTCAGTCCAAAAGTGACAAAAATTCATTTTTCTCATGGCACATCAGCCTGATCTAGATACATGGCCCCAGTTCAACTATGACGGAATGAAGAACTAGGGGAGCCCATGGAATATTTAGTGAACACTACTGTCTCAAGCATACAACCAATTGTTTTTTTTGAGACAGAATCTCACTTTGTTGCCCAGGCTGGAGTGCAGTGGCTTGATCTCAGCTCACTACAACCTCCGCCTCCTAGGTTCAAGTAATTCTCCTTCCTCAGCCTCCCAAGTAGTTGGGATTACAGGCGTGCGCCACCATATCTGGCTAATTTTTGTATTTTTAGTAGAGACAGGGTTTCACCATGCTGGCCAGGCTGGTCTTGAACTCCTGACCTCAAGTAATCTGCCCACCTTGGCCTCTCAAAGTGCTGGGATTATAGGCATGAGCCACCATGCCCAGCCACAACCAAATTTTTTTAATGGAACCAGGGGACCAGTTACAGAATGCCATTTGTATAGTGATACAGCTGTACCAACAAGGCACATAACAATATATTTTATTGTGTAAATTAATTAAGAGCTCCATATTTTTATATTAAAATAAAATCCCTATTCATGCAATTGATCTTTATCATTTTCAAGGAAAGCAAGTCCTATAAAGAAAATGTGTTTTTATTTCGTACAAAGCAATGAGGTGTTATGACTTGGCTTTGGAAGAAAGTTCTTAAAATAATACATCAGGCTCATCTGTTGAGGCCGTCCCTTCTGCTGCAGCTTGCTATTGCCCAGTTTTCTATCTCTTATAATAGTAACCAGCTTTGAAGCCAAAATAAACTCTCTAGTTCTCTAGAACACCCCATCTGCTTCATCCTTCAACACCAGGAGTCCTTCCAAAGCTCTTAATGGCTGAGGCAATGCATACTATAAATTAATTGTCATGTGGCTTCATTCCATCAAGGCTAAAAAGATGTGCCCATTTCATCATTGTTGCAAGAATAAAGTTTTTAATTTCACACAGCAATCTTTCCCAGATCACTAGCTTAAAGACTATCTTTGGGATGGTAAATGAAATAGTCATTCCCCACGTGAAAAATAATCTGAGACTCTAAAAACATTCCATTGGGATCAAAATAATATCAAAAAAGAATGGTCACAAAAATCTTTTACCTCCATTAACAAAGGTATCTATTCTATTTGTTTGCACACAATCATAATTTCATTATAGCCCTTTCTTAGTTTGTATCCCTAGGAAAAAAATAAGAATTGCAAAGTGTTATTTTTGTAACTTATAAATAATGCTTTTACAAATTAGAATTCTGATAACCCCTTAAAGGTTATGACCCCCAAAACTTATAAAAATTACATTGGGCTGGGCACGGTGGCTCACACCTGTAATCCCAGCACTTTGGGAGGCTGAGGCAGGCAAATCACCTGAGGTCAGGAGTTTGAGACCAGCCTGGCCAACATAGTGAAACCCCGTCTGTATTAAAAATACAAAAATCAGCCAGGCGTAGTGGCAGGCGCCTGTAATCCCAACTATTTGGGAGGCCGAGGCAGGAGAATTACTTGAACTTGGGAGGCAGAAGTGGCAGTGAGTTGAGATCGCACCACTGAACTCCAGCCTGGGCAACAAGAGCAAAATTCTGTCTCAAAAAAAAAAAAAAAAATTACATTGACGTTCTCTCAAAACTAGAAAAGTTTTGAAGTACGAAGTTAAAAATATAATTGGAAAATGACATATAGTCAACTCTCCTTACTCTTATGAGTTCTCTCCCTAGAGATACAAATGGAACTTTGGTTCCTCTAGTATCTCTCCCGTGTGTTACATCACAGCATCATATTCAAATCAAAGAACTAGAACTAGGAAGTGCCAGCAGCTGGCAATAGATACCAAAATAATTTCTCTTTTTCAAATTTTTACAATCACTAACATTGAGAAATGGTTACCCAGTACAGAGTTAGGTGAAAACATGCGCACACATATATAGACATTTATTTAATTACGTGTATACCCTACCACAAATGTC
Source organism: Symphalangus syndactylus (assembly GCF_028878055.3). Taxonomy (NCBI): domain Eukaryota; kingdom Metazoa; phylum Chordata; class Mammalia; order Primates; family Hylobatidae; genus Symphalangus; species Symphalangus syndactylus. The sequence continues at coordinate 22,905,681 of NC_072437.2, read as the reverse complement.
TAAGTGGTCTCTTGTCTTTTTACTAGATTCACTACAGTATAACATAAGATGCTTTGGGTTGTGAATTGGAGAAAAGAAAATCCTTATTGTCTTAAATGCTGGGGAAACTAATTGACTCAGATGATTATTGAAGTCTATAGCAGTGTTTCTCAAAATATCTGTGGACAGTTCTTGCATTGATTTAATTTTTCAATTCAGTGCAGATTGCTACATGGTTACAAAGCACAAGATTTGTACACAGTTTGCACAACTTACAACTCACCCATTTGTTGGACAACACCCCAACTAGTCTAGAGCCTACTTGGCTAGATAAGTGCACTGACCACACACTTGGAGGCGATTGCAATATCAAATCCCTACAAAAATTCCTAAGCATGTCTCTCAATTTCTATGTCTATGTCGTCATAGAATGGTAACAAACAGTTCCCAGACACCCTACATTTTGAGTGGCCCTGGTCTAGAGATAGGTTGGGCCTTCGCATGGTTCTTGTTCCATTTCCCTGACATTTTGTAAGTTTTCCTCCTTTGTGTGCCAGCTGCCTCCTTGGGCTGGTGGGAAGATGAGTGCAATGGTCCCAGTCTTAATATGTGACAACATCCAGAAGAGATAGGTCACTTCAAAGCAACAGCAAAAGAGCAAAGAAGAATTCTCCTGGGAGGCTCTAGCAAACTTTCTGCACATCTCATTGTCCTTAATTGGATCACATGTCTATTCCCGAACTTATGACAGGCAAGAAAAAGGGGATTACTCTTGGAGCAATTGGGCCCCCTCCTGGAGCTAGTGGTGGGAATCCGTCCTTGGGGCGTGTGAGTTGCATAGTAGAGAGTAGAGAGTTGCATTAAACGTAAAATTGGGTTTATGTGGTAAAGGTGGGAAGGAGGACTGGATGATAGGGAGAAAATCAACAATGTTGGAAGTATTTTAACTAGGCTTTTATATAATTATTAGTCAATCAATCAAAGGATATTATTAAGTAGTCATTAATTTAGTAGCTTTGTATTGAACTTGGGCACACAGAAAGCCTGACTTGCCCTAACATTTCCAGCACCTGAGGAAAGAATCCTGTTGACCCTATGTTCTCCAGTCATTGTGACCAAGAGAAAAGGATTTCACAGAACAATTCTGGCTGCTTAAGAGAGGAATTGGGAGGGTATCCTTATGGACTTGAGAGAGGGCATTTCCTAGGGAGTGGGAGGTCATGTGAGCTGGGCAGATGCTTCAGAAAATGTCTCCCACAATCACTTAAAAATTAACTCCATAGGCCGGGCGCGGTGGCTCACGCCTGTAATCCCAGCACTTTGGGAGGCTGAGGCGGGTGGATCACGAGATCAGGAGATCGAGACCATCCTGGCTAACATGGTGAAACCCCGTCTCTACTAAAAATACAAAAAAATTAGCCGAGTGTGGTGGTGGGCACCTGTAGTCCCAGCTACTCGGGAGGCTGAGGCAGGAGAATGGCATGAACCTGGGAGGCGGAGCTTGCAGTGAGCCAAGATCACGCCACTGCACTCCAGCCTGGGCGACAGAGTGAGACTCCATCTCAAAAAAAAAAAAAAAAAAAAAAAAAAATTAACTCCATAATTCTCTCCTCCTTAAGTGTGAGTTGTGCACAGTGACCTCCTTTCAAAGAGTACAATGTGGAAGGGAGGGGAGAAACTTGATAGTGGAGAAACCTCACAAACAGCACTACGGCCAGGTGGTCAAAGTCAAAATCAACAGTGATAAATCACGTTGATAGTATGTACCCTGGATGTGATATGATGACAATGGTGCTTAGCATCTGTGGCCTTCCTCCCAAAAACCCATTACCTCAGTCTAATCATGAAAATATCAGACATCAATGTGTGGGCAGGAGATGAAATAAAATATTTAAAAACTAAAAATTAAATAAAATAACAAAAAAGAAAACATCAAACAAATCCCAGTTGATGGACTTCCTATAAAGTAACTGATCAATAATTCTCACAACTGTCAAGGTCATAAAAAAAAAAGTCTGAAAAACTGTCACAATGAAGAGCACCCAAGGAAACGTGACAAATAAACGTAATGTGGTGTCCTGGATGTGATCCTGAAAGATAAAAAGATAATTAGATAAAGACTAAAGGCACCCGAATAAAGTATGGGCTTCAGTTAATAATAATTTATCAATACTGGTTAATTAATTGTAGCTAATGTACCCTACAAATGCAAGATGTTAATAATGGGGAGATGGGAACTCTGTACTATGGGCTCAAATTTTCTGTAAATCTAAACGTACTCTAAAAAACAAAGTCTACAGCCTGGGCAACATGGCAAAACCGTGTCTCCACAAAAAATACAAAAGGCCAGGTGTGGTGGCAGACACCTGTAGTTCCAGTGACTTGGGGGACTGAGATGGGAGAATCGTTTGAGCCTACGAGGTCAAGGCTGCAGTGAGCCATGATCATGCCACTGCATTCCAGCCTGGACAACAGAGAAAGATCCTGTCTCAGAACAAAGTCTATTAATTTTTCTAAATTGCATGGTACTAAATAGGTGTTTAAAATTATTTTTTAAAGGGTACAGAGTTTCAGTTTCAGATGAAGAAAAATTTCTGGAGATGGATGGTGATGGTGGCTGCGTGACAATGTGAATGTAAGTAATGCTATAGAGCTCGTACACTAAAAATGGTTAAAATGGTAAATTAGGTATATTTTACCAAAATTTAAATGTATCTTAATAAAGTATACAATTATATTGGTGTTATTACCCAGTTTAATGACAGGTTTCATAGGTATGTGTTCTCTGTTCCCAAGGAATTCCAATTGTTAAGCATGAATATCAATGTAGAGTCCAACTATAGGTCAAAATCTCAGTAAGTTTTGGTTAGTGAAGGTGATATGGTTTGGCTCTGTGTTGCCACCCAAATCTCATGTTGAATTGTAATTCCCAATGTTGAGGGAGGGACCTGGTGGGAGGTGATGGGATCATGGAGGCAGATTTCCCCCTTGCTGTTCTTGTGATAGTGAGAGAGTTCTCACGAGATCTGATGGTTGAAGAGTGTGTGGCATTTCCCTCTCTCCTGCTCTCCCATGGTTAGACGTGTTTGCTTCCCCTTTGCCTTCCACCATGATTGTAAGTTTCCGGAGGCCTCCCAGTCATGCTTCCTATTAAGCCTGCAGAACTGTGAGTTAATTAAACCTCTTTTCTTCATAAATTCCCCAGTCTCCGGTAGTTCTCTATAGCATTGTGAGAACAGACTAATGCAGAAGGATGGGGAAATTTTCCAGAAAAAGTGTAACTGAAAATCCTTCTAGAAGAAAGGGAAGAATTTAGCTGAGAGGAATATGGTGATATTTAATTTCACAACACTGGAAAGAATTAGGCTTCTAACTGATATTGGACTTCAATCTACTTGAGATCCACCACCCCGCACAAACACTTTTGTAAGTAAACCTTCTTCAAATTATCCAAATTTGAGTGAGTCACCTGTTTCTTGTTGGGACACTGACTGATATATTTTCTTGGGAAATATTTTCTTGGGAGTTGGTCTTGGGAAAAATTAAAAAGAAGACTACAGGTCAAATGATGTTTGATGAGAAGCCTGTGGAGAGAATCATATGTTAACATATAATTTGGAAGCTCAAAAAGGTGTTGGTTATTGTCCTTCTCAATAACATGAGAAAACAGAGAAACCATATAGGTTATCCCTGCCCCTACTTTGGAGCTTAGAGCAGAACACAAAACAGTGGAAAATGGATCTGGAAGGGCAAAGGAAAGCTATTTAACACATTCGATAGGTCTCATCACTCATTCTCCTTCCACTGAACCAACCCCTCTACCTCCCCACAGTTTAGGGAGGACCTCAGCTAATACTGGGGAAATGATTGAGAAAAATGTTACAAAAAGATTGCAGATACATCAGTTGTGGTACTTCTGACTATAAGAAGAGTAGACCCAACTAATAGAAGTTAAAATAAAATATTATTTTATAATAAGTCCAGAAGAAAGACAAGTTCAAGCCTAGGTAAATCCATGATCCTACCATGTCCTCAAGAGCCGGGGGCTTTTTCCATCTCGGTAGCATGAGAGCAAAATCTCCTCTTGGCTGCAAGATGACTGCAGATATTCCAGGTCTCACACACTAACTCAACGACCTCTAGTCAAGAATAGCAGCATTTCACCCTAGGGTTTTCTTTGTTTTTGTGATGAAAATCTCTCCCCAAATCTTCAAATAAGATACCCTCAGATCCCATTAGCCAGAACTCAGCCTCAAACCATTCCCTAGGAATGTGAATGAGGTTGTCACTTAAGTCAATCATGATTTACCTCCTGGGACTGTGAACGAGCCACAGATTCAAAGTTTCTACCAACAAGGAAAAAGGTGGTAATTGCTGCAAGGTAGTATCCAACATTTCTGTATCGAGGGAGGGAAATACAACACTTTTTCCTCAAAGAACCAAAGAACAGGCTTTCCTGTAGCTTCTTCCTTCTTCCCCCATAAACTGGAGAGATCTCCAAAGTAAAATTTTTAGTAAAAGGAGCACCAAAAATTTATCTTCCTTTCCACATCTCTGCCTTTAAGAAAATATATTATGGGGATTTTTGCTTTTGTTCTTTAGTCTTTTGGCTGTTTACCACCTTTGGGGATATAATAATAAATAAACCAAAGCCCCTGAATTCTAGGAGCTCATGAATGATGTCAAGAGGGTGGTAAGTTTTTAATCCTTCTTGAGTTAATTTTTGTATATGGTGAAATGTAAGGGCCCAGTTTCATTCTTCTGCATATGACTAGCCAGTTATCCTAGTGCCATTTATTGAATAGGGAGTCTTTTCCCCATTGCTTCTTATTGTCAATTTCAGTGAAGATCAGATGGTTATAGACCATCTACAAAAATCTAGAAACTAAAACTATAAGAATCCTAGGAGCAAGCCTAGAAACTACCATTCCAGACATTGGCCTTGGTAAAGAATTTATAACTAAGTCCCCAAAAGTAATTGCAACAAAAACAAAAATTGATGAGTGGGACATAATTAAACTAAAGAGCTTCTGCACAGCAAAATAAACTATCAACAGAGTAAACAGACAACCTACAGAATGGGAGAAACTATTTGCAAACTATGCATCTGACAAAGGTGTAATATCCACAATCTATAAGGAACTCAAACAATTCAACAAGCAAAAACCAAATAACCCCATTAGGAAAAGTGGACAAAGGATATGAACAAACATTTCCCAAAAGAAGACCTACATGTGGCCAACAAACATATGAAACAAATGCTCAATATCTCTAATCATTAGAGAAATGCAAATCAAAATCACACTGAGATACCATGTCATACTAGTCAGAATGGCTGTTACTAAAAAGACAAAAATTAACAGATGTTGGTGAGGTTTCTGGGAAAAAGGTACACTTATACAATGTTGGCAGGAATATAAATTAGTTCAGCCAGCGTGGAAAGCAGTTTGGAGATTTCTCAAAGAACTAAAAATAGAATTACTATTTGGCCCAGAAATCCTATCACTGGGTAGCTATCTAAAAGAAAATAAATCATTCTACAAAAAGATATATGCACTGGTATGTTCATCACAGCAATATTCACAATAGCAAAGACATAAAATCAACCTAGGTGCCCATCAATGGTGGGTTAAAGAAAATATGGTACATATACACCATGGAATACTACACAGCCATAACAAAGAATGAAGGCATGTCCTTTGCAGCAACATAGATGGAGTTGAAGGCCATTATCCTAAGCAAATTAACACAGGAACAGAAAACCAAAAACTGCCATGTTCTCACTTATAAGTGGAAGCTAAACATTAGGTCCACATGGACACAAAGCTGGAAACAATAGACACTGGAGACTACTAGAGGGGGAAAGGAGGAAGGAGGCAAGAGTTGAAAAATTACCTATCGGGTACTATACTTACTACTTGGGTGATGGGATGATTTGTACACCAAATTTCAGCAACACATGATTTACCCATAAAACAAACCTGCACATGTACTCTCTGAACCTAAATTAAAAGTTTAAGAGAGAGAGGAGAGGAGAGCACTCTGTGTACAAAGGAGAGACCAGTGACTGAAGTCAGGAAGTGAGCAAAGGGGTCAAGAACTACCTTCTGCTCTGGAGAGCTGGGTGGCGCATTGGCTGTAAACAAAAGGAAGCCCAGGAGACATCTGCTTAAGACTTATCTTAGACACTGACTTTAGAAGAAAGAAGCAAGACCTTAGTAAGGTAGGAAGGTGCCAGGGAAACAGGGCAAAGCTTCTTCAGGGAAAGCTTGTCTGCTTGACAGAAGCCCTCCCTGAGCTGTCTCAGGAACTTGAGTGAAACAGCAGGGACTCACACAGGACACCTCCTCGAAACAAGGCAGGGAGGGGCACTGCTGGCCATCCCAGCCGAGGGACATCACAGGAGCAAAGAATCAGGATCAAAGGTGAGAATCCCAATGCCAAATCCGTACACATGTGAGATGGGTATAGAATGGAGACAATTGAAATCTAGAACTGCACCACATGCCATTAGTTGATGAGAGAACAATGCTAACGATGACTGTGAAGATGTCAGTGATGATGAAGACAATAACAACAATCGTGTGATGGCTGTGGTCACCTTGACACATCCGCTGAGTTAGTGGAGGTTATCCCTGCAGTGCCACCTGCAGGTAAACTCGAGAAAGACCTGGCCCTTTCAGTCCCTTGACCCACAAAGAGAAGATCCAAGTATCAACCTGAAGTCTTGGTTGACACTTTTAGAGCAAGATGTTGTTAAATATTTAGCTAAGGATTTTCAGTTGGATTTTCATCCACACCAACATGACTGCTACGGTTCTGTTTGAAATGTTCACAGCTCAGAAAATTGCACCACCCTACAAGTTAATCAGCTTTTCTATACATAGTTTCTTCTAGTGTATAATTACTGGCCGGGCTTTATATTATTTTAGGATAGTGTCAGCAGCTAATTGTGGTACAGTCTGAATGCTTTGAAATGAGCTCGGCTGACTATGAGAATAGCTCAGCAAATTTAAGGCTGTGTGTGCATCATTTAAAAAGTCTATTGTTTAGCAGGACACTGAACATGGCAGATTAAAGGTGGAGTCCAATTCAAAGGGCAAGTGATTACGGAATCCGACCTGCCGCACACTTCACTTTGAACTTCCTAAACTGCTCATTCTTTGGTACCTACTTACCACACTCAACTCCCAGTGAATGTTTGTGCTGGCCCACATGCACAGGGAAGCCTCCAGCCCTGGAGAACAGCTGAGCCTCAAACACGGCTACAGGCTCACAAAAATCAGTCATTTGGACTGTGTAGGAGGGAGTGTCATTCTTACCTCAGGTTTCTTTCAAGAGAAGGAATTTCCTTTCCATTACCCTGGAGGCAAAAATGTAGGAAGAATCCTTCTGGCCCCTTTTGGCTTCCTTAGCTACTATTTTATTTTTGGTTCGTTTGTTTGTTTGTTTTGGGTTTTTTTTGTTTTTTGGTTTTTGGTTTTGTTTTTTGTTGTTGTTGTTTGTTTGTTTGTTTTTTGAGACTGAGTCCCCCTCTATTGCCCAGGCTGGAGTGCAGTGGCACAATCTCAGCTCACTGCAATTTCCGCCTCCCGGGTTCAAGTGATTCTCATACCTCAGCCTCCTGAGTAGCTGGGATTACAGGCGCACACTACCACAGGTGGCTAATTTTTGTATTTTTAGTAGAGATGGGGTTTCACCATGTTGGCCAGTCTGGTCTCGAACACCTGACCTCAAATGATCCACCCGACTCAGCCTCCCAAAGTGCTGGGATTACAGGCCTGAGCCACCATGCTGGGCCTTTTAATTTAACTTAATTTTATTTTATTTTATTTTATTTATTTATTTATTTTGAGATTGAGTAGCTCCGATTCTGTAGGGTATGAATAATGGATGAGAGCACCGTATCTGACGGACACATCTGGGAAAAGGAAGGAACATTAGTGATTCAGCCACTTCCACTCACTCTATCCATATTCTGATTTCAAGATGCAATTGTTTTCCCCTTCCACAATTCAAGCAACTTGCCCCCCCAGAGGAACCCCTGCACAGATTCAGGTTAAATGGTGTTGTCCAATAGTTTTCCCAATAATTCAGAAAATTACATAAATTCTACATATTGATTTAACCAAAATTGTAATGTCATTCCAGTGGGAGGATGGGAGAGAGGAAGCAGTACAACAAAGGTAAATACTTAACTGCCATAATAGGAAATTAATAGGTAATGTCTAAAATCAATGAGTCAAAGGATGCTATTGAGAAATCTAGAACAGGATATATGCCAGAAGAAACAGCCAAAACTGTCTTAAGAAGTTGCCAGCAGGGAGGGAAATGACATGGACTGGAGAATGGTGGGTGTCTTAGTCAGCTGGGCTGCCATAACAGAATACTACAGGCCGGGTACAAACAACAGACATTTATTTCTTGCATTTCTAGAGGCTGAGAGTCCAAGATCTAAGTGCCGACGAGTTAGGTTCCTAGTGAGGGTTCTCTGCCTGGCTTGCAGACAGCCATCTTCCTCCTGTGTCCTCTCATGGCCTTTCTTCTGTATTTGCAGAGAGAGAGCAAGCTCTGGCATCTCTTCCTCCTCCTAATGAGGGCACCGGTGCTATGGGATTAGGGCCCCACCCTTATGTGTGCAATGCCAATAGATTGGTGTTTGCTACTGAGTGAAAGGGGTGCCAGAGACGTATAGATGCTAACAGAAGATAACTGAGAAGGACTTCCCCTTAAACAAACTTTAGTCATTTCTCAGCCCTCTTCTCAACTAGGCCTTGGCCTTGGCCTACTGAGCCCAGTTTTAGCAAAGAATCCTGCTAAATCAGTTTATCAAGAATATCCCCATCCTAATATCCAGTCGAACTCCTCTTCCCTCACCCTCGAAACTAATCAGTTCCTCTCTCTTGTTCCCTTGATACCTAACAATTCTCTTAGTCATTTTCCATCCTTGGCCTCACCTTGCCCATTGACAATAAATCCTCACTTGTCCCTGCTGTATTTGGAATTGAGTTCATGCTCTCTCCCCTGCTGCAATAGTCATGAATAAAGTCTTCCTTGCTATTTTTAACGTGTCAGAATAATTTATCTTTGCTTTAACACAATATACATTCTCTATGCTTTAACACAATATCTATGCTTTTAAATTGCCATTCGGTTTCATCCAAGTGGTAAGAAATAACATTTCAAGCTTGTAAACTAAATTTAAAGTAGAACAAATTCTCTGTCACCAAATAACAGCTCCCCTCCCCAGCCCATATATGCCCATCTCTTGCTTTCCTTCTGTGGTAAACAGCTTCTAAAATGACTCCCAGTGATCCCCACTTCCTGGTATTCACTCCCTTGTGGAATCGGCTTCTTTTGTGTGGGAGCTAGAACTAGCTTCTAATAAAAAGAAGATGGAAAAAAATATGGAATTTATTTCTGAGATAGGATTATAAATGCCTATGACTACTGTTTTGAATGCAGCCTCTCGACTGCTTTCTTGGTTGGCTTGTTTCAATGAAGCAAGTTGCTGTGCTGGAGAGGCCCATGTGTCAAAGAACTGGGGGTGGCTGCTGACCAACAGCCAGCATGAACTGATGTCTCTAGCCAACAGCCCACAAGAAACTGATCCCGCCAACAGCCACATGAGTGAGCTTAAAAGTGTGTGCTTCCCCAGTCAAGCCCTGAGATAGCTACAGCCCTGGCCAACACCTTGCTTACAGCCTGTGAGAAATCCAGAAGCTGAGTACCTAGCTAAGCCTTCCAGATTCCTGAACTGCAGAAGCTATGAGATAATAAATGTATGCTTCTTAAACTACTACACTGTGGGGTGATTCGTTACAGAGCAATTGGTAACTAATACATTTTCCATGGCCTTCTTGTCATTGGTCAACTTTTGTGCATAACTTAAAAACAGAGACCAGTGCGACACACAAATTTTGGATACTTTAAGGACACATAGAATCCGCTGCACTATCCTGGGCAGACAGTGCTCTGATTTAAGCTTGACTTTTAAAAGATGTTCATGCAGATTTTTGTTTCCAGTATTTCAATATCTTCTCCAGTTCTTTCTGAATATTGTCTGCTTCCATCATGCGGAAAAGCACATTCCAAAACAAGGGTATGAGGCTGGAGGTGTGAATGCATAAAAAATGTTTAACATCCCTCTAATACCTGCAAGTCACCCCTCCATCCCTGCTTTTCCACAATTATGTTTATTCCTTCAACATTTATTAAGCATTTACTATCCTGGCACTATTCTGGTAGTCCCAGCATAGTAAACACAGCAATGAACAAAAGAGGCAAGTTGTTTGCCTTCATAGGGGTCATGTTTTAGTGAAGGGGGCAATAAACAAAAAAAATACATAATATAATGTAGATAGTGAGAAGTGCTATAAATAAAAAATAAAATGCAGTAAGGAGGATGCTGAATGGTAGAATCGCTCTGGAAGGAGAGGTAGGTGTTTTAGGTAGGTGGTCCAAGAAAAGAGCCATACTAGGGAACTGTTTTAGAAAGTGCCTGAAATAATGGAGCGAGCCATGAGAAAAATCTGACCAGAGTATTCCAGTCTAATGAAAGAGCAAGTGCAAAAACTCTGATGACAGAACGAACTTGAGATGTCAAGAAATATCAAGAAAACCAGCACAGGCTGGCCGTGGTGGCTCACGTGTGCAATCCCAGCATATTGGGAGACTGAGACAGGAGGATTGCTTGAGTCCAGGAGTTCAAAAACAGCCTTGGAAACATGGCAAAACACTCTCTATAAAAAATACAAGAAAATTAGCCAGGCGTGGTGTCTGTAGTCTCAGCTATTCAGCAGGCTGAAGTGGGAGGATGGTGGAGGCTGCAATGAGGTGGAGGCTGCAGTGTGCCATAATCAGGAAGTGGAGGCTGCAGTGAGCCATAGTCATGCCAATGTACCCCAGCCTGAGTGACAGAGACCCTGTCAAAAAAAGAAAGAAAGAAAGAAAGGGGGGGAGGGGGAGGGGGAGGGGGAGGGAGGGAGGGAGGGAAGGAAGGAAGAAAGGAAGGAAGGAAGGAAGAAAGGAAGGAAGAAAGGAAGGAAGGAAGGAAGGAAGGAAGAAAGGAAGGAAGGAAGGAAGAAAGGAAGGAAGAAAACCAGCATAGCTGGAGCAGCATGAGCATTAAGAGGTGAGGCTAAGGCTGGAGTGAGGAAAAGGGCCTGGCTGTAGAGCTTGTTGACCAGTGGACAAGTTTGTGTTTTATTATGAGCATGATGGGAAGACTGTAGAAAGTCTGGGTTTAGATGATTCCAGATTATGTGTATGGAGGGAAATGGGTCACTGACAGTCTAAGATACCTCTGGAAGAAGGGTAAATTGGGACAGAAACATTGGCGGGTATATTAGTCCGTTCTCATACACCCAAGACTAGGTAATTTATAAAGGAAAGAGGTTTAATTGACTCACAGTTCAGCATGGCTGAGGAGGCCTCAGGAAATTTACAATCATGGCAGAAGGGGAAGCAAACATGTCCTTCACATGGCAGCAGGAAGGAGAAGAATGAGAGAAGTGCAGAGAGAAGAGGGGAGAAGCCACTCAAAAAACCATCACATTTCATGAGAACTCACTCAACATCATGAGAACAGCATGATGGAACTGCCTCTATGATTCAATCACCTCCCATGAGGTCCCTCCCCCAACACGTGGGAATTATGATTTCAATTACAATTCAAGATGAGATGTGGGTGGGGACACAGAGCCAGACCATATCAATAGGTGCTTAAAAAAATGGAAAATGTGCATATTCTACAACCTAGCCATTCCATTTCCAGTATATAACATACGGAAGCCGCTATGCATTTGCACAAGGAAACATATGTAAGGATATTTATTGCAGTATTGTTTATAATAATGAGACTGTTAAAGATGGAAACTGAATAAAATATGGTACATTGACTATAAAGCTGTTAAAAGCAATGAACTAAATCTATTTGTATGAACATACTATGTTTGAAAAACAATGTTGGGTGGAAAAATCAATATACAGATGAATATGTCTTGCATGACACTACTTATTTACACTGAAAGCAACAACCAACTCACAAAACAATATTACCTACTGGTTGTGTGTGTGTGTATATATATATATATATATATATACACACACACACACACACACACATCCATACATACAGGTTGAGCATTCCTTACGCTTGGGACCAGAAGTGTTTAGAATTGCAGACTTTTTCAGATTTTTGAATATTTAGAATTCTGGAATATTATACTTACCTATTAGGCATTTCTAACGCCAAAATTCAAAATCTGAAATGCTTCAACAAGCATTTCCTTTGAGCATCATGTCAGCACTCGAAAAGCTTTGGACTTTGCAGCATTTTGGAGTTCAGATTTTCGGATTAAGAATACTCACAACCTGGGCCGGGCACAGTGGCTCACACCTGTAATCCCAGCACTTTGGGAGGCCGAGGCAGGTGGATTACCTGAGCTCAGGAGTTCGAGACCAGCCTGGCCAACATAGTGAAACCCTGTCTCTACGAAAATCAGCTGGGCATGGTGGCAGGCGCCTGTAGTCCCAGCTGTTCGGGAGGCTGAGGCAGGAGAATCTCCTGAACCCGGGAAGCAGAGGTTGTAGTGAGCTGAGACTGTGCCACTTCACTCCAACCTGTGCAACAGAGTGAGATTCCATCTCAAGAAAAAAAAAAAAGAATACTCACAACCTGTATAGATGTATATGAAAAGAAATTATAGAATTAATTGAAAAGATACCTACAAAACTCATAGTAGTGGTGGTGGGAACATGAATGGGACACAGGTCAAATGTCGCTTAAGGCAGCAGTCCCTAATCTTTTTGGCATCAGAGACCAGTTACACGGAAGACAATTTTTCCATGGATGGGGGGAATGGTTTGGGGATGAAATTGTTCCACTTCAGCTTATCAGGCATTAGATTCTCATAAGGAGTGCACAACCTAGATCCCTCGCACACACAGTTCACAATAGGCTTTGCACTCCTATGAGAATCTAATGCCACCGCTGACCTGACAGGAGGCGGAGCTCAGTAGGTAATAATGCTCACTCACCTGCCACTCACCTCCTGCTTGTGGGCCCCATTCCTAACAGGTACCGGTTTGTGGCCTGGGGGTTGGGGAACCCTGACTTAAGTTTTCCCCATAATACTTCCTTTCATTATAAAAATAAAAAGATACGTATGACAAAAATATCCTACATTAATTCCAGGTGGTAAGAAACTGGTGCTTTTCATACTGTTCTTTCTACCTTTATATCCATGTAGGAAAAAGCTCAGCTATTCTACAACAATTAGTTGGAGCAAAAGGAAAGCCCTTTTTCTTATTTATGGCCACATGAAATTATTCTGCCTTGAGGAGATAAAATCAGATCTCTATTTTGGACTCAAGAAGAAGATTAAAATGTTTCCCTGGTTGTTTTTGTGGGTAAAATAGGCCACTTACAATTCTTAAGCAGTTTCTGCGGCCTCAGGCCTTTGCAGTCTGCTCTTCTTAACACTCTTCAGCAAAGCCACAAGGCTCCAGTCTCACAGCCAGGGTCAATATTACTTTTACTATTTCATGTGAAAAGGTCTGTTCACACAGTCCTTAAACCTACATCCAATCAGTTCATTTAAAAGAAAAAAACCTCTCCATCCCTGGGATGAGGTCCAAGGACTGAGATATCCTCTGAGCTGAGAAAGAAGAAGTTTAAACCAAAGTACAGATTTAAGCTTTTAATCCATTGATTTCATTAAGCTAGGCGGCCTAGATCGAAACCAGTCTCATTGGCTGTGAAGACTAGAAATAAATAAACAAATGTAATTGCATGTTTACCACCAAGCAATTGTCAGTTATAATCTGCTGATACTTGAGGGGAAGGTGATGTAGGGGAAGCAGGGTGGGATGGATTGTTGCCATTTTCTTCCTCCTGATGGGGATTTTTGCAAAACTTAGAATTTACCTACACAGTTTCAATTGATATTGATGTCATAAATCTGACTTCATATTCCTTTTCTCTTACCTCAGCTACATTGCTGCCAGATCCTAAATTTCTTTATGCTACGATTTCAACCTCCAAGTCTGTCCTCCACTGGAAAATTCATCACATCAATCCTACCCTCAAATCCTTTCCTCCAGGCTCTGAAAAAAAAAAAAGGGGTGCAGTGGCTCACACCTGTAATCCCAGAACTTTGGGAAGCCGAGGCAGGAGGACTGCTTGAACCCAGGAACTCGAGGCCAACCTGGACAACACAGTGAGACCCCATCTCTATTTTTTAAAAAAAGTTTCCTTCTTGATATAGTTTGGCCATGTCCTCACCCAAAATCTCATCTTGAATTATAATCTTCATAATCCCCACATGTCGAAGGAGAGACCAGATGAGGGTAATTGAATCACGGGGGCGGTTCCCCCATGCTGTTCTCATGATAGTGAATTCTCACGAGATCTGATGGCCTTATAAGGGGCTCTTCCCCCTTCACGTGGCACTTCTCCTTCCTGCCGCCTTGTGAAGAAGGTGCCTTGCTTCCCCTTTGCCTTCCACCATGATTGGAAGTTTCCAGAGGCCTCCCCAGCCATGCGGAGCTGTAAGTCAATTAAACCTCTTTCCTTTATAAATTACCCACTTTGGGGCAGTTCTTTATACCAGTGTGAAAATGGACTAATATACCTCTCCTCTTCTGTGGCAAAATGAGACTTTTATTCTTCAGTACTCAAATATGAGAAACTTCACATTTCTTCCTTTTTCTAAGTCAGATAAACCCACTACACTGTGAGTTGCCTCACCCACTCCCTCAACATGAGAGAGGATCTCTTCGTACTTTTCACAGAATTGTATAAGAATCCTGGTGCCAGAGAACCAGGAGGAGGGCTGAACTTTAGTCCAGAGCTTTCACCTCATGGCTGGGGCTCCCTCTGGGCTGCTGCCCAGGTCCTCTGGCATTGGGTACATTCTAAATGTCACACACGTGCTGGGGTCTCTCAGTGGCCCACCCTGAAGAGCACAGATGCCTCCCCAGAACCTCTTGCTGCTGCTGACCTTGGCGTACACAGGTTTTCTACAATGATTCCCACTGTAAATGGTACCAGCAGATCATCTGACCAAGTCACTCTCTTCTGGCTGCTTATTGCCTTTAGAATAAGGCACGTGATGCAACCCCATTCTGGGAAATGCACTGCCCCTGCCCCCGGTCCCCCACCCCCACCACTCACCCCAAGCTCCAGCAAAGATCCACTAAATGCTCTCTATGTCTGACTGCTTCAATCTTTCACCTGCTTTAGGTTCTGCCTAGAACACCACCTTCTCTACCCTCCATCTTCCCTCTTCTCCCCCTGACCCCCAGCCTCACCTATGTCAATAGCGCTAACACAGATGGGCTCTCAAGTCAAAATGCTTGGGTTTAAACCCACCTATATCTGTGTGTGACCTCAAGCAAGACACTTAATATGGTTTGGCTATGTCCCCACCCAAATCTCATCTTGAATTGTAGCTCCCATAATTCCCACATGTTGTGGGAGAAACCTGATGGGAGGTAATTGAATTACTGGAGCAGGTCATTCCCATGCTGTTCTCATGATAGTGAATAAGTCTCACGAGATCTGATGGTTTTATAAAAGCGAGTTCCCCTGCACATGCTCCCTCTCTTACCTGACACCAGGAAAGACATGACTTTGCTCCTCCTTTGCCTTCCACCATGATTGTGAGGCCTCTCCAGCCATGTGGAACTGTAAATCAATTAAAACTCTTTTCGTCATAAATTACCCCGTCTCAGGTATGTCTTTATTAGCAGTGTGAGGACAGACTAATATAACACTTAACCTCTGTCTTAGCACCCTTATCTGTAAAATGGACAAAACATTAATAAAACATTAATTGAATTAATAGATTATAAATAAATTACGACAATATAGCACCTATCTATAGGGTGGTGATAAGAATTAAATTAGCTACTACTAATAAGTGCTTGGAGTAATGGCCGGCCCATGAGAAAACCACACTAAGCAAGTATTGTTACTGTCACTACCACCCAGCCCAGCACAAGCTTTAGCTCCTCTGAGGAGTCTCCCCTCACTCCTCCAAACTGCCTCCAGCATCTCAGGGCACTCCCTGGTTTCAACATATTCTGGTGGTATTCTTAGCATAAGACAGTGGGTTTCCTCAATCAGTAACTTCTCTGTCACTAGCCCTATGCCCGTAGCTGCTCATATTACTGTAAATACAGCACAGATATTGGAGTTCAATCAAACCATGGTTTTCAACCCCTGCTGAACATTAGAATCATCTGGGGAGCTTTTAATATGCTGCCTGGGCCCCAAGCCAGACCAATTATATCAGGATCTCGGAGCATGGGGCTCAGACTTCAGTATTTTCTTAAAATATTGAAGTGATATATACCAGGTGATACTTATGTTCAGCCAGTGTTAAGAACCACTGACCTGAACCCACATTGAAATCTCAGTTCTTTCACTTCCCAGCTCTATGACCGTGGGCAAGTTATTAAGACTCTCTGAGTCTACTTCTACATCTGTAAAATGTGCATTATAATATCTCACTGCACTAGTTACATGCAGAGTGTGTCGCCATTGCCTGCACAGATCCCAGAAAGACAGAGGGAGGTCAGGGTTCCCTGTCTTCCACTCTGCCAGGCCATCACAAAGATCTTGAGTCCCTCCACCAAGGGACACACTGCTGGGCAGTCCTCTCCTACAGACAGAGCGATTTTCTCCATAATACACCCATAGCCATGCCCTTCCATGGCATCTGCAGATGCAGGGGCGGGAACGCCTTCCCACTCCTCATCCCCACGGTCCTTTACTGTGTCTTGTGGGTTTGCCTTCACTCTGCCCACCTTTGTATAAATAATTCCTTTATTAAAATCTCTCACACTCTCATCTGAGTGTGCCATTTGTAATCCTGCTGTGATTATAATAGCGGACCAATTGCACTAGAAAAGAAAGAAGAGAGAACTGAAATCTACAGGTAAATTTTTAGAAAAGTTAAAAAAAAAAAACCACCTCAATCCTACCTTTACTGGCAGAATAACCCCATGGAACCCTGGAAAGCTTGAAAAGACTTCTGGGTATCTGTGTTTTGTTTGACAAAAATCACAGCAAACTAAATCATATTCCAAGTTTCTCTGATACTTTCTCTCAACCACTTTTTTTCTAGTTGATGATATTCTTTCCATCAAAACCTTCTTGTTCTTTTCAAATTGGCAGAAATCATTCACAGAATTGCTGTGAAGATGAAATGAGGCCAGGCATGATGGCTCATGCCTGTAATTCCAGAACATTGGGAGGCTGAGGCATGTAGATCACTTGAGTCTAGGGGTTTGAGACCAGCCTGGGCAACATAGTGAAACCCCGTCTCTACAAAAAATACAAAAATTAGCCGGGCATGGTGGCACACACCTGTAGTCCTAGCTGCTGGGGAGGCTGAGGTGGGAGGATCACTTGAACCCAGGAGGCAGAGGTGGCAGTGAGCCAAGAATGTGCCACTGCACTCCAGCCTGACAGAGCCAGACCCTGTCTCAGGAAAAAAAAAATGATTAAATGACATGTTCTATGGAAAAAACCTATCCCATCAAAATGATATAGTGGAACAGGCTCAGGCTTTGGTGTCAATTTTTTTTTATTCTTGAGACAGAGTCTCGCTGTGTCACCCAAGCTGGAGTACAATGGCATGTTCTTGGCTCACTGCAACCTCTGGCTCCCGGGTTCAAGTGATTCTCATGCCTCAGCCTCCTGAGTAGCTGAGATTACAGGCATGCACCGCCATGCCTGGCTAATTTTCATATTTTTAGTAGAGACAGGGTTTCACCATGTTGGCCAGGCTGGTCTCAAACTCCTGAGCTCAGGTGATCCACCTGCCTCACCTTCCAAAGTGCTGGGATTACAGGCGTGAGCCACCGTGCCCAGCCTGGTGCCAAATTTATGTGCCAAAGTAGACCTATATTTGCATCCCACTCTTCATTCTGTAACTATAATAAAACAAATTGTTTTTTTTGTTTTGTTTTGTTTTGTTTTTGAGACGGAGTCTCGCTCTGTCGCCCAGGCTGGAGTGCAGTGGCGCAATCTCGGCTCACTGCAAGCTCTGCCTCCCGGGTTCACACCATTCTCCTGCCTCAGCCTCTCTGAGTAGCTGGGACTACAGGCGCCCGCCACCACTTTATTGCTTCTGAAAATTAGTAGTAATTCTCATTGGGTTGTTGTAAGATGTTATATAATGATTATTATGAGTTATTATTTTGAGCACTTTCATGTATTAGACAATTTAATAAGGACTTTATATGCACTATTTCATTTAATTCTCACAAAAACTCTCCAAAGTAGGTGCTCTTTTTAATCCTTATTTTACATATAAGGAAACTGATGATTGGGAAGTTTAAGTAATTTGCCCAAGGTTGAACAGCTAGTAAATAACAGCATAGGAGATGATGTATGATGCAAGGTGCCCAGAGTGTATATTAGGTACATGTTAATGATATCCTGATAGTTTGATAGTGATTAATTTTCTTGTAAAAAAAAATACAAGCAGAGTTCAGAATCCCATCACAATCTAGTAAAGTAGTTCTGAGCTAGGTAAGTGCCCCAATTGTCCAGAATTCAAGGTTTCTCTGTCTAGGACTTTTAATGAGCATAATGTCCTGTATTTTCACTCCTAGGAATTCTCCCAAGAAATATATATCCACAAAAAGACATATACAAGAACATTCAGGCCAGGTGCAGTGGCTCACGCCTGAAATCCCAACACTTGGGAGGCCAAGGTGGGCGGATCACTTGAGGTCAAGAGTTTGAGAATAGCCTGGCCAACATGGTGAAACCCCATCTCTACTGAAAAAATGAAAATTAGCCAGGCGTGGTGGCACGTGCCTGTAGTCCCAGCTACTTGAGAGGCTGAGGCAGGAGAATCGCTTGAACCTGGGAGGTGGAGGTTGCAGTGAGCCAAGATCGTGCCACTGCACTCCATCCTGGGCAACAGAGTGAGACTATCTCAAAAAAAAAAAAGACTGGAAGATAACGTTAACCCGAATTCTGGAGAGCCTTTAATAGCAGACTGAAGAATTCGAGCTTAGCATAACTATTAGGAAGCAAGGCAGTAACCTAGTGGAAATTACAGTTGTATACAGCATTGAGAGAAAGGCATGGATTTGAAATCTCTGGTTCTAGGCCTGGTTAATCTCATTGCTAACTGTATAAACTTTGACAAGTCTCTGGGCACCACTTCCTTATCAATAAAGTGAAAAGAATAATGAATAATCTCAAATATATTGTTAATGAGATTTGTAAAATGGCAATGATATTTATCATTAATCTGTATTTATCAAGAACTTATTAAATACCTGCAATAAAATGTAATAATGTAATAATAAGTGAGGCTAAGAACATGAGTCCATTCAATAAGCTGCTGTAGAAGCCTTTCTACCAACGTTATTCTCCGAAGGTCATTCTTGGCTATGCGACTATACTTTGACTAAACTGAAACCCAGGAACCTAAGTTTTCTACACCCTTAAAAGATGCATTTACTCATGTTTTCGTGCATTCAATAAAGACAGTATAGGGGAGTATGAAAGGTTTTCTATCATGACTTAACTCTGCTTCTTGCTTTCCCGCTGTGCCTAGATTTAGTTATCAAGACAATTTGACCCTCACTCTAGTAGCAGAAATGGTACAAAAGGCAGCAAGAGGAAAAAGATGCAGAGCAGCCCTTTTCCCTTGCCTTTTCCCAGATGATTTAGAATTTCCTGATTAGGCACATGGAGCCTGAAGGGAATCACATCTGTTCTTTGCTATTTAATACTTGTCAGCATCTCTTTAGGAAAGAAAATCTGAATGGCAAGTTTGTGCAGTTTTTTTCAGGTCACTATGCCCTTCCAAAGTTGAGATGATAATTAAACAAAATCTAGGTACATCTTTTATTTTATTTATTTGTTTTTGAGTCAGGGTCTTACTCTGTCACCCAGGCTGGAGTGTACTGGTGCAATCACGGCTCACTGCAGCCTCAACCTCTCGGCTCAAGCGATCCTCCTAGCTCAGCCTCCCAAGTAGCTGGGACCACAGGTGCACACCTCCACACCCAGCTGGTTTTTGTATTTTTAGTAGAGACAGGATTTCGCCGTGTTGTACATGCTTGCTTCGAACTCCTTAGTTCAGACGATCCACTCACCTCAACCTCCCAAAGGGCTGGGATTACAGGTGTGAGCCACTGCACCCCGTCCTACGTACTTCTTGATGCTTGAAAAGTTCATTGACATTCAATACATACATTTTTTTTACAATATAATGGATTGAAGAAAAGTAGCCAAAGTAATTGAATAACAATTAAGAAAGTAAGAGTTACAAATGACCAATATATGAACCAGAAAATTCCAACTCTTTCCTAATTGAAAAGATCTCAATTAAGTCTGGGCGCACTGGCTCACGCCTGTAATCCCAACACTTTGGGAGGCTGAGGCGGGTGGATCACTTGAAGTTAGGAGTTCCAGACCAGCCTGGCCAACATGGTGAAAACCTATCTTTACTAAAAATACAAAAATTAGCCGGGCGTGGTGGCACATTTCTGTAATCTCAGCTACTCGGGAAGTCTCACCTGATAACAATATTCCATGGGTGTAGCCTTTTACTTTTTTTTTTTTTTTTTTGAGACAGAGTCTCACTCTGTCACCCAAAGCTGGAGTACAGTAGTACAATCTTGGCTCACTGCAACCTCTGCCTCTGGGTTCAATCAATTCTGCTGCCTCAGCCTCCCACATAGCTAGGATTAGAGGCATGCCACCACACCTGGCTGATATTTGTATTTTAGTAGAGATTGGGTTTTGCCGTGTTGGCCAGGCTGGTCTCAAACTCCTGACCTCAAGGGATCTGCCTGCCTTGGCCTCCCAAAGTGTTGGGATTACAGGCATGAGCCACCGCACCCAGCCAAGGGTGTAGCCTTTTAATAATTGATATTAAGTTAACACCATTGCTCATCCTTTTATTCCCAACTTTTCTGCTCCACTTTGTTTCACATGTTTCTTGTATACAACAGATAGTTGGGTCTTACCTAGTAATTCAATCAGTCTTTTTATTGTTATCAGGTGAGATTAACCCACCTCTATAAACGTGGAAGGTAAGTTTGGTCTTAGTTCTGTCATCCTATTTTGTTACATTTTTAATATTTTCGTTGCCTAAAAAATACTTTCTATAAGCTGTGATTTCTTTATAGTTTTGGTGTATGTGCTGTTTCATTTTGTTTTGTCTTGCTTTTGATACAGGGTCTGCTCTGTTACCCAGGCTGGAGTACACTGGAGTGATCATAGCTCACTGTAGCCTCAAACTCCTAGGCTCAAGGGATCCTCCCACCTCAGCCTCCCAAGTAGCTAGGACTACAGGTGGGCACCACCACACCTGGCTAATTTTTTATATTTGTAGAGATAGGGTCTCATTATGTTGCCCAGACTGGTCTTGAACTCCTGGCCTCAAGTGATCCTCCTGCCTCGGCCTGCCTAAGCCCTAGTGTTACAAGCACGAACTACCACACTTGGCCTGGTGTGGTTTTTATGATAATTGGAAAATCTGGTGGCTTCGTTCTAATGTTTACATTTATAATTTCACCTTGTTTTTGTTATTTTGTGTTTTTCTATTTTCTGGTAGCTAATACATGAACATGGTACAAATTTTAAAAGGTATAAGAATATACATTGAAAAATATGTCTTGGCTGGGCACAGAGACTCACACCTGTAATCCCAGCACTTTGGAAGGCTAAGGCAGGAGGATCACTTAAGCTCAGGAGTTCGAGACCAGCCTGGACAACATAGGGAGACCTCATCTCTACAAAAAATAAACAAAAAATTAGCCAGGAGTGGTGGCATGAGCCTTGTAGTCCCAGCTACTCGGGAGGCTGAGGTGGGAGGATTGCCTGAGCCCTGGAGGTCGAGGCTGCAGTGAACTGAGATTGCACCACTGCACTCCAGCCTGGATGACAGAGCAAGACTCTGTCTCAAAGCAAAAGACAAATATGTTTCTCCTGTCTTCCCAGGTACCCATTCTCCATCTTAGAGGCATTTATTTTTACAAAGTTTTTGATAGCTATAATTATTTAATACTTAATCATCTATTTTTAGACAGTATGAATTACTCCAATTACGAACAATAATGTTAGTATATTTCTTTTGTTTCTACATCCCCATTTATCTGATTTTTGTTTATTATCTTTTTTAGTATTTACTTTTATCCTTAAATATATTTGCCATCTATTATTTTTATACCAGATTTCAATGATTTCTTGTATCTCAATCTCTAACTATTAAATCATAGTACTGGCCGGGCGCGGTGGCTCATGCCTGTAATCCCAGCACTTTGGGAGGCCGAGGCGGGGCGGATCACGAGATCAGGAGATCAAGACCACGGTGAAACCTCATCTCTACTAAAAAATACAAAAAAATTAGCCAGGTGCAGTGGCGGGCGCCTGTAGTCCCAGCTTCTCCGGAGGCTGAGGCAGGAGAATGGCATGAACCCAGGAGGCAGAGCTTGCAGTGAGCCAAGATCGCGCCACTCCACTCCAGCCTGGGCCACAGAGCCATCTCAAGAAAAAAAAAAAACAAAAACATAGTACTTAGGTCACCTCATACCTTCTCACTATCTCACCCTCCAAAATTTTAATAGCGACATCACTTCTACATCATCAGAATTTATAGATTTAACTTTTCATCCTCAACCATAGCATGAGATCTGTTTTGGTCTTAATCCTGCCAGTAGAATTGATGTTATACTGCAATTTTTTCATTGAGCTTTTATTTGGCTGAAGTTTGTCTATGGTAGTTTCTTTAAGAAGGGCTCACTTTTTTACCAAGGACCCGCTAACATGGGCCGCTTTCGCACCAAAACCGTGAAGAAGGCGGCCCGAGTCATCACAGAAAAGTACTACACGTGGGGAAAGGATTCCCTATTTAATAAATGGTGCTGGGAAAACTGGCTAGCCATATGTAGAAAGCTGAAACTGGATCCCTTCCTTACACCTTATACAAAAATTAATTCAAGATGGATTAAAGACTTATATGTTAGACCTAAAACCATTAAAATCTTACAAGAAAACCTAGGCAATACCATTCAGGACATAGGCGTGGGCAAGGACTTTATGTCTAAAACACCAAAAGCAATGGCAACAAAAGCCAAAATTGACAAATGGGATCTAATTAAACTAAAGAGCTTCTGCACAGCAAAAGAAACTACCATCAGAGTGAACAGGCAACCTACAGAATGGGAGAACATTTTTGCAACCTACTCATCTGACAAAGGGCTAATATCCAGAATCTACAATGAACTCAAACATCTTTACAAGAAAAAAACAAACAACCCCATCAAAAAGTGGGCAAAGGACATGAACAGACACTTCTCAAAAGAAGACATTTATGCAGCCAAAAAACACAGAAGAAATGCTCATCATCACTGGCCATCAGAGAAATGCAAATCAAAACCACAGTGAGATACCATCTCACACCAGTTAGAATGGCCATCATTAAAAAATCAGGAAACAACAGGTGCTGGAGAGGATGTGGAGAAATAGGAACACTTTTACACTGTTGGTGGGACTGTAAACTAGTTCAACCATTGTGGAAGTCAGTGTGGCGATTCCTCAGGGATCTCGAACTAGAAATACCATTTGACCCAGCCATCCCATTACTGGGTATATACCCAAAGGACTATAAATCATGCTGCTATAAAGACACATGCACACGTATGTTTATTGCGGCACTATTCACAATAGCAAAGAGTTGGAACCAACCCAAATGTCCAACAACGATAGACTGGATTAAGAAAATGTGGCACATATACACCATGGAATACTATGCAGCCATAAAAAAGGATGAGTTCATATCCTTTGCAGGGACATGGATGAAACTGGAAAACATCATTCTCAGTAAACTATCGCAAGGACAAAAAACCAAACACCGCATGTTCTCACTCATAGGTGGGAATTGAACAATGAGAACTCATGGACACAGGAAGGGGAACATCACACTCCGGGGACTGTTGTGGGGTTGGGGGAGGGGGGAGGGACAGCATGAGGAGATATACCTAATGCTAAATGACGAGTTAATGGGTGCAGTTTGTTACATATGCAGGGTGCATATGTAACAAACCTGCACATTGTGCACATGTACCCTAAAACCTAAAGTATAATAATAAAAAAAAAAAGAAAAGTACTACACGCACCTGGGCAACGACTTCCACACAAACAAGCGCGTGTGCGAGGAGATCGCCATTATCCCCAGCAAAAAGCTCCGCAACAAGATAGCAGGCTATGTCACGCATCTGATGAAGCAGATTCAGAGAGGCCCAGTAAGAGGTATCTCCATCAAGCTGCAGGAGGAGGAGAGAGAAAGGAGAGACAATTATGTTCCTGAGGTCTCAGCCTTGGATCAGGAGATAATTGAAGTAGATCCTGACACTAAGGAAATGTTGAAGCTTTTGGACTTCGGCAGTCTGTCCAACCTTCAGGTCACTCAGCCTACAGTTGGGATGAACTTCAAAACGCCTCGGGGACCTGTTTGAATTTTTTCTGTAGTGCTGTATTATTTTCAATAAATCTGGGACAACAAAAAAAAAAAAAAAAAAAAGAAGGGCTCATAGAAGCTATAGTCCTTAGGCTGGGTGTGGTGGCTCATGCCTGTAATCCCAGCACTTTGGGAGGTCAAGGCAGGCGGATCACAACATCCGGAGTTTGAGACCAGCCTGGCCAACATAGTGAAACCCCATCTCTACAAAAATGCAAAAATTAGCCAGGTATGGTAGCACACTTCTGTAGTCCCAGTTACTCAGGAGGCTGAAGCAGAAGAATCGCTTGAACCTGGGAGGTGGAGGTTGTGGTGAGCCAAGATCATGCCACTGCACTACAGCCTGGGCAACAGAGCAAGACTCCGTCTCAAAAAAAAAAAAAAAAAAAAGAAGAAGAAGCTATAGTGCTATAGTGCTTGCATCCTGGGTGACTAAAAAATATTTGTATGGAGGCCGAGTGCAGTAGCTCACGCCCGTAATCCCAGCACTTTGGGAGGCTGAGGCAGGTGGATAGCTTGAGGCCAGGAGTTAAAGACCAGCCTGGACAACAAGGTGAAACCCCTTCTCTACCCAAAATACAAAAATTAGCTGGGTGTGGTGGCACACGCCTAAAATCCCAGCTACTCACAAGGCTAAGACACAAGAATCACTAGAACCTGGGAGGCAGAGGTTGCAGTGAGCTGAGATCACACCACTGCAATCCAACCTAGGTGACAGAGTAAGACTCTGTATTAAAAAAAAAAAAAATGTATATTGCCTTTATATTGGAAAATTTTAGCTAGGTTTTAAAAAAAGTTTGTCACACTCTCTTTCTCTAAAGCTTTGTGAGCAAAGCTCCATTGTTTTCTAACATTGGATGTTTCCTGAAGAGTCAGAGGCCAATCTTACGTTTCCCCCTTAAAGGTGGCTCAAGAATCTCCTCCCCACCAAAATGCCAAGGTCTCTGGCTTCACTTTTGTAGACTTATAACTTTACCAGATGTTACTGCTGTTGATTAGTCTGTATCAATTTTTTCAATAAGATGGATCCCTTCAAACTGCAGATTCATGTCTTCTATTTCTACTAAATAAATATCTGGAATTTTTTTCTAATTTTCTGAGACAACTGCACATTCAAATTTCTTTTTACTCCTGGAAATGTTTATTAAACATATAAAATATCTTTTTTTTTTTTTTTTTTGAGACAGACTCTGTTGCCCAGGCTGGAGTGCAGTGGTGTGATCTCAGCTTACTGCAACTTCCACCTCCCAGCTTCAAGCAACCCTACTGCCTCAGCTATCGGTGTATCTGGGACTACAGGCATGTGTCACCACACTTGGTTAATTTTTTTTTTTTTTTTAACTAGAGACAGGGTTTCACCATGTTGATCAGGCTGGTCTCCAACTCCTGGCCTCAAGTGATCCGCCCACCTCAGCCTCCCAAAGTGCTGGGATTACACTGCGCCCAGCCTTAACATTTAAATGTCTTCCAATTTTTTTTTGTTCCATTGTTTTCTCTTTGTCATGTACACCTCTTATGCATATATTAAACATCTTTTGTCTTTCATAGATCAGTTTCTCTCTAATCCTTCTTAAGCATGTTCATTTACATTACATTTTGTTTGCTTTTCTCAATATGCCATCCATATGCTCCTTTGAGCTACTTTTAATGAGGCTTTTATTTCTATAATAGTGAATACGTATTTTCTTCTTCTTCCCTTTAGTCTGTTAGTTTATGTTTCATCTCCTTATGTTGCCCTGCTATATTTTTCCTGAATTTCCTATATTTCTTCTTTAAGCCCTTGTTTTATAGACACAATTGAATCAAACATTAATTCTTTTTCCTTTTTAGGTTTTGAATGGTGCTGTTTGGCCACAACATTCACTTGCTTTGAAGTAACATTTTTCTGATGAGTGTTTTTTTAGCCAGCATTAGTGTTCCTCCTTTCGCCATTTTTTTTCTTATAGTATCGTTGTATGGTTCTCATTACTATTTGCTACAATTTGTTGCAGGTTACAAGTTACAAATGTCTAATTTTCCTTAGTAGTCATTGTTGAATTATTCAGTTCTTTTTATATCGAATAATTGCAGAAATATCATGGGAGAGGGGCTAGGGGACAATTTCCAGAGTATCAGAATCAAAATTAGGTTCCCTGAGTGAGGCTTTGGGTTCCAGGAGGGTTTTTCAGTGTCAACTTTTCCCCCAGGAAATCCAGACTGATAACTTTGCACTGCATGTGATAGCTTCCTCCGCTCCACTGGCAAACTGCTTCTAGCAAATATGGTGGGTCTGTGTGTTTCCCTTTGTTCCCAATTAGGTATTGTTGGTCTTGCTCTGCTGACGTTCTGAGAGATCTGTACTCCAGGCACCTTCTGTGGACAGCAAGCCCACGTTTTATTGTCGTCACTGAATTTGGCCACCCTCCCCCATCTAGTGTGCTTCAGTGCTACAGCTGTCTCCTCGTTTATTCAAACATGGAGTTTTCTTTTCTATTTATTTTTGTTTGGTGGCATTTTTAGAGACAAGACTGCAGAATAACTTTCTTACTATGCCATTTTAAACACAGCTATCTCATGATTTTTGTAAAATCCAGATATAATTGTTGTCTTTTTTTATTCTTGCATAAAGTGTGAAATCTTGCATACCTTCATGGTGTTTTGTAATCAGCCCCAGCCTATTTCATCTTCATCTTCTGCTGCTTCCTCCCACAACTTTTGCTTTGGCTACAAGATGATATCATACAAAATCCTCAGTGGCAAATGTGTTTTCTCCTGAAATTCATAACATAAAATAGCCATTAAAGGATGTTAGTCATACTTGATAACTATTACTGAAACAAAAACAGGACTCAGGCATAAGAGAGAAGAGTTTATCAAATGGCAATCAGATCAATGGGGATTGTCTCAACAGAGAAAATATTTGATAAAATAAAAGTGAATTCCTTCCCGAAGACACTGGGATATATAAATTGGAAATCCCAGATTTTGCATTAAAAAAACGTGAATTTCATCCTTTCTCAAATTCCTTTATTAATCTTGGGATTCCATTTAAAAAAAAAAGAAATGTTTTTATTGAAGTATAAAATACATACAAATAACTTCATAAATCCTAAGTTTACAGCTCAATGAGTTCTCACAAAATGAACACACATTTGTAATCTCCAATATCAAGAAATAGAAAACTACCAGCCCCCAGAAGCTTACATGGGCCACCTCCTAGTCATTAGTCCGTCACTGCAAAGATATCCACTGTCCTAATTGTTCACCATACAATATGCTTTGTGTTTGACTTTCTTTAACTTAACATTATGTTTGTGAGGTTTATCTGTGCATTTTCTTTCTGTATAGCATTGTACTGTATAAATATATCACAACTGATTTATCCATTCTACTGTTGGTGGAAATTTGGGGTGCTACGTGTTTGGGATTATTATAAATTGCTGCTGTGTACCTTATTCCACATGTGTTTTGGTGAGTACATATACAAATTTCTATTGTGTATACCTAAGAGCAGAACTATTAAATAATAAGGTCTATATGGCCAGCTTTTAGTGATACTACCTCAGTTTTCCAAAGTTCTTGGGAGACTCTTCTGGAAGGATTTTTATGCCTGTGGTGAATTTGCATCAAAAGCATTTGTATTGGTTACTTTTGGGGCCATAACAATCCACACTGAAACTTAGTGGCTCAAATCAACTCTTTTTTGTTGTTCACGATTCTGTAGGTCAGCAATCTGGGTGGCATCCTCGTCCATTTTCTGTTGCTATAACTAAATGCCTGAGACTGGGTAATTCAAAAAGAAAAGAAATCCATTTCTTAATGTGGCACATCTACACCATGGAATACTATGCAGCCATAAACATGATGAGTTCATGTCCTTTGTAGGGACATGGATGAAGCTGGAAACCATCATTATCAGCAAACTATCTCAAGGACAAAAAACCAAACACCGCATGTTCTCACTCATAGGTGGGAATTGAACAATGAGAACACATGGACACAGGAAGGGGAACATCATACACCGGGGCCTGTTGGGAGATGGGGGGAGGGGGGAGGGATAGCATTAGGAGATATACCTAATGCTAAATGACGAGTTAATGGGTGTAGCACACCAACATGGCACATGTATATATATGTAACAAACCTGCACGTTGTGCACATGTACCCTAAAACTTAAAGTATAATAATAAAAAAAAAAAGAAATCCATTTCTTACCGTTCTGGAGGCTGGGAAGCCTCAGGTCAAGGGCTGCATCTGGTAAAGGCCTTCTTGCTGGTGAGGACTCTGCAGAGTCCCAAGGCGGTTCAGGGCATCCCGCAGCAAGGGGCTGAGCATGCTAGCTCAGGACTCTCTTTCTCCTCTTATAAAGCCACTGATTCCCCATCCTCATGACTTCATCTAATCCTAATTACTTCCCAAAGGTCCCTCTTCTCAAATGCCACAGTCAAATTCCCCACCCTCTTAATATGGTTACAGTGGGGACTAATACTCAAACCATAGCAGGTGGCTATGCCAGTCAGGTTTTCTGCTGAGGTCACTAACGTAGCTGCCGTTATCTGGCAGCTCTACAGGGTCAGATGGGATAAAACGACCTCATTATGTCTGGTGGTTGGTTCTGGCTCTTGACTGAGCCGCATGTCTCCCGCAGGTCAGCTTGGGCTTTTCACATTAGCATGGCATTCGAAGAGGAAGAGAGCAGACACTAAGATCTCCTGAGGCCTCGTCCTCGTCCAGGAAGCCACCCAGCATCACTGCAGCTGCATTCCACAAGTCAAAGCAGGGCACAGGGCCAGTCCACATTCAGGGAATGGGGGATAAGCTCCACTTCTTTTTTCTTTTTTTTTTTTTTTAACTTTTAAGTTCAGGGGTACAAGTGCAGGTTTGTTACATAGGTAAACTTGTGTCACACGGGTTTGTTCTACAGATTATTTCATCACCCAGGTATTAAGCCTAATACCCATTAGTTATTTTTCCTGATCCTCTCCCTCCTCCCACCCTCCACCCTCCAAAAGGCCCCAGTCTGTGTTGTTCCCCTCCATGTGCCCGTGTGTTCTCATCATTTAGCTCCCAAAACTCCACTTCTTGATGAGAAAGTCAGCAAAAAAAAGTCAGCCATTTTTTTCCAATCTCCCATCATCTTTCATCTGACCATAATTATTTATTTTCCTCTCACAGGCAAAGTATGCTTGCCCCACCCTAGGAACACCAAGTGCCTCATCCAATTATGGCATCGTGCTCAAGGCTATGGTCTAATCTGCATTAGGTCCAAGTGAGGCTCCTGGAGGACTTATCATCAGGTGCAGCACCCCTCAGTCTAGACACCTTCAAAATGAAAAGGCAAGTCTTCCACCCCACACATACCCAAAATATCATAGTAAAGCAGGATAACCACAATAAATAATCCTATTCAAAAGGGAAGGATGGAGGGACATAGAAGTCATTTTTCCATGGCAATTCTCAAACACAGCTGGACACATGTTGCCAGGTCCCCCTAAACTGGAAGCCGAGAAAGTTCTTTTTTTGTTTTTGTTTTTGTCTTTGTTTTTGAGATGGAGTCTCACTCTTGTCGCCCAGGCTGGAGTGCAACAGCGCGATCTCGGCTCACTGCAACTTCTGCGTCTCAGGTTCAAGTGATTCTTGTGCCTCAGCCTCCTGAGTAGCTGGGATTACAGGTGTGTGCCACCACGCCTGGCTAATTTTTGAATTTTTAGTAGAGACAGGGTTTCACCATGTTGGTAAGGTTGGTCTTGAATTCCTGACCTCAAGTGATCTGCCTGCCTCAGCCTCCCAAAGTGCTGGGATTACAGGCTTGGGCCACTGTGCCTGGCCCTGGAAAAGTTCTTGATTAGGGTTCATTGCTGTTCCTTTGGCATGGAACCACCCAGCTCATATCTCGGAGTGGTTCTTGGTTCTACACTACACTAGGGGCCCTAAGCTCAGCTCTCTGAGACAATTTTTCATTTCCATAAGAAATGGCCCATTTTGCCACTGAGTAGCTTTCTCAGTCTGCCTCCTACCTAGAGAACATCGGGAGCCCACAGGTCATTTTCTTTTTTTTTTTTTTTTTTCATTTTGAACAGTCTGTTCCTTTTAGTGAAAGCTGGCAGTGCTTTTACCAGAAAACTCTCTTAAAATTTTTGTGGATTTCTTGTGACTTTGCTACAGATCTTCATGTGGCAAAAGTCATATTGATAATTTTTGTTTAGACAGTTCTTTTTCTACTTTGGGTCGTAAGTCAGGCTGAGTGCAGCAATGCTCCTCTGTCTACTGAGAGTGTTCAGGAGACGCTGCCTTGACTCTTTTGGCAACCTTAAATATGATGTCACAGCTGTACACTTAATTTGGGACTTGGCCCCAGGTCTCATTTCATTTTGAGAATCTTCTATGAGCTGTGGAGACCAGGGATGATCAAACAGTTTTATCTTCCAACGCAGCAAATCTTGGATCCTTTCTTTTTTTATTAATATGTCATAGTTGTACACATTTTGAGGGGTGCATGTGATATTTTGATACATGTATACAATGTGTAATGATTTGGACCCTTTCTGTTTTCTCTGAATTCTACTTGCAAATGAAACAGCTACTTCTTGACTTCATCTCTCTCTTCCTCTACCTTATCATATATGTATTTTAGACCAACAAGCTGACACTTTCAACATTCTGCCTGGGGACTTCCTTAATGAAATCCAAAAGTTTATTAGTAGCATTTGCTGTCTTCCAAGTTATTGTAGACAACAATCTTGCAGATTGCTCTGTCATTTACCCCAATTGCTGAAGCCATCTCTTCATTGCTTTTCCAATCTCCGCTAATGATTGGTTTGCCACTTACACAGCCTTGATGAAAAGTTTTATCATCACTGTCTGTTCTTTTTCTCCATGTCATTTCTCAGGATTGTTTATTCAGCTAGTAACTTTGAGAGATGAGATGGTGTCTCCCCCAGGACAAATAGTAGGCTGCTAACTGCTTGCTCTGAAAGTGTTGGGGTCCCAAAGCTCAGTGCTTCTCAGTGGCATCTCAGACCCACTGCATGGGTGGCATTCATCTAGGTCACATTGCATCGTCCCCATAGGACTTGGAGGCAGAGAAAACCAAAGCAAATATGCTGATGCCCATGCTGCTTGCTCTGCCATGAATAATAAAGGCCTTTATCTCTGACATAGGAATCTTTGTCTAGCGCCAGCATCCGTGAAACAGGCACAGGCTCACTTATCAGCTTGTAAGTAGGCAAAAAACAAATCCCAGATCCAACAGTCTCCATCTCCAGAAGGTATTCTCAGATTAATTTCCAACAAACCTCGAGTTAACACTACCGAAATTTGGACGTGACCTGAAAAAAACTCACTTCCCTGAGATAGAATTGGAGGAAAAATTATGTTCATAGCATTTTTAAAAATTCAGAACCATGTCAGAATTCAGAAATGGAAGTAAATCCTATTAACATCTCTGTGCTCGTGTTTCTGTGTGACCTCAGAGCTAGCCAGCCTAAGATCAAATGAAATATTATAGCATTGTCAAAAACCACGTATTCTCTTCAGGAAGTTTTATCTTCAGGATCATTTATCGATCTAGCAAGAAAAAAAATTCCAATAACTTGCCAACTGCAATGCTTTATGTAGTTTCTGAACAAACATTGTAATCTTTAACTCTATGACTCCCAAATAATGTCTGTGTTATAAAATAACAAGTCAGAAAAAAAAAAGATTAGGGACATAAGGAGGAAAAAAGATAACTAGCATTCATATCTCACCTACCACATGCCAAGGAACTGTAGAAACTTTGTTGATATTTATGTAAAACCCTATGATAATTGCTACTGCAACTTAAAATAAAAGTTACATTAAAAAAATAACAATTACGTCAAGGATCCGTGGCTCATGCCAGTAATCCCAGCACTTTGAGAGGCCAAGGCAGGCGGATCAGTTGAGGCCAAGAGTTCTAGACCAACCTGGCCAAAATGGCAAAACCATGACTCTACTAAAAATACAAAAATTAACCAGGTCTGGCAGCACATGCCTGTAATCCCAGCTGCTCAGGAGGCTGAGGCACCAGAATTGCTTGAATCCAGGAGGCAAAGGTTGCAGTGAGCTGAGATTGTGCCACTGCACTCCATCCTGGGCAACAGAGTGAGACTCTGTCTAAAAAATAAAAATAAACAAATAATAACAATTGCTACTGCTTTAATTTCACAATGAATAGTACAGCCTGGTGCCTAGGAACAAACTCTATGACAGACAACCTGGGTTTACAGCTCAGCTCACTGCTAATTAGCCCTAAATGTGGGGGCAAGTTACTCAGCTTCTCCAAGCCTTTGTTTCCTCATATGCAAAATGGGGATACTATTCATTCCTACTTCATAGGCTTACTGTGTTATTTGAGGTAAAAGGGTTAACTCCTGTAAAATGCTTGTAAACGTGCTGTTTAATTTCAATGAATAGTATCTAGGTCAAAAACACTGAATGAGGAGGATGTACAGGAACAGAAATGGCTGGAATACACTCTCAATGATCCAAGAGTCTGGGAGGAAGGAATGCAGTACTTCCAATGCCTGGATTTCTGGATGACTGCAAGTTGACTCCAGAAACTTTTTTTGCATTAGCATCTTTCTAAAATATAGAAATCTAATGTCCTTAATCTCAGACATCTAGCCTCAAAAACTATGAGACAATGCATTTCTGTTGTTCAAGCCATACAGTTTGTGGGTCTTTGTGACAGCAGCCCCAGGAAACTAACACAAAACACACAACGTAAATTTGCACTATCTTTTCTGATATCTTTTCTTTTTTTCTTTTTTTTTTTGAGATGGAGTCTCGCTCTGTCACCCAGGCTAGAGGGCAGCGGTACGGTTTTGGCTCACTGCAAACTCCACCTCCCAGGTTCAAACGATTCTCCTGCCTCAGCCTCCCAAGTAGCTGCGATTACAGGCACTTGCCACCATGCCCAGCTAATTTTTGTATTTTTAGTAGAGACGGGGTTTCACCATGTTGACCAGGCTGGTCTCGAACTCCTGACCTCAGGTGATCAGCCCACCTCGGCCTCCCAAAGTGCTGGGATTGTAGGCGTGAGCCACCGCGCCCAGCAGACTTCTTTTCTAAACGAAGACACAGTACAGAAGTGCTTATAATAACAAGTAACAATTCCCTACCCCATCCCTAGTCCCTCTCAGTTACAATCTAAAGAGCCTTTTAAATTGCTGTTAAATTTCCTTCTTCTTTAAAGCCTTTCCAACTACCTGGAAATGCAGTGTGGGTTTCTCATTTCTCTGATATGAATGTTCCACTTTGCAGCACACGAAACGCCTACGCAATGCATATGCATAATAAATTTTTTTTTTTAGTGTTTGAACAACTCCACGTCAGACTGCTTTGGAAGGACATTGGCTTTATGAAAGTCTGTTTTACATGGAGGTGCTGTGGGCAGCTGAAAATAGCCCAGGCTTCATGGGGGGTCCACTGCCTGCCTACTCTATCTCTAGCCAGGTGACTTCAGTGCCCCACACATGGTTGCCTTATTTTTTTAATGGATGTAGGAAGATAATATCTCAAAATATGAATCTCAGTGCTCTTCTTTTCTTTTTTTTTTTTTTTTTTTTTTGAGACGGAGTCTCGCACTGTTGCCCAGGCTGGAGTGCAGTAGCATGATCTCGGCTCACTGCAACCATCGCCTCCCTGATTCAAGCGATTCTCCTGCCTCAGCCTCCCAAGCAGCTGGGATTACAGGCGCCCGCCACCATGCCTGGCTAACTTTTGTATTTTTAGTAGGGACAAGGTTTCACTATGTTGGCCACACTGGTCTTGAACTCCTGACCTCAAGTGATCCACCCACCTTGACCTCTCAAAGTGCTAGGATTACAGGCATGAGCCACCGCACCCAGCCACTTCTTTTCTTATTTTACTGTGAAATACAAAACATTCACAGTTTAACCACTACCTAAGTTAGAAGACAGAACACTGCCCCTCCTCCAGTAATGTTCCACATCACTCGCCATTAAGGAAATGCAAATTAAGGCCATGATGATCTAACACTACACATGTATCAGAACAGGGGAAAAAAGTGTAATAGCAGCAATAGCAAATGCTGGCAAGGAGGCAGAGAAATTGCACTTCTCACACATTGCTGGTGGAAACGTAAAATGGTGCAGTCACTTTCGAAAATGGTGTGTTGGTGTCTTTTAAAACTAAGCATACACTTCCCATGACACCCAGCAATTGCACTCCTGGGAATTATTTAAGAAGTAAAAATGTGTATACATACAGAAACCTATGCACAAGTACTCATAGTAGCTTTATTTGTAACAGGCAAAAACTGGAGGCAACCGAAATGTCCATCAAAAGGTGCATCCGTACAGTGAAATGCAACTCAGCAACACAAAGGAACAAACTATTCATAAGAACATGTGTCAATCTCAAGCGGATTCTCTGATTGTACAAAGCCAATCTCAGAAGGTCACGCATTACACAATTCCATTTATACAATATTTCCAATGACAAAATTACAGAAGAGGAAAATAGTCTAGTGGTTGTTGCCAGGGTCTAGGGATGGCGGGGAGGGGCTGGAGGGAGGAAACTATGAAGGAGACGCACACGAGGAGCTTTGTGTATGTGTAATCAAATGACACAGAACTAGTTCCATACATTGGACCAATGTCAATTTGTACTATCATTATGCATGATCCAACTATTGGGGAAATTGAGTGACAGGTATGCAGGACATTTATGCACAGTGTTTGCATCTTCCTGTGAATTTATAATTATTTTAAAATACATATATTTTTAATTCTAAAGTAGCCACCACCTAAGTCAGAAGATAGGATAGTGGCCGGGCGCGGTGGCTCACGCTTGTAATCCCAGCACTTTGGGAGGCCGAGGCAGGCGGATCACGAGGTCAGGAGATCGAGACCACGGTGAAATCCCATCTCTACTGAAAAATACAAAAACTTAGCCCGGCGTGGTGGCGGGCGCCTGTAGTCCCAGCTACTCGGAGAGGCTGAGGCAGGAGAATAGCGTGAACCCGGGAGGCGGAGCTTGCAGTGAGCCGAGACTGCGCCACTGCACTCCAGCCTGGGCGACAGAGCGAGACTCCGTCTCAAAAAAAAAAAAAAAAGAGATAGGATAGTGTCTCCTGTCCCACACATTCCTCCCCACTCAAAACCCTCTTCCTTGCCATTGACACCTTGCTTCCTATTATATATTGACCACCTGTCTTCGTCTGTTTATATTGCTACAAAGGAATATCTGAGGCTGGGTGACTTATAAAGAAAAATATTTGGCTCATGGTTCTGCAGGCCGTACAAGAAGCATGGCACCGGCATCTGCTTCTGGTGGGGACCTCAAGCTGCTTCTGCTCATGGCGGAAGGGGAAGGGGAGCCAACATGTGCAGGTCACATGGTGAGAGAGAAGGAGGCAAGACAGAGTGAGCAAGAAGGTGCCAGGCTTTTTTCAACAACCAGTTCTCTCAGGAACTGAGAGTGAGAACTCACTCACTCCCAAGAGAATGGCACCAAGCCATTCATGAGGGATCCAAACACCTCCCACGAGACCCCACCTTCAACACTGGGGATTAAATTTCAACATGAGACTTGGCAGAGCTAAACAAACTGCATCCAAACCATAGCACCACCTACACATGCTTTCCTAAAAATAAATTATTTTTTGCCTAATTTAAACTTTATACAGATGGAAGCAATCATATGAAATCTTTTGACTCTGCCTTTTTTCACTAAACTTTTTCACTAAACAACATAATTGTGAGTTTCATCCATGGTGCGTGTAGCTGTAATTCTGTATTCCATCAAATGAATACACCACAATGAATGCATCCATTGTGTTGCAGATGACTTTTTGGGTTGTTTCTGGTTTGGGGCTATTATGAGCGATGCTATCAGGAGCATTATTGCACCCTGGTGCATCTGTGCATGCAGATTTCCAGAGAATATACCCAGGAAATAAGCTGCAGGCTCCTGGGGTATATTTATTTTCAACTTTACAAGAGAACAATAAATTATTTTCCAAAGGTTTGTACCATTTTTCACCTCCATTGGCTGTGTAGGTAAGTTCTTCTTGCTTTGTTTAGCTTTGAAAGACAGATTTAGCCATTCTGGTGGGTGCATAATTGTGTCTTGTTGTAGCTTTAATTTGCATTTCTCTGATTACTTTTTGGTTGAGCATTGTTTCATTTTGGATTGTCTCTGTTATGAAATGTTGGTTCAAGTTTTTGATCATTCTCTATTGAGTGGCGCATCTTTTCCTTACAGATTTGTAAGAATTCTTGTATATTCTGAACACTAACCCCTAGTCTGTGGCTGTCCTTTTCCTTCATTCCCTGCTCTCCTTTCCCAATTCAGCAGGCATGGCCCTTCCTTTCTTCAGCCAAAGGCTTAGGTAAAAAGAAAACCAGTAATAGGAATATAACCAAAATCGAAATACTGTTTATTTTTATCTCCTAAATAAATTCTTTAAACTATATTAGTTACACTCATGATCATAACAGCTCTATTCACAATAGTCAAAATGTGTCTGCAACCAAAGCACCCATCAATGGATGAATGGATTAACAAAATGTAGTATATCCATCCAATGGAAATATTATTTGCCTTAAAAAGGAAGGACATTCTGATACGTGCTATAATATAGATGAAGCTTGAAGACATTATTATTGCTAAGTAAAACAAACCAGACACACAAAAAATAGCATCTTTGAGCAAAGTCTGTGGGATTCCACTTATATAAGGTACCTAGTCAAATTCACAGAGACAGAAAGTAGAATGGTGGTTGTCAGGGACTAGATGTGGGGAGAATGGGGAGTTAGCATTTAATGGATACAGAATTTCAGATTTGCAAGATGAAAAAAATTCTGGGCGGGGTTCTGTGGCTCACACCTGTAATCCCTGCACTTTGGGAGGCTAAAGCAGGAGGATCATTTGAGTTCAGGAGTTTGAGACCAGCCTAGGCAACATAGGGCATGCACCAGCCTATCTCTACAAAAAATTTAAAAATTAGCTAGGCATGGTGGTGCACACCTGTGGTCCTAGCTACTTGGGAGGCTGAGGTGGGAGGATCACTGGAGCCTGGGAGGTGGGGGCTGCAGTGAGCAGTGATTGTGCTATTGCACTCCAGCCTGGGCAACAGAGTGAGACACTTTCAAAACAAAAAAAATTATCAACATGAATGGTGGTGATGGTTGCACAACATTGTGAATATATTTAATGCTGCTGAACTGTACTTTTAAAAATTGGTAAGACGGGGCCAGGCACAGTGGCTCACACCTGTAATCCCAGCACTTTGAGAGGCCGAGGCGGGCAGATTGCTTGAGACCAGGAGTTCGAGACCAGTCTGACCAACATGGCAAAACCACGTCTCTACTAAAAATACAAAAAATTAGCTGGGCATGGCGACTCACGCCTGTAATCTCAGCTACTCAGGATGGGAGGCTGAGGCACAAGAATCGCTTGAAACTGGGAGGCAGAGATTGCAGTGAGCCAAGATCACACTACCATACTCCAGCCTGGGTGACAGAAAGAGACTCGATCTCAAAAAAAAAATTGATGGTAAATTTTGTCATGTATATTTTATCACAATACAAACTGTATTAGTACAGTCATTTAAAATAACCTTTTATTAATACAGAAAGAAGCAATATGTGTATTTTTAAAATTAGAAAAAATAGGCAACATGCTAAATAAATGAATAAAATGTTTTCATTTCTACCACCCTCACTGTGACACTGAATGTAGAACTTCTGATCCGAAATGAGCCTTCTGCTGTACCTGTTTGATAATCTACCTTATGGTATACATGATCTATACTTTTCTTTTTTTTAAATGGAGTCTCGCTCTGTCGCCCAGGCTGGAGTGCAGTGGTGCGATCTCTGCTCACTGCAAGCCCCGCCTCCCGGGTTCAAGCAATTCTGCCGCCTCAGCCTCCTGAGTAGCTGGGACTACAGGCGCCCACCACCGCACCTGGCTAATTTTTTGTATTTTTTTTTTTTTTTTTTTTTAGTAGAGACGGGGTTTCACCATGTCAGCCAGGATGGTCTCGATCTTCTGACCTCATGATCTG
Source organism: Symphalangus syndactylus (assembly GCF_028878055.3). Taxonomy (NCBI): domain Eukaryota; kingdom Metazoa; phylum Chordata; class Mammalia; order Primates; family Hylobatidae; genus Symphalangus; species Symphalangus syndactylus. The sequence continues at coordinate 22,867,164 of NC_072437.2, read as the reverse complement.
CCCGCCTCGGCCTCCCAATACATTTTTACATTCAATTTTTTCCAGTTGAGCTAAACACATAACAATCGTTTTAAAGCCAAACCTGAGTTTGGCGTTTTGGTGCTTGTTTGTTTTGTTTGTTTGTTTGTTTTTAAAGAGTCAAAAAGCAAGGCTCTAAAGAGGCAGCCTAAAAGATTCATCTTTAAACAAGAACTTGGGGCCGGGCACAGTGGCTCACTCCTGTAATCCTAACACTCTGGGAAGCCGAGACATGCAGATTGCCTGAGCTCAGGAATTCGAGACCAGTATGGGCAACATGGTGAAACTCTGTCTCCACTGAAATACAAAAAACCAGCCGGGTGTGGTGGCAGGCGCCTGTAATCCCAGCTACTCAGGAGGCTGAGGCACAAGAATTGCTTGAACCCAGGAGGCAGAGGTTGCAGTAAGCCGAGATCATACCACTGCACTCCAGTCTGGGCAACAAAGCAAAACTCTGTCTCAAAAAAAAAAAAAGAGCTTGGGAGGAAGTTAGAGCATGCTGGGGAGGAAGAGAAAATGGGAGGAGTTGAGAAGGAAAGAAGGTGGGCCCTCTACTCGTAGAGGAGCAGAAAGTGGCCTCAAGATGGCCTGTACCCTGTCAAGGTGAACACCCTTAGTCTCAGCCCCAGAAAGCAAGCTGGGACCTTGGCTAAAGCCAGCAACTTCATAGCCTTTAGTGAGCACTGCTTGTTGCTGTGCTAATAAACTACAGTGGTTTGCTGTGCCCTGAGTGGACATCCCAGTAGCAGCAGGCAATGTGCCAGGTGACCCCCAGCAAGAGTGACAGCTATCAGCAACTTTAGACTGCACAGCCCATCTGGACTCTCCCATGGCCCAGAATATGTGTGGATATCCCTGAATGTCCCATATTCCTGAGGAAAGTACCACCTGTCACAAAGGGTAGTTTTAAGGATGGAATAACACACCTGAAAGTATCTGGGACAATGGCAATCTCAGCTCTATGGATGTTTATTGTTCTTGTTTTTTTTTTTTTTTTTTTTTTGAGACAGAGTCTTGCTCTGTCACCCAGGCTGGAGTGCAGTGGCGCGATCTTGGCTCACTGCAAGCTCTGCCTCCTAGGTTCACACCCTTCTCCTGCCTCAGCCTCCCAGGTAGCTGGGACTACAGGCGCCTGCCACCACGCCCAGCTAACTTTTTGTATTTTTAGTAGAGACGGGGTTTCACCGTGTTAGCCAGGATGGTCTCGATCTCCTGACCTCATCATCCGCCCCCCTCAGCCTCCCAAAGTGCTAGGATTACAGATGTGAGCCACCATGCCCGGCCTATTGTTCTTGATTTTAAGCAGGCCTATCTCTAACTCCAATTACACAGTAATTTGCATGATCCCATTGTTACCTATGCAATGCATCCTATTTGAAGATAATAGCTTACAAGAGAGGAAAAGCAAACATCATTAACCACATTGCGTGGCTATAAGAAATGAGGTTGATTTTCCTGAGGGATGGTAATCTGACTCTGGAAAGATTCCAAATTCCAAACAGGGGAATTTCCATGCTCTTTTGAGCAAAGGTGATACCCCTGGAAAATCATACAGTCTCCCTGCTTGGAAGACCATCTCTCCTTTAAGTGTGTCAACTTCTGCGACTATTGTTCAGTTTCCTAAGTTTCATGATGTCATTGATCTCATGAATACTATGAGATACTTGTTATTGCCTAAGATGCTTTAAATTAGCTTTATGGTTCTCAGAAATCACTAGACCCACACACAAAAATTCTGTCTGGACTGCAAATTTTCAATGTCCTATTTACATTGAGCAGTTTAACCTCTTCCATTAGCAGGCAATAAATGTCATCAGTTTTTAATGAGTAAATACCAGGTGCATGGCATTGTTACAGGCATTAAGGTGTAACAATGGAGAGATTTGACATGGTCCCTTGACTTCTGGTTCTACTCAGAAACATAAGACACCGGACATGGATGAAGCTGGAAACCATCATTCTCAGCAAACCAACACAAGAACAGAAAACCAAGCACCACATGTTCTAACTCAGAAGTGGGAGCTGAACAATGAGAACACATGGACTCAGGGAGGGGAACATCACACACTGGGGCCTGTCGGCGGGTGGGGGGCTAGGAAAGGGAGAGCATTAGGAGAAATACCTAATGTAGATGATGGGTTGATGGGTGCAGCAAACCACCATGGCATGTGTATAACTATGTAACAAAACTGCACGTTCTGCACATGTACCCCAGAAATTAAAGTATAATTTTTAAAAAAGCAACATAAGACACCTTAACAATGAGAACAATATAGATGTGAGGGAAGTGGCAACTAGAAAAATGCTTAACAATTTTTATAATTAACATAGGCTTTTACAAAGCCAGATTTGGAAGAAAAATACTTTTTATTAATTTTTAATGCTCTTGTAAGCTTTGTTCACATTAACCATGATTTCATTAAGCTTTTATTTTTATATCGCTTTACATTTTACTATGCCATATTCATTAAGTTTTTTGTTTTGTTTTTGAGACAGAGTCTTACTCTGTCACCCAGGCTGAAGTGCACTGGTGTCATCTCCGCTCACCCCAACTTCTGCCTCCCAGGCTTAAGCAATTCTTGTGCCTCAGCCACCTGAGTAGCCGAGATTACAGGTTGTCCCACCACACCGGGCTGATTTCTGTATTTTTAGTAGAGACGAAGTTTCGCCATGTTGGCCAGGCTGGTCTCAAACTCCTGGCCTCAAGTGATTTGCCCACCTCAGCCTCCAAAAGTGCTGGGATTACAGGCGTGAGCCACTGCGCCCAGCCTATATTTGTTACGTTTTAAGAGGAGATGATAAAACCAAAATGAAATGAATAAAAAAAATAGGTATCGTAAATTTTCTTTCAAGGAAAGAATTGTTTCAATAACAGCACTTTTGTTGTGAACCATATATAAAATATTGTTATAATCTGTGCATTACAATAATATTTACTTGTTTAATCATTCAGTGAGAACATTGCTTAAAGAGAGGTAGGCAGGTTATATGATGCCCATTTTATAGAAAAGAAAATGTACTCAAGAGGTCATGTGACTTCTCCCAAATCTTACCATGAGTCATAAAAGCAGAGATTAAGTTTCCTGACTCTCAGGCCTTTGCTGTGCCCACTTCATGCTGTGTTCACTGATTTTAAAACTTGACTACCTCAGTCTGTTTCCAGCTTTTTTTCATAGCTGATCACAGTTTTGCCTTCCACGGCTCAGAAAAGTGTTTTCATTTGTACATGTTCATGCTTTCTCAAAGGATGCCGACATTCATCACAGGACTTCAGACCTGCAAGGGGTCTTTGAGATCTAGTCCACTAGTCTCATTTTATAGGCAAAGAATCTGAGGCCCAGAATGGTTAAGAAGCTCCAAGGGAGGTAGAAAGGCAAATAACGGCATAAAAATGAATCCTATAAGAAAAGGTTAAAGGCACTGAAATCGTTTCCTCCAAATGGCTAATATAATAATGGCCTTTGAGTATTAGAGGATTTATGATTCAAGACAAGGAAGTTTTTTACTCTTCTCTATCTCTACCAAAAACAAAACAAGTGTTTATTAGAGTGAGGAAAAAGAAAAATACTAAATATGGGAAAGAATTTTCTGGCAAGACACAGTGGCTCATACCTGTAATCCCAGCACTTCAGGAGGCCAAGGTGTGAGGATCACTTGAGTCCAGGAGTTCAAGACCACCTGGGCAACATAGGGAGACTGTTCATACAAAAAAAAAAAAGTTAAAATTAGCCAGATATGGTGGCTCATACCTGCAGTCTCAGATACTTGGGAGGCTGAGATGAGGGGATCACTCAAACCTGGGGGGTCAAGACTGCAGTGAGCAGTGATCACACCACTGCACTCCAGCCTGGGTGACAAAGCAAGATCCTGTCTCAAAAAAACAAAAAAAAAAAAAGAATTTTCTGGCAGCCAGGAAGAAACCTACAGAGATTTCTTTTTCATTCATTCTTTCTTCTTGAGATATAATTCACATACCATACAACTCATTTAAAGGACACTTCATGGTTTTTAGTATATTCATAGCTGTGCAACCATAAACATAATCCATTTTAGAACACTTTTATCAATTAAAAAAAACCACACCCTATAGCTATCATTCTCCTGCCCCACCCCCAGCTCCACTAGCCCTAAGCAACCATTTAGTCAACTTTGTCTTTATAGATTTGCCTATTCTAGTTCACATAAATTAAATCATATAATATGTAATCTTTTGTGACTGCCTTCTTTCCCTTAGTGTACTGTTTTTAAAGTTCATCCAATGTTGCCGCATATATATTTCATATTTCTTTTTATTGCTAAATAATATTCCATCATACGCGTGTACCACATTTTATTTATCCATTCCTCAGTTGATGGACATTTGGGTTGTTTGCACTTTTTTTTTTTTTTTTAGAAACAGGGTCTCACTCTGTTGCCCATGCTGGATTGCGGTGGTGCAATCATAGCTCACTGCAACCTTGACCTCCCACGCTCAAGTGATCCTCCCACCTCAGCCTCCCAAGTAGCTGGGACTGCAAGTTCCCTTTTCTCTTGGGTATATGCTGAAGAGCAGAATTGCTGGGTGAAATGGAACTCTGTTTAACTTTTCAAGAAACTGCCAGACTATTTTCCAAATCAGCTGCACCACTTCACATTCCCACCAGTAGTGTAAGAGGGTTCCAATTTCTCCACATACCCACCAACATTATTATTATGACTTTTTGATTATAGCCATTTTAGTTTGTATGAAGTGGTATCTCATTGTAGTTTTGATCTGCATTTCCCTGATGACTAATGTTGGGCATCTTTTTTTTCCCCCCTGAGACAGAGTCTTGCTCTGTCACCCAGGCTGGAGTGCAGTGACACAATCTCAGCTCACTGCAACCTGCAACCTCCACCTCCCGGGTTCAAGCGATTCTCCTGCCTCAGCCTCCTGTGTATGGGCATCTTTTTATGGGCTTATTAGCTATTTGTATATCCTCTTTGGAGAAATGTCTATTCAGATCTTTTGCCCGTGAAAAATTTCTTTTTAAAAGGTTAGGCCAGGTGCGGTGGCTCATGCCTGTAATCCCAGCAATTTGGGAGGCTGAGGCTGGTGGATCACCTGAGGTCTGGAGTTTGAGACCAGCCTGACCAACATGGAGAAACCCCATCTCTACTAAAAATACAAAATTAGCCGGGCATGGTGGCGCAGCACCTGTAATCCCAGCTACTCGGGTGGCTGCAGCAGGAGAATCGCTTGAACCCGGGAGGCAGAGGTTGCGTTGAGCCAAGATCGTGCCATTGCACTCCAGCCTGGGCAACTAGAGTGAAACTCTGTCTCAAAGAAAGAAAGAGAGAGAGAGAGAGGAAGAGGAAAGAAGGAAGGAAGGAAGGAAAGGAAGGAAGGAAGGAAGGAAGGGAGGGAGGGAGGGAGGGAGGGAGGGAGGGAGGGAGGGAGGAAGGAAGGAAGGAGAAGGTTAAGTGCAGATTAGACTCATTATCTGGATTGCTTCATATCTAGTCCTCTCTTACATAAATTATGTAAGTCCTAATTGTATCAATTAGAGTTCTTCTGGCCCTTTCTAGTTCAATGAATCTATAGTTTAAAAGAATTTTCATATCTGAAGTTTGATTTTTGTAGAATACAAGCTGAAGACAAAATGCTACAAAATGTCCCCTCTCCCACAGAGGTGAATTTTTGAGTAAGAGTCTGCAGAGATGCATTTCAGGAAGATCCTTTGTTTCAGGGGCAAGTCCTACAGAACAGAACAGCCTCTCCATATTGGTGCAAAACCTGGCACAGATCGGGGCCAGTGGGCTAATGGGCTTCATTTCCTCTGGCATTTTAGATTGCCTGCCTGAAAAAAAATAAACCTCGCTTTTGTCTGAATTACAACATGATAGGCTGATTCATCTTCAACCCCCACTGAAAGGGTGTAGCTGAGTTGCTTCACGAAATGTATGATGTAGCACGAAAATATGCGTCCCAAGAAAGGCAGTTCAGCAGGGTCTCTGTATAAGAATATGCTCAACCTTGGTGGAAATGCCAACACTTGACTTCCAGACCTTTCCCTTCCTCTCTAAATGAGTTGCTCCATTTATGTGTGAACACTTTAAATTTTTTTTTTTTTTTTTTTGAGACAGGGTCTCTCTATAGCCCAGGCTGGAGTGCAGTGGAGCGATCTTGGTTTACTGCAACCTCTACTTCCCAGGTTCAAGTGATTCTCCTGCTCCAGCCTCCCCAGTAGCTGGGATTACAGGCGCACACCACCACGACAGGCTAATTTTTGAATTTTTACTAGAAACGGGGTTTCGTCATGTTGGCCAGGCTGGTCTCAAACTTCTGGCCTCAAGTGATCCACCTGCTTTGGCCTCCCAAAGTGCGGGGATTACAGGCGCAGGCGTGAGCCACCGCGCCCAGCTAAAAATATTTTTTCAGTTGGATTTTTTCTTTCTTTCTTTTTTTTCCCCCGAGACATGGTCCCTCTCCATTGTCCAGGCTAGAATGCAGTGGGGTAATCATGGCTCACTGCAGCCTCAACCTCCTGGGCTCAAGCGATCCTCCTACCTCAGCCTCCCAAGTACCTGGGACTACAGGTGTGTGCCACCATGCCTGGCTAATTTTTTATTTTTTGTAGAGGCAGGATATTGCTATGTTGCCCAGGCTGATCTCCTGGGCTCAGGCAATCTTCCCACCTTGGCATCCCAAAGTGCTGGCATGAGTCAACATGCCTGGCCCTAAGTTGTATTTTTAAAGCCTGCAGGCTCAACATTAAAAAAATTAAGACTAATGATGTTAAAAAGGAAATAAGTATGTACCTGTTTGTATGTGGGTAGATGTGGTGTTCAGTTTAGGAGTTAGAGTAAAAAGTTATGACTACTTCAGGGGCACCTAAAGGCACCACAGTTAATCACTTGAACACAATATAAGCTCATTGAATATTTTAAGAAATAAGGACAAACATTTTTCTTCCTTTTCCTTTTTTTTTTTTTTTTTTTTGACAGAGTCTTGCCCTGTCACCCAGGCTGGAGTGCAATGGTGTGATCTCAGCTCACTGCAACCTCCGCCTCCCAGGTTCAAGCAATTCTCCTGCCTCAGCCTCTCAAGTAGCTGGGATTACAGGTGCACGCCACGACACGAGGCTAATTATTTGTATCTTTAGTAGAGATGGGGTTTCACCATGTAGGCCAGGCTGGTCTCGAACTCCTGACCTCGTGATCCACCCACCTCAGCCTCCCAAAGTGCTGGGATTACAGGCGTGAGCCACTGCGTCCAGCCCCCTTTCTCTTCTTTTAAACAAAAAACAATGTACATTATTATCCATCACTAACACGGATACCACTGCCCTTAATAGTATAATAGAATTAAAAGAAATGTCCTGGGCCCAGCCTGGTAGCTCACACCTGTAATCCCAGCACTTTGGGAGGCCAAGGCGGGTGGACCACCTGAGGTCAGGAGTTCGAGACCAGCCTGACCAACATGGTGAAACCCCGTCTCTACTAAAAATACAAATATTAGCCAGGCGTGGTGGCAGGTGCCTGTAATCCCAGCTACTGGGGAGGCTGAGGCAGAAGAATCACTTGAAACTGAGAGGCAGAGGCTGCAGTGAGCCAAGATCATGCCACTGCACTCCAGCCTGGATGACAGAGTGAGACTCCAAAAAAGAAACAAAGAAAGAAAGAAACCTAAAATAATGTTAACTGAAGGACAACATATTAACATATCTAAATGATCATCAGAGGGTGGACATTTTAGAAGAAGAAAAAAAAACAGACCATGGGGTTTTCCGATTATCCAAGATTCTCACAGCCCATCTATGGCTACATGAAGTGAAATGAATAAAAGGCAAATAAGGCCATTCATATGGTTTGGCTGTGTCCCCACCCAAATCACATCTTGAATTGTAACTCCCACAATTCCCATGTGTCATGGGAGGAACCTGGTAGGAGGTAATTGAATCATGGGGGCAGGTCTTTCCTGTGCTTTCTCATGATAGTGAATCAGTCTCATGAGATCTGATGGTTTTAAAAAAGTTTCCTGGTCGGGTGCCGTGGCTTACGCCTGTAATCCCAGCACTTCGGGAGGCCAAGGCAGGGGGATCACCAAATCAGGAATTCAAGACCAGCCTGGTCAACATGGTGAAACCCCATCTCTACTAAAAGTACAAAAATTAGGCCAGATGTGGTGGCTTATGCCTGTAATCCCAGCACTTTGGGAGGCTGAGGCAGGTGGATCACCAAATCAGTAGTTCAAGACCAGCCTGGCCAACATGGTGACACCCCATCTCTACTAAATATACAAAATAGCTGGGCATAGTGACACACACCTGTAATCCCAGCTACTCAGGAGGCTGAGGCAGGAGAATCGCTTGAACCCGGGAGGTGGAGGTTGCAGTGAGCCAGGATCGCATCACTGCACTCCAGCCTGGGCGACAGAGTGAGACTCAGTCTCCAAAAAAAAAAAAAAATACAAAAATTAGCCAGGCGTGGTGGCATGTGCCTGTAATCCCAGTTACATGGGAGGCTGAGGCAGAATTGCTTGAACCCGGGAGGAGGAGGTTGCAGTTAGCCGAAATCGCGCCACTGCACTCCAGCCTGGGCGACAGAGCAAGAGTTTGTCTCAGGAAAAAAAAAAAAAAAAGTATCCCTGCACAAGCTCTCTTCTCCTGTCTGCCACCATGTAAGATGTACCTTTCACCTTCCGCCAAGTTTGTGAGGCCTCCCCAGCCATGTGGGACTGTAAGCCCAACAAACCTCTTCCTTTTGTAAATTGCCCAGTCTTGGGTATGTCTTTATCATCACCGTGAAAACGGACTAATAAAGCCACAGTGCAAAATATCCACCATAGTGCTCTCTATATGTGACTTTCTAGCCTACCCTTATCCACCACGGTGATTCCTATTCAGTATTCCACTGGTTGTGCCTGCTGATGAAGAAATCAATATATATTCCCCTAAATCCTGTCTTTGGTGTAGGTTTGGAATGCCCAAGGATCAGCCAGTGCAGTCAGGTCTGCTGGCACCTTCCAAAAAACCAAGTGGATATGGTTTGCCTGTGTCCCCACCCAAATTTCATCTTGAATTGTAGCTCCTATAATTCCCGTCTGTTGTGAGAGGAACCTGGTAGGAGATAATTGAATCATGGGGGTGGTTTCCCTCATACTGTTCTTGTGGTAGTGAATAAGCCTCACGAGATCTGACGATTTTATAAGAGGTTTCCGCTTTCACTTGGTTCTCATTGTCTCTTGCCTGCCACCATGTAAGATGTACCTTTTGCTTTCCACCATGATTATGAGGCCTCCCCAGCCACATGGAACTGTGAGTCCATTAAATCTCTTTTCTTTATAAATTACCCAATCTCAGGTATGTCTTTTTTTTTATTTTTTTTTTTTTTTTTGAGACCAAGTCTCGCTATGTCACCCAAGCTGGAGTACAGTGGCACAATCTTGGCTCACTGCAACCTCCACCTGCTGGTTTCAGTGATTCTCCTGCCTTAGCCTCCCAAGTAGCCAGGACTACAGGCACCCACGACCATGCCCAGCTAATTTTTCTATTTTTAGTAGAGACAGGGTTTTGCCATGTTGGCCAGGGTGGTCTCAAACTCCTGACCTCAGCCTCCCAAAGTGCTAGGATTACAGGCATGAGCCACCATGCCCAGCCACGGTCTTTATCAGCAGCATGAAAACAGACTAATGCACCAAGCAACTGGTCAATGTCATAGGCACTAGAGAAACTCCTAGGATTTGTTCTTTTAAAATGTTCTTCAGGACGGGCACAATGGCTCACCCCTATAATCCCAGCACTTTGGGAGGGCAAGGTGCTTCCAGCTCACTTGAGGCCAGGAGTTCAAGACCAGCCTGGGCAACACAGTGAGACCCTCCCCCAATGCACCCCCGACCCAACGTCTACAAACATTTTTTTAGAACATTAACCAGGTATGGTGGGGCATGCAGTGAGCCATGATCGCATCACTGGACTCCAGGGTGGGTAACAGTGCAAGACTGTCCCTAAAAAAAACTTAAAAATAAACAAATATATAACTAAATAAAATGTTCTTCATACATTTTGCAGTAACCTTGTAACGTTCAATCACTGATTCTAAATCTATGTAAATTCCGGTATCAGACCCTTGGTAAGATGCTTGAGCAAAATGCCATGAAGACACCTGCCCACAAGCCAAAATGTTAGAAGTCAGGTGCAGTAGCGAGCTCCTGCAGTCCTGACCACTTGGGAGGCTGAGGCAGAAGGATCTCTTGAGCCCATAGTTCGAGACCAGCCTGGGCAACATAATGAGACCCCTGTCTCAAAAAAAAAAAAAAAAAAAAAGAACCAGTGACATAGGATGAGGACGAAGAAGCAAGGAATAGTGCTGAAGAACTTTCAGGATATGTGGGGTGACACTAGAAAGTGCTTAGACATCACACGTTACCAAGAAAGAAATGTGACCTATAGAAAGGAGTCTGCAGATGTCCTATGAAACAATTTAAAAATCAAAAACAGGCCGGGCGCAGTGGCTCACGCCTGTAATCCCAGCACTTTGGGAGGCCAAGGTGGGCGGATCACGAGGTCAGGAGATCGAGACTATCCTGGCTAACACGGTGAAACCCCGCCTCTACTAAAAATATAAAAATTAGCTGAGCATGTGGCACATGCCTGTAATCCCAGCTACTTGGGAGGCTGAGGCAGAAGAATCGCTTGAACCTGAGGGGCAGAGGTTGCAGTGAGCCGAGATCACACCAACCTGGGCAACAGAGAGAGACTCTGTATCAAAAAATAAATAAATAAATAAATAATAAAAATAAAAAACATGGAGTTTGGCTTTAATTAATGATCTGAATTAACAAAAACAACAAAATGCTAGGCCAGCGCAGGGGCTCATGCCTGTAATCCCAGCACTTTGGGAGGCCAAGGCGGATAGATCACTTGAGGTCATGAGTTCAAGACCAGCCTGGCCAACGTGGTGAAATCCCATCTGTACTAAAATACAAAAATTATTCGGGCATGGTGGTGGGCACCTGTAATCCCAGCTACTTGGGAAGCTGAGGCAGGAGAATTTCTTGAACCCGGGAGGTGGAGGTTGCAGTGAGCCGAGATCACGCCACTGCACTCCAGCCTGGGCAACAGAGTGAGACTCTGTCTCAAAAAAAAAAAAAGGCTAAATGTACAAAGCTAGGTCACTGAGAACCACAAGAATACAGGGCAAAATTGATGTTAATCTGTCATATAATAATTTAATTACATCCCATAAATATCTACAATTTTTTATTGTTTATTTCTTGAGACAAGGTCTCACTCTATTGCCCAGGCTGGAGTGCAGTGGTGCAATCACAGCTCACTGCAGCTTCAACCTCCCCAGGCTCAGATGATCCTCCCACCTCAGCTTCCTAAGTAGCTGGGACTACAGATGTGCACCGCCACACGCACCTAATATTTGCATTTTTCATAGAGATGGGGTTTTGCCATGTTGCCAAGACTGGTCTTGAACTCCTGAGCTCAAATGATCCTCCCACCTAGGCCTCCCAAAGTGCTGGGATTACAGGCATGAGCCACCCCCGCCCAGCCAATATTTATAATTATTACATGTCAACTAAAATAAAAGAAAAAGTAATTTAATTACAAACCCAGTTCACATACATGTATGTAATATGGAATTTCCTGTTGTTTCTATACAAATTTATCTTTGTCTGTTTGAGAGATCAATTTCTCTTTTCAGTATTGAGTAGTGAATAGAATCAAAATCTGTAGGTAAAGAAGCTACTCAGACAGTTTCAAAACTGAATTTGATGACACATTTGTACCTAATCTGAGTGGCCCCCAGCAACATGGGTTTTGAGTTCTCAAAGGCCAATAGATAGCTCCCTTTCCTTTCCACAGCTTTGGGAGCTTGGGCTACCCTGTAACGTCTAAATGCCTGTGCAGTGTGGGCCCATGAAGCTGGCAGGGTGGGCAGTAGAAACGCCCACCAGCAGGAGCCAGCTGACCTCCTGCATGTCACAATAGCAGCCAGGTGTCTCCACAGTGACGTCTCTGAGCCAGGAGGGAAGAACTGTGGGATTGATACATCCCACAACTGGAGCAGCCTTAGTGCCGGGAACAGCTCTGACCACAGTAAGTCATCCCAAAACCTCACAGCCAGATGAAACCATTGAAGAATTTCATCTGCACCAAGGAACAATTTAGCGTGATACTGGAGGGAAAGAGTTTCCCTGTGAGATCCAGGAGGTCCCTTTAGCTCGTCTCCTGACATCACCACAGTCATACCCAAGAGGAAGGAAAGGTCAGAGACAATGATTTGGAGAACATTCTACACAAAAACCAAGTATGAGACAATGACGATTTCATGACGGCTCACTGTTCTTTGGTATCGTGCCTTACGTGAGCTGGGGACTAACTCCGTATCCTTAAGGAGGCATCACTTGATTAGAGTTGCCCAAAAGAATGTGGGTTATTATCCTAAAGGTCTGTGTAGCTATCCTGAAACAGTCAGAAATGAGTTTTTATCTCACTTAGGTGGTTCCGGGGAGAAGCCTTTCCAGGACCCATGTGTAGGCACAGCTGTTTTCCCTGATTGGGATCCTTGCGGCACTCAAGTGAGTCTAGAATTATCAGATTTTGTTCTGTCTCTGTTCACTGTGAATTCTATTCTTTATTTCCTTTAAAACAAAAAGCTCCTGCTATTTTCTTCTATAATTATGATGTTTGTTTCTTGATCATTTTACCTTCTGTTCACCAATTAATTGAAATCCAACCCATCAGGATTATCTACCCTGCTTTCCTGTAGGGAAAATAAAAAGCGCTTAGAAGCAGTCTGATTTTCACTGCCTTTAATTTCTCAAATCTCAAGATGTTCCGTTCAAAATCTTTAGTCTCTATTTTGTCTTCTGTACATTATGGTTGTATTCCCTCAGAGGCCGAGTATATTTTATCTTAGTTTTTAGAGATCACTAAAGTCAAGTAAATGAAGGAAAACAGAATTCATTTTCATTATGGGAAAACAAAATCAATCCCTAGGTAGTCAAAAGATTACTTACTTAAGGAACCACCTGGTTAACTTCTTCTCCTAGAACTTAATCCCCTAACTAGGGGTAAAAAAGGCTCAATGTCATCTTATAAAGTATTAGATACCAGGGACTTGTCAAATGGGAATGCCTTTATTATAGAATGTTTAACTTAGAACTTCCTAAACAGTTTTGCTTTCTTCCGTCATTTGTCTGTGATGGAACCTCAAAGACACTAACTAGTATGCGAGACAGATTTGTGTTGGAACATTGTGTTAGCTTTCCAGCAGAGTTAAAATTCTGGAATGTAGTTATAAACCTCCAAATGAAAAATACCTGCTGGGCACAGTGGCTCACACCTATAATCCCAGCACTTTGGGAGGCTGAGGTGGGAGGATCACTTGAGCCTAGGAGTTTAAGGTCAGCCTGGGCAACATAGTGAGACCCTGTCTCTACAAAATATAGAAAAAAGTACCCAGTTATGGCGGAATGCATCTGTAATTCCAGGGACTCAGGAGGCTGAGGTGAGAGGATTCCTTGAGCTGGGGAGGTCAAGACTGCAGTGAGCCATGACTGTGCCACTGCACTCCAGCCTGGGTGACAGAGTGGGACCCTATCACAAAAAAAAAAAAAGAAAAATACCTAAGTGGCCAAATACCTTATAAAGTTCACGCATACTACTCTATAGGAAATATCCTCAGCTGTCTTCTCTGTGCCTGGTTCATGTGCTCTTGTGCCTAGTTCATACGTGCTTGGTCATCTGCCTTCCAAAGCACACAGCAAATCAGATGATGAGAGCAGCTGACAAGTAGAGACAGTTGTCATTTTATGTTGGCAGCTACAATAAATGACACTGTCTGATGGAGAAAATGAGCGGGGAAAACACTTCCAAAACACAGGCAGAAATATAAGAGTTGAAATCCCAGAGTTCCAGACAATTTCACTTCAGGGCAAGCAAGCCTAAGTGGCCTCTGTATCCACCACTCTATTACAACCCAGTGACATAACCGACTTGATGGTCCTCAGATGCCGGAGCTGGGAGGATCCCCTAGGGCGCTGTCCAACTCGCCCCAATTTACAGATGAGGAAACAGAGGTCTCGGGAAGCATTGAGAGCCCAGTCCAGGATCACAGCTAGTTAAAGGGGAAGCTGCAACTACAGTCAGGATCCCCTGACCCCAACGGCCAACCTCTATCATATACACCCCACTCTGGAAAGGTGAAAAATAATTCAGCGTTTTGGCCGGGCATGGTGGCTCATGCCTGTAATCCCAGCACTTTGGGAGGCCGAGGCAGGCAGATCACAAGGTCAGGAGACTGAGACCTTCCTGGCTTAACACGCTGAAACCCCATCTCTACTAAAAATACAAAAAATTAGCCAGGCGTGGTGGAGGGCACCTGTGGTCCCAGCTACTCGGGAGGCTGAGGCGAGAGAATGGCATGAACCCGGGAGGTGGAGCTTGCAGTGAGCCGAGATCGCGCCACTGCACTCCAGCCTAGGCGACAGTGTGAGACTCTGTCTCAAAAAATAAAATAAAATAAAAATTAATAATAATTCAGTGTTTCAAAAGGTTTCAAAAGGCCAGTAAGGAATTAATATATGTTTAAAGAATTTTCTTGACAAAATGGTTGAAGGCTCATTGGTTACATATGACAATTAAATGAGATAAAGCATAGAAGGTTATCCCTCAAACACAGAAATAAATAAAAATGTTGTCAGTTATTATTATAACTTAAAAATCTGATACATAAAAAAGTGCTTTTTTATAGAAGTCAGAAGAAAGTAGGTTGAGCATTTTTAATACTAATCTTTTAAATACCTTTGCTCTGCCAGGAAATTAATTTTCATAAAGCAATACATTGTTGGATCTCACCCTGAGGAAGATCTTCCCCGGGCACCCTATTTTAACAGTACCCCATCACCTCTAGCTCTTTACTTTGATTTTGTATGCTTTATAACCTATTACCATATGAAACTAAAGATATGTATAAAATCTTTTCTCTAAAGCTTCTCCTAAAGTTCACAGCTAAAATACTGTGATTTTCTTCTGGTTTTTAAATAGTCCTCTTGTTAGAAAAGATTTAGCCCTTATCCTCAATCTCGCAGCCACTAAATAGTCAATTCACACAAGCCAAGTGATTTGTAGAATAGGAGTCTCTGCAAACTGAGTCCAACCAGCTTGAATAATAACATCATAACATAATGGGATCCCTTTATAGTGGTAGTGTCCGGGTCCAAATACCAAAATTCCTATTTTGAGCTGTATTAAGATTTTCTAAATGTAGCTATGTTTCAAGAGAAGCTTGGTCTATGGATAGCTGAAGCCGTGTAAAACAAGCATTCTTATCACATGGGTCCAATATCACTGATTCTACATGGCAGATAGACCTTAAAATGCATTCCTACTTTTCCCACTCCCTCCCACATTCTTTAAAAGGGTAGGGTTTATTATCTCTCTGAATACTCAAATGAAAACTTAAGTGTATAAACAAAACTAGACAAATCCTTAGATTAAGATGGGAGGAAGATGGTCTTTTGACCTCTGAATATAAGTTTGATCTAACATCTTTTTTTTTTTTTTTTTTTTTTTGAGACAGAGTCTCATTTTGTTGCCCAGGCTGGAGTGCAGTGGCGTGATCTCAGCTCACTGCAGCCTCCACCTCCCGGGTTCAAGTGATTCTCCCACCTCAGCCTCCTGAGTAGCTGGGACTAAAGGCCTGCGCCACCACACCTGGCTAATTTTTTTTTGTATTTTTCGTAGAGACAGGGTTTCACCATGTTGGCCAGGCTGGTCTCGAACTCCTGACCTCAGGTGATCCACCTACCTCCCAAAGTCCTGGGATTACAGGCATGAGCCACCGCACTCAGCCTGATCTAAGTTCTTTAAATGATCACTCCATATTGTTAAACAATGTTTCTAAGTGAGAGGTAGAGAATTATATTAGATGGTAGGAGGCCTGAAAGGTTGAAGACAATTTAGAGAAAACTAGTTATTTCCTTGGCACAAAGTAAATCCTACTACTCCTGAAGTATAAGAAAAAATAAAAATAAAAATAATAAAAATAAACAATTCTTTGATCAAATAATTTTTTTAATTGACTTGTTCTGATCATTAGTGCCTACTTGTTCAGCCCACTATCCTTACATGCATTAGTGGATTCCTTCTCTTTTTTATCTCTGAAGATTCCAGAAGTAGATCAGTGGATTCCTTAAATGTTAAAGAAACCCTGTCTTCTGTAGTCCCACCTACTCTAGAGGCTGAGACAGGAGAATCGCTTGAACCCAGGAGGTGGAGATTGCAGTGAGCCGAGATCACGCCACTGCACTCCAGCCTGGGTGACAGAGTGAGACAGAATGACTCTGTCTCAGAAAAAAAAGTAAAGAAAGAAACCCTTGCAATTAGAGAGAAAAAGAGAATTAGAACTTAAAGTGACCAATGTTAAATATACTATTATATTTGGACTATATATAAACTAGAAACCTCCAGGGCCTGGCCTCACGTGGAGTTGTCTTGCAGCTGGTTGCTTGGCTCTCTTCTGTCTTCCCAACCTGATGTCATCCACTTCCACAACTTTAAATGCCATGAAAGTGACGGCTTGCCATTTCCAGCCCTGCCCTCTTCCTGGGCTCCATTGTCCCTCTATCCTCAACCATGTGGCTGTTTCCTGGGTACCACAAAAGTGCCACGAAGGAAACCCAGCTCTTCTCTCCAGACCTTACCCCAAACACCTCCTTCTCATCTTAATAACACCGTCAGTTGCTCAGTCACAAAACTTGGGCATTCTTGATCTCTCCCGACCTCACTCCCACCATCGGGGGAGGACTCACCAAGAAACTCCAGAAGCTTAAGTGTCAGGGACTCTCCTTTGCTCAGGACCCTCTATCTCATTTTGTGTTATCCCATTGCAGGGTCCTCTATCTCATTTTGTGTTTAGTTTTTATTTTTTCTTATAGAAGGCCCTCAAACTGTATGATTTAGGCCTCACAAACCTTGGATCGGCCTCTGCACCCTCTGTCCAGCTCATTTCCAAAAGAAAACTATCTCAAAAAATAAAAATAAAAAAGGAAAGAGAAAAGAAAACCATCTAAAACCGACCACCGTGAACACTGTTGATTGCTACCACCTCAGTCCAAGCCCCATCCCACCCCACCCCATACTGCAGCCAAGATGATCTTTGAAAGTTGAAAGCTTTTCAGGTCAGATCTCTTTCTTAACCCTCCACTGGATTCCCCTTTCCCCTAGAACAAGTCACACTACAAGAGGTAGGATACGGTGGCTCACACCTGTAACCCCAGCACTTTGGGAGGCTGAGGTGGATGGATCACCTGAGGTCAGGAGTTCAAGACCAGCCTGGCCAACATGGTGAAACCCCATCTCTACTAAAAATACAAAAATTAGCCAGATGTGGTGGCGGGCACCTGTAGTCCCAGCTACTCGGGAGGCTGAGGCAGGAGAATTGCTTGAACCTAGGGGGCAGAGGTTGAAGTGAGCCAAGATCACGCCACTGCACTCCAGCCTGGGTGACACAGCAAGACTGTGTCTCAAAAAAAAAAAAAAAAAAAAGAGAGAGAACAAGTCACACTACAGAACTATCACAGAGTGCCCTGGGTGATCTGGCCTCTGCTGGACTCCCAACCCTCTCAGCTTTAGCTATCCCCTTCTTTCCTTCCTGGAATACCCCGACTTGTTTTTGCCTCTGTCCTTCGTATTGTCACCTCTGCTTGAGAGAGTCTCCTCCATTTCTTCATTTGCCTCATCTTTCATTGTCACCTCCTCTCAAAAGAGTGTCCCAGCAGGGCACAGTAGCTCACACCTATAATCCCAGCACTTTAGGAGGCCGAGACCAGTGGATCACAAAGTCAGGAGTTCAAGACCAGCCTGGCCAACATGGTGAAACCCCGTCTCTACTAAAATACAAAAAAAAATTAACCAGGTGTGGTGGCGGGCGCCTGTAGTCCCAGCTACTCAGGAGGCTGAAACAGGACAATTGCTTGAACCTGGGAGGTGGAGGTTGCAGTGAGCCTAGATAGCGCCACTGCACTTCAACCTGGGTGACAGAGTGAGACTCTGTCTCAAAGGAAAAAAAAAAAAAAAGACTGTGTCCCTAGGGTATGACCCCACCCCCAATCCAGTCATTCGTGATCCCATTATCTTCTTTTTTCACCTATAACTATATGCAAGTATCTTATCAGTTTACTTGTTTATTATCTGAATTCTTTCTTTTTTTTTTTTTTTTTTTTTTGAGACAGAGTCTCGCTCTGTCGCCCGGGCTGGAGTGCAGTGGCGCAATCTCGGCTCACTGCAAGCTCCGCCTCCCGGGTTCACGCCATTCTCCTGCCTCAGCCTCCGAGTAGCTGGGACTACAGGCGCCCGCCACCGCGCCCGGCTAATTTTTTGTATTTTTTAGTAGAGACGGGGTTTCACCGTGGTCTCGATCTCCTGACCTCGTGATCCGCCCGCCTCGGCCTCCCAAAGTGCTGGGATTACAAGCGTGAGCCACCGCGCCCGGCCTATCTGAATTCTTTCAAAAGAGCTAATCTCCCTGAAGGTGAGAACCCTGTCCACATGCTCACCATAGAATCCCCACAGCCTAGCAGCACCTCCCACAGAGGGGTGCCTAATATTTTTCTAAACAAATGAATGAAGGAAATGTTCATTAAACAAATACTACTGCAGTTAAATGTGGCATCAAGCAGTACTACACATAGGGTGCATGGAATTGAAGCCTATGAACCATTATAAGGTCCCTTTCATTTGTTCCTCATTAACTGTGGATGACTAAAAATCCATTCTGCCAATAGCTCCAACTATGAGATGTGGATTGATGTCACAATTCAGACTCCATGATGTATGTCCTCATAATGCAGGAGGTGAAATGTGTATGTCATGTGTCCAAATTGTAAGACACTTGCTGTAAGTAGCAAAAAGATGGGAAGGAAAATCTACAGGCCAAATCATATCTGAATCTCCCCATTCTCTCTCTCCACAAATATTGGTTTAGGAATTCTCCGAGGTTTGAAGGTTATGAATGGTTATCATTCAAGGATTCAGAACTGAGGTAAAAATACTGTGAATGATAAGGAAAAAAAAATCACTAATTGAAGTCTAAATCAATATCCTTCAGCTCTCTGAGGAAATGTATTTTTAATATAATAGCTTTATCGAGATATTCATACACCATAAAGTTCAAACTTTTACTTTTTTATTTTATTTATTTGGTTTTTTTTTTTTTTTTTTTTTTTTTGAGATGGAGTTTCACTCTTGTCACCCAGGCTGGAGTGCAATGGCATGATCTCGACTCACTGCAACCTCCACCTCCTGGGTTCAAGCAATTCTCCTGCCTCAGCCTCTTGAGTAGCTGGGATTACAGTCACGCACCACTATGCCCAGCTAATTTTTGTATTTTCAGTAGAGACAGAGTTTCACCATGTTGGCCAGGCTGGTCTCGAACTCCTGACCTCAGGTGATCCACCTGCCTGAGCCTCCCAAAGTGCTGGGATTACAAGCATGAGCCACCGCACCCAGCATGAAGTTCAACGTTTTAAACGGTACAATGGAGTGTTTAGTATATTCAGTGGGTTGCACATTCATCACTATCACTCTTTCCTCACCCTAAAAGAAAACTCCATACCTACTAGCACTCACTGATTCCCCTACCCACCCCATGCCCAGGCACATGGCGAGCACCAATCTACTGTCTATGGATGTGCTGATTCTGGACATTTCCCATAAGTGGGACCAAAAAAATGTGTGGTCTTTGTGTCTGATTTCTTTCAGGCAGTCTAATGAGTTTAAGGTTCACTCATGTTGTTACATGTATCATTACTTTATTCTTTTATTGCCAAGTAATATTTCCTTGTATAGTTAGATGACATTTTGTTTATCCATTCACCAGTGGATGGACAGTTGAATTGTTTCCACTTTTTGGCTATGGTGAATAATGTTGCCATGAACATTCATGTACAAGTTTTTGTGTCGACATATGTTGTCTTTTCTCTTGCATGTATACCTAGGAGTGAAATTACTGAGTCAAATGGTAACTCAGGCTGGAGTGCAATGGCACGATCTTGGCTCACCACAACCTCCGCCTCCCAGGTTCAAGTGATTCTCATGCCTTAGCCTCTCGAGTAACTGGAATTACAGGCGTGCGTCACCACACCCAGCTTATTCAGACTGTTTTCCAAATTGGCTGTAACATTTTATGTTCGTATTAGCAGAGTATGAGCGTTTGAATTTCTCCACATTCTTGTCAACAATTGCTATTGCCTTTTTTATTAAAACCATTCTATTGGGTATGAAGTGGTATCTTATATTGTGGTTTTGATTTGCATTTCCCTAATGATGAATGATGTTGCACATCTTTTCATGTGCTTATTGGCCATTTGTATATTTTCTTTGGAGAAACGTCTATTCAAATGTTTTACCCATTTTTTTAATTGGGTTGTCTTTCTTTAATTGAGAGTAGGGCTTTTTAAATATTCTGAATATAAGTCCCTTATAAGACATATGATTTGTGGCCAGGCGCAGTGGCTCATGCCTGTAATCCCAGCACTTTGGGAGACCAAAGTGAGTGGATCACTTGAGGTCAGGAGTCCGAGACCAGGCTGGCCAACATGGCGAAACCCCATCTCTACTAAAAATACAAAAATTAGCTGGGCGTGGGGGCACACACCTGTAATCCCAGCTAATCTGGAAGCTGAGGCAGGAGAATCGCTTGAACCTGGGAGGTGGAGGCTGCAGTGAGCTGAGATCATGCCAATGCATTCCAGCCTGGGTGACAGAGTGAGACTTTGTCTCAAAAAAATACATATTATTTGCACATATTTACTCTCATTCTGTGGGTTGTCTTTTCACTTTCTTGATGGTGTCCTTAAAAGCACAAAGGTTATAATTTTGTGAGGTTCAATGTATCCATTTTTCTCTTCTGCCTTTTGTGATTTTGATGTCATAGCTAAAAAATGATTGCCTACCCCAAAGCGATGAAGATTTAGTCCTATATTTTCTTGTAATAATTTTATAGTTTTAGCTCTTACATTTAGTCTATGATCCATTTTGAAGTTTTTATGATGTGAAGTATGGGTCCAGCTTCATTCTAATGCATGTGGATATCAAGTTGTACTGGCAACAATCTTTCCACAGTGAACAGTCATGGCTGCTATATTAGCCAGGGTCCTCAAGAGAAAATGAACCAATAAGAAATAGATAGGATGGGCACAGTGGCTCACACCTGTAATCCCAGCATTTTGGGGGGCCCAGGCAGGCAGATGACTTGAGGTCAGGAGTTCGAGACCAGCCTGGCCAACACGGTGAAACCCCTGTCTCTATTAAAAATACAAAAAATTAGGTGGGTATGGTGAGGCACATCTGTAGTCCCAGCTACTCAGGAGGCTGAGGCACAAGAATCACTTGAGCCTGGGAGGCAGAGGTTGCAGTGAGCCAAGATTGCGTCACTGCACTCCAGCCTGGGTGACAGAGTGAAACTGTCTCAAAAAAAAAAAAAAAAAAAAAAGATAGAGATTTATTTTAAGGAATCTGCTACATAATTATGAGAGATGGCAAGTTCAAACCCTGCAGGGCAGGCTAGCAGGCTGGAAATTCAGGTTTGAGTTGATGTTGCAGTCTTGAATTTGAAATCTGAAGGGCAAACCAGCAGGTGGAGATTCAGGTAGGGTTTCTGTGATGTGGTCTTGTAGCAGAACAGTTTCTTCCCCCAGAAACCTCCATCTTTGCTATTAAGGCCTTCAACTGATTAGATGAAGCCCACCCACTGTGTGGAGGGTAATTTGCTTTAGTTAAAGTCAACTGATTATAAATGCTAAATTGTATCCACAGATACTTTCCCAGCAACATCTAGACTGCCGTTTCACCAAACAACAGGGCTCCAACAGCCTAGCCAAGCTGAAACATAAAATTAACCATCACAGTACCTTTGTCAAAAATCAATCTGACAACACATGTAAGGTTTATTTCTGGAGTCACTATTCAATTCCATTGATCTACATGTCTGTCCTTATGCCAGTAACACAGTGTCTTAATTATTGTAGCTTTTTTTTTTTTTTGAGATGGAGTCTAGCTCTGTCACCAGGCTAAAGTGCAGTGGTGGAATCTCAGCTCACTGCAACCTCCACCTCCCAGGTTCAAGTGATTCCCCTGCCTCAGCCTCCCAAGTAGTTAGGACTACAGACACGCACCCTCACGCCTGGCTAATTTTTTGTATTTTAGTAGAGACGGGGTTTCACCATGTTGGCCAGGATGGTCTCGATCTCCTGACCTCATGATCCGCCTGCCTCAGCCTCCCAAAGTGCTGGGATTATAGGTGTGAGCCACTGCGCCCAGCCATTATTATAGCTTTATAGTAAGCCTCGAATTCAGCAACTGTTAATCCTTCGAATTTTGTTTCTTTCGACTGCTTTGGCTACTCAGAGTCTCTTGCAACTCTAGATTAATTTTTAGAATCAGTTTGTCCAATTTACACTCCTACCAACAGTGTAAAAGCATTCCTATTTCTCCACAGCCTCGCCAGCATCTGTTGTTTCCTGACTTTTTAATGATCACCATTCTAACTGGCATGAGATGGTATCTCATTGTGGTTTTGATTTGCATTTCTCTAATGACCGGTGAGGATGAGCTTTTTTTCATGTTTGTTGGCAACATAAATGTCTTCTTTTGAGAAGTGTCTGTTCATATCTTTTGCCCACTTTTTGATGGAGTTGTTTTCTTCTTGTAAATTTGTTTAAGTTATTTGTAGATTCTGGACATTAGCCCTTTGTCAGATGGATAGATTGCAAAAATTTTCTCCCATTCTGTAGGCTGCCTCTTCATTCTGCTGACAGTTTCTTTTGCTGTACAGGAGCTCTTTAGTTTAATTAGATCCTATTTGTCAATTTTGGCTTTTGTTGCAATTGCTTTTGGTGTTTTAGTCATGAAGTCTTTGCCCATGCCTATGTCCTAAATGATATTGCCTAGGTTTTCTTCTAGGGTTTTCATGATTTTAGGTTTTACATTTAAATCTTTAATCCATCTTGAGTTAATTTTTGTATAAGGTGTAAGGAATGGGTCCAGTTTGTGTTTTCTGCATATGACTTGCCAGTTTTCCCAGGACCATTTTTTTTTTTTTTTTTTTTTTTTTTTAAATGAGTCTCACTCTGTCACCCAGGCTGGAGTGCAGTGGCACGATCTCGGCTCACTGCAAGCTCCGCCTCCTGGGTTCATGCCATTCTCCTGCCTCAGCCTCCCGAGTAGCTGGGACTATAGGCACCTGCCACCACACCCGGCTAATTTTTTTTTGTATTTTTACCAAAAAAAAGTGGAGACGGGGTTTCACCGTGTTAGCCAGGATGGTCTCGATCTCCTGATCTCACGATCCACCCACCCTGGCCTCCCAAAGTGCTGGGATTACAGGCGCCTGCCACTACACCTAGCTAACGTTTGTATTTTTAGTAGAGACGGGTTTTCGCTATGTTGGCCAGGCTGTGTATCTGCTTTTGAATACTGTTTGCATGGTGTGTCTTTTTCTATCCTTTTACTTTCAACCTATTTGTGTTCTAAGAAAAATCATTTAACTTAGAAATGAAATCTTTCTGCTAAGTGTGTGTATATATATATATATATATATATATATATTTTTTTTTTTTTTTTTTTTTGATACGTAGTCTCACTCTGTCGCCCTGGCTGGTGTGCAGTGGCGTGATCTCAGCTCACTGCAAGCTCCGCCTCCCAGGTTCACACCATTCTCCCGCTTCAGCCTCCCGAGTAGCTGGGACTACAGGCGCCCGCCACCACGCCCAGCTAAATTTTTTGTATTTTAGTAGAGACGGGGTTTTACCATGTTAGCCAGGATAGTCTTGATCTCCTGACCTCGTGATCTGCCTGCCTCGGCCTCCCAAAGTGCTGGGATTACAGGCGTGAGCCACCGCACCTGGCCTCTGCTAAGTATATTTTTATTTCAGGTTTTAAAATGCAACAAATGATTTTTAAAAATCCACTTACCACTTTTAAATGAAAACAATTAACACCAAGAAAAGGTATTTTTATTTTCTCCAACTCTTAACCAGTCTTCAATTTAACTGATAAGGATTTATTCTTCAAAATCAGATGTGATTTTTAAGAATATCATCTTCAAAATTAAGTACCATCTAATGGTCACCATTCTGTTTCTGTCAAATCAGCAGAGAAAGGAAATTCCTAACGGAACACTGCTCAGAAGTACTGTACCATGTCTTCAAATGCCTAAGGCTTAAGTTGGAAAGCTAGAAGCAACAGAAAACACAATAAGGTAACTGATTTCACCTGGGGAAAAGTCACTTCCTGTTTTGTTTTTTTTTAAAAGAGACAAGGTCTCGCCATGTTGCCCAGGCTGGTCTTGAACTCCTGGTCTCAGGCAATCCTCCCACCTCAGCCTCCCAAATTTCTGGGATTACAGGCATGAGCCATCACACCCAGCCAAAAGTCACTTCCTAAATGTCAATGTACAAAGTATGTAGGACCCCTATGTGTAGCTAGTTGGCTATTTTATTCTCTAGCAAAGCACTGCCCAATCGAAATATAATATGAGCCACAAATACAAATCACATATGCAATTTTAAAATTTCTAGTAGCCATATTTTTAACAAGTAAAAAAAAGTGAAATTAATATATTTAACAATAGGTTATTAATAAATATAACTAATATATTTTATTTAACACAATATATTAACATTTCTACATGTGACCGATATAAAATTGTTATTCCTAATTTCCTGCTAAGTCTTTGAAATTTACTGTGTATTTTACACTTAAAATATATCTCAGGCCAGGCTCAGTGGCTCACGCCTGTAATCCCAGCACTTTGGGAGGCCGAGGAGGGTGGATCACAAGGTCAGGAGTTCCAGACGAGCCTGGCCAAGATGGTGAAACCCCCGTCTCTACTAAAAATTAAAAAAAATTAGCCGGGCATGGTGGCGGGTGCTTGTAATCCCAGCTACTTGGGTGGCTGAAGCAGGAGAATCGCTTGAACCCGGGAGGCAGAGATTACAGTGAGCTGAAATCGTGCCACTGCACTCCAGCCTGGGCGACAGAGTGGGACTCCGTCTCAAAAAAAAAAGAAAAAAGCATATCTCAGTTCAAACATGCAATATTTCAATTGGTCAACAGTCATAATGGCTAATGGCTACCATAATGAGCATTGCCACTGTAGCACTGAAAGCTGGAAATAGCCTTTAAATAGCTCTGTGATAATCAAATCAAACTTGATTTTTTTCTTAACCACAATTATTATGCATTCCTGTAACACGACCACTTATATAATGGGAATATAAAAATGCAATAGTCTAACAGGTAGATGTCCAATCAAAATTAAAGTTACAAATTTTAGAGGTTGCAATCTGTATTAGCAATGACAGCCACTATTTATTAAGCATTTACTCTGTGCCCAGCACTACTGCCAGGTATTTTAATCAGTAGTAAAAAATACTTCTATTACACCCATTTCAGAGAAGAAGAAACTGGGCTTGAGGAAGGTTAACTTGGGCAAGATCACACAGCATGTAGGTTGTGAAGCTATCATTTAAACTTGCACATTGGCCGGCACTGGAGCCTCTGCTCCCAGCCTCCCTAAAATGAATCCCTCCACCTGCAGATATCCACTGAATCTCAAATATAAAACTAAGAAAGGGAGCAAAAGAAAACAATCAAGTCAAAATTTCCCTGGCCTGTGTTCCATTCCACAATTTACTGAGTGTCTATTGTGCACAATGTCCTTCAGGATTGTTAGGGTCCCACTTGCCCCTGGCTGGGGTGCACTGACTGTATGTAACAGACTGCTTCAGAGCAGGAACTTGAAAGTTTTGATAAAAAGCAGTTGAAAAAAAATGTGAATATTTCAGCATATTTTCAATAATTTCTCAACCATTCAAACTTTTTTTGCTGGCTCTTATCTAGGCAAGAGAAAACATCAATATTAGAGTCAGAAATCTTACTTATCAGCCAAGTGTCTATTGAATATCTGTAATCCATTCCATACACTATTTTACTCTGCACAATTGGGAGACTAATAGAAAATATACACGTAGATTTTATATAAACACAAATGTGATGCACATGACTATGCATCAGATGCAGCCTTAAGACTAATTACTTGTTTAAGGCCAGGTGCGGTGGCTCAAGCCTGTAATCCCGGCACTTTGGGAGGCCGAGGCGGGAGGATCGCTTGAGCCCAGGAGTTCAAGACTGTCCTGGGCAATATAGCAAGACCCCATCTCTAAAAAAACAAACAAAAAGAGTAATTACTTGTTTAAGGTCACATTTAACTCCCAAATCCATCTTACTAATAAAAGAGATAATTATTGAGTATCTACTTATGCAGACACCATACTATGTGAATTTACATATATTATCCTAACTTTCAAAACACTCCTATGAAGAACTATCATTCCAATTTTACAGATGAGAAAACAAAGCCAGCATTTTTTTCATTGTACCAGGTTAATTATTAACAAAAATAATAATGCCATCAGCTTACGTTGGTGTAGTTACAGATTATGACACTTTGATTTATATCATCTAAATTGACCCTCATAATAAATTGTGATATCAAGAGCATAAGCGCTTACAACTACCAGGATGAGGAGTCATAGAGACTGGAGACAACTTAAAAAAATTAGATTATTCACTTGGGAGAATCATGTTATTTGCATTCAGCACTCTGCAAACCAGAAAGGGCAGACAAAACCAAATTCTATCCCAGTTGAGGAAAGCTTTCACAGAGGTCTTACAAGCCTAACTTCTCCAACCTTCTCCCATTTCCAGAACACTCCCATCAACATGGGAGCCCATAAAACTAAGAGCAGTAGCGGGAGAGATTCTGATGCTCTCTAGTTAAGGAGCCTTGTCTCCTGCAGTATTACAAATAGGCGTCATGCCCAGGCTGCGCAGTACTTCCTAACAGCAAAAACCCTCAACTACCTAGATTTCAAGTACCAGTTGAGAGACTTCGTTTTTTCCCCCAACCTCACCCTTTTCGTAAGGGGTTGCAAATGCTCCAAGCAAATTTGCCTCCAGCACTTAATGGAAGTAGTGTCAAGTCTAACAAACTGAAAGGGAAAGGAGCTGGCCATTCAGAAGATAAAGCACTAAGTACATTACTTTGGGGCAGTTTTGTGTTTTTTTTTTTTATTTTAATGTGGCCAAAGCAATGGCAGCGAATACCGAGTGAGCAAAACTCAAAGTTTTCTACCCTTGCATTTTTACTTCCAATTATAAGTTAATGCTAGAAGAACTTTTATGATTAATAATATTATACTTTTTATTATCCCCATTTTATAGATGAGAAATTGAGGCTTGGTGACATTAAACACTCAAGGTTACACAGCTAGTAAGAGACTAAACATACAAATCCCCTAGACTCAAGTTCAACGCTCTTTACCTTCCACCATTTCATCTCCTTGGGAAATAAATAAGTCTGTACTCCTGCGGGCTGCCTTTATGCAATATCTTAGTTATTTTCTTTTCTTTTCCTTTTTGTTTTTTTTTTTTTTTTTTTTTTTTGAGAGGGAGTGTCGCTCTGTCGCCCATGCTGTAGTGCAGTGGCATGATACTGGCTCACTGCAACCTCCGTCTCCTGGGTTCAAGCGATTCTCCTGCCTCAGCCTCCTGAGTACCTGGGATTACAGGCATGCGCCACCATACCCAGCTAATTTTTTTTTGTATTTTTAGTAGAGACGCGGTCTCGCCCTGTTGGCCAGGCTGGTCTCAAACTCCTGACCTCAGGGGATCCACCCGCCTCCCAAAGTGCTAGGATTACAGGCGTGAGCCACGGCACCCAGCCCCTGAGTTATTTTCTTATAAGAAAATAATACTCTTATAAACAGTAAGGACACTGTCTATGGGAAATGGGCTTCTAAGTGCAGTAAACTTCCCAGAAGGCTGAGCATTATAAACTCTCCAAAATGGCAAGCCTGCTACCGAAAATACAGTCCCCACCTAGGAGGTTTTCTGGACACCAGAACCAGTCTCCATTGTCAGGACATCTGCTATCTACCCCAAGTTTACTGGAATTTCTCCCATTTTGGGTGGGGGGTGGTCTCTTCATTCATTAACCTTAAAATTCTTCTCCTTCCCTTTTGATTGGATATTTAAAATGTTAAAATAAGGCTGGGCTGTGATTTCGTGTTCTAGCAGTTGATGTCACCACTAATACAAAATTGTTTTGTTTTTAGCCTGCCTGAAATAATCTTAGGTTTACACTTTGCCTCATTAGAAAACAAGCTCCTGGCCGGTTGTGGTGGCTGAGGCCTGTAATCCTAGCACTTTGGGAGGCCAAGGTGGGAGGATCGCCTGAGCTCAGGAGTTTGAGACCAGCCTGGGTAACAGGGCGAAACCCCATCTCTACCAAGACTACAAAAATTAGCCAGGTGTGGTGGCTTGTGCCTGTAGACCAGCTACTTGGAGGGGCTGAGGTGGGAGGATCGCTTGAGCCCAGGAGGCGGAGGCTGCAGTGAGATCACAGCACTGCTCTCCAGCCTGGGCCACAGAGCGAGACTCTGTCTCAAAATAATAACAATAACAATAATAATAATAGTAACAAATATCTGCAAACTTGATTGGAATTTCTATTATTTAGTAACTATTAAGCAAATATATGTAATCTACAGACTCATTGCCAATAAAAACATATACCACAACAGTTGTTAAAAAGTAACTGGAGATCGGGCCATGCCCTAAGCAGCCTCTAGGCAATTTATCATATTTCGCTGTTAACCTAGTCATTTGAATGAGTTGTTTTTGTCTTTGTCTGTTTTTCTTTCCTTTTTTTTTTTTTTTTTTTTGAGATGGAGTCTTGCTCTGTCACCCAGGCTGGAATGCAATGGCACGATCTCGGCTCACTGTAACCTCCGCCTCCCAGATTCAAGCGATTCTCCTGCCTCAGCCTCCCGAGTAGCTGGGATTACAGGCGCCCACCACCATACCTGGCTAATTTTTGTATTTTTAGTAGAGACGGGCTTTCACCATTTGGCCAGGCTCATCTCGAACTCCTGACCTCAGGTGATCCGCCCACCTCGGCGCCCCAAAGTGCTGGGATTACAGGCGTGAGCCACCTTGCCCAGCCTGTAATTCTTAAAACCTTAATAACCTTGGCTGATGATAAAACCTCCTCAGAATCCAGACACCCCAACTACCCACACACAAAAAATATATCAAAATCAAACCAAAAAAACCTGCCCCAAAGTAATGTGCATAGTGGTTTGTCTAGAAGAAATAGCGTGGCATAAGAATGAAATCTTGCCACATCTAAGAAATGTAAATTCAACAAAGATAGATCTGCAGACCTCCTGTGGAGAACCCATCATCGTCAAGGCCCAAAACTTTCTAAGAGAATTTTCTCTAGGAATCAATTAGAATCCTTTAAAAAAAAATCTTGGCTGGCCATCACAACTGCACGTGGATCCCAGGGCTCAGCCCAGATTCTGGACACAGTGGCCAAGATTTAAAATCATTCACCAAAGAGCAAATGTTTTGACTTTCAAAGAGCAGAACTGCAGCAGAGTAGCCAACAGGAAATTAAATTCCCTAAGTTAAATACTATGTACTGCCAGCGGTGTGGAACTACTCTCCATCTCACCCAATATGAAACCTCCTCACTAGAGATGTAGTGTCCCTTTGGGGCAGAAATGAATTGTTTTTGTAGCTGGGCGCGGTGGCTCACGCCTGTAATCCTAGCACTTTGGGCGGCCGAGGCGGGGGTGGCGGGGTATCGCCTGAGGTCAGGAGTTCGAGACCAACTGGGCCAACATGGTGAAACCCCTTTTCTACTAAAAATACAAAGAAGTTAGCTGGGCATGGTGGAACATGCCTGTAATCCCAGCTACTTGGGAGGCTGAGGCATGAGAACTGCTTGAACCCAGCAGGGAGAGGTTGCACTGAACCGAGATCGTGCCACTGCACTCCAGCCTAGGCTACAGAGCGAGGCTTCCACTGACACCCTTAGCCCAATGTATTGGATTACAACAGGGTCTCAACAAAAATACTCTTTGATTTGTACGCTGCTGCCTTTGGCAGCCCTAGGAATTAAAGAACATTGCGAGTATTATCTACGCATTAGAATGCTGAAATTGAAATTACGCCTCTAGGTTCCTAGACTGAGATTGAGATATCAGCCCTGTAAACCAGTGCTCCTTTAGGAAGAAAGGTGTCTCTCTTGACGTTCCCCAATCATTGAGAGAACACAATCCCTAAACAAGAGATTCAAGGGAACAGTCACAGATCCTGGGGTGGGGGCATGTTTGCTACGTGGACATCCGAGGACGACCGCGGGCTGGTGACGGGCGGCCTGGCGGGAGAACCCTAGGCTAAGTAACCCCTCTTCCGGGCAAGCCCCAGGCGTGAGTCACTGGCGAGCACGGCGGGAGGAAGGGGCGCCCTGAGTCCACAGCCCTGGGGGAGGTCGGAGGGTCTGAAAGCGGGGAGTCTGTGAGTGGAAGGTACGTAGGCAGTGGGTCTAAAGCGACTGCCTTCCTGGGGTGGCTGAAGGGCTGGATCCCAGGGGGCGAGGGACCAAAGGGGTGGGGCCTGCTCCTGCGGCCGCGGGGAGGGGCCGGGGGTCCGCGAGAAGGAGGCCGACCAGCCCGCGGCGCCGAAATCTCCCGCGCTCAGAAGCTGGCCCCTCCTCCCCGGCCAGGCCTCAGGCCCCTCGCCGCGGCCGTGCCTGCCGGCCGGCTCCTCCCGCTGTCCCAGCGACGCAGCCCTGGCCCCAGCCCAGGCCTCGACCTCGACCTCAACCCCGACACCGACCCCGATCCCAGCCCTGGCGCGGCTGCGAAGCCGCCAGCCTACCCCACCCGCACACAGCCGGCGGCCCCCGGCGCGCGGCCAGTGACGGCACCGCAGGGTGCGTGGCCAATCAGCGCGGCCCCCGAGGAGGTGGCCTCGGCCCCGCCCCCCTGCGCCCAGGGCCAGTGAGGCGCCGGCGCCGGCGGCCGCGGCGGGGTGAGAGGCCGCGAGGGCCCGCCCCGTCCTCCCCTTTCCCCTTTGCCCCGCCCTTCCCGCCCGGCCCCCCCCACCCAAGCCCCGCGCCGCCGCTGGTGCCGGTCCCCGCGCTGGGCCCGCCCCCGCCCCCGCCCCTCCCGCGGCCCGCGAGCGCGCCTCACGGCTCCTGTCTCCCCTCCCTCCTTCTCTCTCACGCCTAGCGCAATGGCGGCGGCCGCGGCGGAGCAGCAACAGTTCTACCTTCTCCTAGGAAACCTGCTCAGCCCCGACAATGTGGTCCGGAAACAGGCAGAGGTAACCGAGTTCGCCGCCCCCGTCTCCGCGCCCTGGCCGGCGCGCCGACCCTTTCCCGACGCCGGCCGCGCCGGGCCTCGGCCAGTCCGCGGCGGCCGCGCAGGCTGGGCCCGGCGGGCGGCGGCCGCGCAGCCCACGTGTGAGGCGGCCCGCGGCTCCCGGTCGTGCCCTCGGGCTTTTCCGGCCATTGCTGCCGCGGCGCCCGGCACCAGTTACCTCCCCGCCGCCGCTCGCACCCACGTGCGGCCGCTCCCGACGCGCTGCCCCCGTCCAGGTGCAGGGTGCCGGGCGGGCTCCGGGCCCCAACTCCTCTGGCCACCCCCCTTCCGAGCTCCCCGTTGCCCCTTTCCCGCTTTCTCCCAGCGGGAGCCCCCACCGCCCTTCCAGCCGCTGTCTCCACCCAGCCTAGCGCTGTGGGTCTCCCAAACCCTGGCTGCTACCTGACCCGTCACGCCTGCTTCTACCCCCTGCTCATCTCCCACACCGTCTGTCCCTCTCTTTTTAAATGTGTGCCCTGCCTTGTCGCTACTGCCTTTTTCCATTTAGTTCTTTCTCTTTCTAGTTCCTAACATCAGAAGCCAGATTTCCCTGCCCCCTCCCACCCCCAGTCTTGTAAAGTTGCCTTTAGGGTTTCTTTCTATGCAGTTTCCACCTTACTCTGGGCTTATAATACACTTACTCTGCTCTGCAGACAAATTTTCTTTGCTCTCTAGAGAATCGTGGGATAAATGGGAGGTAGTGGGACTTCCGTTGTTTAACTGGGCCAGTACCATATGTTTAAGTCTTCAACTTCATTAAATCTAACCGTAATCTCTTTTTTTCACACCACCTCTTGTTCCTGGCCTCCAAAATGTGGAGATACTTTCAAGTGACAGTATTTTAAATATATCTGTAAGCTCATTTACCAAGTTCACTAGAAGACTGATGTTAATTGTCAGCGTTGAGACCACGATTCTTGTGGGATACTTCCAGTGGGGGGAGAAACTTCCCAGTTTCTTAGCTGACCGCCAAACTTGGTTATATATGGGGTTTTTGCAACCAAGAGATTGAAGAGTTTTATAAGATTAAGTGAAGGATGTTCAGCCAGATATTTTTAAATAACAAAAATTAATTTTACATAGAGCCAATGAAGTTGACTACAGGTCCTCTTCTGAACTCAGGCCTGAAGACTTTTCCAGGTGTCTTTAAAACGACAGTGGTAATCCTTGTTTTTAATAGATGGTGGATATGCTGGTTACACTTAGGGGTTTTATATTAAGTGAAGTAAACACACCCAAAATTCGGTTCTATGTGAAAAGATTTTTTCAACTATTCACTTCATTAAGTTTTTATTTATTATACATGTAATACATGTTCAGGGTAAAAATTCAAACAGTGAATAGTTTCTTATCCCGTTTCCTAAAGGTGACCGCTTTTAAGTGTCTCGTGAATCTTCCCTGAAAATTTAACATGCACATTCATTTTTTACTTAATGGGCTTCTAATACTATTTACACTATTTTGCAACTTGAATTTTCCACTCTATATTTCACATTGCCTCATGAGTGAGTTTTTTGGTCAGCTGTAGATTATACATCGTATGGATAGATATTTATGTAAGCAACCCTCTATGAAATGTATATTGCGGTTTCCAGTGACCTGCTCTTTTAAAAATAGTACTATGCACAGGAGTACATGTATACCTATCTTTGCATACTTTGCCAGGTTTGCTTGTAGAATACTGAAAAGTAGCATTTGTTCCTAGAAGTAATATGCATGTATTGCACCAGTTTGCCTTGGGGATATGATGATGCTTAAAAAAAAAAAATTAATGCTTTCTGCTAACTCTTGAGATAATTTTTCACCAAAATAAGTTTTTAATCCCAGCCTATAATAGAAATTTTCATGTGTTACAAAGCAGAACAGCATTGTAATTAGTAAGCTAGTTTAATTCTCCCTCTTCCCTCCAGTTGCTTAAGTCTCTATTGTCAAGCCTAGTGGGGAATCTCTCTTCTATTGAACTAAATGCCAGTGTCTGGTTCAGCTTGGATTCCAGTTGGTGCCTGTTGTAAATCTTTTATCACTTAATCACTTTGGGGATAGTTATCAGCATTCAGCACATTTTCTCATAAAGAACAATTGAAAATAAGTACTGTTATTCTCTTAGTCTCTTTATTCCTAATGAAAACATTCAGATGCTAGGTTTTTACTTTCTTTGTATATCCTGAGAATATATTAATATGTAAACTAAGTACTGTGATACAGAATTTTCTAATTTGACCCCCAAAAAAGTAAATGTTAAGAGAAGCTCTCTGGTGCCATATAATGCCCCTTTCTTTTTTGCCTAATGAAATAAGCGTTTTATAAGAAATCAAATGAAATAAAATTAGCATCAAGTCTGATAGAGCAAATATAGAAATATTTTCTGTGAACTGAAAAAATGGCCAGGGCTCAGTAAATATCTTTGTAATTTACTCATTCAAAATAAAAGTACTTAGTCGACACATAAATACCAAACTGTTGACTAAGGTGACTTCTTTTGTATTCAAATATGGTTATATATTTGGTTGAAATCATTGAAGGGATATCAAAACTCTAAAAAGTTAAAACTTTTTTCATCGTATTTGCCATTTAGTAGGCTTTATATTTATTTCTATTTTTAAAAATCTGTAAGGATATTTCTCTTTATAGAAAATGTTTCTCATTTGAAGAAACATATGTGAATGTCCCTGAGTCTCAGAATACAATAACGTGAATAAACCATTGAATAAATAGTTGACAAGTAGTGCAAAGTAGAGTATTCATGGTATTTATCTCTAGACATTTTTATACGACATAAGCTTAAGTAGTTATTAATTATATGCATGGATTTTATTTTCTTACTAAGGTTCTCCATACAGAATTTGTTCCTCATTGACTCTGAGAATTTCACTGAGTGTTTTTTGTAGAGATAGGGTCTTGCTGTATTGCCCAGGCTGGTCTTGAACTCCTGGCCTCAAGTGATCCTCCCATCTCCCAAAGTGTTGGAATTACAGGCATGAGCCACCACACCCAGCCCATTGTTGAGATTTCAATAGACGGAGGATAACATTGAAAAATATACCTGATTGTTGAGGAACCAGGGTGTTAATAGATAAAAGTCATGCGTCCCCTCTTTTACTTTTCCTCATACAAGGTAGGCTCACTATAAATATTTATGGAATGAGATGAGTACATATGAGCATTTCTTCTTTGTGGGCAGGGAAGAGGCGGAGGAGAAGTCTTTGCATTGTGTAAATTGTATAAGGTGGAATCAAATCGAATTGAAATTTTGTTTGCCACAACTGGTAACATTCACTGAACCTAACTGGACTAGTGCTGGGAATAGTATTAGAAACAGTCTGTATAATTCTTATACGCTAATGTGCTAGGTACTCAGATACAAAGATAAAGAGTTACCATCCCTGTCCGTGTGGAACTTAGACTGTTTAACTATTATCCTTGACCATTGTGATGGTATTGATGTAATCCTATATTTGGATTACCACAATGGAACATATCAGATGGAGAGAACCCTCACTCAACAGACATCATCTGTCACTCGTATTAAACTCTCCCACCATTGGCTTCTAATTCATTATGGAGTAGAGATTAATATTTGACCCAGTGTTAAGTTGGGTCAAATGTTAGGGCTGCTAGAGTTACCATAGTCACACCAGCAGTTCCCCCTGGGCAAGAGTAGGGAGCCTCGGGATTTATATTAGGTTTTCTGAGAGTGACAGCCTAGTAGAGAAGTTTTTGGCCGGGCGCGGTGGCTCATGCCTGTAATCCCAGCACTTTGGGAGGCCGAGGCAGGTGGATCACGAGGTCAGGAGTTCAAGACCAGCCTGGCCAAGATGGTGAAATGCCGTCTCTACTAAAAATAAAATTAGCCAGGCGCGGTGGCAGGCGCCTGTAATCCCAGCTGCTCAGGAGGCTGAGGCGGGAGAATCTCTTGAACCTGGGCAGCAGAGGTTGCAGTGAGCCGAGATTGCACCACTGCACTCTAGCCTGGGCGACAGAGTGAGACTCCATCTGAAGAAAAAAAAAAAAGTTTTTGCAAAAACTTGATTTAGGCCACTGAAAATTTAAGTGTTAAACATTGATCACATTACCAGTGTTTAAGTGGCTAAGCTGGGTGCTTTTTATTGTATAGTGAGATACTTTTTAAATGAAAACATACTACTGGTATAAGGAGTTGCTTTGGTAAATATTAAGTGAAAAGTCTCAAAGGTACATAACCATTTTTGCATTCAGCTTGTGAATATCTTTACATAAATTATCTCTTCTGGATAAATAAATTCAGACCATCTTCTCTCCTCAGCTGTGAATACTTTTTGGCACAGTTTTCAGCATTGTTATGATCCTATGTGCTTTTTACTAGAATGGGAACTTGAGGTTATCAGAAGATCTTGAATCCTCCTTTCCCCCAAAATCTGTTCTTCCCCAGACAGATATGTTTGAAAAGTTTGAAAACTGTATAGCACTGCATAAATAGAACTGGTTGTTTAATGAAGTGAAACAGAGCTTTCAGTACCAGAGAGATTTTGAATATGGTTGGCCTTAGAGGACCAGAGTTCTGTCTGCTGTTCATTGTCTGTGATCTTGGGCAAGTCATTAACTTATAAGCCTTGATTTCATTATCTGTTAATATCTCATGGATGCCATGGGGTGCTTAGTAAAAGGTTTAAGGTAGATGTGGATTCAAAATAGCCTTGTTTTTCCTCCCTTGTCACTTTGTTCCAGAGAAACCATGTAGATAAAGAGGTATGGTAACAATGGGGAGCAGGTAAGCTCTGAAGAAATTAATGTCACCCACATTAGACTCAACTCTAAATTGCTAGATAAGAATGGATTATCTATTTACTAAGAGGCTTCTTAGAGTAAGCAATTCCAAGTGTACTTAAATTGATTTCTTTTCCACAGTGAACGAATACCATTAGAATTCTTGCATATGAATCTGCACTTCTCTGGACAGCATATAGTTGGTTCTTGTCATTTAATCCGTTCTGATCATCTGTCTTTTAATTGGTGTCAACTTTTTTTGTTAACCAATTTGTTGTGATTTTACATTATTAGCAGAGGATAGAGTGTCCTGAGTCACAAACTTCTTGCTAATAGATCTGCAAAAGACAATAAAGCCTCCTGGCCAAATTTATCCTGACCACATTCATTTATCTATGTAGTAAGGTTTTAGTACGATCCTTGCTTGGAAGAAAATGTAGCGTAAAGGATTTGAATACTTTGTTTCTCTGACTTACTTCCACGTGTGTGTCTGGTGGTTCTAAGTAGCAGTAATTTGAACCAGTTGTACATCATCCAGTCTCAAAAATGTTAACAAAACAGTTTCTCATGATGTAAGGTGATTTTAAGTGAGCACTAAAGTTTGCAGCACAATGGCTTAAGTCACATTTGGCAATTTTTTGGCCGTCTTAGGCCTTGAGTTTTGTTAACCAGGGAGCATAAGTTGGGAAAACATGCACACACATTAGAAACATTTAAGAGATATACGTAGAAAGGAACTTGATAAGTAACCCTTTGGACATCTTCTCTTCCCTAACGTATCTGAGGTATATTTCATGTCACAGAAGGTGTTAACACCAGACCTAGATTAAATAATTTCTCATGCATCCTTCCCACTCTTTCTTTCTTTCACTGGTTTACTCATGAAGTTTTCTAACATTCTTTCCTAACCATTTTTTTTTTCCATGCAGGAAACCTATGAGAATATCCCAGGCCAGTCAAAGATCACATTCCTCTTACAAGCCATCAGAAATACGACAGCTGCTGAAGAGGTACTACCTTAATATTTGTGACTATTACATTCTTAGGAAATAAGTTATTAGATGATCATAGTACAAATGAGAATTGTGATTAACCACATAGACTTTACTAGAACTTTGTACTTATTATTTGCTAAAAGCTACTTAGGAGTTATAATGTAATTTTTTGAAGTACTTTGTATTAAGAATGAGAATTGCCTTTTTTCCGCATAAGATAATGTGTCCAGGGTGGATGAAAGTTAATGGTTTTATAAGTAATTGCATAAGAATTATTAAATTAAAGTGATTTGATTTGATTGATTGATTTTGAGATGGAGTTTCACTCTGTTGCCCAGGCTTGAGTGCACTGGCACCATCTCGGCTCACTGCAACCTCTGCCTCCTGGGTTCAAGCAATTCTCCTGCCTCAGTCTCCCGAGTAACTGGGATTACAGGCGTGCGCCACCATGCCTGGCTAATTTTTGTATTTTTAGCAGAGACGAGGTTTTGCCATGTTGGCCAGGCTGGTCTCAAACTCCTGACCTCAAGTGATCTACACCCTTCAGCCTCGGAAAGTGCTGGGATTACAGGCATGAGCCACCATGCCCAGCCTAATTTAAGTGCTTTTTGCAGCTAAAAATTTTCTTTCCTTGAAACAATTTATTCTAAAGAAGTAAATTAGTTCAGTGTTTTGATATGTTATCAATGTTTTGAAAAAATATTTTTTTCCAATCTTTAAAAATTTATGCTTATAACCATCTCTAGATGAAGTATATGTACTAAAGATATACTTAGGAACAGAGACATTTTCTAGAATATTTTATTAGAATCATGGTTTTTAGCTAATTACCTAGTTCCTATACCAAATTCAAATTTGTTTTAAGAATTACTTTTTCCTATGGTAAAACAAGGCTATTTCCTAGGATTTTATAGTTTCCTACTACTGATTGGGGCATTTTGTAGCTAATTTTCTTCTCCCCCCCACCCCCACCCCGCTTATAAGTTAATATCCTCATAAATATTGAATGCCATTAAATATCTGTTTACTTTGGAAAAAGTATAAAAATACCCAAGTCTAGAAAACTGTTCTACCTACAAAACATTTCATTTAGAGTTTGTAGTGTAAGACTTTTTTTGCTAGCAAACTGTATATAAAATGCTTATCCTTGATAGAAATAAGTCACACTAAACTTTTACATTATGTTTCACCTGACTTCTTCCAGTCAGTTTTCTCTAAGCAGATGAAGTCAATCAGTTTAGACTAGCCACTTCATGTTCTCTCAACCACTTTAAAAGCCATATAAAAGTATCCCAGTTTTTTTTTTTTTCTAGATGACAAGAGGTACTTCTTTGCTTTTGTAACATGTTCTTTTCTGTAACTCAAAATGGATGTCAAATGTGAAGAACCCTATATAGGGTAACTTCTATCACTAAAAACAGATGACTGTTTTAATTCTTGAAGATTAGTGCAAGTTAGCTAGTAAACCAATTTTAAAGCCAAGAATACTGAATTTTTTTAATAACTTGTATTAAGCCTTATTTAAATCTTAACTTGATTTAAGAATTAGATAATTGTTGTGAATTAGTGACAGCATCTTGATTGTGGCTTTATAGTTTTTGGTATATGTGTGAGAAGAATTGCACATGAGTTCTGAGTTTTAACCACTTTTATAAGAATTATAACCACTTTGAATTCTTTCTAGAGCATGTTAAATATTTGTAAAAGTTTCTACCTACCATAAATGTTTCAGTAAAAAGATTTCTCAGTGGAAAGTAATGGAGGAAAAAAAATAGCCAATTTTATTTGTATAGCTTAACATTTTTTGTTGGTCAAATTCCCAAAGTAATTATAGTGATAATGAGTAACATCAGCTTGGAGAAATTGAGAGCAGGAAAGATTAGGTTCAATATTCCCAATAGTTTATTGGCTTGATTTGATAAAATTTTAGAATGGCATTTGTCTTAGCTTTTCTTTGGATAATCTCAAGAAATGTTATACAGAAAATGCCAAACTTAATTACATAGATTTGAAAATGAAAATTCGGCCAGGCGCGGTGGCTCACGCTTGTAATCCCAGCACTTTGGGAGGCCGAGGCGGGCGGATCACGAGGTCAGGAGATTGAGACCACGGTGAAACCCCGTCTCTACTAAAAATACAAAAAATTAGCCGGGCGTGGTGGCGGGCGCCTGTAGTCCCAGCTACTCGGAGAGGCTGAGGCAGGAGAATGGCGTGAACCCGGGAGGCGGAGCTTGCAGTGAGCCGAGATCGCGCCACTGCACTCCATCCAGCCTGGACAACAGAGCAAGACTCCGTCTCAAAAAAATAAAAATAAAAATAAATAAAAATAAAAAAGAAAATGAAAATCCAAGAATACACATGTTGAGATGGATTAGCACTTTTTAGGTATTGGGAACTTGTAATGTTTGTTTGCATAAAAGAAGCATTTTATCTAAGATGCCATTGAAAGGGCAGGTATGTAACAAGTTAGGCCAGGCTGGGAGCCTAAGGTTGGGTGGGAAAGGCGCTTGATATTCTAGAATGAGACCAGACAGAGAGGTAGGAAAAGAGCATTCGTTATAGGGTTTACAATTTAAGATTTGTTTTTCTCCCAAATAATGTGTTAAAAACAGGGATGAAAGACAGATTTATCATTGCTAAAATATGTGTTCCTAATTGAATTGTAATGTGATTAGGAGTTCTCCTCACCTTAAGTACAAATGGCTTATTTTGTGTCACTAACAAAATAAGTCTGTATAATAGACTAATGTAATTAGAAAGAGTTATATATTTACTTCTTTAGAAAATTAACAAGGTGCTTTTGAAATATAAAAATACTACAGTGAAATACATCAATGGCAGAGTGAATCTAGTTATTAACAATGTTATCTGTTTATAGGCTAGACAAATGGCCGCCGTTCTCCTAAGACGTCTCTTGTCCTCTGCATTTGATGAAGTCTATCCAGCACTTCCCTCTGATGTTCAGACTGCCATCAAGAGTGAGCTCCTCATGATTATTCAGATGGAAACACAATCTAGCATGAGGAAAAAAGTTTGTGATATTGCGGCAGAACTGGCCAGGAATTTAATAGGTGTGTATGCAGGTGCATTCATGTTACCAAAAACATGGGTATATCCTTCTTTTTTTTTTTTTTTTTTTTCTTTTTTGAGACGGAGTCTTGCTCTGTCGCCCAGGCTGGAGTGCAGTGGCGTGATCTCGGCTCACTGCAAGCTCCGCCTCCCGGCTTCACGCCATTCTCCTGCCTCAGCCTCTCCGAGTAGCTGGGACTACAGGCGCCCGCCACCATGCCCAGCTAATTTTTTGTATTTTTAGTAGAGACGGGGTTTCACCGTGGTCTCGATCTCCTGACCTCGTGATCCGCCCGCCTTGGCCTCCCAAAGTGCTGGGATTACAAGCATGAGCCACCGCGCCTGGCCTTTTTTTTTTTTCATGGAACCTTTTAGAGTAAGATTCATAAGTACCTGAGTACCATTTATTCTGTTTAAAATGAGTGTGCTTACGGATTTTGCATTTAGAGCCAGAAATCACAGATAGATGTTTGTGAAATCCAGTAATAGGGCTCACCTATTGGTATTCAAAATACCCATGTGAGGCTAGGCACCGTGGCTCACGCCTGTAATCTCAGCACTTTAAGAGGCCAAGGTGGGCACGTTGCTTCAGTCTAGCAGTTCAAGATGAACCTGGGCAACATGGCAAAACCCCACTTGTACAAAACATTAGTGGGCGTGATGGTGTGCACCTGTAGTCCCAGTTACTTGGGAGGCTGAGATGGGAGAATCACCTGAGCCCCAGAAGCTGGAGACTGCAGTAAGCTGCGATCATGCCACTGCACTCCAGCCTGGGCAACAAAGCAAGACTCTGTCTCAAAAAAAAATCCATGTGGAAAAGTAATTTTGTAATTTGCTTGAAAATTGGCAGTTACATTTCCTCCTAAATCTATAATGTTTTAGAAGCACAGGCTAATTAATGGTATAGCCTACTTTGTACATTAAACTTGCCAGTTGAACTAAAAATCAGTGACTCCAGTGCTTTTGCTGTTGTATATGTATGGTGACAAATACATACGTATACTGTTATGCGGCTATACTATGTACTTTTTTGGGGGGGGTGGGGGGGGACGGAGTTTTGCTCTTATTGCCTAGGCTGGAGTGCAGTGGTGCGATCTTGGCTCACCGCAACCTCCGCCTCCCAGGTTCAAGTGATTTTCCTGCCTCAGCCTCCTGAGTAGCTGGAATTACAGGCATGTGCGACCACGCCCAGCTAATTTTTTTTGTATTTTTAGGGTTTCTCCATGTTGATCAGGCTGGTCTGGAACTCCTGGCCTCAGGTGATCTGCCCATCTCGGCCTCCCAAAGTGATGGGATTACAGGCGTGAGCCACCGCGCCTGGCCTACTATGTACATTTTTAATGCCCAAAAAATATTTTTTTAAGTGAGGTAAAAGGCAAACATCATAAAAAATGCATTTTACTAAAGGTAAAAATCCTTTTTGGTCAACTAAAAATAATAATGTAATTGAACATGCTACTTTTTTATCTTGCTGCAAAAAGCTTTATTTCCATTTGGTCTAGGGCTTGGGAGAGGACTCCAGCTTGGTTAAAAAGCTACCTAATGGCTGGAGGGAGAGGCTCAGGCAGAAGCCCTGATACATTGAGAGGGACCCTCAGAGGTCACTGGGCTTTTAGTGTTGTTTGATGATGAGGCTTTTGAAGAGACGCTTGCCCAGCTCAACATGGGAGCCAATTAGCCTGCAGAGGTTGGTCACGTGGTCCCCCATCTTAATGAGTTTCACTTCCTCATCTAGGAAGTGGCTCTCCAAGAAGTCACAGAGATGGGATCTGTGCAGGCAGAACCCAGGGCATGAAGATCCAAAAGGGCCTGGTTCCTGGTTCAAGTTCTTCTCCAGGGCCGTGACAGCTTCCATGGTGTCTCGGGTTTTGTCCCACTCATCTTCATACTTCCTGCTCGTAGAAGAGAGTGTGGCCACCACTTTTTTTTTTTTTTTTTTTTGGACAGGGATTTATAAGTGGTTGTAAGCGCAGCTTGTTTAGATGGCATTTTTAATAGTTGAAATGAAGATCAAGGTTAAATGGGAGATTACTATTGATTGAGCTTAGTACGTTATGACACTAATTTTAAAATCTCATCAACCAATAATACAGCTAGCAGATTGTATCCTTTCTTATGTCAACCATTTCTTAGAAACTAATGGGGAATGTGTCAATTCTTTATATTTTAGATGAGTTCAAATTAATTTTTTTTTTTTTTTTTTTTGTGAGACGGAGTCTCTCTGTCGCCCAGGCTGGAGTGCAGTGGCGCGATTTTGGCTCATTGCAGGCTCCACCCCCTGGGGTTCACACCATTCTCCTGCCTCAGCCTCCCCATTAGCTGGGACTACAGGCGCCCGCCACCTCACCTGGCTAATTTTTTGTATTTTTAGTAGAGACGGGGTTTCACCGTGTTAGCCAGGATGGTCTGGATCTCCTGACCTTGTGATCCGCCCGCCTCGGCCTTCCAAAGTGCTGGGATTACAGGCGTGAGCCACCACGCCCGGCCCAAATTAATTTTTTTAGACAGTTTTGCTCTGTTGCTCAGGCTTGAGTACAGTGGTGTGATCATAGCTTACTGCAGCTTCCACCTCCCAAGTTCAAGTGATTCTCCTGCCTCAGCCTCCCACACGCCCAGCTAATTTTTGTATTTTTTTAGTAGATATGGAGCCAACTGGGTTTCACCGTGTTTGCCAGCCTGGTCTCGAACACCTGACCTCAAATGGTCTGCCCACCTTGGCCTCCCAAAGTGCTGAGATTACAGGCGTGAGCCACAGCAGCCAGCCGTAATTTTGAATATTTTTAAATTGTTTAGAAAATTCTACTTTCCAGTTTTAAGTATGCAGATATGAATTTTTACAAGTGACATCATTTCTCATTCAGAAACACTTAACAGTGCAAACCTTTCCAAAGTATTCAAAGTGCTCTCATAGATTTTTTTTTTAAGCTGCTATTTTATTTCCCCTCAAAGCATCATCTTTAGGTTGAAGAGACATTTAATGTCAGCTTAGCAGCACAATTGTCATTTCACAAAAGTTCAAATATGGGGGGACGTTTAAAAAGAAAACATCTATAATTCATCTTTAAGTTGTATAACTCTTAAGGTCTTTGTGGCAATATAACCAGAGTCTTATAAGTGGCACAGTAGATTTTTGTGGTCACTCATTTTTATTGTAAAGTATTATTTAAAATCTCTTAATCTTGTTAAATAGTAAACATATTAATAACATCCTCTGGCACTATTTGAACCAAACTGCGAAGTGTGAGCACCCTGTATGGGTCCTGAGATTCTAACCCTGATGTCTTCTCAAGTTCCAAAGTAATGGTTACTTTGGTTTCAAGACCATGCCTCCAAATACTAGCTTTGCCTACTTTTTCAACTGTTCAGTAGCAATGGTATATATAAAGGAGTCAATCAATCAGATATTTTTACAGTTAAAAGTGCTGCCTTCTCTTCAAATTCCACTCCTTAGAAATAATCTCTGCCAGCCAGGTGCGGTGGCTCACGCCTATAATCCTAGTACTTTGGGAGGCCAAGGCAAGTGGATCACCCAAGGTCAGGAGTTTGAGACCAGCCTGGCCATCATGGCAAAAGCTCGTCTCTACTAAAAATACAAAAATTAGTCAGGCATGGTGGCGGGTGCCTGTAATCCCAGCTACTCGGGAGGCTGAGGCAGGAGAATTGCTTGAACCCTGGAGGCAGAGGTCACAGTCAGCTGAGATCGCGCCATTGCACTCCAGCCTGGGTAAAAGAGTGAAACTCCATCTAAAAAAAAAAGAACCTCTGCTAATATCTGATTATCTAACCCAGATACAGAGTTGTTTGGTTTGTTGGTTTGTTTGGTCTTTTTTTTTTTTTTTTTAACACAATTATGATGCCATTTTTATGGCTAAAGGACAGAATTTTATGGAGTTTTTAAAAATAGCAAAAGTGACATTTTTCACTACTCCATGTTATGAATGAGGCTTATGAAATGAAAGGATTTACTCTTAGTATATTGAAGTTCTGACTTAACACACTTTATGTCTGGATTTCTTTACTTTTAGATGAGGATGGCAATAACCAGTGGCCCGAAGGTTTGAAGTTCCTTTTTGATTCAGTCAGCTCTCAAAATGTGGGACTGCGGGAAGCTGCCCTTCACATTTTCTGGTATATACATTAATCTAGTTTTTTGAGACGTTTGATTTAACAAATGCCCTAAACACCTTTTAATTGATTATTTTAGCCTAATTTAACTTTATACTTAAAATGAAAATAATGCCTTTACATAAGTTTTGTTTGTATTTGTATTGGAAGCAATTTTTTTTTTAAAGGGCCTTTTATTTTACATTATGATCTTTTTTGTACACAAAGGTTCTCTACAGCTTGCTGGCTTTCTCTTTGTCTTTTATGATTCTGAAAGTTTTTATTGAACAGTGTCCTCTCCTTTATTTGGAGATTAACACAATACTGGATGTAGCTTTTCGAAAACCACATTAATAATGGTGTCTTGAAGAGGAGAAGGAGAATGCAGGTGAATCCCCATTATGTTTTCTGGGTCTTCTGTGACCAAATTTTATAATATGTTAAGAAACCTGTATATTTATAAGCAAATAGTCTAAGTTTAGAATTAAGTGCTTATTCTTTGCCCCACTGTGCTATATTTTTCTACTACACCTAAATTGTGATCAAGATCATACACATTTTAGGCTTTATATCATTTTCTACTTTAGTTGTCATATATATCTTTGTTTATATCAGTAATTCAGATTAGAGAATGCAGATGGCCGGAGAGCATAGTTCTTGTAGTTTTCATCTGAAAACCTGTGGTTGCTCTTGTCCCATCCTGCGCTCCAGGTCAGCTTTCGACTGAGACAGAGTAATAAGGATAAAAGCATGTAGCTGGGAATGGGCTGCTGAGTAGCCTCTACTCCCAGCCC
Organism: Symphalangus syndactylus; assembly: GCF_028878055.3. NCBI lineage: Eukaryota > Metazoa > Chordata > Mammalia > Primates > Hylobatidae > Symphalangus > Symphalangus syndactylus. The sequence continues at coordinate 22,822,189 of NC_072437.2, read as the reverse complement.
AGACTTCTCCAGTATGTTTTCATTCACTTAACCCAAAAACAGGATTGCTTAGAGAATGGGTAGATGATGTTCAACCTATGGATTAATGCATACTGAGTCAGGTAAACAAACAGTTCATTAGAGATTCTAGCTCATACTTTACCAAGATATTAATATAATGTAGCTTTTAAAGAATGTTTGGATTATCTTTTAGGAACTTTCCTGGAATTTTTGGGAACCAGCAACAGCACTATTTAGACGTCATCAAACGAATGTTAGTTCAGTGTATGCAAGATCAGGAGCACCCATCGGTAAATAATTTCAATCCTATTAATATACCCATCTATTTTAATCTAATTTGTGAAAGAAATCAGTATATTTTAGGAGGTTGTTTTTACTTTTATACTTTAAAATACAAACACCAGTTTTACTGATAAAGAGTAATTTGATCTTGAGTAAGAAAACTTGAATTTGCGTTTATCAAAAATTTCTCATGTTTGACATTTTTTCCTCTTGATTTTAGATCAGAACATTATCTGCTAGAGCTACAGCTGCATTTGTACTTGCAAATGAGCATAATGTTGCTCTGTTCAAACATTTTGCAGACTTGCTACCGGGATTTCTACAGGTATGAAAACAATATAGAATAAATCATAATTATATCTTACTTGGTTATTTAATGCGTTCAATCATTTATGCAATAAATTCATATTGCTTATTATGTTCTGGCACTAGGCATACAGCAGTGAACAAAAACATGCAAATCTCAATCTCCATTAAACTTATGTTTACTGCCTTTGAAAGACATTTTTAGTCTCTTACAATATTTATAGTTATAAAATTTTTCTGTAATGTAAATGTTGTAAGCAATTATGTGCTTATTGTTGAATTTATGGTCATGTAGATTATTTCCATTAAATCAACCAAATAACCTGTGAGATTTAATGCCCATTTTACATAAGGAGAAGCTACTCTTAACTACAGGGTGTGTAATAGTTTGTATTATAATGTAAGTTTATGGTTAATTCACATTATCGTTAAGGATGTTAATTTTTAAGAATACTTTCTGTTTTAATCAGAAAGCAAAATAAGATTAGACAAGATAGAGCATATATTCAGGGCAACTTGAATCTGTGCTCCTGGAGAAAAAAATTTTGTATTAATTAAAATTTAAAAGATTGGACAAGTTAGTGGTTCCCAACCTTGTCAGACTCCAAACTCCTTTTTTATGACAATCTTTTAGTAATTTTTCATATACTCTTCTAAAAATGAAATGCATAAGTAATATATATGCACAATTTTTTAGAATATTAATATATAGCCTTAACTAAATACAAAAAAGAAATGCAAAGAAACATAAAATGGCTTGCTTTTCCTTATGTAAATGGTCAGACAAGACTACATTGGAAGACATAATAGACTAGGTGGTTTCCAAGTGATCTGTACAAATGCAATAGCTAAAACTGGACTAATAGCAAAGATATTGGCAAGTCAAATACCACAGTTCCCATTAGAATTGGTGATAAGATTTCCTAAAATAGTAAGGTTCTGAACAAAGCAAAGTAGAGGTTGAGTGTCTCTTATTCAGAATGCTTGGGAGTAGAAGTATTTCGGATCTCAAAATTTTTTCAAATTTTGAAACACTGTATTTGTGTTACACTTACCAGTTGAGCATCTCAAGTCAGAAATCCGAAATACTCAAATGCGCATTTCCTTTGAGTGACGTGTCTGTGTTCAAAAAGTTGAGGATTTCAGAGGATTTTGGATTTGGGATGTTCCACCTGTATGTATCCATTCTTGATTGATACAGTAGTTACATTGGAGGGGGGGATAACAGTTGTTAAAACCAGGCAAAAAATAATTTGTGAGTTAGGTTCTAAGTTCAGATGATTATAAAGAGTTTTTTCCTTTTTATAAATGTCTGGGATTTGTAATAATGTGAAATGCATAATGAGAAGATCATGTAAGTCCCTTGTGCTTGTGTCACAGGTGCAGGACATTTAGTATCCATGGCCTTTGCCCATCCTCAACCGTGAGACCATCAAGAAATATCTCCTGGGTGAAAAACCATTCCTCCTGAGAACCACTGAGTTAGACAGGATTTAGACTAGCTAAAATTGAAGGTTTCCACATGATAAAAAGTTATTTAAAGGATTTAGTGAAACTTCTCTCCCCATGTTTCACAATGAAAAGATAGTTTCGTGACAGAACATAAACTATAACATACTCTTGCTTTAGTAGTTTATTATCTGAAATCTCTAGTTACTGTTGAAATCTAATCCCAGTTTTCTTCCTCTGGATTTAGATAAGTTAAAATGTTTACCACAGCTTTTTAGAGTTGTTACTCTGAAATAGATAATGATAAACACAAAATGCATACTTTAATACCACAGTGACCAGACTTAACATCCAAGAGAAATAAAATGGGTAATATTGGACACTTTAAATGTATTACAGGTTCTAGTACTTACTATGCGTATGAAAAAAACTAGGACGTGGATATAAGAAAGGACAGAAGAGCCAGGTGCGGTGGCCACACATGTCCTGGCTACTAGGAGTCTGAGGCACAAGAGTTGGAGGGTACTGTGAGCTATGATTGTGCCACCACACTCCAGCCTGGGCGACAGAGCGAAACCTCATCACTGAAAAAATAAAAGGACAAAGGAAAGGGACTCCTGGTTATAAAAAAAGTAATTCCTTGGCAGCCTTAAGTATTGTAATGGTTATTATAGTTTCACTGATTTTCATTTCGACTTAGATGTAAATCTGTTTTGTATGTTTCTAGTTAACATCCGTCAGAAGGAAGGTATACTTGTGCCTGCAGGTAGAACATTTGTATAATATAGATTGCTAAATTATTTAGTGAAAAATAGTTTAGTAATATTTCTTTATTGTCAGCATCTTAGGAATGTTTTGGCTAATGAGGCATCATAAAGTCAGTCTTCAACACCGACTTTCTATTTCATCTTTTCTAGGCTGTAAATGACTCGTGCTACCAGAATGATGATTCTGTCCTAAAATCCCTCGTTGAGATTGCAGATACTGTTCCGAAGTATTTGCGTCCTCACTTGGAAGCAACTCTACAGCTAAGTCTAAAGGTAAATTAAGTATGTTAGTAAACGTTCTGTTTGTTATTTTCAGGGACTAATCTAAATTATTAAATGTATACAAATATGTCTTCTTTGTAGTTGTGTGGAGATACCAGCCTCAACAATATGCAGCGCCAGCTTGCCCTTGAAGTGATCGTCACCCTCTCTGAGACTGCAGCTGCTATGTTAAGAAAACATACCAATATTGTTGCACAGACTAGTAAGTCAATGGTCTTCAGATAGTTTATGTGTAATGTGGCCAAATTTTTGGATAAATTTGCTGAGGGTTGTGTAACTTCTCAGATTGTTGAGAATATAATGAATATCCTTTTAGAATCAGATGAATTTGGGAAAATGCATCTCAATACATGCAAGCATGGACCCCCACATTGTGGTTATGCCTTTTTTTTTTTTTTCGAGACGGAGTCTCGCTCTGTCGCCCAGGCTGGAGTGCAGTGGCGCAATCGCTGCTCACTGCAAGCTCCGCCTCCCAGGTTCACGCCATTCTTCTGCCTCAGCCTGTCCGAGTAGCTGGGGCCACAGGCGCCCGCCACCACGCCCGGCTCATTTTTTGTATTTTTAGTAGAGACGGGGTTTCACCGTGGTCTCGATCTCCTGACCTCGTGATCCACCCACCTCGGCCTCCCAAAGTGCTGGGATTACAAGCGTGAGCCACCGCGCCCAGTCGTTTATGCCTTTAAGACTTTTCAGACACCTGGAAATCTAGTGTTAAAAATAACATTTCTAGAGTGGAGTGTGACAGACTATCATTTATATGTTAATATTGGGCACAGTTAATAGAGTCAAAAACAATTCAGCGGGGATATATAGATGCACAGTAGCGAACTGCAAACCAAGATAGCATGTGTTGCTTACCAGTGAAGACAAGATTAGAAGAACAAGGTCTAACACTAGTCATGGCTCTGTTCACTATATTACATTGCTTTTGTTTTATAGACCCTCGTTGCAGCAGAAACTTAAATGGCTATTGTGCTATGGAAATACTACTTTAAAGTTTCGCTGTGCTGGGATAAGGACTTGAGAACTAACCTGATCTTTTTCTGGCCTAGCCATTTCTTAATGAGCTAATGAATACTTGAACACTTAATTTAGAGGGTACATACATCACCAGATTTATTTCGTAGTGGTACCTAACTTTTGTCTTACACTGAGATAGTGGTTGGAATCTTAGAAACATTCCCATTAAAGTCAGGAACAAGAAAAATACCTCCTTTATCACTGTTCATGTTGTACTGACTGCCCCAGCTGATGCATTAAGAGACAAAAATAAGTTATAAGCATTAGAAACAATGGCTGGGTGCGGTGGCTCACACCTGTAATCCCAACACTTTGGGAGGCCGAGGCAGGCAGATCACCTGAGGTCAGGAGTTCGAGACCAGCCTGGCTAACCTGCTAAAACCCCGTTTCTACTAAAAATACAAAAAATTAGCCAGGTGTGGTGGTGCACACCTGTAATCCTAGCTACTCAGGAGGCTGAGGCAGGAGAATTGCTTGAACCCGGGAGGTAGAGGTTGCAGTGAGCCCAGACCATGCCATTGCACTCCAGCCTGGGCAACAAGAGCGAAACTCGTCTCAAAAAAAAGAATTAGAAACAAAAATACTGCTTATTTGTAGGCTATGTGGTTATTGTCTACAAAAAGTTTTAAAGACTCAACAGATAAACTGCTAATCAAAGGGTTAAGCAAGATCCTTAGATATGAGAACATTTTATTGTAAGTGTTCCATTATTCATAGTAATCATTTAGAAAATTTTATAGGCATGAGTTGTAGTAACTGGGAATAAATCAAAAGATGTAAGACTTATATGGAGAAAGTTGAATAACATATTGAAAGACTAATAGAAGAACGAATTATCAGTTCTCAAATTAATCTAGGGTTATGATAGAACAATTCTGAAATTCTTCTGAAAGAACATAGGGCCTGAAGTAGCCAAGACAATTTTGACGAATGAAGTGGAGATCTTGTTTCATCAAGAAGGTTTAGAATGCATTGATGATGCAGATGTTGACAATGGATTGGATGGGGCCGGGCACAGTGGCTCACGCCTGTAATCCCAACACTTTGGGAGGCCGAGGCGGGCGGATCACGAGGTCAGGAGATCAAGACCATCCTGGCTAAAACGGTGAAACCCCGTCTCTACTAAAAATACAAAAAATTAGCCGGACATGGTGGCGGGCGGCTGTAGTCCCAGCTACTTGGGAGGCTGAGGCGGGAGAATGGCGTGAACCCGGGAGGCAGAGCTTGCAGTGAGCTGAGATTGCGCCACTGCACTCCAGCCTGGGCCACAGAGCGAGACTCCGTCTCAAAAAAAAAAAAAAAAAAAAAGACAATGGATCGGATGGAACAAAGGGTAGAGTGTAGGAGAGGATGCACTCACATGGGAGCAAAGCCATTTTTAAAAAGATAATTCATCAAAAGTTCTTGGGGCCAGGCATACTGGCTCAGGCCTGTAATTCCAGCACTTTGGAAAGCCAAGGTGGGTAAATTACATGAGCTCCTGAGTTTGAGACCAGCCTGGGCGACATGACAAAACCCTGTCTCTGCCAAAAATACAAAAATTAGTCGGGCATGGTGGCACACACCTGTGGTTCCAGCTACTCAGGAGGCTGAGATGGAGGATTGCTTGAGCCCAACAGGTCAAGGCTGCGGTGAGCCAAGATCACACCATTGCACTCCTGCCTGGGTGACGGAGCGAGACCCTGTCTCAAAAAAAAAAAAAAAAAAAAGTTTCTGGGATAACTGGTTCATTCTTTCTTTCATTTTTTCTTTTTTTTTAATAGGTTTATGGGGAACAGGTGGTGTTTGGTTTAGTGGTGATTTCTGTGATTTTGGTGCACCCATTAAGGGAGCGGTGTACACTGTAGCCAACGTGTAGTCTTTTATCCCTCACTCCCCTCCCACCCTTTCCCCTGAGTCCCCAAAGTCCGTTGTATCGTTCTTATGCCTTTGCATCCTCATAGCTCAGCTGCCACTTATGAGTTGAGAATATAACTGGTTATTTCTATGGGGAAAAAAATTCCAACTCTAGACAACTTATTAAAAAAATAGGCCGGGCGTGGTGGCTCACGCCTGCAATCCCAGCACTTTGGGAGGCCGAAGCGGGCAGATCACGAGGTCAGGAGATCGAGACCATCCTGGCTAACACAGTGAAACCCCATCGCTACTAAAAAATGCAAAAAACTAGCCAAGCATGGTGGTGGGCACCTGTAGTCCCAGCTACTCGGGAGGCTGAGGCAGGAGAATGGCGTGAACCCGGGAGGCGGAGCTTGCAGTGAGCCGAGATAGCGCCACTGCACTGCAGCCTGGGCGACAGAGCAAGACTCTGTCTCAAAAATAATAATAATAATAATAATAATAATAATAATAATAATAATAATAATTGGGGTCTGCTCAAGACCTGAATATTACCTTGCATGCTGGAACTAGTTAAAAAAGTTAAGGGCTAAATATTACAGATGTATTTTACAAGTAATGCTTAATAGATAATTTTTTAAGACTGAATCACAAACCATCGATGTAAACATTGCCAAATTTGCAAATGCTAAAACAGTTTTTTGACCAATCAGATACACCATAAATGAACTGAAAAAATAAGCCACAAACTGGAAGAAAATAATTACAGTGCACACAATCAACAGTTTGTTATCTAGAGAATACACAAAGGCTGAGAAGAGGAAATTCATTGCTTCTTTCTTCAAGATGGGGTCTTGCTCTGTCACCCAGGCTAGGGTGCAGTGACGTGATCTCAGCTCACTGCAGCCTCCCAAGTAGCTGGGACTACAGGCACACACTACCACACCTAGCTAATTTTTGTGTTTTTTGGTAGAGATAGGGTTTTACCATGTTGCCCAGGCTGGTCTTGAACTCCTGGGCTCAAGGGATCCTCCCACCTAAGCGTCCCAAAGTGCTGGGATAACAGGTGTGCACCAGCAGGCCCAGTCAGGAAATTCGTAAAAGAGGGATCTGAAATAGCTAATGAACCCTGCTAAGTCTCAATAAAAACAAGTGTAATTGTGGAATACAAGTTGTCCAAAAGTTTGACAATATCAATTGTTAATAAAAGATGTGGAACTGAGAGGATGCTTATTCCAGCCCCAGGGGACTTGACACATTTTTGTGAAATAACACAGACCTCCACTTGAACTTCACGTAGTTTATGCAACAGCTATGCAGAGCACAGCTTGTTTGGTAATTTTTTTTTTTTTTTTTTTTTTTTTTTTTTGAGACAGAGTCTCACTCTGTTGCCCAGGCTGGAGTGCAGTGGTGCCATCTTGGCTCCCAGCAAGCTCCACCTCCCAGGTTCACGCCATTCTCCTGCCTCAGCCTCCCGAGTAGCTGGGACTACAGGCGCCCACCACCACACCCTGCTAATTTTTTTGTATTTGGGGTTTCACTGTGTTAGCCAGGATGGTCTCGATCTCCTGACCTCGTGATCCGCCTGCCTTGGCCTCCCAAAGTGCTGGGATTACAGGCATAAGCCACCGCGCATGGCCTTGTTTGATAATTTTTTAGTACTATTTGAAGATAGTAATAACAATTTCATGCCTAGACTCATGCTTGTCAAACAGAAGATGTAATAATCTCATCAAAGCAAATTTTATAGGAGGAAAAAATTGGAAACAACCAAAATGTTTATCAGCTAGACAGTGGGTAGTATGTGTATATAATGGAATGCTATTAAATAAATTGAAATCCTTATGTGTTGAGAAAAAAGCAAATTGCCAAGGTACATATATTATGAAACCATTTATTATATAAAAAATCAAATCTTGAAATAGTACTATAATTTTGTATAGAGATATAGAAAATCTGTAGTTCAAGTGTGAAAAAACAATTGGGGAATGGGAAACATTTGTGATGTTGCTTCTTACCTCTGGTGACGGGGGGAGTATGTAATCGGATTTGGGAATTTCATAGGAGGGTTTGACTTATGAATGTTACTTTTTAAAGAAACGATAAAAGCAAATGTGACAAAAGGTTAAAATTTAACAAACCAGGTTTTGGGGGCACAGACAAATAATTGTTTTGTCTTGCTCTCTTAGAGGCAAAGTAAAATCTTAAAATTCTTGTTTATAAATAGTGATATGGATAAGATAAAGTCACAGTCTTCGGGTATGAAATAATTGTTTACTTTAGTTCCTCAGATGTTAGCAATGATGGTTGATTTGGAAGAAGATGAGGACTGGGCAAATGCAGATGAACTAGAAGATGATGATTTTGACAGGTAATCAAACATAGTGTCAGGGTGGCAGTGAGAGCCCTAGGGCTCCAAGGTCCATCTCTTCACTATTGCACCCTGTAACCTGAAGGTAAACTGTTAAGCCTGGAATATGGGGCACTTTGCCTTGCTGTTGTATTTATTGCTGTGTCACATTTTATAAGTAGTATTTTCTTTAGTTTTCATGTATAATTTATATTAATAAAATTTATGTTTCTTGGAAGTTCTTAAAAATACTTTAGTAGTTAATACATAAGGTTGTATTTTATAATCAGGAACTGAAAGATACCTACAACAACAAACAAGGAAGTTTTTCTTTTTTTAAAATAAAGTATGATATGAAAACAGCAAATAAAGTAGCTATGTTTTTTTTTTTTTTGAGACGGAGTCTCGCTCTGTCACCCAGGCTGGAGTGCAGTGGCACGATCTTGGCTCACTGCAAGCTCCACCTCCCGGGTTCACGCCATTCTCCTGCCTCGGCCTCCCAAGTAGCTGGGACTACAGGCACCTACCAACATGCCCAGCTAATTTTTGTATTTTTAGTAGAGGTGGGGTTTCACCATGTTAGCCAGGATGGTCTCAATCTCCTGACCTCATGATCTGCCCACCTCGGCCTCCCAAAGTGCTGGGATTACAGGCGTGAACCACCGCGCCCGGCCAAGTAGCTATGTTTTTAACTGTCTTACTCTAAATTATTTCCAAGTTTTTTGTTTGTTTTTGTTTATTTTTTGTTTGAGTATCTTTTAAAACATGTATAAAGCAACTTTTTTGTGATAAATGCTTTTACAGGCAGAGACTTCCCTTAGAATAATTGTTTCAACAAAATTCCCTGCAATACACGTCATATTTTCCTAATAAAAGGCAGTTTAATTTTAGGATAGACAGCATCCAGTGGTGAAAAGATTAGAGTCACACTGGGTGACAGTAACACTGGAATTACTATTGTGCTTATTTATTTCAGCTTAGGAAGTCCCATGAATACAGGAAAAGTCAACCAAAATCTATATTCACTGTGCAGTAGTAATGATGGCCCCTTACATGTATATGAAACATAGCACCTCCGAGTTCTGTTACTTTAATGAACTTTATTGGTAGCCCCAGAGGTATATTATATTACAGATGCAGAAAGGGAGATTGAAGATTGAGTGATTTGTCTCAGGTTATGTAGCCAGTTAATGGGCTGGGGTTAATTACCATTTTTTTCATTCTTCCCAGTGCATTATACTACCACCTTTTCTTCAAAAAAGCTGAAATTGGCCGGGTGCGGTGGCTCACGCCTGTAATCCCAGCACTTTGGTAGGCAGAGGTGGGCAGATCACCCGAGGTCAGGAGTTCGAGACCAGCCTGACCAACATGTTGAAACCCCGTCTCTACTAAAAATACAAAAATTAGCCGGGCCTGGTGGCAGACACCTATAATCCCAGCTACTCGGGAAGCTGAGTGAGGAGAATCTCTTGAACCTGGGAGGTGGAGGTTGCAGCGAGCTGAGATCACGTCATTGCACTACAGCCTGGGGAACAGAGCCAGACTCCGTCTCAGAAGAAAAAAAAAAAGCTGAAATTATTCCCCTGAAAGACTTGGAGTCAGTATAAACTACTAGGTTAATAAAAGTAAAAATTAAAGACATTTGGCTTTAGAATATATGGTGCATTTTTGAGACTTAATCCCATTATTAAAAATGACTGATTTCTGGCTTTAATACTATTTTGAAGCATATGAAAGTAATCTTTCACTGGAAATCACCTGATAACGGCTGAAGAGAAGACCAGGGCTAGGTCGAATTTCCTTTGTGGTTCAGTTACTATAATGTGCTGCTGCCTGTCCTTTAATTTGCCCTGTAAATGGCGCTTAAATTTATACAATTTAAGAAACTTTGTTTTCTAGACTAGATGAATAAGATTTTCTAATTTGTGAAACAGGGCATAAATATATTTTCAAGGTGAGCTTTTTTTAAGTCTAAAAACCTGTTCTGAAGATAATTTATAGTTTCACCTTTATAGTATTGTCTTTACACAGTAAAGATAATGCACATGAAATACACTACTGATCTTCCAGTTCTAAGCCAGGATAAGTCCAAATGCTTTTATGCCCACATCCCTTTGGCTTTCAGAGAAGACAATAGAATTAAGTTTCACATAGCTATGCATAGTTTGGCAGTGCGGTTTGCACCCCTTTAAAGGTGAATAAACTCACGGTGGGGAAAATTACACATTCTCTGCACCCTTTTCGGTTTTCTATGTTCTGTTCATTGATAAGTTTGAAGACTGTATTTCTAGGAAATGAAATACATGAGGCTCTTTCAACACTGCTTTTACTGGAGTGTTGAAAATGTCAGAAGCTGTGTCTGAGAACAGTTTTTAGCCAGTAGCGGGTGGGGGTGGTCTTGAAAAGCAAGATTCAGGCTGGGCACAGTGGCTCACGCCCGTAATCCCAGCATTTTGGGAGGCCCAGGCAGACGCATCACGAGGTCAGGAGATCGAGACCATCCTGGCTAACGCGGTGAAACCCCGTCTCTACTAAAACTACAAAAAAATTAGCCAGGCGTGGTGGCGGGCACTTGTAGTCCCAGCTACTCAGGAGGCTGAGGCAGGAGAATGGCGTGAACCCGGGGGGCAGAGCTTGCAGTGAGCCGAGATCGTGCCACTGCACTCCAGCCTGGGTGACAGAGCGAGACTCCGTCTCAAAAGAAAAAAAAAAAAAGAAAGAAAAATAAGATTCAGGCATGACTTTCTAAACTATGGTGGATCATGATAAAAACATTTACTCTTTTTTCTTTTCTAAGCTGTAGGGTTTTTAACCTCTAATTTCAATTCCACATTTAAAGACAGCTTGAATTCTTTCTCAGTCTTAGTTTAATAATAATAATATGGTTAGAAGTATGTCTGTAGAGTATACTATTTCTTTTGTGTTTCAGATATATTGAATACACAATTCTGTTTATGTGTTTAGCAATGCAGTTGCAGGCGAGAGTGCTCTAGACCGAATGGCTTGTGGACTTGGTGGAAAGCTCGTTCTGCCAATGATCAAGGAACACATTATGCAAATGCTTCAAAATCGTAAGCTGTGTCCTTCAAATGCTAGAATAGTGAAGTTGTGCCCTTTCTAAAGCTTAAATTCTAAGATATGTTTAGACTGTTAAAAATTAATCTTTATCTTTTTATCATCCATATTTAACCCAATTCATTTATTTTACCAATAAAATTGTCAATCCCAAAGAAAATGTACAGATTTACTTCCTAGCCAAAAATATTTAGATTTGAATTTGAAAATGATGTTATTTGAATTTTTATGGAATATTAGAATGTTTGAATCATATACTCTTCTTTCACCCTATATCTTTTATTTTTAAAAGAAGAAATTCTATCTAATGTTATCAAAAGAGAGACCACTTCTTTCTTTCTGTTTTTGCCCCTGACCGAGGTGATGGTGGAAGCCCACCTGCCTTGGAGGGCAGCTGTTGTTGTTGACACAGGATTTCGCCATGTTGCCCAGGCTGGTCTCAAACTCCTGGCCTCAAGCAGTCCTCCTGCTTCAGCCTCCCAGAGTGCTTGGATTATAGGCATGAGCTACCACACCTGGCCATCCTTCTTTTTTATTTCTATGAATATTTCCCTAATATTTGGTCGGTTACCTTTGTACCTGTAATATATATATCAATCCCAAAGTTTATTGTTGTATATGTTTTATTTTCATTTGTCTTTTTTTTTTTTTTTTCTTGAGACGGAGTCTTGCTCTGTCGCCCAGGCTGGAGTGCAGTGGCACAGTCTCGGCTCACTGCAAGCTCCGCCTCCCGGGTTCACGCCATTCTCCTGCCTCAGCCTCTCCGAGTAGCTGGGACTACAGGCGCCCGCCACTACGACCGGCTAATTTTTTTGTATTTTTAGTAGAGACGGGGTTTCACCGTGGTCTCGATCTCCTGACCTCATGATCCGCCCGCCTCGGCCTCCCAAAGTGCTGGGATTACAGGCATGAGCCACTGCACCCGGCCTAATTTTTGTATTTTTAGTAGAGACGGGGTTTCGCCGTGTTGGCCAGGCTGGTCTTGAACTCCTGACTTTAAGTGATCCACCTCCCTCGGCCTCCCAAAGTGCTGGGTTTACAGGTGTGAGCCACCGCGCCTGGCCTGATACATACTTTTAGAATCAAGTAGTCACGCACTTTTTCTGTTCATTTTTCTAAAAAGTAAATATACAAATGTTTTTATATTATATATACATATACCCTTTCCAAAAAAGTTTTGTTACTCTTTTCCAAATAAGAACCTTTATACATCTCCCTCTACCAGAATGACATGTTTATAGTGTCTAATTGCTATTCCATCTGTAATTTTTTTCTGTAGCTGACTGGAAATACCGGCATGCAGGATTGATGGCCTTATCTGCCATTGGTGAAGGGTGCCACCAGCAAATGGAAGGAATTCTAAATGAGATTGTAAATTTTGTTTTACTTTTTCTCCAGGATCCTGTAAGTACCAGTAAATATTTGATTCAAAATGATTAGTGTAGCTTCATGTGGAAACCTTCTTGCTTTTACTAATGAAAGAAAACGTTTTCCAGCATCCAAGAGTGAGGTATGCAGCCTGTAATGCCGTGGGACAGATGGCTACAGATTTTGCACCTGGTTTCCAAAAGAAATTTCATGAGAAGGTAAGTAACAAGTCCTCAAACACCCAAATCAGACTTTAGGAAGAGGGGTGGACATTTCAACATGTATGCCCGTTTGGTTTCATTTCACAGGTGATTGCAGCTCTGCTGCAGACCATGGAAGACCAAGGCAATCAACGTGTGCAGGCCCATGCAGCTGCTGCCCTCATTAACTTTACTGAAGACTGTCCCAAGTCACTACTTATTCCATACTTGGATAATTTGGTGAAACATCTGCATTCCATTATGGTACTGAAGCTTCAAGAGGTAAGTTTTAAGATCCGTAGGCTGCTTTCTGTTTGTAGATTAATTTGGGTTGATTTGATGGGTAAGAACTGGAGAAAGAGGGACTTGCAGCATGACCATAAAGAATATAAAGTAAAAAAACTGAGGAGGCTATTCGGAGTTGTGGAATCATGAGTAGAGAAATTCAGATTTGATCAAAATGTGGGCTGATAATTGGAATTGGGAAAGATACAGCTAAAGGTCAGGTAAAATCAGTGTATATGGATCACCCTGAAAATAAGGCAGAGAAGTTTTTGAACTCTGATTTATGTAAAGTGTGAAAAACCATTCTATGTTCTTAAATGCTGCAAGAAATGATCATATGTTAAGAAATTAGTGTAGTAGCATTGGGTGAGGCATACACAAAAAAGGGAGAAGATGTAAGGCAAGACCATCATACTGTCATCGTCCAGGGAGCTTAGATAGTAATAGTGGAAGAGGTGATTCTAAAAGACACTTCATGGGAAGCACTAACAGTTTGTTTCTGGCAGTTTGAATTTTAAAAGATGAAAGGGCCCGGCATGGTGGTTCACCCCTGTAATCCCAGCACTTTGGGAGGCTGAGGCAGGTGGATCACCTGAGGTCAGGAGTTTGAGACCAGCCTGGCCAACATGGTGAAATCCCATCTCTCCTAAACATACAAAATTAGCCGGGTGTGGTGGTACACGCCTGTAATTCCAGCTACTCGGGAGGCTGAGAGAGGAGAATCACTTGAACCCAGGAGGCAGAGGTTGCAGTGAGCTGAGGTGGTGCCACTGCCCTCCAACCTGGGCAGTAAGAGCAAAATTCTGTTTCAAAAAAAAAAGATGGAAGAGAAGAAATTAAAAATCGTTGACTATTCTAACCAGAGTGACAGAAATACAGAAGTTGTAGAAACAACGTCATTTTTGAGTATCCAAGTAAAAATGATTATAGTTACAGCTGAAGTAAGGGATGCAACCTGAAAACAATTGACTTATGTTAGTCCAGCACAGTGTGTGAGAGATGTAGATGCGAAAATCAAGGATTTTAGCCCAGTTTATTGTCAAATGCAATGAAAATGGATTACTACTATAAAAATGAAATGAATAGAAGGCATAGAAAATAAAAGATATAAACCTGCTCTCAAATTGCTATAAAAGTTTCTAATGCCCTCAATTCTTATACTTATTATGAACTGGTAGCAAATAGTTAACAAACCACAGTTTGCGTAGCACTGGTGATTGGTCAGAGAGCAAGACAAACAAGAAATGCAATGTCTCAGAAGCCAAAGACAGAGGACTTATAAACAAAGGCCCAAGTTCTCAGTATCAGATGACAGCAGACTAAGAATATAATAAAGGAATCATTCATGTGCCCGAAGGCAGACCGAGGTGGACCCAAGTTGAAGGCAGATTGGTTGGTTGGTTAAATCAGTAATGGATGGATCCAACATGACTTTACAGGTTTGGGTGGATGGCTGTGGTATGATAGTCCCTGTGTACCCCTGTCCTTCCTTCCTGCAGTGAGGCACTATATGGGTTTTTAAAGATAAGTGGAAGGAGTTGTTGGGATGGGATGGTAGGAGGACAGTGTTCACGAGGAAGAGTTGTGCAAAGAGAAGGTAGCCTAGCGGAGGAGGAAAGACATTTTCTCTGAGGCCAGCAGCACAGTCCACACTAAACATGGAGCAGAGGCTGAGGTGCAGAAGCAGGAAGTAAGATAACTTCCTCAAGACATAGTTGAATGTGTAACACAAGGTAAAGAACTCTGCTGAGAGTGTGGGTGTAGTTGATGTGGGGAATTATGAAAATCTGGAGTAGTAACTGGGTCAGGTTCATATGAGTCAATAAATATTTTATTTTATTTATTTATTTTTATTTTGAGATGGAGTCTTGCCCAGGCTGGAGTGCGACAACGCAACCTCCGTCTCCCAGGTTCAAGCCATTCTCCTGCCTCAGCCTCCCGAGTAGCTGGTGTTACAGACATGCACCACCACACCTGGCTAATTTTTGTATTTTGAGTGGAGACAGGGTTTCACCATGTTGGCTAGGCTGTTCTTGAACTCCTGACCTCAAGTCATCCGCCCACCTGTGCCTCCCAAAGTCCTGGGATTACAGGTGTGAGTCACCGTGCCCGGCTTCCTCTTTTTTTTTTTTTTTTTTTGAGACAGAGTCTTGCTCTTGTCAACCCAGCTGAGATGTAGTGGTGCAATCTTGGCTCACTGCAACCTCTGCCTCCCAGTTCAAACAATTCTCCTTCCTCTGCTTCCCAAGTAATGGGATTACTGGGGTGTGCCACCACACCTGGCTGATTTTTATTTATTTATTTAGTAGAGACAGGGTTTCACTATGTTGGCCAGGCTGGTCTTGAACTCCTGACTCAGGTGATCCACCCGCCTCAGCCTCCCAGAGTGCTGGGATTACAGAAGAATTACTGTAAAATATTGCTGGTGACAGGACGGGCCCAGCAGCAAATAGGTAGTAAGCATTTATTACTAGCTGGGTCAGAACACCAGATCTTTGGTGCAGAGAAAAAGGTCATCTCATCTGTTTTCAGCAAGAGAAATGCAAGAGAAGGCAGCAAGGTTCCTTGAGGGATCTTCTGGGGAGGGGGAGTTAGAAAATAAAGGAAGGGGCCAAAGAGGGAATTTTCTTTACGACATAGTAAGACAGCACAAAATATAATCATAAGTAGAGGAAATCAGTGAAGAAAAAAATGAGTATGAAGTGTAGGCATTAAAGTTGATGAACACAAAAATTTTGATTCCGTATCTGTACTCAAGAATTAGCTGTGCTTTGAGATGAGACAAAAATGAGTAAGGGGTGTTGTGTTAATAGAAGAGAGAAAAAAAATCTCAAATAGTTCAACATAGATTCTTTTTATAGAAATTTCCTCCAAAACCTACAATCTCTACCTCTAGAGAGGTGGTCTCATTCAGCTGTTTGAGAAAAGCATTCAAGAACTTGAAGGGAGTAGTAATTGTAAATTTAAATACTTCTTCCAGTTTTCCTTTGAAGTAATAATTTGTGTCTTCCTTCTAGTTGATTCAGAAAGGCACCAAGTTAGTTTTGGAACAAGTTGTGACATCCATTGCATCAGTTGCCGATACTGCAGAAGAAAAATTTGTCCCCTACTATGATTTATTTATGCCATCACTGAAGCACATTGTTGAGAATGCGGTTCAAAAAGAACTGAGACTTCTGAGAGGAAAAACTATTGAATGCATTAGCCTCATTGGTCTGGCTGTTGGGAAGGAAAAAGTAAGTAATTTCTTTCTTTCTTTTTTTTTTTTTTGAGACGGTGTCTTGCTCTGTCGCCCAGGCTGGAGTGCAGTGGCAATATCTTGGCTCACTGCAAACTTTGCCTCCCGGTTGACGCCATTCTCCTGCCTCAGCCTCCCAAGTAGCTGGGACTACAGGCACCCGCCACCACTCCCAGCTAATTTTTTGTATTTTTAGTAGAGACGGGGTTTCACCATGTTAGCCAGGGTGGTCTCGATCTCCTGACCTCATGATCCGCCCGCCTCGGCCTCCCAAAGTGCTGGCATTACAGGCGTGAGCCACTGCGCCCGGCCAGTAATTTCTGTTATGTTAAATTTACTGTATGTAACTTGGCTGTGGAGGCATTGAGAGTACTAGAGGGATTTTTTCCTTCTGATAAATGGTTTTCTGGATGCTTGTTTTTTTCCTTACTCTTCCTTACTCCTTTCACATTGCTCCTATTTTATATACAGATTAATTCCTGTCTTCATCTTTTCATTGTTTGTTTGGTTTGGTTTTTCTTTTTTTTTTTTTTTTTTTTTTTTTGAGACCAAGTCTCACTCTATCACCCAGGCTGGAGTGCATTGGCATGATCTAGCTCACTGTAACCTCTGCCTTCTGGGTTCAAGCGATTCTCCTGCGTCAGCCTCCCAGGTAGCTGACATTACAGGCACCTGCCACCGCTGCCAGCTGATTTTTGTATTTTTAGTAGAGATGGGGTTTTACTATGTTGGCCAGGCTAGCCCTGATCTCCTGACCTCAAGCAATCTGCTCACGGGTGTGAGCCACCGTGCCCAGCCCGTCTTTTTGTTGTTAATATTAGGGTTTCTTTTTAGCTCAGCTATGCTCTTGATGCCTCCTCCTTTCCCCACCACACACAGTGCATCTCGTGGGAGGTGTGTAGAAATCAGTATCCATGTTTGTTCCCTTTAAATATGTGCTTGGAAACATGTCATTTGCTTTCCTATTAATCTAAAATGCATCAAGTGTTCTAAGAGAAATCTATGCATATAGATCTTCAGAAAATAGTTACCAAGGACCATTGGCCAGTGTGTTTCTCAGCCAACATCTCAGAATTGTTCAAGCTAATGCAAACGAAGTTTCTCTGTCATTGAACCCTCATGTTCTGACCCTCAGAATTATCAACAGGGAAGCTCTGTCTTGCCTTCTTCAAAACCAGCATCAGTATTAATTTATATTTGGAACTGGTTTCTGTGAGACACTGACCACTAAAACATTGGTATGTTTTATACCAATAAAATATTTTTATGTCCCATACTCTATATATCTGGCTTTCAATGTCTCTTTAAAACGCTGCCTGTCTATACAATGGAGATTACCAGAACTGCAAAGAGTTAAGTGAAAATCACAGACAAAATTTTATGCAGTGAATTCTATAAACAATCCAAAATTTTCTTTCTGAATTTGAATTCGGTTTTACTGCTTGAAATGCGTAAGCCATAGACTAACACCTGATGCCATTAGAAGTACCTTTATACTGTAGTTCACTGCCCTTCAGTGGAAAATATATTTTTCTAGAAAGTGAACTAAATCTGTCACAATATAGATGAGAATTTTTCAATATGATAGTTTTATCTTTGGAAGTTATGACCTATGTGGGCAATGTAGTCGATTTTTTGGCAACGCTTTACTAATTACACAGGAAACAAAATTCAGTATCAACAAGTGTGTCTCTACATATTTTCCTCTAGTTCATGCAGGATGCATCAGATGTGATGCAGCTTTTGTTAAAGACCCAGACAGACTTCAATGATATGGAAGATGATGATCCTCAGGTAAGTGATCTTAATGCATTTGCTTTGATCTGCTAATGAGTTGTGGACAGCACACGGTTCAATATATTTAAAACAAAAGGAGTGATAGATTTCTTGACATACTACCAAACCCTGCTAGCAGAGACATTCTTCACTGATTTTCCTTCTGTTTCTCAAGCTACTTTTTCTCAGTCTGTTGTAGGTTGCTCTTGCTTTCTCTGACTCTCACTCAAGTTTTGGTGTTTGTGGGTTCTGTCCAAGGCTCTCTTATCTTCTCACTCCTGTGGAGCAGTGTCACTCACAGACATGGCTTCCGGTTTCCTCTGTGTGCTTGCAACTTTCAGATCTTCAGAATTGAAGATTCGTTTATCCAACATGTAATAGACATCTCCATTTGGGTGTCTCCTAGCCCTTTGAGGGCTGCATGACCTCCCTCCCCTAGCAGAAAACACAGAACCCAAGAATCTCAGGACACACTGCTTACCTCTCTGCCGATGAACAGACAAAGGCATTTCATTAGGAGGAACCCCTGCCTCTCGACACACACGCACATACACACATAGGTATACACACCCAGCTAACGCTTGCTCATGTTCCTCATCCTTTACAAGATTTTCCTGATCTGTTCAGTCTCAATGGTGGGTAGTGCCAACACTGTTATAGTAACATCATAAATGTTTGTCATATCTTGATGGTATTCCCAACGCCTAACATATAATAAGGCACTCAATAAATAATTGTTGAGTTAAATTTTGACTTTACATAGCCACACTGTAATAGTTTAAATAGGTAAACATACCATTTTGCAAAGAAAGCATGTTTTGTTGTTGTTTGCTTTCTTTGCAAAATGATATGCAAATATACATGTATGTTTTGTATGTACAGAGATAACAGGCAGGAGGGATACTTAGCAGACTGCTGACAGTAGGGAGGCTGAGGGGACTGTAAGCTGTAGGGAGGGGTGGTAAGGACGAGGCGCGTTGCTCACCTTTGTATCAGCCAGCATATAGTTTAATGCCTGGCATGTGAGAAACACCCAGTACCTATCTGAAGAGTGGGTGGACTTTTACATATGAAATCATTAAGAGGTGGGGCATGTGTCCATGCATGCTCAATAGATAAATAGGTAGGTGGATGACAGATATCAGGGGATAAGAATCACTTTCTAGGTTGCAGGGATGGTGAATGGAACCGGATTCTCTAGGTAATTTGCAGATGATGAAGTCTGTGTAAACACAGTAATAGGAGAAGAGGTGTTTTAAATATATTCAGCCACTTACGAGAAAATTATAACAGCTAAGAGAAAAGGATGTTTTGTTTCTTGGGTTTTAATAAATGTTTAATGAATGGAGTGGCAGGCAATAGGGATACAGAGTCAGATAAAGTACATTTCTGTCTTCAAAAAATTTGTAACTGGGAGTTGGTGAAATGTTTGGTTTTGTTTAGGCGATTGGTTTCATTTAGGTGATTCAGATGCTTAGAAAGAAAACTATTATCACTTACTGAAAGTAGAAAGAAATACCCAAGGTTCTGGTCTTTGTCTTTTGCCTCACCTGCTGTCCATATCCCAGTGTAATGAGTTCACAGGAATTTCATTATTGATTCTGGACCTTTTAAGTACATAACCTTTAGAAATGCTCTTACTGCTTAAAGTACTGTGAACATATCAATAAAACATTGTTTCTATGAAATAAAGAAATGGCTTTATCATGTTTACCCATTGTTTTTTAATCTATTTTAATTTTAAAATTTTTCCCCAGATCTCTTACATGATCTCAGCATGGGCCAGAATGTGCAAAATCCTTGGAAAAGAATTTCAGCAATACCTTCCAGTGGTTATGGGACCTTTAATGAAGACGGCTTCAATTAAGCCCGAAGTAGCCCTTTTAGATAGTAGGTGTCTTTAGAAGGACCTATCGGTTATAATAGTTCTCTCTTTGTTATTATTTTTAATATGCATTTGTTTTCTTCTCCGTTAATAGCCCAAGACATGGAGAATATGAGTGATGATGATGGTTGGGAATTTGTGAACCTTGGAGATCAGCAAAGCTTTGGTATTAAAACTGCAGGACTAGAAGAAAAATCAACTGCTTGCCAGATGTTGGTGAGAGAGTACTGATTTTATTAAACTTTTATTTTACATCTTATATACATTTCATATGAGTGCTTTTGATAGCTGCTAAAGAAATTACTTTGGAGAGCCAGTAATATATTCCTTAAAAAGTAAAGTTTTCTTTCCATTTTAAAAGAAATCGTATGGATAAACCTTTCATTATCACTGCTGTTTTAAATAGCAAAAAAACAACAAATAGCCCAAATTCCTGTTAGTAGGAAGATGAATGATAAATTACTGTGCCTTGGAGTAATATACAGCCATTATGAAAAGTTTATAAGCTACACGAGGGAAGGATTTTTGTTTTGTTCTTAGTCTATAGTAGGTGGCCATGGAATGTTTTTTAAACAAATGAACAGAAGTGTGTTCATGCTATTTAATGTAAAACAAAACTTGTATGATTTCAATTGTGTAAAAAAATAGATATGGCAGGAAAATCAAAATGTTTGGTTATTGTCCCTTATGGTGTTTATGGTGTGCATATGTGTGTTTCGTTCCTAGTTTTCTTTTTGTTTTCTTTATGAGCATGCGTTTTAAAGTGAAGGATAATACTTTCTTTTTTTTTTTTTTTTTTTTTTTTTGAGATGGAGTCTCTCTTTTTCACCCAGGCTGGAGTGCAGTGGCATGATCTTGACTCACTGCATCCACCTCTGGCGTTCAGTTGATTCTCCTGCTTCAGCCTCCCGAGTAGCTGGGATTACAGGCGCCTGCCACCACAGCTGGCTACTTTTTGTATTTTTAGTAGAGATAGGGTTTCACCATTTTGGCCAGGCTGGTTTTGAACTCCTGACCTCAGGTGATCCGCCTGCCGTGACCTGGGATTACAGGCATGAGCCACCGCACCTGGCCAATACTTATTTTTATTAGATTTTAGAAATTATAGTATATTACAAATTTAGCAGTTAAGTAAACCTAAATAAAAGTCGCTTAAATTTTATTTTTTGTATTTATATTACATGTTCTAGTTCATTTAAAAGTGTATTTCTTACTGTCATCTTCAATACTTAGTATCTATAAATTATAAACACTTTGGATTTGTGGGTTTTTTCTCTTGTCTCAACTGGAGAGCAAATACAAATAACATCTTTAAACAGAATTAATCTTTAGATGTAGTAGAAGAGAATGCAACAATTGGGTTTTTTGGGGTTTTTTTTTTTTTTTTTGCTTTTTGAAACAGAGTCTTACTCTGTCGCTCAGGCTGGAGTGCAATGGCTTGATCTCAGCTCACTGCAGCCTCTGTCTCCTGGGTTCAAGCGATTCTCCTGCCTTAACCTCCCAAGTAGCTAGGATTATAGGCGCACACCACCACGCCTGGCTAATTTTTTGTATCTTTAGTAGAGACGGGTTTTCACCATGTTGGCCAGGCTGGTCTCGAACTTCTGACCTCGCGATCCGTCTAGCTCTGTCACCCAGGCTGGAGTATAGTGGTGCCATCCCGTCTCACTGCCACCTCCACCTCCTGGGTTCAAGTGATTCTCCTGCCTCAGCCTCCCAGGTAGCTGGCACTACAAGCACCCGCCACCATGCCTGGCTAACTTTTGTATTTTTAGTAGAGTCGGGGTTTCACTGTGTTGGCCAGGCTGGTCTCGAACTCCTGACCTCGTGATCTACCAACCTCAGCCTCCCAAAGTGCTGGGATTACAAGCATGAGCCACCATGCCCAGTCATGATTTTTTAAAAATACAAAATAACAGAAGCATTTTCTACAGATTTACAAAGTAAATGCTACAATTAACTGATGGTTTCAGGGTTTTTTGTATCTTTTACAATGATTTTTCCTCAATTAAGTGGTACATTTTGTTTGATGTATTGCTGAAACTTGCTGAGTG
Source organism: Symphalangus syndactylus (assembly GCF_028878055.3). NCBI lineage: Eukaryota > Metazoa > Chordata > Mammalia > Primates > Hylobatidae > Symphalangus > Symphalangus syndactylus. The sequence continues at coordinate 22,800,016 of NC_072437.2, read as the reverse complement.
GAATACGAATGATTCCAGCCTTTGAAGGACAATATATACAACAATAATTTCCTTTTTTTTTTGTCACTCACCAATACTACAATCATTTCATGACCCTTCTTTTAAAACACTTTTTAGTTGGAAGACTAATTTGACAGTTCTACATGCAACTTTAAATGTAGTTCTAGTCAAAATACAACCTCCTATAGTCCTTATGATTTTGCTGTTTGTTAATATTAATGCTTGAAAACTAACATGAATCTTTATTTCCTCCCAATACTTTGGTTACAGGTTTGCTATGCTAAGGAGTTAAAAGAAGGCTTTGTGGAGTACACCGAACAGGTTGTCAAACTGATGGTCCCTTTACTGAAATTTTATTTCCACGATGATATCCTACAACTTTTGAATACAAAACATGTCTAAATTTAGTGAACTTGTAGTTTCTTGGAGTATTAGACAGTGTTCACTGAAGTAGACTTCACCATGATTGATTGTATTTGCACTAAGTGTACTTCGAGATGATAAACTCGGTTCTCTGCATGTGCCTTTGTTTCCACTTGTGCCAAAACATGAAAAAGAAAACGTGACCTATCCTATGTTTGTCAGCTTTCTGTGGCCCACTTAAGGAATTAAGGATAATTAGCAAATGATTACAATTATATATAGTTGCTACTTTCCCCAAATATCTTTTGGTAAATGTTAAGAAAATAAGACTTTTATTTTAAGAGATGGTGTCTCACTCTGTCACCTAGGCTGGAGTGCAGTGGCGTGATCAGGGCTTACTGAAACCACAACCTCCCAAGTAGCTGGGACCCAGGTGCACAACACTGAGCCCAGCTAGATTTTGATGATGATGATGATGATGTTTTTTTTTTTTTTTTTGTAGAGATAAGGTCTCCCTATGTTGCCCAGGCTGGTCTCAAACTCCTGGGCTGAAGCAGTCCTCCTGCCTTGGCCCCACAAAGTTATGGGATTACAGGCCTGAGCCACTGTGCCTGGCAAGACCTGTCTTAATAGATTAGAGAACCACTGATAGATGGTCAGCTTTCTGTAGCAGTGAGAATCCTACATTTCAAATGTGGATAGCACCTTTGGGGGGAAACATCGCTTGGCACATCTGCATTCTTTTTTGACACAGAGTCTCACTCTGTTGCCCAGGCTGGAGTGCAGTGGCATGATCTCAGCTCACTGCATCCTCCACCTCCCAAGTTCAAGCGATTCTTCTGCCTCAGCCTCCTGAGTAGCTGGGATCACAGACATGCGCTACCATGCCCAGCTAATTTTTTGTATTTTTTGTTTGTTTTTGTTTTTAAGTAGAGACAGGCTTTCACCACGTTGGCCAGGCAGGTCTCGAACTCCTGACCTCAGGTGATCCACCCACATCTGCGTTCCAGTATCCTTCTCAACGTAATGATAGTCATAATTAATATTTTCCGGTACATTTTTATGCCTTTACACACAAGAGTGGTAGAGCCCAGACACAAACCCAGATCTGCCTGACTCCAAAGCCCCTTTGTCATTATTCCTCTTATGGTATCCTATAGTGGTATCCTTTACAGAAGACAGCTTTTACCCAACAAAGACTTAACTTCCCAGGATGCCAGAGGACAAAGCAGGATTGCTTTTAAGAGGAAGTTATCAAGGCCTTATTTTATAAATGAGATTAGATAGGGAAAGGCAATTTAATCTTTATTGAAAACTGAAAAGGCCAGCATAGGAAGAGGTCCTCGGTAGTTTTTTTCAGGGAAATGCTTCAGTTGCATTTATTAGAAACAGATACTACCTGAGGTTTTGAGGTAGGTACACCTTGAGGCATGCTAATGGTCGTGGGTCCTTTCATAGTCATTTTTGTATTTTGGTTTACATTTGAGCAGTAGGCAGCCCTTCACTGCTGCTGGACTCATTCCTGCCACTATTATAGGTGACAGAGGAGACAGGAGGTATGTCTTTTCTATTTTTATACATGCTTTATATTTAACACAAGCTCTTGGGTATCTTAGATAAACAGAAGTTGCCTAGCACTCCTATTAGTGCATTGAACCCTTTAACATTTAAGCAAAATAATAAACAGTCTTTTGAGGTTCCTTAACAATGAAACGTGTTCGAGTGGCGGCAGCAGAATCCATGCCTCTCCTCCTGGAGTGTGCAAGAGTCCGTGGTCCTGAGTATCTCACACAGATGTGGCATTTTATGTGTGATGCTCTAATTAAGGCCATTGGTACAGAACCAGATTCAGACGTCCTCTCAGAAATAATGCATTCTTTTGCAAAGGTGAGTATTTTTCTCTTAAAAAATAAGTATAAGGTTGTATGTTCATTTATTAGTCTTGCTAAAAGTAAAAAAAAAAAAATTGAGACAGAGTATTGCTCTGTCACCCAGGCTGAAGTGCAGTGGCACAATCGCAGCTCACTGCAACCTCCGCCTCCTGGGTTCAAGCAATTCTTATGCCTCATCCTTCCAAGTAGTTGGGATTATAGGCATGTGCCACCACACGTGGCTACTTTTTGTATTTTTAGTAGATATTCCCCAGGCTGGTCTCAAACTTCTGGCCTCAAGTGATCCACCTCGGCCTCCCAGAGTGCTGGGATTACAGATATAAGCCAGCTAAATAAATTTTTATATGCTGTAGTGTATGATTTTTTTAAAAATAAAAATGTTAAATTTTTTGTTGTAATATTTTGGTATTATTATGTTTGTTTTAAAGAGGGTAAATTTGCCTTGGAAGGGCAGTATAGGTAGAGGGAATGATATGGGCAACGGCATGGAAGCATGCATTCTTTGGAAAAAGAGAAGAAATTCTGAATACTCTAGTATTTTAGTCTTGCACTTAATAATCCAACTATAGAAGCTTGGGTACTATCTCCAGTTTCTATTCTTTACACTTTCCTCAATTCTTCTCTGTTTTTTTTCATTGCCCCATCTCTTTTTCATGCCATTGAAATAGCCTCACTTGGTCTACTCCAGATGTCTCCTTTCTTTTCCTCTCAGTTCATTCTCCTTTCCTCAAGCACTGCCTTCCTCTTCATTGAGTCACTTCCTTTCTCATACAGTGTCACTCCCATTTTGCACAACTCTAGTTTGCTCCAATCTTGATTGAAGATTTACAGTTTCTCAGCATCTTTATGTGTCCTTATTTACACTCCTGTAATTCAGAATTCCTTCTGTTTTTCCAAAGACAGCATGCTTCCATACCTTTGCCTATATTATTTCTTCTACCTCTCATGCCCTTCCTTCAATGTTCTCCTTGTATGTTGTGTGTATGGAGTATGGATATAGCAATTGTGTTCCTTAGGAGCTGGTGTGTGTGTATATATATACGTGTGTTTTCCGTCTTTGAATCCTCAGTACCAAGCATGATGCCTGGCACCTAGGTGTGCTCAGAAGTGTTTAAAAGAAAATATTTTTTTCTAACTCCAATCTTTAAAATGCTGTCATTCTAACAAATACAAGCTAAGCATATGTAAATAATTAATATTCCAGGATACTGAACTGTGTTCATTTTTCCATATGATTCCTAGTGGAGTTTAACTTTGGACTCTAAACACCCCTAATCTTATGGATTGCTTTCCTTCCTCAACCTCATTAGTGCATTGAAGTAATGGGAGATGGATGCCTTAATAATGAACACTTTGAAGAACTGGGAGGTATATTGAAAGCAAAGCTTGAAGAACATTTTAAAAATCAAGAATTACGACAAGGTAAGTTTTCCATGCTTTTATTTCTGAATATAATCCTTGACCATCTTGGTGATCAGTTAAAACATTTATTTGGGTGTGTTTCAGTTAAAAGACAAGATGAAGACTATGATGAACAGGTCGAAGAGTCACTACAAGATGAGGTAAATTATTCCCTTTGGAACTTACTTACATGACCACTTGCATCTGAAAGACTTGTAAATGCCTCAGTTTCTGATTTATGTGACGTCATTCTGATGTAATTATCAGTCTTTAGCAGAGGAGTCAGATATATTTCCTCTCTTAATTTATGAATAAGTAATTTGAAATTAAACTGATATGTCTTTTGGTGCTGTGTGCATTTTGTTGTAATACCTCACTCAACAAAACACCTTGAGGTTTACCTAGTTCATTTACATCCTGCTCACAACAACCATTTGTATTTTGTGGTGCTTTCACTATATTAAAGATGAGTAACCTAAAATTCCAATGTTAAATGATTGCCCAGAGTCACACTGTTGACAGTCTGGGGCCTTTTTCACCATGTTACTTAGTTCTCTCATCAAACCATCTAGGACTGTCAAGCATACTTCATTGTGTGGTTTAGAGTCTAGCATCTCATATGTGGCCGCTTGGTGGGCCAGTGCTACCGTGTAGGTAATACCAGCTTCCTGAAGGTGCCCACGTGCTTGTAGGCCCAAATTGCCACTAACAGCGAGACCCCATTCTCCCCACCATCCACCCCGAAACTACGATTATTCTGCTGAAAACAAAGTAAAAATAGTAAAAACACCTTCGTTTCAGAATGTAGAAATTAGAGATAATTTTTCAACCCATCTTATTTTAAGTATGTTCCAAGGAAAATCTTTGTAATAAATACGGTTCTTGCCACACACCTTTGTCTTTCCAGGTAGGACTGGCCTTTGATTAGTAAGAGACATGATAACCCACCCTTGAAGGTTACTCCAGTCTCTAGACTCTTGATTTACCCTTAAGACAGGAATGAGAAATTGATTTTCTGCATTTTTTAAGGTTTTTATAAATGTTAACTATTGATAATAGAAAATATACTTTTTAATCCATATGGGTGTGTATGTGTGTGTTTTTTTTAGGATGATAATGATGTTTATATTCTGACCAAAGTGTCAGATATTTTACACTCAATATTCAGTAGCTACAAAGAAAATGTGTTACCATGGTTTGAACAGCTGCTTCCATTAATTGTCAACCTCATTGTAAGTGTTACCTCTCTTAATAGTTGTTTTGCATAGTTTACCTGGAATTCTTTTCACTGCAGTGTAAAATCTAATGCTTGAAGTTAAAATGGGTCTCAGAAATGATTGTTTCCATTGTACATCTTTGATTTTATCAAGTTGACTGCATTACCCTGGATATTTTCTCATTCATTATATGCTTGAAGATTCCTAACTTGGTTTTCCATAGGCCAATTCAGTTCTAACACATTTGAAAGATATACAAGTGATTTTTTTATTATTTCAGATTATCTGTGCCCTCCTAAATTAATAAAAGGAAACAGAATGGTTACTTCTTTTTTAGTGGACCATAGATAATTCAATTATCTTTGTTATATACTACCAGCAATCATGGATTATGGATAATGGGCATATATATATATATATATATATATATTTTTTTTTTTTTTTTTTTTTTTTTTTACCTTCTCTCACCCATATATTTGATTTTTTTAAAAATGTTTTATAGACTTCTTTTTTTTTGTTTTTTGTTTGTTTGTTTGTTTGTTTGTTTTTCTCAAGATGGAGTCTTGCTGTGTCGCCCAGGCTGGAGTGCAGTGGCACAATCTCGGCTCACTGCAACCTCTGCCTTCTGGGTTGAAGCAATTCTCCTGCCACAGCCTCCTAAGTAGCTGGGATTACAGATGCACGCCACCATACCCGACGAATTTTTTGTATTTTTAGTAGAGATGGGGTTTCACCATGTTGACCAGGCTGGTCTCCAACTCCTGACCTAATGATCCACCCGCCTCGGCCTCCCGAAGTGCTGGGATTACAGGCATAAGCCACTGTGCCCAGGCCTAGACTTCCTATTTTAAAGCAGTTTTAGAGTCACAACCAAATTGAACAGGAGGTACAGAGATTTCCCATGTGCCTCTGCCCCTGTGCGTGCATGGCCTCAGCACCATTAACACCCCCCATCACAGTAGTAGATACATGTGTTTCCATTTATGGACCTACATCAACACATCATATAATGGCCTATGTGTATTCAGTTTTTTGTTTGTTTGTTTTGTTTTTTTTTTTATTTTTAGTTGTGTTTTTTTGTTGGGTTTTTAGTAGAGATGGGGTTTCACCATATTGGCCAGACTGGTCTCCATCTCCTGACCTTGTGATCCGCCCACCTTGGCCTCCCAAAGTGCTGGGATTACAGGCGTGAGCCACCTCGCCCGGCCATGTTTTCGGTTTTTTAAAAATATATTATAAATTAGCAGCTATCATCAGATGTTTAGAATTTTTCTTTTTGGCTTTCAGTTTTGCATTTTATTGTATTAAGTAGTGCATTACATTTTTTAAAAGATTCAGGCACACATGACTTAGCCTGTTGAATAAATGCTATAAATTAAGATCTTTGCAGCTTTTTTTATTACTGTATTTTTTAATGTAGCATTACCATTGTCTTTTTCACAAAGTAAATTTATATACAATGCTGCCACTGTCAGTTCTTCTGTGTGATAGTGTCAGATTGTAGAGTTCTGTAACAAATCATACAAGTCTTTGAAACCTAAATTTTATTAAATCTATGTATTTGATTGAATATCGTTGTCACAAGAAGTTGTTGTTACTATGTTTTCTTTTTTCTTTTGCCTATATCAGGAATATCAATGTAAGCAGATAGTCTATAGTGAATAATTCTTTACATTGTTTGTGTACACCAGTATTTGAAGCTTAAAAGAGAATTTCTTTTGTAGTGTCCACATAGACCATGGCCAGACAGACAATGGGGATTATGCATTTTTGATGATGTCATAGAACACTGTAGTCCAGCCTCATTTAAATATGCAGAATATTTCTTAAGACCAATGCTCCAATATGTATGTGACAACAGCCCAGAAGTCAGGCAAGCAGCTGCATATGGCCTGGGAGTCATGGCACAGTATGGTGGAGATAATTATCGCCCTTTTTGTACAGGTACCTTTGCTTTTTCAGTTACGTGCATTTCATTCCAGACATCCTGTGAATCCCTACTTTACTCTCTTTACCACACTCCCAAACATTATTTGCCTATTTCTGCTGTAGTCTGTTTTCAGACATCTCATCTGTAGCATTTAGGATTTTAGATGATAAAAAGATGATTTATTCTCATAGAAATAGAATCAAAGACATCCCCTGCCCCCAGCCTTCCAGGGTGCATTTCTCTTTGCGTTTTGGCAATATACAACAGCCTTAGAATAGGACTTTTTTTTTTTTTTTTTTTAATTGAGACGGAGTCTCACTCTGTCACCCAGGCGGGAGTGCAGTGGCACAATCTCGGCTCACTGCAACCTCCGCTTCCCAGGTTCAAGCAATTCTGCATCAGCCTCCCGAGTAGCTAGGACTACAGGTGCCCGCCACCACACCTGGCTGATTTTTTCTATTTTTAGTAGAGATGGGGTTTCACCGTGTTAGCCAGGATGGTCTCGATCTCCTGACCTCATGATCAGCCCGCCTCAGCCTCCCAAAGTGCTGGGATTACAGGCGTGAGCCACCACGCCTGGCAGAATAGGACTTTTAAAACTTACTGGGGAATATAGTTAGGCAGCTTTTAAAGCTTAAGGACCCTCGGAGGATATGGTGAGTACTATAAATCTGGAGGCCACTAATCTCTCTGGGTCTCTCAGTTAGTAGAGGGCTAGTGCTCCTGTCCATGCTGGGGCAGTCCCCCTTCTGTTGCCATTCTGTAATGACATAGCCAAGAAGACAACACTTCCCATACACTTTAACATTTCTTTACCATAGTCAATATCTGAACCAAATACAAAAATATATATATTCATTTGCATGAAAATGTGAGGTTTTAGCTGAACTTCTTTCAAATGCTTATTTTAGAAGCACTTCCCCTGCTGGTAAGAGTTATTCAGTCTGCGGATTCTAAGACCAAAGAAAATGTCAATGCTACAGAGAATTGCATCTCAGCAGTAGGGAAAATCATGAAGTTCAAGCCTGACTGTGTAAACGTTGAAGAGGTCCTTCCACACTGGTTGTCTTGGCTGCCACTACATGAAGATAAAGAAGAAGCTGTTCAGACTTTCAATTATCTATGTGACCTGATTGAAAGGTAGGAAAGCAGACCGTGACCTTATTTCCTTCCTCTCCACAGTGCTTCCTGGTTTTTCTTGCCTAACATCAGTCTTTTAAGGTTTAACCGCATGATCTCTGCACAGTCCTCAGTTGTATAGGTTTATAATAGTGCTGTCTTTATAAATCATATTAAGAAACCATATCACAGTTAACATTGCCCTTATAATAAGGTCTAATTTTGAGTTATTCTTTATGAAATTAGATTCAACAGATGAGGCACTTTAGTGATTTCTTTGTTTTTAAATTTTTTTGGTAGTGACAAGGTCTTAACTGTTTTGCACAGGCAGGTCTCAAACTCTTGGCCTCAAGAGATCCTCCCACCTCAGCCTCCCAAAGTGCTGGGATTACAGGCATGAGCCACCAAACCCAACCTAAGGGCATATTGTTTAGTGTCTGTTTTCTAAGTCCAAGTTCCCCCCAAATATCAGTCAGATCTAAGCTCTGTCGCTATTATTATTTTTAGGTTATGAATAAATTCAAGGGCTACAACCACTGCCACTATTGTAGCAATAGGCCTATTGTAGCAATAGGCCAACAGATAGATTCTCCATGCTTGTTTAAGTTCAGGTTCACGTAAGAAATGGGTTTGAGTCTTCCATTGAGCATATCATTAAGGAATATAACAGCCATCCTGCAGACTACATGCTCCTTACCTGCTCCTGCGTCTGAAATGACCAGGTCTTAATCATGCTATTTGATCATCTCCCTTGGAAACGACCACTCTGAAATTCTCTTAGTGACAAAGACTAGAACTCTTAAATTCGCTGTTAGGTTTTTTCCCATTAAACTTGCCTGAGTTTATTTCCCAGTTTATTCTTGAAATGTTTATATAATTTTTTTTAACTTCAGAGTTATTTTAGAAGCTATTTTGTAGTAGCAAAATAAAATTTGTGTTAAGAAACTTATTCTTAATAATACAATACATTTTTTTAACACATCACAAATTATTTATAAGGTATTTAGAGCATTCTGTTTGGCCCTTAAAACAATCCTGAGAGATGAGCCCAGTATTTTTTTTTTCTAATTTATATAGAAAGAAACTAAAGAGTTCATATATAAGATTGGCTGGTTTTCTTCCTACGGAATTTAAAAGGCCATTGATTTTAGTGAACACATAATCACATTTCTCCTTATAAATTTCACTTACTCAGGTTTTCTTCTCATTTGTCAGTAATCATCCAATTGTTCTTGGCCCAAACAATACCAATCTGCCCAAAATATTCAGTATAATCGCGGAAGGAGAAATGCACGAGGCAATTAAACATGAAGATCCTTGTGCCAAACGTCTGGCCAATGTCGTTCGCCAAGTACAGGTAAGCTAATTCGGTTGAATTGGGGAAGGGGAGACAAAACCTTTTTTTCTTTATATTCCTCTGTGAGAAGAAACTAGAAATCTAATGAGCTACGGGAATTTTATTTTTATATTTTCATAGTCTCTTGTCTCCAAGCCTCAAATGGATTATACTTGATGTAATCCATCCATATGTTCTTATTATTTATTAGAATTAAAACCTTCATCTTAGGACATCTTGAGCCTACCAGTTGGTGCTTAACACAAGCTTATTTTGTGTAGTTTTTCTGCCTATCTGAAGAAAAAAAAACGAGATTTAATAATAACTTGTCACCTCCAAAAAACTTTGTATGATTTTTACTTCCTATATTCATGTGGTATGTGGGTTACTTTAAGATGTTACCAGCTTAATGTAGCTTTATCAATGCAAAAATGAAGAAAACTTACTGGAAATGAAATGAACTTTAAAGAAATGAACAGATTTCTTGCTTTTACAGTGATACTCATCAAAATAATCTACCTAGGGAGAAGGTATTTTGCCATTATTATGGTCTACCTATGATGATGATTAAAATTCTTCCAAATGACATTTCGTCCTGTCTAAGTCTGTGAAAATGTTTCTTTCCCTAGACTTCTGGAGGACTGTGGACTGAGTGCATAGCACAGCTCAGTCCTGAGCAGCAGGCCGCCATTCAGGAGCTCCTGAACTCTGCGTGAAGGGCCTTAATGTCACCCACCAGAAAACTAACTCCAAATAAACGCTTACCCTTTCGTTTAGGTTTCTTTGTTTTGTTTTTGAGCAAAAGAGATCGGTAGTGTTGTGTGTAGGCCATTCTTCTGGAGAGCCACGAGCAGGAAGAGCAGCGCTGTGTTGCAGAATGGAGTTTCCATGGATTTCTACCAGACCACTGAAGGAGTTCCTGGAAGTCCTGCGGTAGCACTGGAGAGTATTTTTCTATTGGTATAACCCACCACCTGAAGGGGAAAGGGAAATCAAATTAATTTTTCTCATTAGACATAAGGAAATTTAAGGAAAAACAGCTTTAAGAACAGTTACTCAGTATAGACGTGTGTTCACACAAATTGCTCTGCACTCAGTGTTCATTGTGAATTGGAGTGTGAGTCTTTCCGTGGGGTAGAAAGAAGCCTACTACCCAGCAAACCAGTAGACCCAAAAGTTGAAAAAAACTGATGACAACAAGCATGAAGATGGCATATTTGATGTCACTTTGGTTCTTTTTCCCAGAAGGCTTATACAGTGACTCAGTCGGGAAGCTTTCCAGCTTCCAGCCCTTGAATGTGAAGTGTCATTGGCATGTCTGGCAGTAGTCTCTCATTCACTCCTCAATAAACAACATTGAATACAAAAGAGGCTTGTGTAAAAACTCAGTACTGTCTGGCTTGGATTCATTTCATGTTTTTAATATAAGAATGATCTAATATTTTTTTAAAGTAATGGCTATCAGTAATAGCTGAGTGTTTTTTCCCCTAATATTTTCCTTGTGCAATTCAGACTTAAGCATCGAGTTTTTACCATCTTCCACTTTAAGCTAAGTTATGATACCTATTCCATTCACAATTGGTGTTCTTTTTAAGGTTTGCAAATTTCAACGAATTTTGTAGCTAGGATTGTTCTGATCAGCTCAAAAAGATTTGGCTTAGTGTTTTCATTGCAAATTATAATTGCTGTAGAGCCACACACAACTTTTGAACTTTTAATTGTAAGTATTATGGCTGAAGTTATTTACTGAAAATTTCAGTAAAATGTATGAATGTTTCTTTATGTGTTAACCTCATAGCAGTAAATGACTTGCTGTTGTTTAATTTTTCTAAGGCATCTTAATAGACTTCTGTTGAAAACTTCAGTGTTAACATTTTTATAGTTTGTACGAAATTTAACCGTGATATAAAAATGAATTTTATGCATAGATCAGAATTTTAAATTAAAGGTTTTTTCTTTAAATGATTTGTATTACTTTATTAAAACTAAATCTGAAATGGAATTAGAAAATAGAATGAATTACATACAGATGGTTTACTTGTTAGCAGATGCCCTTCAAATATATTTTACATTTGCAGCACACCACCATTGCCTGGAGGCTTCCGAATCTAGCAAAAACAATGTATTAAATGACTCCACCTGCGCAGTCCTTGTTTTCAGTGGATGAATACCTGTGGGCTCTTGTAATGTGTGGTAATATTTGGAGCTTTATAGCCTGTATTCCTTGGGAGAAAAAAATGGGAATTGGGAGTAAAAAATGTGTCAAGACAACCCCTTTCTGCTTTCTTATGTAGCATCTGCAAAGCCGATTCATGTACTGATGCCAATCAGCTAGAGCAATGTAGGCTTTTTTTAATTTAAATTATTACTACACTTTATTACTACACTTGCAGAAAAGAAACTTGTTAAAAACATGGCACACCTGCAGAATTTCAGATGACAGTGTGGTCAGAAGATGTTTTTTGGGAGAACCTAGTGTTTGCTGGGCACTATGCTAAGCACTTTGGGAGCAAGAACCTTCCAGTTTAAACACCAGTGGTATTGTCAGTTACCGTTAGTATCTGAGATGTACTTACAGCAGGGTTCTAAGAGCTCTGAAAGAAGTGCTCTGTTAATTGCAGACTGGCAGCATCCTCCTTGATAAAAGCAGAAAAGCAAAGAGGTAATTGGAGTTGAATCAAGTTAATAGGGAAGGTTGGTAGTAAATGCTATTAGTGTGACATGATTCTGAAATCCAGAGCTCAGAACTAAGATGTACCGTGAACTAACAATTCTTTGAAAGGACCTGCAGAAGCATTTTTAATACCTCATTCTGTCTATGCAAGATGAAAATTCGTGGAGTTTTTTCTTGGCTTTTGTACCAAATTTAGGGGTCTTGCATGTCAGCAAGTGATATATATTGTTTATAAATGCAAGCTATTTCTGGAGGGGAAAAATGTGTGTGGCTCTTACATTTTCTGGGAATTTTGTAACAAGTTACACGCACAAGTGTTAGAAACTTTGGCATAACTCAATTTGGAGTATTTTTTAAATGCTGTATCTTTAAAGAAAAGTAAAGTTGTCTTAAAGCTAATTTGACACTTCTGTAATGAGAGACAACCTTATAACTCTGGAGTTGTAGTTTGACAGAACCATCAGTAAAGACATAAGCAAATAAATGGTCTTGGTGCACCTGGTCTGATAATAAATAAGGGGGGGTGCTTACTTACAGTCTTGCAAGCGTTATATTTTTATGTCTAATCCTTTGAGTAGGTGCCTGTTTAAGCAACGTGAAAGGCTAAGGAGCTAGCTAAATGATTTACTTAATAACTGCTTCATTCTGCCTGGAGAATTGTTGCATCAGTTTTCTGTGTTGCACAGAAATCACGTTGCAGGCAGGCACGGTGGCTCACGCCTGTAATCCCAGCACTTTGGGAGGCCAAGGCAGGCGGATCACCTGAGGTCAGGAGTTGGAGACCAGCCTGGCCAACATGGTGAAACCCCATCTCTACTAAAAATACAAAAAGTAGCCAGGTGTGGTGGCAGGCCCCTGTAATCCTAGCTACTCCAGAGGCTGAGGCAGGAGAATCACTTGAACCCGGGAGGCAGAGGTTGCAGTGAGCCAAGATTGTGCCATTGCACTCCAGCCTGGGCAACTGGGTGAGACTCCATCTCAAATAAAAATAAAAATTAAAACGAAATCACTTTGCTTCTCTTAACCTTCTTTGCCACGAAAGATTAACAGCCAAAACCTGCCATGTTTGCTATTCCTAAGGAGATTTTCTTTTTCAGCCCTAAAAGTATGAGTACCACTATTTTAGAAGAAGAAAGTGAATGACCCACAATGTATGTACATCACCCGTGGGAGGAAGCATGGATATTTATTTCCAGCACTTGGAATTTCTGAATGGTGATGCTGAGGAGCAGGGGTTAATTCTAACAACATCCTGCCCTAGATTTGCACCCTTTTTTCCCCACACAGCTGTAATCCTTACAGTGTATGCCAGACAACATTTGGGCTGATTATTTCTATGAATTATATTTGAATGGATGAATACAAACATTTTTAAGATAAATTATAGCTATATTATTCACTTCTCAGAATGAGTCCAAAAGTGGTACAATATAATTTTTTTGTAAAACGTTACAAAAATTTTTTCCTAAATTCCACTAAGGCAGCAGAGTATAATTCTGAAATGTGTTCTTTCATGATTCAGGAGCTTCCATTGTGTATTTCCTCTTGATTTGTGTCCTCTTGACTAGCATTCAGATTGTAATGGAAACCAGAATAATACCACTTGCTATGAATCAGAAATTAGTTCCCCTATTTCCCTAAAAGTTTTGTAACAGATGGGTAGAAAATGTAAGAATTTGGATCAGCCTGACAACTTGCTCCTGTGATCTTAAGGTGCACCTTGAAAGATCATGGTGCTGTATGGTTAAGACCAGAGGTTGGCAAATGTGTTCTCTAAGTTCGAGATAGTAAATATTTTAGCACTCGTCACCGAACAAGTATGTGTTTGTAAGCTATAGAGTCTCACAAACCGCTTAGCCATTGCAGTGCGAAAGCAGCCATGGACCATAGTAAACAAACGGGTTTGGCTGTATCCCAGTGAAACTTGACAAAGACAGGCTAGCCATAGCTGCTGACCTCTGAATCAAATCACCGCGTCAGTTAAAAAATCCCAGTCTACCATGTACTCAGCTTACCTAAACTCTGTATGCCTTAGTTTCCTTCTCTGTAAAATGGGAACAATAATAGTACATACCTTATAGAGGATTGAGATGGATTTAGAAGCCAGGCACATGAAGCATTAGCTATCAGAATTACACCTAAATTCTATTAATACTTCCAGATAATTTAAGCAAACTTTTTTTTTTTTTTTTTTTTGAGATGGAGTCTCCCTCTGTTGCCAGGCTGGAGTGCAGTGGCATGATCTCGGATCACTGCAACCTCTGCCTCCCAGGTTCAAGTGATTCTTGTGCCACAGCTTCCCGAGTAGCTGGGACTACAGGTGTGAGCCACCATGCCCAGCTAATTTTTGTATTTTTAATAGAGACAGGGTTTCACCATGTTGGTGAGGATGGTCTCTATCTCTTGACTTCGTGATCTGCCTGCCTCAGCCTCCCAAAGTGATAGGATTACAGGTGTGAGCCACCGTGCCCAGCTGCAAACTTTTTTTTTCAAGTTCTCTAATCAGCCTTGGCATTAGGAGGAAGCCTAGAAAGTTGTGGAAAATATTGGGAAACTTTGCAAAGTCAGTGAAGTTGTGCCATAAACGTGGTGTGTGTGGACTACTTTACTTTCTTGACACTGTGATTCTGGTGTTTGAAGATGCCTGATCTGCATAAGACATGGCCCTAAATGCACCCATTGCCTCATCTGGAGCTCCCCCCTAAAAAGCAGCAGTCTGTCCCTGTTTGGAGAAGACATTCAGACAGTTCGCTGCAAGAGCTGGTTTGTTCGGTACACTGAACTGTAGGTCACCAGGGACTTTTGCCACCATGCTGACATAAATCTGGCATCTATGTAGGATGAGATTACTGTCAAGGCCATTGTACAGGAGTGGACAGCTGGAAAGCTTTGTCCCCTGGGGTCACACTTCCTGCCTGGCTGTGGCCCCTTGCGGGAGCTCCTTAATATCCTATGTAAAACAAAGTTAACGGCTACCACACAGGGTTGTTGTAAGGCTTAATATATGTATAAAGCACCTAGAGCAGTGCCTAGCATTGTAGATTTGATATTATGAGTACACATGCCGAAGAGATGGAAGTACATTTGGATAGCATTTCTTTTTGTTAGTGTCAACCCAAAAGAGGATCTCTAAAAAGAAAACATGTTTATTTGGGAGTAGAGCATTGCAATGGGAATGTACATGTCATCATAGATGATGAGTATATTCGGGAAGAAAAAGGTTTTTGTAGGTTTTTTTGGTTTTGTTTAATTTTGTGATGACAGAGTCTCCCTGTGTTACCCAGACTGCTCTTGAACTCCTGGGCTCAAGTAGTTCTACTGCTTCAGCTTCCCAAAGTGCTGAGATTACAGGCGAAAAGAGAAAGGTTTATAAAGGAAGAAATGAGGATTACATCGTTGTTTTGAGATAATTATCCTTGACCGCACAGGTCAGTAACAAGCGTGATGCCGGCCGGGCGCGGTGGCTCAAGCCTGTAATCTCAGCACTTTGGGAGGCCGAGGCGGGTGGATCACGAGGTCAGGAGATCGAGACCATCCTGGCTAACACGGTGAAACCCCGTCTCTACTAAAAAATACAAAAAAATTAGCCGGGCTTGTTGGCGGGCGCCTGTGGTCCCAGCTACTCGGGAGGCTGAGGCAGGAGAATGGCGTGAACCCAGGAGGTGGAGGTTGCGGTAAGCCGAGATCGCGCCACCGCACTCCAGCCTGGGGGACAGAGAAAGACTCCGTCTCAAAAAAAAAAAAAAAAAAAAACAAGGGTGATGCCAGTACAAGATTGACAAGCAGTTGGATGTGTGCTTGCAGAAGTATTTTTTGTGTGAGGTTGGAAAGGCCTTTGTGCAAAGTTGTGATTTTTGCGGTGTTTGTCATCATGCGTACAAACATGAGAACCCTCTATAACCTTCTCCAGCTGTTTGTCCAGGTGTTCTTAACATTAGTGACTCCTTTTTTTTTGAGACAGGGTCTCGCTGTGTCACCCAGGCTGGAGTGCAGTGGCGCAATCTTGGCTCACGGTAACCCCCACCTCCTGGGTTCAAGTGATTCTCCTGCCCCAGCCTCCTGAGTAGCTGGGATTACAGGCGTGTGCCGCCATGCCCGGCTGATTTTTGTATTTTTAGTAGAGACGGGGGTTTCACTATGTTGGCCAGGCTGATCTCAAACTTCCAACATCAGATGATCCAGCCACCTTGACCTCCCAAAGTGCTGGGAGTACAGAGTGAGCCACCAAGTCTGGCCTAGTGACTCCATTTTGATTCTGACAGTTTTCAAATTAGTTACCTATGTCATAAAACATGCAAACCATGGAAAATGGAAGTACTTGCTAATCAATAATTTGATTGACTTTTATTAAGCTATTGACCAAAACTATGTTAGGCTTGCATAATAAAGGGCTAAGTAAAACACATGGTCTCTGCTACAGGGGACACATCATTAAGGAAAAAAATTAAAGAGTGCACTGGGTGTACCCTTTGATGAAGAAATCAAAGAAGTAAATTCACTTAATATTGCAAATAGGATGTGCATTGAGCCACCTCAGTTTCAGCATTATAGCAAACTGCACCAAAGATCAAAATACATGTGCTCCTGGTCATTGACAAATCCCTCCCCAGGTGATGCATTTTCCAGCCTTGCTACTCACAATTGGTTGTTATTGGACTGCTGCAGAGGTGACCCAGAGTGGGGCATTTGTAACCAGACAGGTCACCGTATGTGCTCCCTTGGAAGGTGAGGGAGCCAGAGTGGGGCATTTGTAACCAGACAGGTCACCGTATGTGCTCCCTTGGAAGGTGAGGGAGCCAGAGAGGCAAACAGGAAGTTTTGGTCTCCCAAACTGCCTTACACCCAACCCCAGATCCTTCCTAGGGGCAGTATTGCTATGAGATAGTCCCCTTTCAATTAACTGACAATTGGGTTGGCAATGAAGAAAACCTGCCAGATTATTTGTAGCCATTTAGAAAGTTGGCCCCAACCCCCAAAGCAGTTACTGTCTTGTTTCATCCGTTCCTAGAAATCACGTAATGGGGTATGTGGTCTTGTTTGGTGTGTCTGTTTCTGTCCCGAGTGTGCTGCTGCCGCTTAATCACACTCCTGAATTTTCTCAAATCTATGATTTAGGGATTAACTGGCATGTTTTATCTAGTTTTAAGAATTTAGCCAGCCGGCGCAGTGGCCAATGCCTATCATCCCAGCACTTTGGGAGACCAAGGTGGGTGGATCACAAGGTCAAGATTTCGAGACCAGCCTGGCCAATATGGTGAAACCCCGTCTCTACTAAAAATAAAAAAATTAACCAGGCATGGTGGCGGGCACCTGTAGTCCCGCTACTCAGGAGGCCAAGGCAGAAGAATTTCTTGAACCTGGGAGGCAGAGGTTGCAGTGAGCCAAGATCACACCACCGCACTCCAGCCTGGGTGACAGAGTGAGACCCTGTCTCAAAACAACAACAAAAAAGAATTTAGCCATTGAGGCTGGGCGCAGTGGCTCACACCTGTAATCGCAACATTTTGGGAAGCTGAGGTAGGTGAATCATTTGAGCCCAGGAGTTCAAGACCAGCCTAGGCAACATGGAGAAACCCCATCTCTACTAAAAATGCAAAAAAAAAAAAAAAAATAGGCATGGTGGTTCAGGTATGTAGTCCCAGCTACTTGGGAGGCTAAGGTGGGAGAATAGCTTGAGCCTGGGAGGCTGAAGCTGCACTGAGCCATGATTGCATCACTGCACTCCAGCCTGGGTGACAGAGTGAGACCCTGTCTCCAAAACAAAAGCCATTTAAATAAAGTCCCTTTTAATTAGGAAATATTGAAAGCGAAAAAATTTAAGCAGTTAGGACCCTATTGCATTTTCTAATTTAAAAAAGAATGTACAGTTTATTACTGAAGGGTCAAGGAAGATAGTTGTGTTTGAAGAAAAATACAGCCCATCACTATCTTGAGTGTTCTCCAATTGGTTCTCATGGGCAAAGGCTGCCATTACTACAAATGGTCAATAGCCAAAAGACAGGCTCACGTTGTAGCTGATATTTCAAGAAGAGTAAAAATATGAAACAGCAACACTAATATGGAGACTGGCGATGGGCAGAGACGATGACTGCAGTCGGGTCTTTAGTGCAATGACTGGCCCGAGCAGCAATGACAAAGGATCCCAAGGAAGGCCTCGTGGAGAATCTGAGGATACCCCAAAGCTGTTTCACAGAATGGTTTGCCCTTTGCTCCAGGGATAAGATCCTTAAGAGTCTTGGGACCGTGTTGTCGGGGCCGCAATCATCTGTCCAGTTACTTTAGTGGTAGGGTGTGTGAGGGGGCCGCAATCATCTGTCCAGTTACTTTAGTGGTAGGGTGTGTGAGGGGCCCGCACTGGCCTTCAGGGCAGCCACTCGCCCAAAGCTGCTGCCGTTCCCCAGCAATCTGCCCATGCAGTGGGAAACACCAGGAGGCTATTCCCGGAAGCAGGGCTGATTCCATCCCAATCATCCAACTCATTACTTAAAGCCTCTCCTGCCCAAACTCCCCAACAGACTTCTGCCTGATGAAGGAGCTTGCACCCTCAGGCTTTCTGCTGCTTCCAGAGCTGCTGCCTGGGCCTTCAGGTAAGGCGCTGTTTTCCCAATCCTTGCTTGTGCTTTATGGCACCAGGAGAACATTTGCCCCTTCCCCAGGCCTGTTTCCCTTGCAAACTTGCTGTCCTAGCAGCACTGCCTTCCGCGAGCGAGTGATGTAGAAGAGAACACATTCTTTGTAAATAGTGTCTTCTGGGAGTCCCTCTGGTTTCTGGTGAGAATTAAATGGAAGTCTGTAACTGACGTGCTCAGGGCAGCGCCTGCCCAGCACTGGCAGCGGCTACAGTGACAGCTATGCTCAGACCCCAAGGACCAGCCCCCCAATCATTCGAACATTCTAAAAGCCAACCAAGATTGAGAACCTGCTGGAAATCTGAGCTTCCCGCTTCTAAACTCGTCTGAACAGATGAGAAAAGATTTCTCAAATCCACTGGCAGGGTTGTGTAGAGAAGGAATGCGTCTTCCTTTTGTTTTCATGTTATAAACTATAGGGTTATTTTCTCTCTCTCTCTCTCTCTCTCTGACTTTGGAAGAGAGAGTGTTACTTTGTTGCCCAGGCAGGTCTCAAACTGCTAGTCTCAGGAGATCCTCCTGCCTTGGCCTCCCAAAGTCCTGGGATTACAGGCATGAGCCACTGTGGTACCAGTCTATATATGAGTATTTTAAGATAAATTCTAGAGAGCGGTAATTGGTTTGTTTTGGTTTTTTTGTTTGTTTGTTTTTGTTTTTTTGTTTGAGACAGAGTCTTGCTCTGTTGCCCGGGCTGGAGTGCAATGACGCCATCTCAGCTCACTGCAACCTCCGCCTCCCGGGTTCAAGCGATTCTCCTTCCTCAGCCTCCTGAGTAGCTGGGATTACAGGCACCCGCCACCATGCCCAGCTAATTTTTTGTATTTTTAGTAGGGATGGGGTTTTGCCATGTTGCCAAGACTGGTTTCAAACTCCCGAGCTCAGGCATTCCACCCACCTCGGCCTCCCGAAGTGCTGGGATTACAGGTGTGAGCCACTGTGCCCTGCCGGTTTGTGGGGTTTTTTTTTTTTTAAATTGTTTTATTTTTTTACACAATAGGCCATCTGTACATAGTTCAAAATTCAAGACTTACAAAACATTATTATTCAGTGAAAAGTATCTTCTCTTACTCCTCAGCCATCCCCACCCAGCTTCCTCCTCTTATGAAAGAAAAGTCCACAAACGATCCTGACATAACCTTTTTGCTTAATGTAATTCATAACCTCCTTCTGGAAGGAAATTAATGAAATGCCTACATGTCTTTCTGATGGGTAGGAACTATTCTAAGAAACCACCTGCCCACCTGGTTAACCCAACCTGAATTCTTTAACCAGACATTATATAAGTCAACAATGAGGCCGGGCATGGTGGCTCATGCCTGTAATCCCAGCACTTTGGGAGGCCAAGGCGGGCAGATAAGAAGGTCAGGAGATCGGGACCATCTTGGCTAACACAGTGAAACCCTGTCTCTACTAAAAATACAAAAAATTAGCCAGGCGTGGTGGCGGGCACCTGTAGTCCCAGCTACTCTGGAGGCTGAGGCAGGAGAATGGTGTGAACCCAGGAGGCGGAGCTTGTAGTGAGCCAAGATATTGCCACTGCACTCCAGCCTGGGCGACAGAGCAAGACTCTGTCTCAGAAAAAAAAAAAAGTCAACAATGATTAACTACATTTATTTTTTGCCTCTAAAATATCTCTACAACAAAATAAATCTTTGAAATTTACTATAAGTAAATTTATAACACTCATAACTAAATTATCTGAAAAGGGTTTTTTTAAAACATCCTCCCAGAAGGAAAGATGATCAATTCTTATCTATCGTTCTAGGGATATAAATATTCAGGAGGCTTTTCAGAATAAAAGTTAAATCATTTTAGCTGGGAATTCTCAAAATTTAACCCTGTTAAAGATGAAACTTGGCTGGGCACGGTGGCTCACGCCTGTAATCCCAGCATTTTGGGAGGCCGAGGCCGGTGGATCACGAAGTCAGGAGATCGAGACCATCCTGGCTAACACGGTGAAACCCCATCTCTACTAAAAAAAATACAAAAAAAAAAAAAAAAGATGAAAGTTAAATATCTTTTGCCCTTTTCAATAAATGACAACCTATAGATTAGTATGGCCAGTGCTGGTGATCATCAAAATGTTAAGAATAGCATCACCGCCGGGCGCGGTGGCTCAAGCCTGTAATCCTAGCACTTTGGGAGGCCGAGGTGGGCGGATCACGAGGTCAGGAGTTTGAGACCATCCTGGCCAACATAGTGAAACCCTGTCTCTACTAAAAATACAAAAAAATTAGCAGGGTGTGGTGGCGGGCGCCTGTAGTCCCAGCTATTCGCGAGGCTGAGGCAGGAGAATGGCATGAACCCGGGAGGCGGAGCTTGCAGTGAGCCGAGATGGTGCCACTGCACTCCAGCCTGGGGGACAGAGCCAGACTCTGACTCAAAAAAAAAAAAAAAAAAAAAAAAAAAGAATAGCATCACCATACTGAGTTAGAACCTCATTTCATCTTAAACTAAGTGGCATTGGGCTGTCTTCTTTATTACGATTCAGCATATGAAGTTCCATTGTGATTGGGGAGCATATTTTCAAGTATGCGTTTTTATAAATTATAACCATTGCTTATTTTAAAAAATTTAATAACATTGTTCTGTTTTTAACATTTATTTTATGGTTACCTTCTATTTATGACAAATGGGTCAGGCTCGGGGCTCATCCCTGTAGTCCCAGCACTTTGGGAGGCTGAGGTGGGAGGATTGCTTGAGCCCCAGAGTTCCAGGCTGCAGTAAGCTATGATTGTACCACTGCACTCCAGCCTGGGTAACAGAGTGAGATTCTTGTCTCCAAAACAAAAACAAATACCAGTTTTTCATTTGTAGTCATGATTTAAATTTTTCTTTTCAAACACTTCAAAAAAATAAAAGCCAGTGAGTTATTTTTAATGTTAATGTAAACAGAGTTACAGTTCTGAGGACGTGGCAAAAATCATGCAGATGATACAGATGATGGAAGTTCAGGAAATCCTTTTTCTTGGCGGAAGGTAGCCATGCAAATATATGTTTGAGAAGTTTTGTTCTACTTAGTTTAAAGAGATACAATGATTCTGTGGGATTGGATGAACAAGGCTCAGTCAGCAAGAAGAATCTGGCTCTGCCAACTTTCCCCATTTAACAGTAAATTCCCACCCACCACCCAAGCCCCTGGCAGCCCCCATTCTACTTTTTCTGTCTCTGTGAGTTTGCCTACTCCAGATGCCTCGCGGTAAGTGGAGTATGGACACCTTATCTGTCTCTTCGTGTCTGCCTTATTTCACGCAGCATTATGTCCTCAATGTTCATCCTGTTACAGGATGGGTCAGAACCTTCTTTTTAAGGCTGAATATGTTGTCTCTTTTTTTCTCTCTCTCTCTCTCTCATCCTTCTAACATCTATACGACCAGTTTGCTCTATTAAATCCCTGTTTGAAATACCTAGTAAGATCTCTGTTTTTCTGATTAAATCTTGACAGATACTAAACGTACACAACAATTTATTTAGTTTATTCGATGTGTATATTTTTATGAGTAAATTAATAAGAAAAATACATTTTTTACTCTGTGATCCTCAGTTTTGACAAGTTAAACGTTTCTTAACATACTGGTAAGAAGAAAACAATGTATTCAAGAAGGAAATGTTCATTTAATATTTTCAAGAAATGAATTCATTATAAGTTTTAGTTAATCAGTTCATTTGGTAAATTCAGATCATGGATAGTGGGCAAATCGGTGTTTTAGTAACATAGCTTTTGGCAAATTGATGTTTGGTAAAGTGGCCCCACTATTCTCTTTCACCCCCAGGCTGGCTCAAAAGTTATTTCTTTTGTTGTTGTTCTTTTTGTTTTTGTTTTTTTTTGAGATGAAGTCTTGCTCTGTCACCCAGGCTGGAGTCACAATCTCGGCTCACTGCAACTTCTGCCTCCCAGGTTCAAGTGATTCTCCTGCCTCAGCCTTCCAACTAGCTGGAACTACAGGCACATGCCGCCACGCCCAGCTTATTTTTTATATTTTAGTAGAGATGGGGTTTCACCATGTTGCGCAGGTTGGTCTCAAACTTCTGAGCTCAGGCAATCTGCCCACCTCGGCCTCCCAGAGTGCTAGGATTACAGGCGCGAGCCACTGCGCCTGGCCCCAGCCTGAATTTGAATTGCATGTATATTCTCTATATTTCCAAATATCTGGATTTGGAAAGTGGACTTAACATCATTTTCTGCCTCAGTTCGCTCATTGGGAAATGGGGAAAAGCCTCGTTGGTATGGTTGCTGAGAGAATTGAGTGTGGGCAGGAATGCAGAAGGCCTGGGAACCACGGGCAGATGCCCTGTGCTGTGCTGAGCCAGCAGCAGGCCTGCCTGGCCCTTGTACCTTACATCTCCATTCCTATAAGAAAAGGAGAGTTTCACAGTTTCTAAAAATTAACATCTACGGTGTCTGCTAAATTATTTTATCTTGGAACAAAAATGTAACAGAAAGGTTGATAGTGTACACAGTAAAATAGTAAAATGGAATTTGTGATGACTGATTTATACTGTGATTATCTTAAAACCTAAGAACATTTTATATGTATATATATATATATATATATATTTTTTTTTTTTTTTTGAGATGGAGTGTTGCTCTGTCGCCCAGGCTGGAGTGCAGTGGCGCAATCTCGGCTCACTGCAAGTTCCGCCTCCCGGGTTCACACCATTCTCCTGCCTCAGCCTCTCCGAGTAGCTGGGACTACAGGCGCCCGCCACCACACCCGGCTAATTTTTTGTATTTTTAGTAGAGACGGAGTTTCACTGTGGTCTGGATCTCCTGACCACGTGATCCGCCCACCTCGCCCTCCCAAAGTGCTGGGATTACAAGCGTGAGCCACCGCGCCCGGCCAAGAACATTATATTTTAAAAGTTTTGCTCTTTTATCTGAAAATGCATGCAAAATGTGTTTTTTATTATATATTTTAAGGATTCATCATCCCTGAATTATGCTACAGGAAAGGCAATTGCCACCCCACAAAATCAGTATATGGAAAGTCTTATTACTGGGTTTTTTTCATAATTCAGACTATCAATAGTTTGCATTCTGAGCAGCTTATGTGTGGTTTTCATATTGTATTTTGAATGGCCTTTTTGGTTATTTAAAAATGTGTCTCAGCCAGGTGTGGTGGCTCACACCTGTAATCCCAGCACTTTGGGAGGCCAAGACAGGCAGATCACAAGGTCATGAGATTGAGACCATCCTGGCTAACACGGTGAAACCTCGTCTCTACTAAAAATACAAAAAAATTAGCTGGGCGTGGTGGCGGGTGCCTGTAGTCCCAGCTACTCAGGAGGCTGAGGCAGGAGAATGGCGTGAATCTGGGAGGCAGAGTTTGCAGTGAGCCGAGATTGCACCACTGCACTCTAGCCTGGGCGACAGAGCGAGACTCCGTCTCAAAAAAAATAAATAAAAATAAAAATGTGTCTCTCTGGCCAGGCATGGTGGCTCACGCCTGTAATCCCAGCACTTCAGGAGGCTGAGGTGGGCAGATCACTTGAGCCCAGGAGTTTGAGACCAGCCTGGCCAACATGGCGAAACCCCATCTCTACTAAAAATACCAAAATTAGCTGGGTGTGGTGCCAGGCACCTGTAATCCCAGCTACTCAGGAGGCTGAAGTAGGTGAATTGGTTGAACCCTGGGAATTTTAGGTTGCAGTGAGCTGAGATGGTGCCACTGCATTCCAGCCTGGGCAACAGAGCGAGACTCCATCTCAAAAATAAATAAATAAATAAATAAATAAGCCTCTCTGGAGAAAACTGAGAACCTTGAGGGGGCAGCAGAGGAGCATCACTCACTGCTTTAAAAAGTTAGAGAACGACGGCTTCCGGAGCTTCACTGTCTGAGGGAAAAATGCTTATGTGGAAGCATGCCTAAAGAGTATACCAATTAGATGAGAAACACATCAAAGCTGAGTACTTCTCCCCAGGTGTACGGCGTGGCTGTCGTTTCAGCTGCTGATCAGGGCCCTGCCTTCATCCTTCCATGCTCAACTGAATTCAGAGGGCAGACAGGCGAGAAGGAAGCTCATCATGAACAATAGAACCCTAGGGGCAAGAAAGGTACAAATGATTCTCTAACGGAGCCATCCTGGGTTAATTATTAGTGTGTCTCCCACGAAGCCGTCCTGGGTTAATTATTAGTGTGTTTATACTGTCTCTTCTGATCCCCCTCCCTTGTTGGGGAAAATAATCTCACTAACAACATAAAATTGGTAAGGCTTGAGGTCTGAGCTATTATTTAATTAAAGTTATTTTGAAATTTTTGTTGTTGTTTTTTGAAACAGGGTCTCACTGTCACCCAGGCTGGAGTGCGGTGGCACGACCTCCACTCACTGCAGCCTCTACAGCCCGGGCTCAAACAGTCCTCCCACCTCAGCTTCCCGAGTTGCTGAGACTACAGGCACGGCCATATCCCCGGGCTAATTTTTTTTTGTTTTTTGTAGAGACGGGGTGGGGCGGGGTTGGGGGGGGGGAGGGTCTCAGTATGTTGCTCAGGCTAATCTTGAACTCCTGGGCTCAAGTGATACACCTGCCTCAGCCTCCCAAAGTGCTGGAATTATAGGCATGAGCCACCACACCTGGCCTGAAAGTATTTTTAATTGGGAGATATTTTAGAAACCCTTTCTATACATTCAGTGCCGAATAAATGCAGTCATTAATATATGACAAATAATTAATTGCCATTTGATTATCTAGTGTTATTTTTTAAGTGCCTTTTTCTTTTTTCTTTTGAGACAGGGTCTCACCGTATCACCCAGGCTGGAGTGCAGTAGCGTGAACACAGCTCACTGCAGCCTTGACCTCCCAGGCCCAGGTAATCTTCCCACCTCAGCCTCCCAGATAGCTCAGACTACAGGTGCACCACCACGCCCTGCTAATTTTTTATACTTTATGTAGAGACAGGGTTTCTCACTATGTTAGCTGGGCTGGTCTCGGACTCCTGGACTCCAGTGATCTGCCTACTTTGGCCTCCCAAAATGCTAGGATTGTGGCCATGAACCACCGCACCCGGACTTTTTTTTTTTTTTTTTAAGAGATAGGATCTCACTCTGTCACCCAAGTCTGGAGTGATGCAATCATAGCTCACTGCAGCCTCAAACTCCTGGGTTCAAGCCATCCTTCCACCTCAGCCTCCCAGTAGCTAGGATTACAGGCATGTAGCACCACACCCAGATAATTTTTTCATTTTTTGTAGAGATGGGACCTCGCTGTGTTGCCCAGATTGGTCTCAAACTCCTGGCCTCAAGCAATGCTCCCACCTCAGCCCCTAAAAGTGCTGGAATTATCAGCATGAGCCACCACACCCAACCTTAAGGCAATATTGAGATTCCAGATTCCACACATTCCCACTAGAATTATGGCCTGCTACAATATGGTAAGCAAATGAGTAAGAATTTGGAGAAACCTTGAGAGTTTTAGGACCACAAATAGTAACATGGTAGGATTAAGGGAAACATTGAGGATAAATATTAGAAAATGTAAAAAAAAGAACTGTTACCCTAAAATGCAGGTTAAGCTAGCTCTATGTACTTAACACATTTCTGAAAAAGAATGCATGTTCCACATGGTGAATACCTTTTATATTGTTATAAATGTGGCACATGCCCATGGAGAGAATGACAGCCTTTATGAATGATGAAACCCATCATTTTGACATCACCCTGGACTTGCTCAATTATGCCTTTTGCCATTAATACCCATTTTAATGCATTTAGCTCTCCCACTCAAAGTGGGCAAAAAGAATGCTCAATTTATTGATTTCTCTGTATAACCAAAGGCAGACATGGGGGTGCACACCTGTTACCTCAACTACTTGAGAGGCTGAGGCGAGAAGGTTGCTTGAGCTCAGGAGTTCAAGGCTGCAGTGAGCTATGATTGTGCTATTGCACTTTAGCCTGGGCAACAGAGCAAGACCCTGGTGACAGAGCAAGACTCTGTCTCTGGGGGAAAGAAAAAAAAACTTGTGTGTGCCAAAATATGTGGCTGTGTGGTGGTTTTCTTTAGAGCAAAAGGGCAACCCCATGACTTCAAGACTTCGAGAGTCAGCACAGAAATTTCCCCTGTGTGGAGTGAACATTTTCATTTCCATCACCCTGGAAAAAGGCAGGTCCTAGATTCAGAACTGGGCACTGGCGAAGCAGGCTTTTGATGAGAAAGTTTGGGACCTAGTCGTGTGGGTCTGGTCTCTGACTGGCCCAAGCCCACGCAAGGGCACTTTCCCATTGGAAGCTCAACCAGCCTTTGCCACATGGAGCCAGCCCAGACTATCAGGGAGACTGTTTCTTTTGAGATTAAGTCTCACTCTGTCACCAGGCTGGAGTGCAGTGGCGTGATCTCGGCTCACTGCAACCTCCGCCTCCCAAGTTCAAGGGATTCTCCTGCCTCAGCCTCCCGAGTAGCTGGGACTACAGGTGCGTACCATCACACCCTGCTAATTTTTTTGTATTTTTAGTAGAGACGGGGTTTCACCATGTTGGCCAGGATGGTCTCGATCTCTTGACCTCGTGATCTGCCTGCCTCAGCCTCCCAGAGTGCTGGGATTACAGGTATGAGCCACCGCACCCGGCCGAGACTCCATTTCAAAGGGCCCCGGGATTGGTTCTGCTCACAGTAGCTGGTGGACTGATGTAGGTGAGCACTAGGATGTGCTTCCCTCCATGATTTCCAAATTGTAAGTGTAGTTGTATCCAAGGTTGCAGTCTGGTACCTGCTCAGCCACTTCTAGAACACCACCACAGAACAACCCTGCTGCAGGGGTTGCTACCTGTGCCATAGTAGAAGGTGAGAAAAACAAGGAGTTACCACCCAACCGTGGACTCTGGAGTGACACTGCTTCGGCTGTGTGCAGGCAACAGGGAGCTGTGGCCGGGCTGCTCTCTCCAGACTTGTTCTGCATTCAGGTTCTGCCCCCACAAAATGTGGACCTGGCCTGCTGCTGCCTCTCACCCCACTCACTTCCACTCTCAGTTCAGACCCAGTGTGAAGGCATCAGATTGGTAGAACTCAAGTTCCATCTGAAAACCTAGGTGTGGCCGGGCGCAGTGGCTCACGCCTGTCATCCCAGCACTTTGGGAGGCCGAGTGGGGGTGGATCGTTTGAGGCCGGGAGCTCAAGATCAGCCTGGGCAACATAGCAAGACCTTGTCTCTACTAAAAGTACAAAAATTAGCTGGGCATCGTGGCACATGCCTGTAATCCCAGTGACTTAGGAGGCTGAGGCAGGAGAATCACTTTAACCCGGGAGGTGGAGCTTGCAGTGAGCCGAGATCATGCCACTGCACTCTAGCCTGGGCAACAGAGTGAGGCTCTGTCTCAAAAAAAAGGCCTACATCTAGGCCTGACGTTGTGCTATAGGCTGGCTGTTTATGTCTCCCCAAAATTCATGTTGAAACCTAATCTCAAACGTGATGGTATTGGAGGTGGGGCCTTCGGGAGGTGATTAAGTCTGGAAGACAGAGCCCGCATAGATGGGATTCGTGCCCTTATAAAAGAGAGCTTGTGGGGAGCTCCCTCACCCACCTGCCAGCAACAAGACAGCTCTATGAAGCAGGAAGCAGGCCCTCTCCAAACACTTAGTCCACCGGTGCCTTGGTTTTGGACCTTTGGACCTCTCAGTGTCCAGAACTATGAGAACTAAATTTCTGTTGTTGACAAGTCACCCAATCTATGGTAGTTTTGGGGGTTTTGTGTGTGTGTGTCTCTGTGTGTGTGTGTGTTTGTTTTTTGTTTGTTTGTTTTTGACAGAGCTTTGCTCTGTCGCCCAGGCTGGAGTGCAGTGGTGCATGTCGGCCCATTGCAACCTCTGCCTTGCGGGTTCAAGCGATTCTCCCACCTCAGCCTCCCGAGTAGCTGGGATTACAGGCGCCCACCACCATGCCCAGCTAATTTTTTTATTTTAGTAGAGACAAGGTTTCACCATGTTGCCCAGGCTGGTCTCGAACTTCTGACCTCAAGTGATTTGCCCGCCTTGGCCTCCCAAAGTGCTGGGATTGCAGGCATGAGCCACCGCACCCAGCCTATAGTAGTTTTGATACAGCAGCCAGAACAGACTAAGGCAGGTGGGGAGGGTGCTCCAGGTGGAAGGAACCGCACAGGCAGAGGCCTGGCAGTGGGACCACGTGGTGTGCTCTAAGAGCGGAACTGGTGTAGGAGCTGGACAGAACAGTAACGTCAGAGCAGGCATTTCTGTTTCCATCTGGACAAAGAGAAGTCATGGGTAGGGAGATTCAAAAGACACAATGGTTTTTCTCCCTCTCGTGATTAATTTGAGATAGATTCAGTAGCTGAGAAGCTGTGGCAAGCTTGGCATTTTAATACTTCCAGAGTGAGTGAAAAATGACCTCCATGCAGAGGGGAAAGCTAACAAATTGAGGGTTGATGGATAGCTTCTCTCTCTTCAAAGAGGGGAGCCCCTTGAAAGGTTTCTGACGTGAAGGTGAGGTTCTAGAGCTCAGCTGTCCAACCCGGCAGCCACCAGCATATGTGGCCTTGAGCTTGAGACGTGGCTGGCACTTTGGATGGGATGTGCTGCAGGTGTGAAATATATACCTGACTGCAGGAGACAGAGCATGGGAAAAAAAGGAATCTCAGTAATAATGGAATATATGGATTCCATGTTGAAATGATACTATTTTGGATATATTCAATTCAACAAAATATATTGTTAAAATTAATTTTACTCCTTTCTTCTTACTTTTTAAAGTGTGGCTACCAGAACTTTTTTTTTTTTTTTTTTTTGAGATGGAGTCTCGCTCTGTCGCCCAGGCTGGAGTGCAGTGGCGCAATCTCGGCTCACTGCAAGCTCCGCCTCCCGGGTTCACGCCATTCTCCTGCCTCAGCCTCTCCGAGTAGCTGGGACTACAGGCGCCCGCCACCACGCCCGGAGACGGGGTTTCACCGTGGTCTCGATCTCCTGACCTCGTGATCCGCCCCCCTCGGCCTCCCAAAGTGCTGGGATTACAAGCGTGAGCCACCGCGCCCGGCCTCATTTTTTTTTTTTTTTTTTTTTTTTTTTGAGACAGAGTCTCGCTCTGTCACCCAGGCTGGAGTGCAGTGGCGTGATCTTGGCTCACTGCAAACTCCGCCTCCCGGGTTCACGCCATTCTCCTGCCTCAGCCTCCCGAGTAGCTGGGACTACAGGCGCCTGCCACCATGCCCGGCTATTTTTTTGTAATTTTAGTAGAGACGGGGTTTCACCGTGTTATCCAGGATGGTCTCGATCTCCTGACCTCGTGATCTGCCCGCCTCGGCCTCCTAAAGTGCTGGGATTACAGGCGTGAGCCACCGCGCCCGGCCCATTTTTTTTTTTTTTAAGACGGAGTTTCTCTCTTGTTGCTCAGGCTGGAATGCAATGGCGCAATCTTGGCTCGCCACAACCTTCATCTCCCGGGTTCAAGCGATTCTCCTTCCTCAGCCTCCTGAGTAGCTGGGATTACAGGCATGCACCACCATGCCTGGCTAATTTCGTTGCACAGCTAATTTTCTTTTTTTTTTTTTTTTTTTTTATTTTAGTAGAGACACGGTTTCACCCATGTTGGCCAGGCTGGTCTTGATATCCTGACCTCAAGTGATCCACCCACCTCGGCCTCCCAAACTGTTGGGATTACAGGCATGAGCTACCACACCAGGCCCTAACATTGTACTTCTACTGGACAGTGCTATTTTTGAGTGCCTTATTCTACCTAAACAAAATTCAAAGGAATTTGTTTAAAGTGGTTACCTCTGAAACCCCAAAGCCTCATGCAGTTATTTTTCCCTGTAAATTTCAGGTCTGCCAGCTCCCTAGCCCTGTCTTGCTTGAGACTAGATTTTTATGTTATAAACCAGGCTTCCAATAATATATTCATCTTTGAAGAATGAATTTTGAAGTTACAGAGTTATGCTTTTGGTAACAAAGAATATAATTTAAAAAATTTTTATGGGTCCTTAATATCTCGTGATGTGAATCCTGCTCACTCAGGGCTATCAAAGCACAGAAAGCAGCTGCTCCACTGCCCCTGCAGCCACATCCCTGGAGCCCGAATGGGCAGTTCGAGCCTTGTCTGCCCACATCGCCCTGGCTCGGGGCCAGCTGCAGTGGTCTCCAAGGGAGCAGGAAGGTGGATTCTTCAAGCAGCCATTGCAAAACAAGAATACCTGAGAAGTTGGCTGGGCACGGTGGCTCATGCCTGTAATCCCAGTATTTTGGGAGGCTGAGGTGGGTGGATCACTTGAGCTCAGGAGTTCGACACCAGCCTGGCCAACATGGTGAAAGCTCATCTCTACTAAAAATACAAAAAAAAAAAAATTAGTTGGGTATGGTGGTGGGCACCTGTAATCTCAGCTACTCCAAAGGCTGAGGCTGGAGAATCGCTTGAGCCCGGGAGGTGGAGGCTGCAGTGGGCCAAAATTGTGACACTGCACTCCAGCCTGGGCAACAGAGTGAGACTCTGTCTCAAAACAAACAAACAAACAAACAAACAAACAAAACCCTACAAACCTGAAAAGTCCCTCTAACTGAATTCCCTTCTACCAGTCACTTCAGTGAAATTCTCATGCACACCAGCATTTGACCACCTTCTTCTCTCGTCCTCTTCATCCCAAAGCCGTTGGTTTCTCTTGTCCTCTTTGTCTCAAAGCCCTGGGTTCCCTTCTTGCCCCCAGGAGCTCATCCTCATGGTTCGCCCCATGTCGGCAGCTCTAGACCACCTCTAGGGGTTTCTCACCCTCTCCTCCTTTCCAGCCCATTGGCTGTACCTTATCCTCCTTACTGCTGTGCACACTTGCCCCTAGATGGGGCATTTTCCAGTACAGGCAGCCTTCACCCACCTGCTCGCGATGGCGACGCCTTACATATCAATAGGACAATATCAAAACCTGGGAATTGACATGAGTGCATTGCTATTAACTAGACCTTATTCAGTCTTCACCTTCTTAAAAAATAATCTTCATCCGTGTGTGTATGTGTGTGTGTGTGTGTGTGTGTGCTATGCAATTTTGTACACGTATAAGTTGTGACTTAACCACAATCCATTCTGAATGTTGCATCAGCACCGAGGGACTCCCTTGGGCCCCCTCTTTGTATTCACACTAGCCTCTCTACTCAGCCCCACCCTGGCAACCAATAATCTGTTTTTCATCTCTATAGTATTGTCATTTGCCCGACAGTGGCTCACACCTGTAATCCCAGCACTGTGGGAGGCCAAGGTGGGTGGATCACTTGAGGGCAGGAGTTCGAGACCAGCCTGGCCAACATGGCAAAACCCCATCTCTACTAAAAATACAAAAATTAGGTGGCATGGTGGCATGCGCCTGTAGTTGGGAGGTTGAGGTATGAGAATCGCTTAAACCTGGCAGGCAGAGGCTGCAGCGAGTCAAGGTCACACCACTGCACTCCACCAGCCTGGGCGACAGAGAGAGACTGTATCCCCCACCACTCCCCCACCCAAAAAATATATATATAGTATTGTCATTTCAAGAATGTTATAGAAATGAAATCATACAGTAAGTAACCTTTTGAAATAGACTTTTTTTCACAAAGCGTAATGTCCTCAAAGTCTATCCAGGTTGCTGCTGGTTCGTTCCTCTAGTGTTCTGTGGTAGGGATATAACAGAGCTGGTTCAACCACTCATCCACGGAAGGACATGTGCGTTGCTGGCCATAATGAATAAGGCTGATGTGACCACCCGTGTACAGGATTTTGAGTAAACTTAAGTCTTTATTTCTCTAGAAAAAAAACATGCTCAATAATGTGATGGCTGGGTTGCATGGGAAGTGCATGTTTCACTGTGTTAGGAACTATCAAACTGTTTCCAGAGCAGCTGAACTATTTTATGCTCCCAACAGCAAAGTATGAAAGATCCAGTTTCTCGGCACCCTCGCCAGTATTTGGTGTCATCACCGGTTTTTTTTTTTTTTAGCTGTTCTAATAATTGTATAGTAATATTGTGGTTTTAACTTCATTGCCCAGGTGACTAATGATGTTGAACATCTTTTCATATGCAAATTTGCCCTCTGTGTCTCCTGTTTGGTGAGATATCTGTTCATATCTTTTGCCCATTTTACATTTGAATTGCTAATTTTTTGTTTTTGTTTTTGTGTTTTAGTGTGAGATTTGGAAAATTCTTTCTATATTACGGATATAAAGTCGTTGTCAGATACGTGATTTGCAAATACTTCTCAGTTGGTAGCATGTCTTTTCATCCTCTTACCAGGATCTTGTGCAACACAAGACAATACAGGCTTTGTATGCTGAAAAGCACAACAAACCGATGAAGTAAGTCAAAGATCTAAATAAATGGAGACATCTTCTGTGCTCATGGATTGGAAGACTCGATATAGTAATGATGCCAGCTTTTCTCAAATTGATCTATAGATTCAACACAGTTCCTATCAAAATCCCAGCAAGATTTTTTGTAGATATAGATATTCTAAAATTTATATAGCAAGGCAAAGGAACTAGAATAGCTAAAATAATTTTGAAAAAGAAGCATTAAATGAGAAGAAATACTCTACCTGATATTAAGACTTACAATATAGCTATAGTAATCAACACTGCATGGCTGGGCGCGGTGGCTCACGCCTGTGATCCTAGCACTTTGGGAGGCCAAGGCGGGTGGATCACTTGAGGTAAGGAGTTGAAGACCAGCCTGGCCAACATGGTGAAACCCCAACTCTACTAAAAATACAAAAATTAGCCAGGCATGGTGGCATGTGCCTGTAATCCCAGCTACTCAGAAGGCTGAGGCAGGAGAATCGCTTGAACCCGGGGGACGGAGGTTGCAATGAGCCGAGATGGCAAGCCACTGTACTCCAGCCAGGGCAACAGAGCGAGACTCTGTTTCAAAAAAATAAAGAGAGCATGGCAGCAGAAGAGGGACAGAACATAGATCAGTGGAACAGAATGGAGAACCTGGAAACAGACCAGTGCAATAGGCCTAATGAATTTCTAGGAAAGGTGCAAATCAATTAAATAGAGGAAAGATAGTCATCTCACAAATGATGCTGGAAAATTGAACATCTGTAGGCACAAAGTGAAGTTTGACTCAAACCTCATAGTGGATTCAAAAATTAATTTTAAAATGCCATGGTCAGGCATGGTGGCTTTGACTAGCTACTGGGGATGCTCAGGCAGGAGGATCCCTTGAGTGCAGGAGTTCTCGGCCAGCCTACTAGACAACATAAGGACACCTTGTCTCAAAAAAAAAAGTCATGAATGTTAATGGAATATATAAAACACTTTTAGAAGAAGGCATATGAAAATGTGTTTAGGACCGGCCGGGCGCAGTGGCTCAAGCCTGTAATCCCAACACTTTGGGAGGCCGAGGCGGGCGGATTACGAGGTCAGGAAATCGAGACCATCCTGGCTAACACGGTGAAACCCCGTCTCTACTAAAAATACAAAAAAATTAGCCTGGCGTGGTGGTAGGCGCCTATAGTCCTAGCTACTCAGGAGGCGGAGGCAGGAGAATGGCATGAACCTGGGAGGCAGAGCTTGCAGTGAGCCGAGATCGCGCCACTGCACTCCAGCCTGGGCGACAGAGCGAGACTCCATCTCAAAAAAAAAAAAAAAAGAAAGAAAATGTGTCTAGTACTTAAGGCTAGGCAAAGAGCTCTTTGACATGACATTAAAAATATAGATCATAAAAGAAACACTTTTTTAAATTGGATCTCATCAAAATTTTTACGCCCATCTTTTGTTCGTTTTTGTTTTTTGAAATAGAGTCTCGCTCTGTCGCCCAGGCTGGAGTGCATTGACCTGATCTCAGCTCACTGCAATCTCTGACTCCAGGATTCAAGCGATTCTTGTGCCTCAGCCTCCTGAGTAGCTGGGATCACAGTGTACACCACCACACCCTGCTAATTATTTGTACCTTCTGTAGAGGCAGGGCTCACTATGTTACGCAGACTGGTCTCGAACTCCTGGGCTCAAGTGATCCACTCACTTTGGCCTCCCAAAGCGCTGGGATTATAGGCGTGGGCCACCACACCTGGCCTTTGGCCTTTTATTTTATTTTAAAGATAGGATCTCATTCTGTCACCCCAAGCTGGAGTGCAGTGGTGCAATTATAGCTCACTGCAGCCTCGAATTCCTAGGTTTAGGCTTCCTTCCACCTTAGCTTCCCAATAGCTACAGGCCTCCCAGTAGCCACAGGCATGCAGCACCACACCCAGCTAATTATTTTATCTTTTGTAGAGATGCAGTTTCACCATGTTGGTTAGGCTGGTCTTAAACTCCAGCCCTCCAGTGATCTGTCCACTTCAGCCTCCCAAAGTGCTGGGATTACAGGCGTGAGCCACCGTCCCTGGCCCCCATCTTCTTTTAAGGAACTGTTCTTTTTCCTCTTTGAATATGGAAGCTGTCATTTCTTAAATGATCCCATCGTTACAGGACATCAGACCCAAGCTGGGCCAATTGAAGTACCTAGTCCCCTAGTCATGGGACTTGGTGCAAAGCATGAACACAAGATGCAAGTGTTAAAGGAAAAAGAAAAAAACTATTTACATTTGTTAAAGCACAGAAAGGGGCCGGGCGCGGTGGCTCAAGCCTGTAATCCCAGCACTTTGGGAGGCCGAGGCGGGTGGATCACGAGGTCAGGAGATCGAGACCATCGTGGCTAACACGGTGAAACCCCATCTCTACTAAAAAATACAAAAAAATTAGCCGGGCGTGTTGGTGGGCGCCTGTGGTCCCAGCTACTCGGGAGGCTGAGGCAGGAGAATGGCGTGAACCCAGGAGGTGGAGGTTGCGGTGAGCCGAGATCGCGCCACCGCACTCCAGCCTGGGGGACAGAGAAAGACTCCGTCTCAAAAAAAAAAAAAAAAGCACAGAAAGGATGACTTTATTCATGACCATCACGATAGGTGAGACCACAGCAATGGGATTTTGCTGTGGGAGAGAGAGAGTGAGCTCACCTCCAAACACAGCATGGGCA
Source organism: Symphalangus syndactylus (assembly GCF_028878055.3). NCBI lineage: Eukaryota > Metazoa > Chordata > Mammalia > Primates > Hylobatidae > Symphalangus > Symphalangus syndactylus. The sequence continues at coordinate 22,764,547 of NC_072437.2, read as the reverse complement.
AGTAGGAAGTTACAGCCCAGGAGCAGGGGAGGAGTCAATGGATGGAAAATTACTAAAGAAAAATCAGGGTAAGAAGTAGATTCTGACTAAAGCCACCTTACAGGGTTCTTGCTGAGGACAGGCCAGGGCAATGAGATATCATCACCTGGCAGGAGCTAGAGGCCGAGGACCCCGACCAGATATCAAAGGTGATTAGATACTGGTGGTCACGGCGTGGGCGGGGGTGGGTCTCGCTAAACTGACTTAGTAGGGTTCTTGCTAAAACTGGATTTTTTTTTTTTTTTTTTTTTTTTTTTTGAGATGGAGTCTCGCTGTGTTGCCCAGGCTGGAGTGCAGTGGTGCAATCTCGGCTCACTGCAAGCTCCGCCTCCCGGGTTCACGCCATTCTCCTGCCTCAGCCTCTCCGAGTAGCTGGGACTACAGGCGCCCGCCACCACGCCCGGCTAATTTTTTGTATTTTTAGTAGAGACGGGGTTTCATTGTGGTCTCGATCTCCTGACCTCGTGATCTGTCCGCCTCGGCCTCCCAAAGTGCTGGGATTACAAGTGTGAGCCACCGCGCCCGGCCTAAAACTGGATTTTATAAGCAAGTGCAGAGATGGGCCTAGGAGAAGGTTCGGGAGGCTGACTAAAGTTTTGTCAAGCAGAGAATCTTTGCCACAAGCCAAGCCAATCAGAATAGCCCTGGGAGTGCTCTACCTGGAGCCTGGGGAAGCAAATTCCTTTCTTTTCTAACCACAGGGTGTAAAGATAGGAACCAAGCGGTGTCAGTGGTCACATGAGACAGCAGGTGTGCCGTGGCAAAGACGCTGGCAAGCCTAGGAGAGCAGAGTGACCGCCCTGCACATTCCTACCTCGAGCGGCCTGCCCTGGTTTGCCCGCCCCCTCCCTGGGGCCACGGGGAGGAACCTCCCAGCACACGTGTAGCCCAAGTGTGGTCCACTGTTCAGGAAGCTCCGCAGTAGCCGGCAAAAACCCCTTTTGTGTGTAGGCTTTTGGGATTGGGTTCCTGTCACTTGTGATGGGGAATTCTGACTCCTTTGTGGGGCAAAGACAGTTTGGGGACCCAAGGCCATCTGGTTTCAAAGGCTGTGCCCTTCCCCACCACATGACAGTCTACCTCCTGCACGGATGCCCTCAACATAGAACTACATTTCTGAGAGGTTTTTTGTTTTTTGGGTTTTTTTTTTGTTTTGTTTTGTTTTTATCTGGGAAACTCCCTTTCAGGGAGGTCATCATTTGTTAGTCTCTCATGGTTTTCACAACCTTTTCAACTATAGCCAATGCTCCTGTGAGTAGAGAATACTGGCCAGGCATGGTGGTTCACGCCTCACCCATCGTGGCTCATGCCTGTAGGCTGAGTTGGAAGGACCACTTGAGTCCAGGAGTTTGAGACCAGCCTGGGCAACATAGTGAGACTTCATCTTTACCCACCCCCCAAAAAAGAATATTGAGTTTCAGCTAACAATCGTTGATCGTTTATACTGTGCCACAGATTATGCTTTTTCATATAATACTCAAAGGGATTCTGTGATGTCATAGTTTCTGCATTTCGCCAGTGAGGAAACTGGAGCTCCATGAAAGTGAGGAACTGGCCCAAGGCCATTGGTAATTTCCACCTCACTGATACTCCAGTGTTCACTGTGAGCACTGCCCTTAATGAGCTCCAAGACATATATGGCTATCCCTGGTGCCTTTCCCTTTTTTTTTTTTTTTTTTTTGAGGTGGAGTTGCCCAGGCTGGAGTGCAGTGGCACAATCTCAGCTCACTGCAACCTCCCCCTCCCGGGTTCAAGTATTTCTCCTGTCTCAGCCTCCCGAGTAGCTGCGACTACAGGCACACACCACTGCACCCAGCTAATTTTTTATATTTTAGAGATGGGGTTTTGCCATGTTGGCCAGGCTGGTCTTGAACTCATGACCTCAAGTGATCCATCCGCCTCGGCCTCCCAAAGTGCTTGGATTACAGGCATGAGCCACAGCGCCTGGCCGCCTTTTTTTTTTTTTTTTTATTGAAAAAAAAAAAACTGTCGGAAACTTCCTATATTGCTGATGAAAACGCACAATTATTCAGCCACTGTTTGACTCAAAAACGTTAAACATAGAATTACTATATGACCCAGCAATTCCACCCCTCGGTCTACACCCAAAAGAATTGAAAGCAGGGGCTCAAACAAGCACATGTGCACCCATGTTCATAGCCACAGCCAAGTGTCCATCAATGCATGAGTGGATGAACCGATTGTAGTATATACATGCGATGGGGTAGTATTCAGCCATGGAAGGGGGTGAAGTACTGATACAGGTTACTATTAGGGGAACCTTGAAAATATTATGCTGAATTAAAGAAGCCAGATACAGAAGGCTGCACACTGTGTGATTCCATTTATATGAAATACTCAGAATTAGTAAATTCATGGAGACAGGATACATGGTGTTTGCCATGGGCTGGCAGAGGTGGGGATGGGGTGGGAGGGAACAGAGACAAACCACTTAATGGAAAAAGCTTTATTTTGGAGCAATGGAAATGTTTGGGATCTAGATAGAGGCGTGGTTGCACAGCATTGTGAATACAGCAAATGCCACTAAATTGTTCACTTTAAAATGTTTAACTTTATGGTATGTGAGTTTCACCTGCATAATATTTTTAAAATTTGTATATATGCATACATATTATTACACCAAAATGCATAAATATCATCATAGCATATCTCTTATTTTTGGTTTTGGTTTTGTTTTTTTTTTTTTTGGTACAGGCTTTACTTTTTTTTTGTTTTTTGAGATGGAGTTTCACTCTTGTTGCCCGGGCTGGAGTGCACCGACACAATCTCGGCTCGCTGCAACCTCTCCCTCCTGGATTCAAGCAATTCTCCTGCCTCAGTCTCCTGAGTAGCTGGGATCACAAGCATGCACCACCATGCTCAGCTAATTTTTGTATTTTTAATAGAGATGGGGTTTCACCATGTTGGCCAGGCTGGTCTTGAACTCCTGACCTCAATTGATCCGCCCACCTTGGCCTCCCAAAGTGCTGGGATTACAGGTGTGAGGCCACTGCACAGCCCAGTCTTTCTTTTCTTATGTAGCTTGGTTTCTCCCCTGTCCCCTCCTCCCTATATCCTCACATCAGCTGTCCCCACCACAAGTAACACATGTCCACACACTGTTTCTCTGTGCTCTTATAATCACATACAGACATTGTATATATACATAGATGAATACAAGAGGTTTTAGTCGTTTCATAAAGTGGGATCATACCATACATACCTTCTACATTTTGTCTTTTTCACTCAGAAATTACTGCTGAAATATTGACTCAAGTACTGGTATAACTCTAATTTGCTCTTTTTTTTTTTTTTTTTTTTAGACAGAGTTTCACTCTTTGTCGCCCAGGCTGGAGTGCAATGGTGCGATCTTGGCTCACTGCAACCTCCGCCTCCTGGGTTCAAGCGATTCTCCTGCCGCAGCTTCCAGAGTAGCTGAGATTACAGGCACCCGCCACCACACCCAGCTAATTTTTGTATTTTTAGTAGAGATGGGGTTTCACTATGTTGGCCAGGCTGGTCTCAAACTCCTGACCTCAGGCGATCCTGCCTGCCTTGGCCTCCCAAAGTGTTGAGATTACAGGCATGAGCCACCGTGCCCAGCCTAATGTGCTCTTTTTGATGGCTGTATATTGCCTTTCTAACAAACGTTGAAGACCCCCATCCAATCGACAGTATTTATTGTTAGTCCTTATTTTATTCTCCCCTCAGAGCTCCTTAAAAGTTCTCTAATCTTGCCCATCACAAAAGGACTCTGAAAACCCAAGATCAATGAATCATGTACTTGTAAACTGGTTTTCCGATCGTGCAATGGACATGCCCATGGTGTCCCATTCCGGCCCTCCAGGGACTGGTGACATGCATTTTTTATTTGTTTATTTTTCGAAACTGAGTCTCACTCTGTCGCCCAGGCTGGAGTGCAGTGGCGTGATCTCGGCTCACTGCAGCCTCCACCTCCGGGGTTCAAGTGATTCTCCTGCCTCAGCTTCCCGAGTAGTTGGGATTTCAGGCACCCACCACCACACCCGGCTAATTTTTGTATTTTTAGTAGAGGCGGGGTTTCGTCATGTTGGCCAGGCTGGTTTCGAACTCCTGACCCCAGGTGATCCGCCTGTCTAGGCCTCCCAAAGTGCTAGGATTACAGGCATGAGCCACTGCGCCCGGCCAACATACATTTTTAAGATGGCCAAGGTTGAGGTACAGTTTGTGTCAGGAGCAGAGGTCACTTGTCTACATAGGGACTGAACCCAGGGCTTCTGCCCCATTACTGCCATGCTTGAGCTAAGGAGACAGTCAGTGGCTGAAAATAATTGTGGTGCAGACAGCCTCTCTCTTCCCATGGGTCTGTAATAACCAAAACAATCTTTTGAAGCAAATAGAACAAACTCAGATTCCTTTTCTGTGTTGGAATGGAATTATTTTCCTCAGCTTCCTCCAATATAAGACTTACTAATAAGGATTGCTTAGGTTAGTCGCACAGGTGGTTTAGGAAAAAAAAAAAAAACAACGAAGAAAGAATCCCTGATTTTGTCATTTGACTTGCTGTCAGTGGAAGCCGTTTTCACTTCCTTTCTGCAGGCGCAGAGAACGCAGGCCGGGATGCTTTCTTCTTAGATTCTCAGAGCACACCCGGCACAGCAGGCTGCCTTCATCCCAGGAAGGTGCCAGCGTGGTGATTGCTCTGAGGAATGAATGAGTGGTCTTCGCTAATGAAGATTGAGCCATGTGCCAGGTAAGTCTGTCATCCTCAAGGGGGAGATAAAAATGAGATGTGGCCTCAGGCTGAGCCTTGCAAAGTCACCTCGGCCTCAGATGTTCCACAGGCTTCTCCCAATAGATGGAAAACATGATATTGCTATTTATCAAAGGCAGGAAAGTAACGATAATGTTTTAGCAGGAGAACTTCCAGATTTCCTGGGGTTTTCAAGTCATGCAATTCAAGGGGGCTCTTTTTAAAATAAAATACAAAAATATATTGCCTTTGCAAATTTTACAAAAATTGATGACAGGGGAACACATTGGCAGGGGCCTTGGAAAGAACTCCTGCTGGGAGGGACCTCTGACGCTTATGTTCCATAGGCTTTAGTGTAAATGCACCCTGACTTTTGAGGATCTACTATGTGCTAAAGATTTTCACGTGTGCTTTCATTAAACTCTCCCAACAATCTTGTGATGGTATTAGCACCTCCATGTTTTCAGGGTGTTGAGAAAATTACTCGCTTTTTTTTTTTTTTTTTTACTTTCTCTTCTTCTTTATACTTTATGTATTATTTGAATTTTCTTTCTATTTTTTTTTTTTTAATAGAGACTGGGTCTCAGTATGTTGCCCACACTGGTCTCAAACTCCTGGACTAAAGCCTCAGCCTCCTGGACCCACCTCAGCCTCCCAAAGTGCTGGGATTACAGGTGTGAGCCACTGTGCCTGGCAATATGTCTGTTGTTTGTTGTTTTTTTTTTTTTTTTTTTTGAGACGGAGTCTTGCTCTGTCGCCCAGACTGGAGTGCAGTGGCGCAATCTCAGCTCACTGCAAGCTCCGCCTCCTGGGTTCACGCCATTCTCCTGCCTCAGCCTCTCCGAGTAGCTGGGACTACAGGCGCCCACCACCACGCCCAGCTAATTTTTTGTATTTTTTAGTAGAGACGGGGTTTCACCGTGGTCTGGATCTCCTGACCTCGTGATCTGCCCGCCTCAGCCTCCCAAAGTGCTGGGATTACAAGTGTGAGCCACCGCGCCGGCCGTTGTTTGTTGTTTTTTGAGATAGGGTCTCACTTTGTCAGCCAGGCTGGAGTAGGTTGGCACCATCCCGGTTCACTGCAGCCTCAACCTTCCCAAGCTTAGGTGATTCTCCTGCCTCAGCCTCCCGAGTAGCTGAGACTACAGGCCTGCACCACCACACCTGGCTAATTTTTGTATTTTTAGTAGAGACGGGGTTTCACCATGTTGGCCAAGCTGGTATTTTCTCCTGACCTCAAGTGATCCACCTGCCTTGGCCTCCCACAGTGCTGGGATTACAGGTGTGAGCCATCGTGCCCTGCCTGCATTTAGCCTTTTTTTTTTTTGAGATGGAGTCCTGCTCTGTCAGCCAGGCAGGAGTCCAGTGGCACAATCTCACCTCACCGCAACCTCCAACTCCTGGGTTCAAGCAATTCTCCTGCCTCAGCCTCCTGAGTAGCTTGGACTACAAGCATCTGCCACCACACCCAGCTAATTTTTTGTATTTTTAGTAGAGATGGAGTTTCACCATGTTGGCCAGGTTGGTCTCGAACTCCTGACCTCAAGTGATCCACCCACCTTGCCCTCCCAAAGTACTGGGACCGCACCCGGCTGCATTTAACTTTTTATTATAGAAAATTTCAAAGACTCTCCAAAATAGAGAATTCAAAGACTCCCCCAAATAGAGAAAAGAGGCTAATGAGCCCCTGTGTAACTGCCACCCAGATTCCACAATTATCAACATTCTGCCACTTTGTTTTATTTTCCCCCCACTTTTTCTTGAGTATTCAAAAGCAAATCCCAGACATGAAACATTTCACTTGTAATACTTTAGTACATCACACCATTAAAAAGTCATTCTGGAGAGGTTGCTTTTCTTCTTTGAGGATAAATATGTACCGATTAGTGGCAAAAGTTTGTCACCAAAAACAAACACAAGATACAAAGTTAAGCCTTGACATACAGACAGATCAAATCTGTGTTGGACTGTAACTCTGGCAGGATGTTTATTTAAGCATTAAATGCCGTTTTCCGTGACTGCTGCGTGCTGGCACTATGCCAGGTCCTGGGAGCCAGAAGACAGACAAGTCACTGCCCATGTTCGAGTGGACAGCACGGAGGACTTGGTAGAGAAGGACCGTGAAGACACGAGCAGCTGCCATAGAGCAACTAAAGATACACACGATGGACAGAAAAAGCCTGTAAGCCTTTTTCTAGTTCACACAGCTAGCAGCAGATGAGTGGGGCAAGGCTAGGAAACACCATCCCACACCCCATTACCAATTTGGTGCTTGGGAATCAGAAAGGGCATTGGCACCTGGAGGGCAAAGGATTTCCCTCTGCTTAGGGCTGTGCATGATCCAGAATGATGTAATCCAAGAGTGGACCCAGATCCAAAATGGAGCTTTCACATAAATTAGCCTCGAGAGGATTGCTAATGTGGATGTTGTTGTTGTTGTTGTTGTTGTTGTTGTTGAGACAGAGTCTTGCTCTGTCACCCTGGCTGGAGTGCAGTGGCGCAATCTCAGCTCACCACAACCTCCACCTCCCAGGTTCAAGTGATTCTCGTGCCTCGGCCTCCCTAGTAGCTGGGATTACAGGTGCACGCACCACCAAGCCTGGCTAATTTTTGTGTTTTTTAGTAGAGACAGGGTTTCGCTATGTTGGCCATGCTGGTCTTGAACTCCTGGCCTCAGGTGATCCGCCCACCTCGGCCTCCCAAAGTGTTGGGATTACAGGCGTGAGCCACCATCCCCAGCCAATTTTTGTTTGTTTGTTTTGTTTTTTTGATTTCTTTCTTTCTTTCTTTCTTTCTTTCTTTTTTCTTTCTTTCTTTCTTTTTTTGAGACAGAGTCTTACTCTGTCGCCCAGGCTGGAGTGCAGTGGTGCCATCTCAGGTCACTGCAACCCCTGCGTCCCAGGTTCAAGTGATTCTCATGTCTCAGCCTCCTGAGTAGCTGGGATTACAGGCACATGCCACCTAATTTTTTAAATATAGCCGAGTTTATTAATCTTTACTTATTGCCTCTGGATTTGGGGTCATAATTAGAAAGTCTTTCCTTATACCAAATTTAAAGAGAAATTCACTCCATTTTTTTCACCTAGACTTTGTATGTTTTCATATTTTACATTTAGAGTCCTGATCCATTTGGAGTTTGTGTTTGTGTATGGAGTGAAATGAAAGTTTAATTTTTTCTTCCTCCAAATGGTTATGTAATAGTCCCAGCACCATTTATTAAAAAGCCCATTCTTCCCCCAGTGATTTGAGATGCCACCTTTGTTGTATACTAAATTTCCCTGTGTATTTGAGACTAATTCTGGACTTTCCATTCTATTCCAATTGTCTACTTACCTATTTATGTATCAGCACCACACTGTTTTAATTATAGTGGCTTTAGCCTACACTTTAATGTCTGATAGAGTGAATCTACCCTTTATTTGTCACTCTTTCCCTGCTATTCTTGCATGTTTGTTTTCCATAGAACCCGAATCACATTGTTCAACTCTATAAAATAGCTTGTTGGTATTCTTATTGGGTGGGCTTGTATTGAATTTGTAAATTAACTTAGGCAGAACTGACATTTTAAAAATGTCGAGTCATCCTATCCAAGCACAGGGGATGTCTTTCTTTTTGTTCATCTATTTTTGTGTCTTTCAGGAGTATTTTAAAAATTTTGTCATATAAGCTGTGCACATATCTGTTCTGCTCTCCTCCTGTTTACCCCATTGGTGAAGAAGGGATTCCCTGCCTTAAACAGCCTGTGATCACCAAACACGTCACCCTGACACTGGACAGATGAGCAGGGGAGCAGCTCGTTAGTCACATATGCTCACAGCCCAGGGGAAGAGGGCACTGCCTGCCACGCAGAGTCACTTGGAGCTGCCCGCCGGAACAATGAACCAGCAGGGACTCTGGGAGGCAGACTTTATAGTAACAAAGGGTGGAGGTGCCCCCTGGTTCCCACGGGAGGATGTGATCGGCTTGTTTGGGTGAAGATGGGGAGCCGTTGCAAGATAAGGGGAAGTCATGGTGGAGCCTTTGAGGCCCTTGAGAACCAAAGATTTCAAGGCAGTGTGGAGTTGCAGTCCTACATGCAATGTCTTGTTAAATTTATTCCTAAGTTGTTTCTCTTATTTGCAGCTTTATAAATGGGGTTGTTTTTACTGTTATGTTCCGTAGCTAAACAATATTTTTAAAAGGTTAACACAGGCTGCAGAGTAAAGCAGCTACGATTCAGAGACACAAAGACAAGAAAACTTCAGTTTTACAACTGAAAAATCAGAGAAGATATTTACAGAGCAATTAGGACCAAGCATTACCATCCCAGGTCAGCTCCCTTGTCAAGCTGTTCTGCTTTGAAAGTAGAAGAGCAACCTTTATAAATCCTCAGGAACAGAAAGGGCTATCATTAAAAATCGTTCATTTCAAGGATCATTAAAAATGGACAATTTAATTTGCATTTCAAAAGTAGACTCAGAAAAGATAAATTTGTCAGGATGACTAATGGGAAAAGTTTCATGGTGCAAATTATCTTTCATCTTCATGGAATATATGGTATATGGCAACAAGATATAAAAAGGGAACTAAAAAGATTTAAAAGCCTTAATGATTTAACAAAGATCAGGGATAAGACGATGAAACCAACTATCCCTCAAAAGGAACTTCAAACCGTTTTTTTAAATCCATAAATGGCAACACGAATGTCTCACTCATTTATTTATTCTGCAACCATTTATTGAGTGCCTTCTAGCAGCCAGTGTTCTTTCTAGGAGCTGGCATTCAGAGGTCAAGTTTACAATCCTGGCCCTCAGGTTGCTCTCAGGACTTACAGGGAAGATGAACTAGCAAACAGATGTTACAGGTAACAGGTGCCACAGCCAGCAGGTGCGATAGGGCTCTACTTGAGCTATAGGAAGAGGTGAGGAATGGATCAGGAAGAAAAGACTTCTCAGTGGGGTAGAGGGGATTTTAACCAAAATTTCAAGGGTAAAGAAGAGGTATCCAGGTAATGAAAGAGGGGAAAGGAATTTCTGGCAAAGGGAGGAGGGTCAGCATTCAGGGACATGGGAAGTGAGGCGAGTGGCTGGGGCTTAGTATAGAAGGAGGTTGTGGCTGGGCAGGTGGGCACGGTTTGCATAAGAAGGATCCTGCATTTCATGGGAAGACTTTGGATCCAATTCTGAAGGCAATGAGGAGCATGGAAAGATTCTCAGCAGGGGGAGAGAGGATCAAATTTGGAGTTTTGGAAAGTCCTCCAACTTCATTGAGAGGGGCAGGCTGTAGGTTGGGAGGGCAAACAGGATGATGACGTAGCAGTCTAGAAGAAAAGATCTCAGGGACTGGAGGAAGAGGGGTTGGAGACCAGACAATGGGACAGAGATGGGTTGTTTTACGGAAAGAGATGCAACAAGACATGGTCATTGACTAGACTTGAAAGGTGGGGCCTATAGGGGCGGAGGAAGATTGTCCCAAAGTTTTTTTTACCTGGATGGCTGAGGTTTTAGGGAGCAAAGATGGTTAAGTTATATTTGTCATGTGCTGAATTTATTAAACTTGGAAGTGCTAAAAAGTTCACTAGACCAGTGGATCTCAAACTTCTATGTGCTTCTTGATCTCACCTGAAAGATAGGAGTAGATATACCTAATTTATAACATCTGAAATGTAATACAGATAAAATGAGGTGAAGAAGAATAAACTCGAAGAATTGCTTTGGGAGAAATGCTTCCATAAATGCTTGGGGTGGGAGGTGAGACTAGAAGCAGCAGGTAAGGAACTGTGTGGCACAGGCTTTGCGAGGGGACACCCACCTGGAAAGGGGAGTGCGATGGTGTGGTGCTGTGGGCAGGGCCTGGGGGCCAGCCTCTCATTCTCCTGATCATCAGGGAGGATGCATGGATCCCTAGTGGTCTTGTTGGGTGGTGGGGAGAGGGGGGACATGTGTGTGCATGTGCATGATTGTGTGTATGCATGTGTGTGTGCTTAAGTGTGTGCATGTGTATGTGTGTGGTTGTGTGTGCATAAGTGTGTGCATGAGTGCATAAGTGTGCCTAAGTGTGTGTGCACGACTGTGTATGCGTGTGTGCATGAATGTGTGCGTGTGTGTGTGCATGAGTATGCATGGGCGTGTGTGTGCGTGAGTGTGTGCGTGTGTGTGCATGAGTGTGTTTATGCATGTGCACGAGTGTGTGTATGCATGTGTGCATATGTGTGTGCATGAGTGTATGTGTGTGTGCATGTGTGTGTGTTTGAGGCAAGGCTGAGTTCTGCATCCAGGCAGTGCACAGCTAAACACAGATCCAGCAACAGGGACAAAGGGCCCAGTGACCTCTGAGTTCCATAAAGAGCATCTCAACAAAGCAAAATATCCTCAATGATGAAGGATAGCACCATGTCACAGTTACACAGGAACCAAATTCTCTGAAAAGGAAGAGTCCCGAATGGCTTTAAAACCCAAACCGAAGGATATGATGGATGCAAAGACAAGTTTAAAAAAAAAAAAGGCAGACTAAAATTACTCTGAGCAAATGTAAGAAACAGTAGTTTTTACAATGGAATTTTTCTTCGTATATATTTAGGCAGGAGAAGCGCAGGTTCTTACATGCATATATCGCATCGTGGAGAAGTCTGAGCTTTTAGCGTCTCCATCGCCGAACAGTGAACACTGCACACAATAGGTAGTTTTTGAACCCCCACCTCCCTCCCACCTTCTGCAGTCTCCAGTGTCTATTGTTTCACTCTGTGTGTCCACTGTTAAGCTGCCACTTCTAAGAGCGGTATTTGACTTTCCTAAGCAGGAGGTTTAATCATGATCTCTGACACAACAGACTTTACACAAAAGTGTGGGGAGCTGTCAACAATGATACATCAGAATGATCAAAGGCACAGCAAGTAATGAAAATACAGCACTAAGTGCCACACATTTGGTAGCAAAAAAAAAATTGATGAAAAGATGACAGATATCTGAGAAGAAATAGAATGAAACTCTACTTGGATTCCTTAGTACTCTGCTTTCAGAATATAGCAAATCAAATAAAAAAACGGTCAAAAATTACAGAGCTGAACACCACCATTAATAAGATAGAATTAACAACAGCTACAGAGAATTCCATTTAAAAAATTAGAGAATGGCCAGGCGCGGTGGTTCACGTTTGTAATCCCAGCACTTTGAGAGGCCAAGGCAGGTGGATCACTTAAGGTCAGGAGCTCAAGACCAGCCTGGCCAACATGGTGAAACCCCGTCTCTACCAAAAATACAAAAAATTAGCCAGCCGTAGGGGCATGCACCCGTAATCCCAGCTACTCGGGAGGCTGAGGCAGGAGAACGGCTTGAACCTGAGAGGTGGAGGTTGCAGTGAGCCAAGACTGAGCCACTGCACTCCAGCCTGGGCAACAAGGCGAGACTCTGTCTCAAAAAATAAATAATAAAAACTTAAAAATAAATAAATAATTAGAGAATGTACCCTTTAAAAATGTATACTCTCACACCCCAAATAATTATATTTTAGGTTAAGAATTTTCAAGGGGCTGGACACAGTGGCTCATGCCTGTAATCCCAGCACTTTAGGAGGCTGAGGCAGGAGGATTGCTTGATTTTTGCTTGAGCCCAGGATTTGAGACCAGCCTGGGCAACAAAGTGAGATTCCACCTTTACAAAAAATAAAAAAATTAGCCCAGTGTGGTGGCAGATGTCTGTAGTCCCAGCTACTCAAGTGGCTGAGGCAAGAAGATCACTTGAACCCAGGAGATCAAGGCTGCAGTATGCTGTGATCACACCACTGCACTCCAGCCTGGGCAACAGAGTGAGATGCTGTCGAAAAAAAAAAAAATTCAAGGAAATAATAAAGAATATACAGATAGGCCATATGATGACAGAATTAGAAACAGAATAGCAAACGCAAGGAGCATATCATGTAACAGGCATTCTTTTCTGTGTTGACAAGTTGTTTTGTTTTTTTTTTTGAGACGGAGTCTCACTCTGTCGCCCAGGCTGGAGTGCAGTGACGCAATCTCGGCTCACTGCAAGCTCCGCCTCCCGGGTTCACGCCATTCTCCTGCCTCAGCCTCTCCGAGTAGCTGGGACTACAGGCGCCCACCACCACGCCCGGCTAATTTTTTGTATTTTTTAGTAGAGACGGGGTTTCCCCGTGGTCTCGATCTCCTGACCTCGTGATCCACCCACCTCCGCCTCCCAAAGTGCTGGGATTACTAGCGTGAGCCACCGCGCTCGGCCGGTATTATTTTTATTAGCATCATTTTAGAGGTGAGAGAACAGAAGCAGACAGAAGTTAACTGTCCAGAGGCCTCCCTGGGAAAGTGACAGTCACTCCACAGTGAACAGGTAGGTGTAGCCGCCCAGTTCACAGTGCTCCACTCTGTGACCCTTGACCCTCAGAGGTGGGCCATGTCTGTGTCGTAAGACTCTCTCTTCCCACTGGACCCAGAAGTGGACATCTGACCCAAGCTGGGCCAATCAGATTTCATCTCCAGGAGTTTAACCCTGGCCCAGAGAGCCCCTGAGGCTTGACAACTTTCCAGCTGAGCCCCAGGAAAGCCACGGGGTCTAGTGGACTCAGGCCTCGGGCTGCCAGACACCTGCGTCCTGAGAGCCATTGCTGGGCTCTTCCTTTACTGTTAGGAGCCGCCCAGGGATCCTTCCAGTACTTTCTAGTTTTGCCTAAGTTACCCAGTGACCCAAAAAGCCTTAATACCCACGCTAAATTTAAAAACACTTCCCCAATAGCAATGAAATCACAGAGAATATTCACAAACATTAATAACATACCATTTAAGAAGCAAACTCCACCCATCAAAATTCGTGAGTGCAAGGTTTTATCTAGAAGAAAATAGGTTTCTCTAGATACATATGCTGATAAGAAGGCAAAGGGAGGATATAAACTAGATCTCATTACAGGATTTAGAGAGAGAACAAAGTAAGTTGTTCAACAGAATAGCATTGAACAAAATAGAAACTAACAAAAAATAGAAAATGTAAACAAACCAATGATTATTCAAAAGATCAAGCAAAGTAATATATCATTGAATCAACTTTTTTAAAAGAGAGGACAAAAATTAAAGTGAGAAGGCGATTAATTCCCCAAGAGAGGAAGTTGGCAGTAAACCTAAGCCCACAATAGTGTAATACGAATGTGTGGATTCGCTGCGCTTATACGCTTAAATTACACATTTATTAAATCTGTGTATCCTTAAGCCGTACTGTATCTTTGCTTCTTACCAACTAATTCCTTTGTTTTTTGTGGGTTTTTTTTTTTTTTTAAGTGCCTGGCTAAAGAAATCTGCCAGGAATGATAAATCAGAGTTCTCGAATCTCAGAGGATGGAAACGGCTCAGCTTGGGTGACACAGCGACACAGCTGTGCTCACTGGCCAAGGGCCTGGGGTGAGTGGCCTTCACCGCCACCCAGGCCACTGTCTATAGCATCACGCTGCTGTCACGTGGAGTCCCATCCTGTGATTCTGGTGCTACTGGGCTGTCTGCTAAAGGCAGAAATCCGGCCGAGCGCGGTGGCTCAAGCCTGTAATCCCAGCACTTTGGGAGGCCGAGGCGGGCGGATCACGAGGTCAGGAGATCGAGACCATCCTGGCTAACACGGTGAAACCCCGTCTCTACTAAAAATACAAAAAATTAGCCGGGCGTGTTGGCGGGCGCCTGTAGTCCCAGCTACTCGGGAGGCTGAGGCAGGAGAATGGCGTGAACCCGGGAGGCGGAGCTTGCAGTGAGCCGAGATCGCGCCACTGCACTCCAGCCTGGGGGACAAAGAAAGACTCCGTCTCAAAAAAAAAAAAAAAAAAGGCAGAAATCCCCATACTTCCACGTTGCCCTGTCTCAGGGGAAGCCCAAGGCACTCTCTCGCTTCTGGCTCTCCCAAGCCTCAGAACCCCTTTCTCACTCTGGCTCGCTGCCATCTTTTGAGAGCCTTTGGCTTTCCCAACCACGATGGGGTGAGCGTTCTCCCCTGGACACTTGGGATTTCTGCTCTTGGCTCAGGGTCCCTAAAGCCTTTCATGAACCCCTGAAGCAATGAAAGTCAAAATCTTGCTTCTGAGGACTAAGCTCTAATTTTTTTTATCTTGCCCAAATTCCTATCTAAGAGGTCTGGGCGAGTCATGCCCTACAAACCATAAATTCTCATCAGATGGGTTTTATTTGACCCTTGATATCGTGACTTACTTTCCAATCTGACTCTGGAATAACATTATGAGACAAGGAAAAAAAAATCAAAATATTTCACCCCAAAACATGTTTCTCTGCCATATCTTGAAATGGCCCTGCAAAGCCGTCCTTTGTGGGGGGAAAATATGCATCTGTAAAGAATCTCTATTAACATAGCTAGATCTTTTTCTTCCAGGCCCTCCCAATCCTGAAGAAATGAACTAAAAGTCTAGCACCTTTTAAAGATCTGAGTAGGAAACATTTGTCGTCTCTTGTCTCTAAGGGCAGCCACTATAAAACTTCAAAAGAACCTTGGTCTCTACAATCTTTTATCTTACCCTGAACATTTCCTTTCTATAGATCCCAAGACTTTAGACAAACTCAACCAATTGTCAACCAGAAAATGTTTAAATTTACCTACAGCCTGAAGGCCTCCTTCCACCAACCCCTTGCTTTGAGTTGTCCCGCCTTTCTGAACCAAACCAATGTATTTCTTAAATGTATTTGATTGGTATCTCATGCCTCCCTAAAATACATAAAACCAACCTGTATCCCGACCACCTTGAGCACATGTTCTCAGGGTCTCCTGAGGGCTGTGTCATGTGCTGTGGTCACTCATATTTCGCTCAGAATAAATCTCTTAAAATATTTTACAGAGTTTGACTCTTCGTCAATACTTCCTTGGAACAGAAAGAAGGAAAAACACAGCAGCAAGAGATCAACACAAATTAAAATTGCTGTAAATTATCCTGGTGTGGTCCTAAAGGGTTGCTGGGAGGATCCCTAAGCTCCGTGAGAACTACCCGTTGATGTGAGGCTGTCAGGAGTGAATCCTTGGGCTTAATCGGAGAAGGCAGGTTCTGGAAAGGAGCCGGGAGAGCTGGCCACAGAGAGAGGTGTTAGAACCCCTGATAGCATGGTTGCCATTCTTGCACGTTCTCTGTTTCATGCACGTCCATGTGAAGAGACCACCAAACAGGCTTTGTGTGAGCAATAAGAGCTGTTCATCACCTGGGTGCAGGTAGGCTGAGTCCGAAAAGAGAGTCAGCAAAGGGTGGTGGATTATCATTAGTTCTTATAGGTTTTGGGATAGGCGGTGAAGTTAAGAGCAATGTTTTGCGGGCAGGGGTGGATCTCACAAAGTACATTCTCAAGGGTGGGGAGAATTACAAAGTATCTTCTTAAGGGTGAGGGAGATTACAAAGTACATTGATCAGTTAGGGTGGGGCAGAAACAAATCACAATGGTGGAATGTTATCAGTTAAGGCTATTTTTACTTCTTTTGTGGATCTTCAGTTACTTCAGGCCATCTGGATGTATACGTGCAAGTCACAGGGGATGCGATGGCTTGGCTTGGGCTCAGAGGCCTGACACTCTGTAAGAAGAAAAATACAGTTTCTAAGAGGCCAGTAAATATACCAGCCTAAAGACAAATACATTTTTTCTATTTTTTAAATAAAATAAGTATAGGCTGGGCACGGTGGCTCACGCCTGTAATCCCAGCACTTTGAAAGGCCGAGGTGGCGGATCACCTGAGGCCAGAAGTTCGAGACCAGCCTGGCCAACATGGTGAAACCCCATCTCTACTAAAAATACAAATACTAGTCAGGCATGGTGGCACACACCTGTAATCACAGTTACTCAGAAGGCTGAGGCAGGAGAATCACTTGAACCTGGGAGGCGGAGGCTGCAATGAGCCGAGATTGTGCCATTGAACGCCAACCTGGGCAACAAGAACAAAACTCTGTCTCAGAAAAAGAAAAAGAAAAAAAGTATATTTTAAAGAATAAGTTAAGGTAACAGCTAACTATAATAATCTCAAAAAAAGAAAAAGAAAAAAGTATATTTTAAAGAATAAGTCAAAGTAACAGCTAACTATAATAATAGCTAAAAATCCGCTGCTTTATGAATTTTCTCTGAGAAAACTGTTGTTTTGTTAGGAATATGTTATTGCAAATAGAAAATCATTACTAACGTACGGTTATTCATAACTCTTATTTTTGAAGACATGGCCAGCATTTTAGATATTTATTATAATACAACCATTGTGATTTATCAGATTAATAATACTAGACATTCAGATTGATAGCATTTCGTTAAGGATTTTTGTTTACATTCATGAGGATATTAACCCCTTTTTTTCCTTGTAAAGTCCATCTGGTTGTGGTAGCAGGGTCATACTGGCCTTATCTAATCTTACTAAGATCTTCTTGAGAATGTTGAGGGTTTTTTCCTCTTTCGTTTTTTCTTTCTCTCCTCTCTTTCTCATGAAAAGGCAAAATTACAACAAATGTAGTTTTAGATCTTACTGGCTTGTATTTGCAATTCATGAATCCAGACAGCCGCCAAGCTACAAAATAGAACGGTGGCTCCCACCAGGAAATGGCAGGTTTTTAAGTGCAGAACAAGGAAACAGAACAACAGAGGGAAAAAACGGATTGGTTAATATCAGGTTACTTTTTGGAAGGGTTAAAGCAGAAGGAACATCCTTATTACTCGGGTAGACTGAAATCTCTTGTTTTCATGAAAAACTGATCTGTTTTGGGATCTGTCTACTTTCTTAGAGCTTCAGTTTGATTATGTGACATTTAGCCTAAGTGACTCCATTTGCTTTGGTCTGGTGGACTGGGGCTTCATGCAGGAGCTCAGTCCAAGAAAATAGTCTATAATCTCCCTTCCCCTCCCCTCCCCTCCCCTCCCTTCCCCTCCCCTTTCCTCCCCTCCCCTCCCCTCCCCTCTCCTCCCCTCCCCTCCCCTCTCCTCCCCTCCCCTCCCCTCCCCTCTCCTCCCCTCCCCTCCCCTCCCCTCTCCTCCCCTCCCCTCTCCTCCCCTCTCCTCCCCTCTCCTCCCCTCCCCTCTCCTCCCCTCCCCTCTCCTCCCTTCCCCTCCCCTTTCCTCCCCTCCCCTCTCCTCCCCTCCCCTCCCCTCCCCTCCCCTCTCCTCCCCTCCCCTCTCCTCCCCTCTCCTCCCCTCTCCTCCCCTCCCCTCTCCTCCCCTCCCCTCTCCTCCCTTCCCCTCCCCTTTCCTCCCCTCCCCTCCCCTCCCCTCCCCTCCCCTCCCCTTCCCTCCCCTCCCTCTCTCCCTAGTCTATAATATCCCCTCCCCTCCCCTCCCCTCTCCTCCCCTCCCCTCCCCTCCCCTTCCCTCCCCTCCCTCTCTCCCTAGTCTATAATATCCCCTCCCCTCCCCTCCTCTTCCCTCCCCTCTCCTCCCTCTCTCCCTCTCTCTTATCAGGCAATCAACCCAACCCAGTTAGGCTCACATAGAAGTTCTGTCTGGCTTTCTGTGGATAGTGATTCCTGTCTCCTTTCAGTTTTCAAAGGCTGCAGTGTTGTTTGGGGTCTGTCCCATGCCTGGGTAGCTCCGAGGGGAGCTCAGACCTTTGTGGTTTCATACGCAGGATAAGGGAACCCCTTTTACCCGCTTTCTTCTATGATTGTCTCCACGTTCTTCAGCTGGCAGGATCCCTCATCCCCCTACCCCCAACTCTGGTGCCCAGAAACGTGGGATTTTTCTGAGTGTTGACTTCTCGTTCTGCCCCTAACAGAGCTCTGCCGCAGATGTTTGCCCCTGGGGCAAAGCCACGAGAGAAAGGAAAAAAACAAAATGGAGATTCCAGCCCCCTTCCCTCTCCCACACACATACACACAGTCTTCAGACAGCACGGGCCACTTTTCTAGATGACTTTGACCGAAATACCGGGATGCCATCTGAGTTTAGTCCCACAGCTCCATGACTGGAACTCACCTTCAAGGCAAAGCCATGAGAGAAATGAAAAAAAGAGAGGAGGAGAAAAAAAAATCTGGCAAACTCATCTCCACGTTTAGAGCCCCCTCCACAATCACTATTGCCTTTTTTTTCTTTTTTTTTCTTTTTTTTTTTTTGTTGAGACAGAGTCTCACTCTGTTGCCCAGGCTGGAGTGCAGTGGCACAATTTCGGCTCACTGCAACCTCCGCCTCCCTGGTTCAAGTGATTCTCCTGCCTCAGCCTCCCGAGTAGCTGGGATTACAGGCGCATGCCACCACGCCTGGCTAATTTTTGTATTTTTAGTAGAGATGGGGTTTCACCATGTTGGCCAGGATGATCTCCATCTCTTGCCCTCATGATCTGCCTGCCTCAGCCTCCCAAAGTGCTGGGATTACAGGCATGAGCCACTACGCCTGGCCACCTGCTTTTCTTTACTTTGCAAAGTCCTTGGAAGGTTGCTTTTGTTGATGAAAAGGGTCAAACTCTGTAAAAATATTTGAAGAGATTTATTCTGAGCCAAATTTGAGTGACCAGTGGCCAGTGATACAGCCCTCAGGAGATCCTGAGAACACGTGCCCGAGGTGGTTGGGATGCAGCTTGGCTTATTTTAGGGAGACATAAGCATCAATCAATGCTTTTAAGGTATACATTGGTTCAGTTAGGACAGTCAGGGCCACTAGAAGGAAGGTGGGGCTTCCAGGACATAGGCAGATTAAAGATTTTCTAATTGGCAATTGGCTGAAGGAGTTATCAATAAAAAGGATTGCTTGGCTTACGATATGGGGTTGTGGAGACCAACGTTTTATCATGCAGGCGAAGCCTCCAGGTGACAGGCTTCAGAGAGAATAGATTGTAAATATTTCTTATCAGACTTAGAGTCTGTTCTGTCAGTATTTTCAAAAGGGAGGAGGGTATCACGAGGCATGTCCAGCTCCCCCTTCCCATCATGGGCTGAACTAGTTTTTCAGGTTAACTTCATCTGTTCAAATGGTTGGGGAGTCTTAGAATTTTATTTTTGGTTTACAGCTTTTGTACTCTGTCCAGACTTTTTGCTATTGTTGGTGGCAGAGACAGGCCATATAGGCTCACTCTATCTTGTCTGGGACCAGAAGCCCGGCCACAGGCTCTGATCTGCTGGCAACTCTATTGCATTTGGCCAATATGCCGGCAATGTTGAGGATCTGGTGGCACTGACTAACCTGGGAAGAATCTGAGTGGTCACAAATGCTCTTTTTTTTTTTTTTTTTTTTTTGAGAGACAGTCTTGCCCTGTTGCCCAGGCTGGAGTGCAATGGCGTGATCTCGGCTCACTGCAACCTCCGCCTCCCAGATCAAGCAATTCTCCTGCCTCAGCCTCCTGAGTAGCTGAGATTACAGGTGTGTGCCACCACACCTGGCTAATTTTTTGTATTTTTAGTGGAGACGAGGGTTTACCTTGTTGGCCAGGCTGGTCTTGAACTCCTGACCTTGTGATCCACCCGCCTCGGCCTCCCAATGTGCTGGGATTACAGGTGTGAGACACCGAGCCTGGCCCCACAAATGCTCTTTTACCTCCAAGTCAAGGAAGGAAGTTCTTTGTATTGAAACATGTCACAGAAAAGCTCTGTCAGACAAACTTCTAATATTCAAACTTCCAAGTCAAGTTTGAGGGTGTTTCACCTTGTAGTTGAACAGTTGCCTTTCCTACAAAGCTCCCAGGCTCATAAACCACACTGATATGGCTTGGCTGTGTCTCCACCCAAATCTCATCTTGAATGGTAGTTCCCGTAATTCCCACGCATTGTGAGAGGGACCCGGTGGGAGGTAATTGAATCCAGCCATATGGAACTGTGAGTGCATTAAACCTCTTTTTCTTTATAAATTACCCAATCTCAAGTATGTCTTTATCAGCAGCGTGAAAACAGACTAATACACACACCCTCCTTTCTAAGGGACATAGCCCAAGTTTAGCAGGAACCCACCACTTGTGAGGGAGGCTGTGTTTGGCTGTTGCCATTAGTCACCTGTACAAGAAAAACTCCTAGGCCCTCTTTCCTTCTGGCAGAGCCTCCTTCACTACCTTCCCGTTGTGGACGTGAAAATACCTGTTACTTACCGCATCCTCATAATAAACTCTATTCTTCTTGAAGTCACTTGAGTGAATCTGTTTCTTCCAATGAAGAGAAGCCAACTAAAACAGGAACTCTGCACAATATAAGATGAGAAGAAACAGAAATAAGAGGCATCAATATTGAGAAGGAGAAACCGAATTAACGTCATTTACAGGAAATAATAGCTAACATTCGGCGCATTCCCTATATGCCCAGCACACCATTCACACGTATGTGTGTTATATCACTTAATCCTACAGTGCCTCACTGTGCTGTGTTGTGTTTTTGGGTAGTCACTCTGCTTCCTGGGATCATAATTCCACACCTAGAGAGGCTGTTCTCCCAATTAGAGTCCACTAAAAGATTGTACATTTCTCTAATTTTTTTTCTTTTTTTGTGAGACGAAGTTTTGCTCTGTTACCTAGGCTGGAGTGCAGTGGTGTGATCTCGGCTCACTGCAACCTCCACCTCCAGAGTTCAAGCGATTCTCCTGCCTCAGCCTCCCAGGTAGCTGGGATTATAGGCACCCACCACCACAGGCTCATTTTTGTGTTTTTAGTAGAGATGGGGTTTCACCATGTTGGCCAAGCTGGCCTCAAACTCCTGACTTCAAGCAATCCACCCGCCTTGGCCTCCCAATGTGCTGAGATTACAGGCATGAGCCACCCCACCCGGCCTGTCTAAAATTTTTAAAACTAATTTTTTAAATATTAAATGTGTAACATATTATACTGGCAAAAGAAAAAAAGTTTAAAACTTTGCAAAAAGGTATTCAGCAGGCCGGGCGCGGTGGCTCACGCTTGTAATCCCAGCACTTTGGGAGGCCGAGGCGGGCGGATCACAAGGTCAGGAGATCGAGACCACGGTGAAACCCCGTCTCTACTAAAAAATACAAAAAATTAGCCGGGCGTGGTGGCGGGCGCCTGTAGTCCCAGCTACTCGGAGAGGCTGAGGCAGGAGAATGGCGTGAACCCGGGACGCGGAGCTTGCAGTGAGCCGAGATTGCGCCACTGCAATCCAGCCTGGGTGACAGAGCAAGACTCCGTCTCAAAAAAAAAAAAAAAAAAAAAAAAAAAAGGTATTCAGCAAAATATTAAAGTACCATTATGATCCACCCCACCTTGCAAACAGGTTCTTTTCTATCTATCCAGTGAGGTTTCAGGCACATAGATGCATTTATATAAATATAACAGTTTAAGGGAACTAGGTTATTATTATTTTATTTTACATAAATGGCATATTACTCATACTGTTCTACAACTGTATAAAACAACTCTTAGCATATCTGGGCCAGCTTTCCATATAAAAAATTTAGATCTAACTTGTTCCTTTAAAAAGCTGTATAGTGGTCGGGCGTGGTGGCTCACGCCTGTAATCCCAGCACTTTGGGAGGCCGAGGCGGGAGGATCACGAGGTCAGGAGATCGAGACCATCCTGGTTAACACGGTGAAACCCCGTCTCTACTAAAAATACAAAAAAAATTAGCTGGGTGCAGTGGCGGGTGCCTGTAGTCCCAGCTACTCGGGGGGCTGAGGCAGGAGAATGGCGTGAACCCGGGAGGTGGAGCTTGCAGTGAGCCGAGATTGTGCCACTGCACTCCGGGCTGGGCGAAAGAGTGAGACCCCGTCACAAAATAAATAAATAAATAAATATATAATTTTTAAAAAGCTGTATAGTAGGCCAGGCGGTGGCTCATGCCTATAATCCCAGCACTTTGGGAGGCTGAGCTGGGTGGATTGTTTCAGGCCAGGAGTTTGAGACCAGCCTGGGCAACATAATGAGACCCTGTCTCTACAAAAAATTTAAAAAATTAGCCAGGTGTGGTGACATGCATCTGTAGTTTTAGCTCCTGGGGAGGCTGAGATGGGAGGATAGCTTGAGCCTGGGAGGTGGAGGCTGCAGTGAGCTGTGATTGCGCCCCTGTACTCCAGCCTGCTTGGGCAACAGAATGAGACCTTGTCTCAACTAAATGGATAAATAAAGATCTGAATAGTATTTCACTGTCTGTGCATATCAGCACAGTATTTATTTTATTTTTACCAGGTCACTCTTGGTGGACATATAGATCGTGTTTTAGGTTTTATTGTGATCAATAATACTGCAATAAATATACTTTTAAAAATAGATCTTTGTAACACAAGCTGATTATGTGCATTTCAGAGTTCATAGGAAATGGCAAATCATTGCAAATTTGTAATTGTTTCTATTTCACAGTTCACAATGAGTTTCCTGAAACAGACTGGACTCCTCTCAGACTGAGAACCTCAGAAAACTCTTCACAGGGAAGAGAACAGAGTCCACACTCCACTACCTGCAGGGTGTTTGCCGTGCCCACTCCACACGGACTTGCCAGCACCTGCCTTCCCACCATGCACCCTGTTGTTCAGGAACGCGGAGCATCCTGCAGTTCCTTGATGACGTCAGAATATTTAGGAGTCCATAGCTATGCACAGGTTTTATTCTCTGCCTTGAATGCCTTTCTCGTTCTGATATGGTTTGGCTGTGTCCCCACCGAAATCTCATCTTGAATTATAGCTCCGGTAATTATAGCTCCCTCCCAGGTGCTGTGGGAGGGAATCAGTGGCAGATAATTGAATCATGGGGGCGGTTTCCCCCATACTGTTCTCGTGGTAGTGAATAAGTCTCACGAGACTGTCTTCTTTTATAAAGAGAAACCTCTTCTGCTTGATTCTCAGTCTCTCTTGCCATCACCTCGTGCGGTATGTCTTTCGCCTTCTGTCGTGATTATGAGGCTTCCCCAGCCACGTGGAACTGTGAGTCCACTAAACCTCTTTTTCTTTATAAATTACCCAGTCTCAGATATGTTTTTATCAGCAGTGTGAAAATGGACCTCTTTCTCACTCTTCAAGGGCCTTAATTCTTGTGAAGCCTCTTTTAAAATAATTTATTTTTTATTTTTTGAGACAAAATCTTGCTCTGTCACCCAGGCTGGAGTGTAATGGCGTGATCTCGGCTCACCGCAACCTCTGCCTCTCGGGTTCAAGCGATTCTCCTGCCTCAGCCTCCCAAGTAGCTGGGATTACAGGCACCAAGCCCGGCTAATTTTGTATTTTTAGTAGAGACGGGGTTTCTCCCTGTTGGCCAGGCTGGTCTCGAACCCCTGATGACCTCAGGTGATCCACCTGCTTCAGCCTCCCAAAGTGCTGGGATTACAGGCCTGAGCCACCGCACCTGTCTGTGAAGGCTTTTTAAATTGATACTCCAGGCAAAATCAGTCACATCACCTTCTTTGTCCCCAGAGCTCTATCTATAGCCCTTGTTACTGTGTATTGTACTTATTGGCTTTAGATGTCTTCTACCACTAAACTATAAGTTCCCTGAGGCCACTTTTTATTTATTTTTGAATCCACAGTGTCTAAGCCTGTTGCAGGGCAGGTGGGAGCAGCTTGATAAGTGATTGCTGAATGAATAAGCAAACATGCAGGGGAAGAGGAGGAGATCTTAAATATATCTGTTACAGTCTTGCAAATGGTTATTCAGAGCAAATGAAAATGGACAGCCATGCACAGCAAAGACTGTCGATCTAATTACCTTGTCTCTGCTAAATTGGCCTAGGAGGTTTAGCATGAATACAAATAGTAGCAGATGGGCTTATTTAGCATATACCTTTTCCATTGGTTTAATGTGATATTCACACACTATTTTCTTAGTACACGTGCTATAAATAGCCCATAATTTGATTAGGTGTTAAATAAGTAACCATATCAATCCAGTAACACAATGATAGTTAATAAGGTTACCAATTAATGTAAGAAAGAACACTTTTTAGCTGGGTGTAGTGGCTCATGCCTGTAATTCCAGCACTTTGGGAGGCTGAGGCAGGAGGATCGCTTGAACCGGGGAGTTCAAGATCAGCTTGGCCAACATGGTGAGAAACCATCTCTACAAAAAATAAAATATAAACAAATTTGCTGGGTGTAGTGGTGTGCACCTGTGGCCCAGGCTGCTTGGGAGGCTGAGGTGGGAAGATAACCTGAGCCCAGAAGATTGAGGCTGCCGTGAGCTATGATGGCACCGCTGCACTCCAGCCTGGGTGACAGAGCAAAACCCTGTCTCAAACAATAAAATAAAAAAAAAAAGAATTTTATATCAATATTTCCTATAATAGATTTAGATATTTGTGGCTGGGTGCAGTGGCTCATGCCTATAATCCCAGCACTTTGGGAGGCCGAGGCGGGCAGATCACTTGAGGTCAGGAGTTCAAGAACAGCCTGACCAACATGGTAAAACTCCATCTCTACTAAAAATACCAAAAAACACAATTGGCTGGGAGTGGTGACGCGTGCCTGTAATCCCAGCTACTCAGAAGACTGAGGCAGGAGAATCACTTGACTCCGAGAGGCACAGGTTGCAGTGAGCAGAGATCGTGCCACTGCACTCCAGCCTGCTCAAGAGCCAGACTCCATCTAAAAAAAAAAAAAAAAAAAAAAAAAATTTAAGTATTTGTAAATTTTACTGAGTACCTAATATGTCCTTGGCTCTATAGTAGCCTCTTTTGTGTCAAGTTAGTTATTATGACAAGCAGAGGGTTTAGTATTATTCCAATTTTATAAGTGAGGAAATAGGCTTCAAATAGGCTGAATATTTTGTCCAGCACCAAACATGCTACTTTGTACACCAAGAGATAAAAGTTTGGATGCAGATTTTCTGATTTCAAGTCCACTGCACTACTCACTATCCTGCAGTTGCCTTAAATGGCACATTTCCTCCACTTCTGAGAATTTTTACCTACTTTACTATGTGGCCGCAATATGGAAAGATCTACTCTTCTAAGACACACAGAGCTGGTCAAACCCTGACACTAGCATAAATGCGTCTGTGTGGAACCATCACACATATCTGAGGGTTGGTGAAACAGGTCAGTGTTTCCCAGAGATGATACCAGTAATGAGATGGGTGATTATCTCATGAAATAGGAGCCAGGAAAAATCATTTGTGTCTGTGTGAAATAATACAGAGCCAAAATTCTATCTTCTTTTCTGGTAAATGGTATTTGTAAAAACAATTACTTCTAGTTAGAATAATGAAAATGAATTTCAAACTCTGTCAATTTCAGGTTGCTTATTTCACAGTCACTGGAAGCGAGATGACATTTAAGGGCCAGGACTTAGCAAGACTAATTTCAAGGATTTTGTTTTTGCTGTTTTTAATAAATCTTTTAAATGTTTTCCTAGAGGCAGAAGAGGGTTTTGTTTGTTTTGCTTTTTTTTGTAGAGCTGGGGTCTTGCTATGTTGACTGGGTTGGTCTTGAAATGTTGACTGGGTTGGTCTTGAAATTCTGACCTCAAGTGATCCTCCCGCCTTGGCCTTTTAAAAAAAAGAATCATAAACATCCAGAAAGACAGATTCCAACAAAGATTCCAGCCAATCTTTGTTAGAAGCAAAGATTGATAGGTGAAATTTTGCAGGAGTCCAGTTAGATTTCTTCCTCGTAATAGCTGCTTGCCTCACTGTATGGCCATAATTAAGACTCCAAAGCAGTTACATCTTGTGAAGTCCAAGAATTACAATTCTAATTATAAATTCTTTAAAAATATATCTTTCTGGCTGGGAGCAGTGGCTCACGCCTGTAATCCCAGCACTTTGGGAGGCCAAGGTTGGTGGATTGCTTGAGGACAGGAGTTTAAGACCAGCCTAGCCAACATGGTGCAACCCCATCTCTACTAAACATATAAAAATTAGCAGGGTGTGGTGTAGTCACACCTGTAGTCACAGCTGAGGCTGAGGCATGAGAATCACTTCACCTAGGAGGCAGAGGTTGCAGTGAGTGGAGATCGAGCCACTGCACTCCAGCCTGGGAGACAGAGCAAGACTAAAATAAAATAAAATAAATCTTTGTGATTCCATTGTACCATGAGGAATTACAGTTAGGGAAACCATGCAGTTCTGACCTAAAGTCTAGATGCAAATTCAAGGAGCTGTTCCAGGAGGGAGGGTAACATTGCTCCCTTCATATCATTCCTTTCCACCACTGCTGGACGAGGGTGAGCTACCGGAGGTGTTAATGCTCTTAGTGGGCGTGCCAACTCTCAACTTACCGCCCTTGAGCTCCAAATCCACCTTTCATTGCCCCGTTTGTGATACTGGAACATTTCTCCCTGGCCAGCTGGCATGAGCTTAAGCCTTGTCAGTCCAGAGGGCTGGAGGAACACTGCAGAAGGAAGGCACTTGCCTTGGTCTGAATGTACTCCCCAGATTCATATGTCAGAACCTAATACCCAATGTGATAGAATTAAGAGGTAAGGCCTTTGGGGAGTGATGAAGCCATGAGGGCTCCACCCTCATGGATGGGATTGGTGCCCTTATGAAAGAGGCTCAGGTAAGCCTTCTGTCAGGTGAGGATGCAACGGAAAGGCGCCATCTTTGAAGCCAAGAGCCAACCCTCACAAGATGTTGAACCTGCTGGTGGTTTGATCTTGGACTTCACAGCCTCCAGCATATAGGCAGTAAATTCCTATTGTTTATAAATGACACAGTCTAGCATATTTTGTTATTGCAGCCTGAATGGACTAAACCAAGGATCTTCTGTTTGTTCTACACACCCAGTGGTGCTCACCCTAGTGGGTTTCAGAGCCACCACCCCTCCAGTGGATTCCCAGTGATTTCCACATTTCAGCATCTCCCTGTGGGCAGTCATCTTTTCCCTGGTTCTCCAGTGGGCAGAGACTCATTGGGTTCCACCAGCGTGGAACCTTAGCAAATATCTCCATCACCCAGTGGGCATGGCTATACTGTCTTCAACAAGGTCTGGATCCCAGGCCTGGCTGGGGACGAGTTCCCGCTTCTGGGTTTCTTCCTTTCTTGGGTGCTCCGCCCTGACCCTGGAGGTAGTGGCTGTTCCTTCCACTTCCTTTACCTATATTCTTCAGGGTTCTCTCTATCCCTTAGGAGGTAATCCTCTGTTACACTGAATCATTCTATACATTGAACTCCTCATTCAAGTGACATGGTGGTTTGTTTATCTTGACTGGATCCCAACTGACCCAGTGAGCTATACCCCAATAGTTCATAGTAAAGGATATCGTAGTAAAGGACGGAGTCTCACTCTGTCCCTAGGCTGGAGTGTGGTGGCACGATATCAGTTCACTGCAACCTCCGCCTCCTGGGTTCAAGCGATTCTTCTGCCTCAACCTCCCAAGTAGCAGGGACTACAGGGGTGCACCACCACACCCAACTAATTTTTGTATTTTTAGTAGAGACAGGGTTTCACCATGTTGGTCAGGATGGTCTCGATTTCCTGAGCTCGTGATCCACCCGCCTCGGCCTCCCAAAGTGCTGGGATTACAGGCGTGAGCCACCGCACCTGGAGAGGTTTTCTTATATGATGACACTGTGTTAAGCACGTTACAAACATCTGATTTAACTGTTCCAATAGCACTACAATGTAGATATCATTATCTCCATTTTCAGATGAGGAAATTCAGGTTCAGTGTTGCCCAAGTAAGAAATGAGAGACCTGGTCTAATTGACTCAAGGCCTGTGCTGTTAACCACTGTACTCTGAAGAATTACCATTAAGGAGGCAATGCAGGCCAGGCGTGGTGGCTCATGCCTGTAATCTCAGCACTTTAGGAGGCCAAGGTGAGCGGATCATGAGGTCAGGAGATCAAGACCATCCTGGCTAACACGGCAAAACCTCGTCTCTACTAAAAATACAAACATAAAATTAGCCGGGCGTGGTGGCAGGCACCTGTAGTCCCAGCTACTCTGGAGGCTGAGGCAGGAGAATGGCATGAACCCAGAAGGCAGAACTTGCAGTGAGCCGAGATGGTGCCACTGCACTCCAGCCTGGGAGACAGAGCAAGACTCCGTCTCAAAAAAAAAAAAGGCAATGCAATCTTGACCTAAGGCATAAGTGCCAATGCATGAGTGCAGTCTCTAATAGGCAGAGATGAACATGCCACTTTCATCCACAGCTGAAGTCACACATTTTCTTGGATAAAACATAAATAACTTCAATTGGCTTCCCTCGTAAGTATTCAGTCGGCTCTAGGGCAAACTGCCTTCTTTAATAGTTTTCAGCCAATCAACTTGTCCAAAGACAATAAGGGCAATCTCTGGTTGGTCCACAGATAGTCTGTAGTTTTTATTCCATAAACTTTCCCTTGCCATTGTTCAGTGACATTTGATTTATAGGTGATTGATTGCCCTAGTATACAAGTAAGTTTCAGCTGGGCTTCTCACTAAACTCATTAATCTGAATTATTATTTGACAGTTATTTCGGGAGGACCTACTGAGATCTGCTCACTGGAATGTATTCATAGGAGCCTACAGAGACATGCAGTTTGTGAGCACTCCTCATCGGGACCCCGTGGGTCAGAGCTTGCCTTGTCTGGGTCCCTCTGGTGAGTATCATTTTGTGCCACTTAAGCTCTTCAGATCTTGGGTGCTGATTATACTTCCTGGCCAAGTCTAGATCTTCTGTGTCCATGTCCATCTTGTGTGGGGACAGGGGAGCTGCCAGACAGGTCAAATCACGACAATTCTCTGGAAGTGTGACTTTTGGAGAACCCCAAGGCCATCTTCTCCCTCCAGAAGCTGATAGGCTGCTAGCTTTCACAGCTGAGGCAGGAGGATCACTTGAACCCAGAGGGCTGAGGCTGCAGTGAGCTATGATCGTGCCACTGTACTACATCCTGGGTGGCAGAACAAGACACTGTCTCTAAAAAAGAAAGAAAAGAAAGAAAGAAAAAAAGAAAAACAACCATCATCCCATTCTACCACCAATTTTTCACTCTGTAGGTACCACTACTTTTAACTCTTTTAACTAATTTTGAATGATTTTTATTTGTATTTTTCCCTATTTCCTTAAATAACACACTTCTCTTGCTATTTCTTGTTTTTTAAACTTTAGGTATTACCTAACGGCTTCCCGCTATGGAATATGAGGGGATAGCTTTTTCTCCCTCACGTCCCTGTGCCCTCATCCTTCTAGTAATGCAATATTGTAATTTTGGTTAGAACAATAGCCAGTGTTCCATTACTAGGACTATGTAAATACCATTGGTAGATAGCTATATAATATACTTGGAAATTTTCCTTTCTGACCCAACGTTGTATTTTCTCTGGAACTAATAATTATCTTCTTTAATATGCTGAATTTTCTTTATTCTTACCACTGATTTATCTCCAAACTCTCCCCAGTTTGTATAAATCTCCTCTCAACATTTCCATTTTTCTTTGTCTTCCTTTTTCCTTTCCTTCTTCCCTTTTTTTTTTTTTTTTTTGACAGAGTCTCACTCTGTTGCCAAGGCTGGAGTGCAATGGTGCAATCTCGGCTCACTGCAGCCTCCGCCTCCCGGGTTCAAGCAATTCTCCTGCCTCAGCCTCCTGAGTAACTGGGATTACAGGCATGTGCCACCACACCTGGCTAATTTTTTATATTCTTAGTAGACACAGGGTTTTTCCATGTTGGCCAGGCTGGTCTCAAATTCCTGACCTCAGGTGATCCACCTGCCTCGGCCTCCCAAAGTGATGGGATTACAGGCATGAGCCACCATGCCCAGCCCTTCCGTTTCTTTCTCCAAAAAAAAAAAAAAAAAAAATCTCAGTGGGAGTCTTCTGATATGCTCCAAACCACACCAGGAGATGTCTGGGCCAGCTGCCATCATAGGCTCTCTTTTGACCATCATCCTGGGAGTTCTTTATCTTCTCTTGGGCTGGAACCCTACATTTTCTCTTTTCTGGGTTCACTATTATTTTGGTAGAGTGTATCTTCCATGAGCTTTGTGAATAAGTTTTACAGAAGGTAATTGTTTGAGGCCTAAAAATGTCTAGATTCTGTCCTCCTGCTTGATTGGTAGTTGAGCTAGGTACGAGATTCTAAAATCTTGTTTAGAAACCTGAAATCACTCCATTCTTTGCCTACAGTTTTGAAGTAAATACCATCGGAGGAAAGTGATCATTTCATAACCCTTCCCATTCTTTTATCTTCCTTCTCCTCACCTAATTTTTCACTGTTGTTGAACTGAAGATGTGAACAATGATGTTTGGCACTGAAGCCAAATAAACCAGAAACACTGCACTGTAGTTAGACAAGAGAAGTTTGCTGTGTACCCAGCACTGTTGGGAGATGCAGAGAAGCCAGAGGTGGTATTCTCATTCACAGAAGACACCTAAGCATAGGAAAAAATGCACAACGTTATCAGAAATAAGCATCATTGGCCGGGCGCGGTGGCTCACGCTTGTAATCCCAGCACTTTGGGAGGCCGAGGCGGGCGGATCACGAGGTCAGGAGATCGAGACCACGGTGAAACCCCGTCTCTACTAAAAATACAAAAAAATTAGCCGGGCGTGGTGGCGGGCGCCTGTAGTCCCAGCTACTCGGAGAGGCTGAGGCAGGAGAATGGCGTGAACCCGGGAGGCAGAGCTTGCAGTGAGCCGAGATCGCGCCACTGCACTCCAGCCTGGGCGACAGAGCGAGACTCCGTCTCAAAAAAAAAAAAAAAAAAGAAGCATCATTAATCGCATGTTTTCTCTGTGTGCAAAAAAAGGCCTAATGCCCCCATAGCTATGGGCCAGTGGATCAGGAATTTTCTAGAAGTGACAACATTTTTACATGGATTCATTTCTTAGAATTCAGAGTTCCGTTTATTTGAAGTAGATCAACAACAAAATGCTCAAAGAACGAGATCCTACAGTATCAACTGTACACAGCCAGATAGGACAGAGCCCCTCAAGAGTGGGCTTGGAAATGTCTCAAGAAAGCCTCACCTGATATACATGAAGCAAGATTGGTTACGGTATTCTTTGTTTGCTTATTTTCTGAGACAGAGTTTCACTCTTGTCGCCCAGGCTAGAGTGCAGTGGCACGATCTCGGCTCACTGAAAGCTCTGCCTCCCGAGTTCAAGCGGTTCTCCTGCCTCAGCCTCCCAAGTAGCTGGGATTATAGGTGTGTGTCCCACACCCAGCAAACTTTTTTTTTTTTTTTTGAGACAGTCTCTCTGCAATGTCCAGGCTGGAGTGCAATGGCGCGATCTTGGCTCCCTGCAACCTCCACCTCCCAGGTTCATGCGATTCTCTTGCCCCAGCCTCCCAAGTAGCTGGGACTACAGGTGCACATCACCACGCCAGGCTGACTTTTGTATTTTTAATAGCGATGGGGGTTTCACCATATTGGCCAGGCTGGTCTTGAACTCCTGATCTCAAGTGATCCACCCACTTTGGCCTCCCAAAGTGCTGGGATTACAGGCGTGAGCCACCATGCCTGGCCAAGTTTTATATTTTTAGTAGAGATGGGGTTTCACCATATTGGCCAGGCCAGTCTCAAACTCCTGATCTCAAATGATCCGCCTGCCTCTGCCTCCCAAAGTGCTAGGATTACAGGCGTGAGCCACTGTGCCTGGCCGGTTAAGTATTGATAAATTAGATGGATGACGGGTACATGAGAGTTTATTAGGTGATTTTTCTCCACATAAGTTTCAAAATTTTTTATAGGTAAAATAATATTTGAAATGGGAGGAGGTAAGAAAGCTTCATCCAAGTGTTCTGCTTCACTTATCAGCCTCACTATTAGGAATTATTTAGTAATTAACTTTTCTAAACTACTCGTGTTGGCCAAAAATATTCAGCCCGTCCAGGGTAAATTTTCTGTGTGGCAAGACTCACCTCTGCCTTTTCACACTTGTGTGCACACATATACTAACAGTCACACACACTCACACCTCCCCAGTGCACTACCGCTCTCGGGGTGTCCTTTTAGGCACTGTAGGAGCTCTCTGGCATGGCAGAGAGATGACTAGAAGCACAGGCAGGAAGTATATGCGCTAGACCTTTGGCAAATCCTGTCTTCCCCAGGCCTCCGTTTCTGCATCTGAAAGAGGGGTCATTGCCATAAGGACTAAGGATTTCTCCCATGATCCTCTGGTTAAATGACCTGCTGGGGCTATGGCCCTTGGTCTTATTTGCATCTTGCTCTTCACAGTTGGCCACAGGCTAGAGCACATTGTT
Source organism: Symphalangus syndactylus (assembly GCF_028878055.3). NCBI lineage: Eukaryota > Metazoa > Chordata > Mammalia > Primates > Hylobatidae > Symphalangus > Symphalangus syndactylus. The sequence goes on along the minus strand of NC_072437.2, from coordinate 22,731,815 downwards.
TGTTATGAGGATGGACAAGTGGACCAAGAGAATGTGCCAGGTGCAGTGATGGGAACGAGAGGGCTTTATCAAGGGATACCTGCCTTGGTGATTTTGTGAATGTTTGTGATGGCAATGATGGTCTTCTGAAAATACTGCCAATAAGAATTAAGAAAGCCTCAAATGGTCCGGTGTGGTGGCTCATGCCTGTAATCCCAGCACTTTGGGAGGCCAAGCAAGATGGGAGGATCACTTGAGCCCAGGAGTTTGAGACCAGCATGGGCAACATAGTGAGACCCTGTCTCTACAAAAATAAAATAAAATAGCCGGGCGCGGTGGCTCACGCTTGTAATCCCAGCACTTTGGGAGGCCGAGGCGGGCGGATCACGAGGTCAGAAGATCGAGACCACGGTGAAACACCGTCTCTACTAAAAAAAAAATACAAAAAATTAGCCGGGCGTGGTGGCGGGCGCCTGTAGTCCCAGCTACTCGGAGAGGCTGAGGCAGGAGAATGGCATGAATCCGGGAGGCTGAGCTTGCAGTGAGCCGAGATTGTGCCACTGCACTCCAGCCTGGGTGACAGAGCGAGACTCCGTCTCAAAAAAAATAAATAAATAAATAAAATAAAATAAAATAAATTAGCCAGGCATGGTGGTGTGCTCCTGTGGTCTCAGCTACTTGGAAGGCTGAAGTGGGAAGATTGCTTGAACCTGGGAGATCCAGGCTGCAGTGAGCTGTGATCGTGTCACTGCACTCCAGCCTGGGTGACAGAGCAAGACCCTGTCTCAATAAAAAGAAAAAAACAAAGCCTCGAAGTGTTTAGAGTCCCATCACATGTCTACCTGCGCCGTCTCTCTGGCGTCTGTTCACTGATTTCTTTTCCTTCTTCCCCATAGAGGAGCTTGAAGTGTGTTCTGTACCTACTCACTTAGAGCCTCGTCTAGAGCCCCATTTGATGTTGGGTGCCAGATCCAGCCATTCTTCTAGAATTTACCTCTGCATAAACTGGTGCTGTGGCAAAGGACCCACCCATGTGCAGAAAGGTTTAGCACAATCTTATTGGTAAAAGCAAAATCACAGAGTTGATTTCCAGCCACAGGGAAATGGTAAATCACATGGGTCCACTCACACTGTGGTCTTGTGCTGCTTAAAGGGCAGGTGCTGCTGTAAACGCGGATGTATTGAGTAAGGCTAAGTGAAATGAGCTTCTCTTGTGTAAACACAGGGACTCAGGTATAATAATACAAATATCTAATATTTATCAGTACTTGTAATATGCCAGGCTCAGTTCCAAGCACTTTATGTGTATTAACTCATCTAATTCATGTTCTCACAACCCTATGAGGTAGAATTTTTCATTTTTCTTGTATTTCTCTTATTTTGCTGAGAACTACGAGGTGTTTTTTTTGTTTTTTTTTTTTGTGTTGAGACAGAGTCTCGCTCTGTCGCCCAGGCTGGAGTGCAGTGGCGCAATCTCGGCTCACTGCAAGCTCTGCCTCCCGGGTTCAAGCAATTCTCCTGCCTCAGCCTCCTGAGTAGCTGAGATTACAGGTGCCCACCACCACCCCTGGCTAATTTTTGTATTCTTAGTGGAGACGGGGTTTCACCATGTTGACCAGGCTGGTCTTGAACTCTTGACCTCGTGATCCACCCGCCTTGGCCTCCAAAGTGCTGGGATTACAGGCGTGAGCCACCATGCCTGGCCAGCTATAAGTATTTAATAGATATTAATATCCCTTTTTTACAACCGAGCAAATGGAACTTGGTCAATGTTGCACGGATAGTGACTGAGCCAGGATTCAAACCCAGCCCTGATGCAAAGCCCTGCATCAAACCGCGTGCGTGCACACACACGCACACACACACACACACAAAAACACACACAAACACATGCACACTCACATGCATAGAACATTTCTGGAAGGATGTAAGTATCAGTGGCTACCTTGAGGGAGAGTGGTCTTAGGGGGTGGGTGACTTAAGAACAAAATATTTATAATTGAACACCTTTTTGTATTTGTCATGTATTCTTTTTTAAAAAATAATAGGTTTTTAGTACACCTTAAAAAGTCACATGGTGTGAAGAATAAGACAGGAGCAGTCACATATCATATCCATGAGTCTAATGCACAGAATATTTCTCTTTTCTTGTCCCTCACTTTTTACCTAAAACTCCTAGCCAGTTTGCCATTGACCTTAAATCCTAATATAGATTGAACATTTGTGTCCCTCCCAAATTCACATCCCAGATTCCTCCCAGGGTGGCAGCATTAGGAGGTGGGGACTGTGGGGACTGATTGGGTCATGATGGCAAAGCCTCATGAATGGGACTCATGCCTTTATAGAAGAGGTCCCAGAGAGCTCCCTTGCCCCTTTATGAGGAAACAGCTAGAAGGTGTCTGTGAACACCTTGATCTTGGATTTCCCAGCCTCCAGAACTGAGAAATAAATTTCTGCTGTTTATAAGTCACCCATTCTATGACATTCTGTTTAGCAGCCTGAACAACTAAGACAAATCACTAAAAAATAAAAATTTCATGAAAATGAATTATTATATTTAGCTGTAGTTAATGTCATCTTTTTAAAATTATAGCATGAGAATAGCTTTAATAACATTTGTATGATAAAATAATTCCCCTCTAATAATAATTACACTTATTTCTTTTTTTTTTTTTTTTTTGAGATGTAGTCTCGCTCTGTCGCCCAGGCTGGAGTGCAGTGGTGCAATCTCGGCTCACTGCAAGCTCTGCCTCCCGGGTTCACGCCATTCTCTTGCCTCAGCCTCTCCGAGTAGCTGGGACTACAGGCACCCGCCACCACGCCCGGCTAATTTTTTGTATTTTTAGTAGAGACGGGGTTTCACCGTGGTCTCGATCTCCTGACCTTGTGATCCGCCTGCCTCGGCCTCCCAAAGTGCTGGGATTACAAGCGTAAGCCACCGCGCCCGGCCAATTACATTTATTTCTACAAACCAGTTATTAAGCCCAGATTTACCAGTGTCAAGAAAGATTTTCAGTATTTCCTTGTGCCTGGCATAGCACAAAAGCATTGCACGTAGTAAGTATATACATTACTTTTTTTTATTTTTTATTTTTTGAGATGGAGTTTTGCCCAGGCTGGAGTGCAATGGCACAATCTCAGCTCACTGCAACCTCTGCCTCCCGGGTTCAAGTGATTCTCTTGCCTTAGCCTCTGGAGTAGCTGGGATTACAGGCACCTGCCACTACGCCCAACTAATTTTGCATTTTTAGTAGAGATGGGGTTTCACCATGTTGGCCAGGTTGGTCTCAAACTCCTGACCTCAGGTGATCCACCCACCTCGGCCTCCCAAAGTGCTGGGATTACAGATGTGAGCCACCAGGCCGGGTCTACACATTACTTTTTTGTCTGTAATGTAACCCAGTGGAAAACCTGAAACCGCGACCAACAGTCCTAATTCATAGAACTATGGTTGTAACAAATCACAGATGAGTCAATCCTGCCTTGAGTGTTTGGTATGAAAAATTCATTAAGTGGCTTATAGACTCCCTAGAGAATGTTAAAAGTTGCTTATGAAGCCAGCTGCCTGAATGATGTGACAATTTAGCAGTAGGAAATTGTTTCAAACTGACTACTGAGCCAAGAAGTTTCTCAGGAATTCGTGGAATCAGATTGTTGAAAGAGTTCTCCAGCCACCTGCCAGTCTACTCATTCTCAGGTTTAACTGGCCCTCAGAATCGCCTGGGGGTCTTTTTCTTGTTGTTGTTGTTTTTAATACAGATTGCTGGGTTCTCCCCAGAAAGTTTAGTAGCTCTGGGGTGGGACCCAAGCATTTGCAATTCATTGCAGCTGATTTCTGCAAATTTGGGAAGCGCTGGTCTGGTTTATCTATTTACCAATACAGTTGTAACTCATCTCATTGTGCGGCTGTGAATGACCTGGGTAGACAGTGAATAATGAAATGCCCTAAACACTTCTAAGGACATATCCTGCTGCATTGAAATAGACTATATGAATTCCAAAATAGGAAATAGTGATTCACGAGTTCATCACTCTAGTTAGTAAAAGGTATTTGCAAGGCTGGGCATGGTGGCTCATGCCTGTAATCCTAGCACTTTGGAAGGTAGAGGTGGGTGTATGACTCGAGGTCAGGAGTTGGAGACCAGCCTGGCCAACATGGTGACACTCCGTCTTTACTAAAATAATACAAAAATTAGCCAGGCATGGTGGCGCAAGCCTGTAATCCCAGCACTTTGGGAGGCTGAGGCAGGAGAATCTACCTCAACCTGGGAGGTAGAGGTTTCAGTGAGCCGAGATCATGCTACTGCACTCCAGGCAGGACGATAGAGCGAGACTCCGTCTCAAAAAAAAAAAAAAAGGTATTTGCAGATGTCGTAATAGAGGATATACAGTGTAGTGCTCAAGGTTCTGGAGTCAGGCCGTTTAGCTTCAAATCCCAGCCCCACTTTTTCCTATCCACGGGACCTTGGACTCATTTTCCTGGTTTCATCATCTGGGCCTCATTTTCTTCATCTACAAAAATGGTGGGAGCAGAGGACTCTCAGGGAGTTTGCTCTGAAGCTCGAATGAGTTAATACTTTTAAGCCCTCAAATCACAGTCTGACATTTAGTAATTACTTGGCAGATATTCACTGTTATTTTATGTGATCTTCACAAGGTGTATTTCCACAGTTTTATGACTACGGAAATTGAAGTTTGGAGAGTTTAAATTGCTTGCCCCAGGTCAGATGAAAAAATAGTGGAAACTTAAAACCAGATTTCCTGACTTCAGATTCTATGCTACCTGGCTTTTAAGTATTTATTATTTAACATTTTAGATTTGTCTCTCATTCTTGCTAAGAGGATTTGTGATAAGAATTTAGTATTGATGGTCTGGACGATTCTAGAAATATACGAAAAAGCAGAAAGATATACGTCAACAAGAGAGATAACTCACATCAAAAACAGCTATTGACCAAGTAGGAGAAGCTTTAAACGTAACAGGTAAATAACATGTGTAAGGATATGCATGGGTGTGAGGCTGACTTAGGTAAGTGAGGTTATGACAAAAATAACAGATCGAGTGCACTTTTGCCTGATCTGCTACCAATGAGGGTGACATCCAAATTCAGACAAAGGAGGAAGTTACTACATTTTACATGTACAGTTTCCGAGTACCCATTTAGCCTCTGTTGGAGACCCTGGGTAAACTATTACAACATTGTAAAGATACAGCCCCCTCAAATAAATACAATGGATTTCAGCTCAACACAGGGATGAAATTGAAGAGACCTCCCCCTCAGTGTTTGTTTTTGTTTTGTGTTGTTTTGAGACGGGGTCTTGCTCTGTCCCCCAGGCTGGAGTGCAGTGGCGCCACCTTGGCTCACTCACTGCCCCCTCCATCTGCCAGGTTCAAGCGATTCTCCTGCCTCAGCCTCCTGAGTAGTTGGGATTACAGGCATGTACCACCATGCCTGGCTAATTTTTGTATTTTTAGTAGACATGGGGTTTCACCATGTTGGCCAGGCTGGTCTCGAACTCATGACCTCAGGTGATCCTCTCCACTCGGCCTCCCAAAATGCTGGGAATACATGTATGAGCCACTGCACCTGGCCCCCCTCAGTATTATTGGCCATATGAAAACAGAAAATTACAAGCCCCATAGTTTTTAATTCAACCTTGCCAAGAGGTTATAACTGAAGCCAGTAACTACAGACCCTGGTTGCCATTTTTTTTTTTTTTTTTTAATTCAGGCTGGGCACGGTGGCTCATGCCTGTAATCCCAGCACTTTGGGAGGCTGAGGTGGGTGGATCATGAGGTCAGGAGTTCGAGACCATCCTGGCCAATATGGTGAAACCTTGTCTCTACTTAAAAAAAGACAAAAAATTCAAAGAATTGGGGCAGCTGACATGGTTCTTTGAGATGACAAGCTTTCAGCCAGCCATTAGGCTCTCTAAATAGACAAGGAAAAGGTTACCAAATGTTTACAAACCTGTTACCATAAAAGTGAAATTAAATCTATATTTATTCTGCATCTCGTTATCTTAAAGTTGACTTTTAAAATTCTTTGTTAAAAATAGTGAAGAGCTTTCTCATAAATTAAGAGGTTATTTTTAGTAATTCTAAGGAGTACTTGTAATTTAGATTCTAAATATGTGTTATGCGAAACTTGGTTCATTAGAATTTTTCATGGAGAAAACTTTATTCTCTTCAAATTTATAGTTTATTTCCAGTTTACAACTATGATTGAAGTAGGGCTTGATTTTACTACTACATTTGTAATAATTGACTAGGTGTTCACTGATCTAGCTTTATTTAACTAAAGATCTATGTAAACTCTCTTAAACTTAGGAACAAGGCTAAGGACATTTATCACTTGTAAAATTCTGTTTTTGTTTTTGTTTTTTTACAAATGAAAATGGAAGGTCTCTAATTGAGTAAAACTCTTGACATATGTGTTAGTAGGTAATCAGAAATGACTTGGAAGTTTTGACCAAAATATAGCATGCCTGCATTCGGGTGTTGAAATCAGCTGCACAAAAATCAGTATGAGAGGAGAGAAAATGGGTTCTGTGGGGTGTGGCTGATTGCAAGCTAATAAGCCAGCAGGGTGGTAAGTCTGCTAGAAGCTTCAAGGCAGGGTTGTGCTCTACCCGCAGAGGTGCAGAGAACAGAGGAAGGTGATCACACCTGCTCTACTTTGCATCACACTTGAGTGGTATGCTAGGACCCAAGCACTATATATATATACACACACACACACACACATATATATATTTTTTGTTGTTGTTATATGGAGTCTCGCTCTGTCGCCCAGGCTGGAGTGCAGTGGTGTGATTTCAGCTCACTGCAAGCTCTGCCTCCCGGGTTCACACCATTCTCCTGCCTCAGCCTCCCGAGTAGCTGGGACTACAGGCGCCCGCCACCACGCCTGGCTAATTTTTTGTACTTTTAGTAGAGATGGGGTTTCACCATGTTAGCCAGGATGGTCTCGATCTCCTGACCTCATGATCCACCCACCTTGGCCTCCCAAAGTGCTGGGATTACAGGTGCGAGCCACCGCACCTGGCTGACCCAAGCACCATATTTTAAGAGGAAACCCAAGAGTGCAGAGTGTGGCCCTATGTGGCAGCCATGAGAGTATGCAGCTGGGATGTCCTGCAAGATGAACTTGCTGTTCAGCAGAAAGGAATGCAGGTCCCGGCAGCCCCCAGCTGCAGTACCTTCAGATGCGACCTCAGCTCTGGGACTGAAGCTACACTCTAGCTGGGCAGCTCTCAGCCAATCCCTGAGTGTAGTGGGAGCCCGGCCAGCTCTGCTAACCGCGAGACTCTGCAAATGGGTGATCTTGGAGCAGTGGATGGTTGGACGAGCCTTTGTGACACCTACAGCCCAGGCTGAGGCCCTTCCTGCCCAGTGCCACTTCCTCCCCCTATCCTTTCGCAGGACTCAAATGAGCATGGTGGTCTGAAGCCATTTCCTTTTCTTTTTTTTTTTTTTTTTTTTTTTGAGACGGAGTCTTGCTCTCTCCCCCAGGCTGGAGTGCAGTGGCGCGATCTCGGCTCACTGCAAGCTCCGCCTCCCGGGTTCACGCCATTCTCCTGCCTCAGCCTCCCGAGTAGCTGGGAATACAGGCACCCGCCACGGCACCCGGCTAATTTTTTGTATTTTTTTAGTAGAGACGGGGTTTCACCGTGTTAGCCAGGATGGTCTCGATCTCCTGACCTTGTGATCCGCCCGCCTCGGCCTCCCAAAGTGCTGGGATTACAGGCTTGAGCCACCACGCCCGGCCGCCATTTCCTTTTCATTCCCCTTTATCTTTCACAGGCATCCCTGTCCCCTGATAAATCACTTGCACTCCTAACTCCCTCTTAGCTTCTGCTTTCTGAAGAACTTGGATGACACATCAGAGAAAAGTGATCAAAATTGAAAAGAGAGACTGAGGCCCAGTGGTGAATGGCGATGTTTATCCTGGCAGTGGGAGAAGTGAGGAAGCTGCCAACTTTCTCGAGGTAGCAGAAGGGGCTCTAGACTAGAACCCAGAATCGTGAGGTTGATCTGAGCTTTGCCACAATACACACACTGTATGACCCCACCGAATCTTTCCAGGCCTTGCTCTTTTTACCTGTAAAATGAGGGACTAGATCAATAGTTTCTTTGGGTTTTGTTACTGTTTTCCCAGGCTGGAGTGCAGTGACACAATCTCAGCTCATTGCAGTCTTGCTCTCCTGGGTTCAAGCGATTCTCTTGCCTCAGCCTCCTGAATAGCTGGGATTACAGGTGTGTGCCACCAAGCCTGGCTAATTTTGTATTTTTTTTTAGTAGAGACAGCATTTCATTATGCTGGCCAGGCTGGTGTTCAACTCCTGACCTCAAGTGATACGCCTGCCTTGGCCTCTCAAAGTGCTGGGATTACAGGCGTGAGCCACCACATGTGGCCAATAGTTCTTAATTACTTTACCCTCCCAATCACTGTCAAAGAAACAAGATACAGCAGGACAGAAGCCAACACTGTATTTTTTCCTAGAAGAATGTTTAAGTGTTACAGCCTATTTATACTTTCAGAGTTGACATAAAAAGCCTCGTAAATTCTGGAAGAGGTCCGCTAGGTGATGTTTTCAGATACCATCCAGCTTTAAAATTCTTTACATTTATGAATAAGTGAGGGCTTGTTTCATAAAAGAGGGAGCAGATTTCTTTTGGGTTGAGTGCTGAAATAAAAGTAGTTATGGGAAAGAGGATTTCCATCCACAGAGGAGAGAATTTTTTAACATCCGAACAGTCCAAAAGTGAGATGGACTGTCGCTAGAAGTTGTAGGTGCCTGTGTTTGTTTGTTGGGGCTTCAGTAACAAAATACCACAGACTGAGTGGCTTAAACAAAAAACTCCGTATTTTCTCACAGTTCTGGAGGCTGGAATCTGAGGTCAAGGTGTTGGCAGGGTTGGTTTCCTCTGAAGCCTCTTTCCTCAGCCTACAGGTGTTGCTTTTGTTGGGCCCTAATATGGTCTTTCCTCTGCGTCTTTGACCTAATCTCCTCTTTTAAAAAAATATATATTTTTTTAATTATATTTTTGAAATTATATATATATGAGAGAGAGAGAGAGAGAGAGATGGGATCTCACTATATTGCCCTGGTTGATCTTGAACTCATGGGCTCAAGTGATCTGCCCACCTTGGCCTCCCAGAGTGCTGGGATTACAGGTGTGAACCACTTCGCCTGACCAATCTCTCCTTCTTTTAAGGATACCAGTCATGTTGGATTAGGACCCACTCTAAAGACCTCATTTTAACTAAATTACCTCTTTAACTCCTTATCTCCAAATATGGTTATGCTCAGAGTACTGAGGGTTAAGGTTTCAACATGTGAATTTGAGGGGACACAATTTGGCCCATAGCAGCCCCTTCACTGTAAATATCCAGTGTCTCTGTCAGACATTTGCAGACTGGGTTTCCTTCACTGGGGTGCCACCAGCCCCTCCCACATTTGCAGCCCAATTTTGACTCGTGTACGTGTCTTACACTGGGTTCCCCTGGAAACAAGCCTTCGGACAAGGATTCCGGCGCAAGTAGTAATCTATTTGCAGTGTGGTTCCAGGAAACAATGGTTGGGGATGGGAAAACGAGTCAGGAGAGGAAAGGGTGGCAACCAAGCATGCTTTAGGAAAGCAGCCATTGCTGAGGACCCCTGGGCCACTGGAAAGATGCTCTCCAGTGTTTCCCCACCCATGGGGTGGAAGAGCAAGGGCGTTTTCCACCCACTTCACTGTTGAGGGCTGCGCTTTGGGGACATTCATTTCTTGGCATTTCCATCCTGCCCCTGTACAGGCCAAACAGATTGCCAAAGCCAGAAAGAGCCTCCAAACAGAGTGTTAGGTGCAGACAGTTGGCAGTCAGGCCAGCATTCACGAAAGTGGCTCCTGCCAGGAGATATGGGCGCAGCACAGACACCTTCTCCCACAGTTTAAAAGTTATTTTAGCCACAACAGAGGGCAGACTCCCTTAAGGTGACTTATGGCTGACTGAAGGTGCAGGAGAGCAGGTGGCCACTTGGTCTAGAATGGACATCGTCTGCTATGCGTGGGAGGCGACAGTGTATGCACAGCAGCATAAAAAGATCATTTGTTTCTTGGAACATGCAAGAACTTTCTATCATGAGGCCAAGGCTGTTCTTTCAAACGATTCTATTAAAAAAACCATTACCATTTGAAAGTGCAATCAAATAGAGTAAAATCATCCTGAATGTTATCCAATCCCTTAAAGTCTGCAGCAAAAAATGTTAGTGTTCAAAATTGTACTTTTATGTCAAATAGAATGACATAGAACTACAATCTTCATATATTGTGGTGTCTGGTTAAAAAAATGTAGAAAGTATGAATAGTATGGCACGTGTGTGTGTGTGTGTGTGTGTGTGTGTGTGTGTGTGTATTTTTAAGGTATATCTGTGACCATGTTTGTTTATGCAGGGATTATCTCTAGAAAGATCCCCAAGTCATTGGCAGCAGTGGTTGCCTGTGAGAAGGTAGGCTGAGTTGTGAGTTGACTCAGCTTCCAGTCTACCCTCATTTTAAGGTGCCATCCTGACCATAGAGGTTAGAAAGATGAAGACTACTTTCCCTGACTCCTTTGCAGCTAGAATCTTGAAAGTGAATTTAGTTCCCTTGGTTGAATATGCTCATGTGCAATTTGGGAAACAGGAGAGAGGCACAGGGCCTCTTCCTGCTGCAGCATTTGCTGCTAGGCAAGGCCACGGGGCATGAGCAGCTGAATTCTACATTCCTGTGCCAGTTCCTACATGGTGGTTGCTGAGAGGCAGTTGTGGTGATGGTGGCTGGATTGGTTTCTTGACCTCTGGGTCATAGCCATGGTGTTTGCTCTTGAATTGCATAACTCCAGGGGTAGCCTTTTGACAATTCCTCTTCCAGCCCTTGCCTAGATTTTGTAAACATCACATTCCTTATAAACATCAAATCCCTTTCTGCTGGAAGTACCTACAATGAAACCGTCACTCATGCAGCATTAGAACTGGGTGGGATGAAATGGAAGAGAAACTTAATTTTTACTCAATACCTTTAAAAAAATGATTTTTTTCAGGAAACAACAGGTGCTGGAGAGGATGTGGAGAAATAGGAACACTTTTACACTGTTGGTGGGACTGTAAACTAGTTCAACCATTGTGGAAGTTAGTGTGGCGATTCCTCAGGGATCTCGAACTAGAAATACCATTTGACCCAGCCATCCCATTACTGGGTATATACCCAAAGGACTATAAATCATGCTGCTATAAAGACACATGCACACGTATGTTTATTGCGGCACTATTCACAATAGCAAAGAGTTGGAACCAACCCAAATGTCCAACAACGATAGACTGGATTAAGAAAATGTGGCACATATACACCATGGAATACTATGCAGCCATAAAAAATGATGAGTTCGTGTCCTTTGTAGGGACATGGATGAAACTGGAAAACATCATTCTCAGTAAACTATCGCAAGGACAAAAAACCAAACACCGCATGTTCTCACTCATAGGTGGGAATTGAACAATGAGAACTCATGGACACAGGAAGGGGAACATCACGCTCCGGGGACTGTTGTGGGGTGGGGGGAGGGGGGAGGGACAGCATTAGGAGATACACCTAATGCTAAATGACGAGTTAATGGGTGCAGGAAATCAACATGGCACATGGATACATATGTAACAAACCTGCACATTGTGCACATGTACCCTAAAACCCTAAAGTATAATAAAAAAAAAAAAATGATTTTTTATTGTGATAAAATAACAAAATTGGTACATGTATTCAATAGCATACACGACAGTAAAAAAGAATGAATGACTACTACACGCAAAAACATGGATGGGTTTCACAAACATAATGTGTAGTGAAAGCAGGAAATCCAGAGGCAAAGTATCCATATGGTACGACTCCATTTATATAAAGACAAAGCAGGCAAACTAGATGGGGATTTGCACCAATCTGACCAACTGTGGGACATGACAAGATTGTGCTTTTCAATAAAATGCAAAGTTTGTGCACTTATATAAAATGGAAGATGGGATTCTGGATTCTGATCAGTTCCCACTGAGGATGTAGGATACACAACCAGACTTCTCCTGGCCACAGCCCCTGTCTCTCCCTGAGCTTGTTTCAAAATTCAGCCATTGTTTCACCTGTCTCTCCTTTAGAAACAGTCCAATGTTGCCTTACAAAAGAACTGTTCTATAAATTACTTTAAAATGAATGAAAAAAAATGGTTTCTTGAATTTTCTTTCATCCTTCACTATTGTCACATGAGATCATAGGTGACTCTGTCTAACCTTTCCAAGAAATGGCTTCTTTTGGAAAAATGTGAGCAGTTTATAATAATTGGATTGCATTTCTCTTTCTTCTTTTTAGTTTTCAGTCCCCTTTCCAGGACACAGTCTACAAGCAAAATAAAAGAGGAAAGTTATACCACACTAATTATCTACCCCAAATGACATTAAATTTTTTTCAAACAGACTGTGCAGTTACCATTATGTTTTACTAGCAATCTTAAAAGTAGTGGAAGCATACAACCAGGCTATGACTCAGGCACACCCTAGTCGCCCAATGTTAAGTTAATTTAGGTAACAGTTGTAAGAGTTATCAAACTCACTGTGTTTAAAATAATCTTAAGAAAAATCTGTGACCTCCTCAACTTTCTCAGCTATTCCTTTGGGGGAGAGTTTATTCTTTCATTATTCTGCTTTTCAATAGTATTATATTTTATGTATCCTTTATTTTGATTGATTGATTTATTTTTTTATTTTTATTTTATTTTATTTTTTTGAGACAGAGTCTCGTCGCCCAGGCTGGAGTGCCGTGGCGCAATCTCGTCTCACTGCAGGCTCTGCCCCGCCCCGGGTTCACGCCATTCTCCTGCCTCAGCCTCCCGAGTAGCTGGGACTACAGGCGCTCGCCACCACGCCCAGCTAATTTTTTGTATTTTTAGTAGAGATGGGGTTTCACCGTGTTAGCCAGGATGGTCTCGATCTCCTGACCTCGTGATCCACCCGCCTCGGCCTCCCAAAGTGCTGGGATTACAGGCATGAGCCACCACGCCCGGCTGATTGATTTATTTTTTGAGATGGAGTCTCCCTCTGTTGCCCAGGCTGTAGTACAGTGGCACGATCTTGGCTCACTGCAACCTCTGCCTCCCAGATTCAAGCAATTCTCATGTCTCAGCCTCCAGAGTAGCTGGGATTACAGGTGCATGCCACCACACCTGGTTAATTTTTGTATTTTTTGGCAGAGACAGGGTTTCACCATGTTGCCATGTTGAACTCCTGACCTCAAGTGATCCGCCCACCTTGGCCTCCCAAAGTGCTGGGATAACAGGCCTGATCCAATGTGCTGGGCCACATTTTATGTATCCTTGAGCGGATGAAACTGATCTATTAATTGAAAGTAACAGGAAAGTGCCTGGTTTGTGTCCCGGCTATGTATTAATATATGCCTTAGGAACAAAAAATTCAAATATGAATATTTGCTAAATTATTTCCCAAAACGCCAAATGTCTTAAAAGACCCCGTACTGACTAGCCTATTCTCATTTTCATTTGAACTGGGTAAATGAGCTTGTTTATAGAAATAGGTAGTAATGAACATTTGAATTCTATTAAAACTGTTAAAAAACAAAAAAGTGATTGAAGAAAGCTAGTTTCAATGTCTCAGCACAATCTAATTATTTCAAAAGAAGGAATCTGACCCAGAGGTATAGTTAAACCAGTGAAAACAGAGCCTTGGGTCCCTTGTTAATCGAAAACTAGAGTTTTTTTTTTTTGCACCTTCCTTCAGGGAAAATTGTGTTGTATTTATTTCTATGGAGGGAAAAGCAGCAAACAATGCCAAGTTTGGGATCCCCGGTTCTTACTGTTGCTTATTGTCCATTGTCATTTTTAAGTTCTCCAGAGAGAAGTAATTAACCCTTAATAAGCTGAGGTATTTTCAGTTAGAGGGTTAATTCCTCCAAGGTCCCTGTATTAGTCTGTTTTCATGCTGCTGATACACCTGAAACTGGGCAATTTACGAAAGAAAGAGGTTTAATTGGATTTACAGTTCTACATGGCTGGGGAGGCCACACAATCATGGTGGAAGGCAAAGAGGAGCAAGTCACATCTTACAGGGATGGTGGCAGGCAAAGAGAGAGATTGGGCAGGGAGACTCCCCCTTATAATACCGTCAGATCTTGTGAGACTTACTCGCTAGCACGAGAACAGTATGGGAAAGACCTGCCCCCATGATTCAATTACCTCTCACTGGGTCCCTCCCACAACACATGGGAATTCAAGATGAGATTTGGGTCAGATGCAGCCAAACAATATCAGTCCCTGAGGATTCTAGATTCTAGAGAGTCTAAGAACTCTCAATTAGAGCCTGGCCTTCAGATTACTACAAGGAATATTTGTGAGGTAGACAGGCAGGACATACTTAGCTCTTTGTTTGCTTGGTTCTAAGTCTTAAGGATTCAGTCCTATGGAATGGGGGTCCATCTGTGCCCTGCACCCCCAAACATCAAGGGCTGACCTGGGTCAAAGGCGTGGATGAGTGCCTGAGCTAGGGTCTGTCCCCAGCTCTTGCTCTTATCGCCTCCTTCTTTCTGCTCCTCTGCCTCGTTTCTTTTCTTGTTTTTGTTTTTTGATTTTTTGAGATGGAGTTTCGCTTTTGTAGTCCAGGCTGGAGTGCAGTGGCATGATCTTGGCTCAACCTCCACCTCCTGGGTTCAAGTGATTCTCGTGCCTCAGCCTCCAGAGTAGCTGAGACTACAGGCACTTACCACCATGCCCAGCTAATTTTTTCTATTTTTACTAGAGACAGGGTTTTATCATGTTGGCCAGGCTGGTCTCAAACTCCTGACAGCAGGTGATCCACCTGCCTTGGCCTCCCAAAGTGCTGGTATCACAAGTGTGAGCCACCGCACCCAGCCCCTTGTTTCTTTTCTTTTTTTTTTTTTTTTTTTTGAGACGGAGTCTCGCTCTGTCGCCCAGGCTGGAGTGCAGTGGCGCAATCTCGGCTCACTGCAAGCTCCGCCTCCCAGGTTCACGCCATTCTCCTGCCTCAGCCTCTCCGAGTAGCTGGGACTACAGGCGCCCGCCACCACGCCCGGCTAATGTTTTGTATTTTTAATAGAGACGGGGTTTCACCGTGGTCTCGATCTCCTGACCTCGTGATCCGCCCGCCTCGGCCTCCCAAAGTGCTGGGATTACAAGCGTGAGCCACCGCGCCCAGCCCCCTTGTTTCTTTTCTGAAACACATTCTACACTTTTACGTTTTCTTGGGAAAACTCAACATAGTGACATAACCAACTGCCCCAAACGGAGTGTCTTACACAACAGAAGTTTATCCTCTCCCAGTTCTGGAGGCCAGAAGTCTGAAATCAAGGGCTGGCTCCCTTAGGAGGTTCTGAGGGAGAATCTGCCCAGGTCTTCATCCTAGCTACTGTGCTTTGCTGGCAATCATTGGCATTCTTTGGCTTGTAGATGCATTGTGCCAATCAATGCCTCTCTCTTCCCATGGGTTTTCTCTGTTTATGTGTCTGTGTCTCTTGTCCTCTTCTTATAGGGACACAAGGCATATCGGATTAGGGCCTACCCTACTCCAGTGTGACCTCATCATGACTTGATTACATTTGCAAAGACCCTATTTATTTTTTCTTTTTCTTTTTTTTTTTTTTTTCGAGACAGGGTCCTGCTCTGCTGCCCAGGCTGGAGTGCAGTGGTGCAATCTCGGCTCACTGTAACCTCTACCTCCCAGGTTCAAGTGATTCTCGTGCCTCAGCCTCCTGAGTAGCTGGGATTAGAGGCACTCACCACCACACCGAGCAATTTTTAAATTTTTAGTAGAGACAGAGTTTCACCATGTTGGCCAGGCTGATCTTGAACTCCTGACCTCAAGTGATTCGCCCACCTCCGCCTCTCAAAGTATTGGGATTACAGGCATAAGCCACTGCACCAAGCCCTACCATATTTCCAAATAAGGTCACGTTCACAGGTACTGGGAGTGAGGACTTGAACCTATCTTCCTGGGGGACATGATTCAACTTACAACACCTTCTCACGTTTTAGCCCACTTCCGTGTTTTGTTGAAAGAGCTAGACGCCACGTTGAACACCAATGCAGATGCTCAGCTGTGGCCACAGTTATACATTCAGGAAATGCCCCTCCCTGGTGGTGGCTGCTCAGCAGCCCCATGGCCTGTCCCTTTCAGTGGGTGCACCTGCACATCACACAGTGGTCCTCGGGGGCTGGAGGGCTTGGTTTGTCTCTTTGTGAGCTCTGTGGACCAGGAAAGTATGTACCATAGAGTCACCATAGGCTTTGCTGAGTAATTGACTGCTTTTCTGGCTCAGCTTTCTATCTTGTGGTTGCTATCTTGTGGTTGTGTAATGTAATGAAGACAGAATCAACTCATAGCCTGACGCTTGGGCTCAGCTCCTCGTTCTGCTAATAATTAGATGTGTGGCCTTAGGCAACATGTATTCCAGTGGGTCTCAAACTGCAGCACCCAGCATTAGCAGAGGACTTCATAAAACAGGCTCTGCCCCACAACACCTTAGAGTGGGTTCACCTGATTCACTAGGTCTGAGGCAGGGTTCAGATATTAGCATTTTATTTTATTTTATTTTATTTTATTTTATTTTATTTTATTTTATTTTATTTTATTTGTGTTTGTGTGTGTGTGTGTGTGTGTTTGTGTGTGTGTTTGAGAGATGGTCTCACTCTGTCACCCAGGCTGTTGTGCAGTGATGTGATCTTGGCTCACTGCAACCTCCGCCTCCCACATTCACACGATTCTTCTGCCTCAGCCTCCCAAGTATCTGGGACTACAGGCATGCACCACCATACCTGGCTAATTTTTGTATTTTTAGTAGAGATGGGGTTTCACCATATTGGCCAGGCTGGTCTCGAACTCCTGTCCTCATGATCCGCCCACCTCAGCCTCCCAAAGTGCTGGGATTACAGTCATGAGCCACCGCGCCCAGCCACCTTTTTCTTTCCTAAGGTTGAATCATATTATTTGTATATACACACCAACATTTAGTTCATTCATTCATTCATCCATCCACAGATGCTGGTCTGCTTCTACTGCTTGGCTGTTTGTGAATAATGCTGCTATGAACTTGGTGTGTACACATTATTATTAAGAAATGTACTCCATAATTAATAACAACCTTACATCATTTAATTATTTGCACTGCCCAGGCGTCTACAACCAGGAGCTAGAAGAGAAAACGTGATATCTGTGTTGTTAGAAATTTGGCCACCGCGTAAATATTTTGTTGAACAAATGGGTCTGAAAAGCAGACAGGTGTACCTGCCTAAAGGAGATGATTTAGGCTCAAATAAGATCATTTGAAAATGCCAAACATCCATGTAAAAATCCAGGCAGTCCTGTGATTGATTATTGCGGCCTTTTCCAGCCCGCATTTCCTTCAGTGCACCTGGTCTCACTGTCCCTACCTACGCTAGGGAAGGGAAGGACCTCCCCAGAGTCTGCTGCTCCCTTCTTTATCACTCAGATTTTGTTCATTTGGTTTCTCCTGCTGTTTCTTTTTGGTTTCCTGCCTACTTTTCTCATACTTCTTCCTTTGACCCTTCTTCCTGTGGGGTCTGTTCTAAATTTATACTCGGGATTTAATTTATAGAGGCCAATGCCATTGGAAGAAGAAGGTATTACATTTGCTGAGAAACAGACACACCACACCAAGCAGGGCCATAGGGGAAGCCACAGTGGAAGACGAGGGGAAAGCCCAGCTCGGAGACTTTTTTTTTTTTTTTTTTTTTTTTTTTGAGATGGAGTCTTGCTCTGTCACCCAGGCTGGAGTGCAGTGTCGTGATCTCGACTCATGGCAACCTCTGCCCCCGGGGTTCAAGGGATTCTCCTGCCTCAGCCTGGGATTACAGGTGCCAGCCACCATGCCTGGCTAATTTTTTTGTACTTTTAGTAGAGAAAGGGTTTCATCATGTTGGCCAGGCTGGTCTTGAACTCCTGACCTCAGGTGATCTGCCCGCCTTGGCTTCCGAAAGTGCTGGGATTACAGGCATGAGCCACCGCAGTCGGCCCAAATCTTAAGTAAATTGTGCGCTTTTCCCTTGTTAATCTGTCTCAGTCAGTTTACTTGTTAGGCCCAGCCACGGAACTCCATGAGGGAGAAAGGAGTTTTTCCTCCTCTAAACAGGAAAGCTTTACACCACCCCTAGGAATGAGCCAGCCCTGGGAGAAGGAGTCTTTTCATGGTTCTGTAAGGGCCCCAGGAGATGTTAAAACATCACAAGATACAGAAAATAAAAAACATAGTTAATTCAGAGGTCAAACCAGCCAGTCCCACTGGGCTCTCGGATTTCTGCCGCTTTCCCATGGCCAGGCTCAAGGATACTGCCTGGCTCTCCCTGGACAGCTGCTTAGCTGTGGCCTTGCTCAGCATGTGTCGTTAAGGACACATGAAGCCATCTCCCAGGAAGCAGGGGCAGGGCTGCCTATGAATTATTAATTATTGTAAGTTTTAGGACTAACTAATTAACCCTTGAATAAGGATCTGCTCATCTTTCTGCAGAGGCCGTGGTGAGGTTTCTTAAGGTCTTTGAGTCCCTGAATTTTTGTGGTGGTGGTGATTTTGAGACAGGATCTGGTTCTGTCTCCCAGGCTGGAAGATAGTGGTGTGATCGTAGCTCGCTGCAGCCTCAAATTCCTGGGCTCAAGTGACCCTCTCCCCTCAGCTTTCTGAGTATCTGGGAACTATAGGTGCACACCACCATGCTTGGCTAATTTTTAAACATTTTTAATAGAGATGAGGTATTTCTGTGTTGCCCAGGCTGGTCTCAAACTCCTGGCCCCAACCGATCCTCTTGCTTCAGCCTCCCAAAGCACCGGGATTACACGTATGAACCACCACGCCCTGCTGAGTCCCTGAGTTTTGAGAGTCATGAATATGGTGGCAACACCAGTGATTTCCATTGCTTGAGTCAGTTTCCCTGCTTGCTATGAAGCTGATCATGTCTGCGTACCCATCTGTAAAGTAGACGGGTTACTTCTGGTGAGGTGTATTGGTTATTGAACTGCCAGAGTATGGTAGAATCACCAAAGAAGGTCCACCATTGCTGATCACTCATGCTTGTTAGACGTTGGGTGGCAGCTTATGAGTAAATTTACCTGTCCCCTGTATTTTAGTCGAGAAAGCAAGGGCTATGGGGCTTAGTTTTGTTATCCCACATAACCACTTGCATGAAGGAGGCAAAAAAGAATGGATATTCACATGAGATGCCTTAGTCCAGCCCCCACACAGTTGGAACCTGGATTACTGGGGTTGAGATTCACATTTTCTCGTTCTTCTCAAGCTTCCATCCCCACCATTTGGGAAATCACACATTCAGTTTTCTTTTTTTTAAAATTCCTTTTCCCTACTGCTTTCTTTTCTCTGCTGGACCTCCTCATTACGCAGTATTTAAAAAATCACTCTTCCTATCTCTTCCCCTTCTATCCCTTATTTTTCACTGTTGTTTCTTTGAAAATAATTAGGATAAGAAAGTTACTTTTACAGATGTGTAGTTTTGTGTGCAGAACCTTAAAGTTTTTGGACAAAAGAGACCATGTCACACATCAAACAGGTTAAAATTCTTGAGTCCGTATTGCAACTACATTAAAAAAATAACTCCTGGGGAGTTCTAAGGAACCAAAAGGTTATTTTGAAAACTGGTAATTAAGGGGAAAGAACAAATCATTTAATTTGCCTTGCTAATATAAACTGTGTTTCTCTAGACATTTCTTTGAGCTTCATATCCGGCAAAGGAAGAAGAAATGATAGAATTAGAGTATCTGTAAATATTTCAGTATGTATCTCTAAAGATAAAGGTTCTTTTTTAAGACACATAACCATGATTTAATTACCACATCTAAAAATATCTGATCAGCATTCAAATGTTTGCAAATGAAATAAAGAGTTTATGTAAGGATCATTAATGGACACAAACTGCCTAAAAAGAGACCACATATTACCCACCTCCTGTTGGGAGTTTAAAATATCCTCTTATAAAGTCTTCCTACCCCCTACCCCCACAAAAAATTGAACTGCATGAGTCAAGACTTTAAATCTAATTACCAGTTACAGGAAATGCTAGAGTCAGCAGAACACATAAATACCATAAGGATACAGTCAGGAAACTCCAGAATGTGGGAAACTATACAAGGCAAATGACCAGATTTCTTCCACGACAAAAGATTGCAAGGAAAAAAAGATGGGAACAAAAATCGATACATAAAGAGACTTAACAGGCCAGGCACGGTAGCTCACGCCTGTAATCCCAGCACTTTGGGGAGGCTTAGACAGGCGGATCACGAGCTCAGGAGATCAAGACCATCCTGGCTAACACTGTGAAACCCCGTCTCTATTAAAAATACAAAAAATTAGTGAGGTGTGGTGGTGGGCACCTGTAGTCCCAGCTACTCGGGAGGCTGAGGCGGGAGAATGGCATGAACCCAGGAGGTGGAGGTTGCAGTGAGCTGAGATTGCGCCACTGCGCTCCAGCCTGGGCAACAGAGCGAGATGCCATCTCAAAAGAAAAAATAAAAAAAAAAGACTTAACAGATATATTAATCAAACACAATGTTTAGACCTTATTTGGATCCTGCCTCAAACAAACCAACTGTACAAAACATTTATGAGACAAGTGGGGAAATTTGAATATGAATGTTCTTTGTTAAAATAAGAGGTTTGTGATCATACCTAAAAATAGATTCATAAATATGTACCAATACATATATATAAAATATACCAACATGTTTACAGATAAAATCATATGATATTGAGGATATGCTTCAAAATAGTGTGTGTCTGGGGAGGGACCTGCATGGAATTACAGATGAAATAAGATTCAAGAGTTGGTGTAGAGTCCTAATTAGAGAAAAGGAGTCAGGCCCGTCGGACCAGGAGAAAGTAAAAAGAGCAAGCAGATAAACTATAAGTCTGCCTTTCTTCATGGTCCAGAACACATAGTCCTGCACAAATAACTTAAAATCTTCCTACACCCAGCTATCACCAGACCCTCAGCTGATAGAAAAATGCAAGTGAGGTCACTGCAACCATGGCATTATCAGTACCGCACAAAGCCCTCTTCAACACACAGCACGGACACCATCCTATAAAATCCACAGCAAGCCTTTGTCTCCTGGCAGTCAGCTCCTCTCTTGCTGACCTGCCCATTGCTTCCTTGCAACATACTTTCATACCTTCTCTAATAAATCTGCTTTTCTATACCTATGACTGTCTTGGTAAATTCTTCTTACTGCCCGTGCTACTGGCCCAAATAGTCGCTAATCACTTGCAATAGTTGGTAAATGTTGCAGTTGGCTGATGGGGGTTTACTATATTATTCTCCCCGCTTTTGGGTATGTCTGAAAGTTTTCTTTTTTTTTTTTTTTTTGAGACAGAGTCTCGCTCTGTCGCCCAGGCTGGAATGCAGTGGCGCAATCTTGGCTCACTGCAAGCTCCGCCTCCCAGGTTCATGCCATTCTCCTGCCTCAGCCTCTCCGAGTAGCTAGGACTGCAGACGCCCGCCACCACGCCCGGCTAATTTTTTGTATTTTCAGTAGAGACGGGGTTTCACCGTGGTCTCGATCTCCTGACCTCGTGATCCACCCGCCTCGGCCTCCCAAAGTGCTGGGATTACAAGCGTGAGCCACCGCACCCGGCCGTCTGAAAGTTTTCATAATTAAAAGTAAAATAAGCCAGACACCATGGCTCATGCCTGCAATCCCAACACTTTGGGAGGCTGAGGCAGGTGGATCACGTGAGGTCAGGAGTTCAAGACCATCCTGGCTAACATGGTGAAACCCTGTCTCTACTAAAAATACAAAAATT
Organism: Symphalangus syndactylus; assembly: GCF_028878055.3. Taxonomy (NCBI): domain Eukaryota; kingdom Metazoa; phylum Chordata; class Mammalia; order Primates; family Hylobatidae; genus Symphalangus; species Symphalangus syndactylus. The sequence continues at coordinate 22,709,977 of NC_072437.2, read as the reverse complement.
AGCTGGATGTGGTGGTGCATGCCTGTAATCCCAGCTACTCAGGAGGCTGAGGTGGGAGAATTGCATGAACCTAGGAGGCAGAGGTTGCAGTGAGCCAAGATTGTGCCACTGCACTCCAGCCTGGGTGATACAGCAAGACTCCATCTCAAAATAAATTTTTTAAAAAAGGAAAATTAATTAATGAATGAATAAAAGAGCAAACACTCTGCTATGCACTTTCCCTGGTGGGTGAGTGGATGGGTGAAGTTTCTCTACCAATTTTATAAATAGACTGTAAAATTCAGGTCTCAGAAACATCTGGTCATGGTCTTGCATTGAGATCATCGACAGCCGATGCCATTGATTTGTCTGTTAAGGTTTTTCTGTAACATAACGTAGATATTAGCAGCTCACTCAACCACGCAGACCCATATAGAGGCCCTGAATGTGCCAGTAACTGTGATGCCGGTGGCGGGGCAAAGTCCACGTGGAAACAGTCTCTCCCTGAAGAGGGGACAGCCTCTAAGGATGGGTCCACCACTTCCTTGTTCACAGGCATCTCCACCCTGCTTGGTTTTGCTCCTTTGCTGACTCACCTAGCTCATGTCACAAGGGGCTCCAGGCAGACAAAGCTGTGACATTCACTTTTCAATTCTCCTAAATCACTTAGAACAAAAACCTGTGTTGTTGAAAATCACAGCACCCTTTAAAAGCAATTAAATACACATTTCCTGAACCAGAATCAATCCATGCCTAAATATCATCTGGTTCTTAAATATTTAATATTGTTCTCTCTGAGCCTTACAAACATTGACTGTCTTCGTGGAGTCTCACCTGAGTGTAGCTATTGTTTTCCTGGGTGTGATACAACATTTTCACTATCAACCTGCCTTGAAATTAGGTCAGCATTTATATTTCAGGGGCTGATTTTGATTCTTCCTGGTGCTCCAGTTGTGCAGATGTAATTGGCCTAGTTAGTCTTTCCGATGCTCTCTTTTGGCCCAGGTGTGGGGCTCCTACTAAATTATTGTAGCAGAAGCAGCCCCTGCCATTCCTCTGACTCCCTTCGAAGGACCCGGAGGCCCCTCACAAAGTCTGCTCTTCCCTAATTTTATTATTATTATTTATTACTATTATTATTTTTTGAGATGAAGTTTCCCTCTGTCACCCAGGCTGAAATGCAGTGGTGCAATCTCGGCTCACTGCAACCTCCGCCTCCCAGGTTCAAGCAGTTCTCTTGCCTTAGCCTCCCTAGTAACTGGGACTACAGCTGCCCGCCACTATACCAGGCTAATTCTTGTATTTTTAGTAGAGACAGGGTTTCCCCATGTTGGCCAGGCTGTTCTCAAACTCCTGACCTCAGATGATCCGCCTGCTTCGGCCTCCCAAAGTGCTAGGATTACAGGCGTGAGCTACCGCACCCTACTCTTCCCTCATTTTAGAACAACAAGGTGAAAAACACAAAATCCAGATCCGGAAAATGGTTGCTAATTTATTTTCCTAGTCAGGAGTTAAATCTTAAAAGACTGTTAATGTTTAAGAGCAACCAAAATTAAAGACATTTTTTAAAATGTAAAGAATGAAAAATTCTTTCTCACAGATAGTTTTTTTTTTGACATGTCTTTGTTGTGCTGAGAAAAAGATGGCCCCCAAATGCAATAAAAAACACATAAAAGCATGAAATAGCCACACCACAGTAATTTCTTTTTAAGTGAAGTAAAGGAGCGACTTTCTAGCCTTTAAAGTAAAAAGAAAAATGAACTCTGAAGTCCTTTTAAAGACTAATTTTATTTTAAAAGCAGCATTCATTGCTTTATTAAAAACATGCATTAGTTTACCATTTCCATATTCTAATTTAAGAAACCTTCATGGGCATTTGCTAAAATATTCTTCTGTGTTTGAAGTGGGAATAGAGGCTAAAATAAATGGAAGGAATTTTTAAAAAATATTTTTGCTATTTTTATTTCTCAGTTTTAATCTTTTTCTTCTCAAATGATCTCAGCTATGGGCAATATTCATTATTTTGATACTTGCAAGTATCCAGAATTCGCTGCTTATCGTGCTGGGAATATGATGTCAGGACTCATGGTAATTACATCTTTGCTCTCAATGAGTGTCATGGTCATGCAACACTCCCAAATTTTCATACATTTATCAATTTTCATGGAGGAAACAAGCAAAGACTCTTAATCCTAGCAAATGGTGTCTTAGTTTCTTAAAAAGGGAATAAGGTAAATGCCAGAACCTATAGACTAATATGTTTGGCAAAAATTCCTCACAAGCTTTTTTTTTTGAGACAGAGTCTTGCTCTGTCACCCAGGCTGGAGTGCAGTGGCGCAATCTCAGCTCACTGCAACCTCTGCCTCCCGGGTTCAAGCAATTCTCCTGCCTCAGCCTCCCAAATAGAGGGGATTACAGGTGTGTGCCACCACGCCCAGCTAATTTTTGTATTTTTAGTAGAGACAGGGTTTCACCATCTTGGCCAGGCTGATCTCGAACTCCTGAGCTCGTGATCCGCCCACCTCAGCCTCCCAAAGTGCTGGGATTACAGACATGAGCCACCATGCCTGGCCAATTTTTGTATTTGTAGTAGAGACAGGGTTTTGCCATGTTACCCAGGCTGGCCTCGAACTCCTGACCTCAAGTGATCCACCCACCCTCAGCCTCCCAAATTGCTGGGATTACAGGTGTGAGCCACAGTGCCCGGCCCCTCATAAGCATTTTAAAAATAACATGATGACAATCAGAAAATGATACTGATCAACAAAATACACGTCATGCAAAATTCATCCCATTTGCTTTTTTGGAAGTTGACACTAGGTTGATTGAGATAGAAAAAACCCACTTTTTCTTCTTTTTTAAACAGTCACTGCAACACAGAACACTTCACCTCTGGTCACCAAAATGTGTGTAGGTTTTCTCCACTTCGACACCAGCTGGGTGTCCTAAGGTTCAATTCAAATCCTACCTGGAGCACCTCCCTCTGATCTCGTCAGATCCCACAGGTTGAGGGCTCAGTCCCCAAAGATTGTCCCCACATCAGATGCCAGTTGTAAGCCCCAGGCTGTTCTATCTGACCAACTCGGTAGAAATGGGAGGTTCCTATGATCCCCTCCTTGGGTTCAATTAATTTGCTAAAGCAGCTCACAGCACTCAAAACAAATTTCACTTGTGTTTACCCATATAAAGAATAATACAAAAGAGGCCGGGCGCGGTGGCTCACGCTTGTAATCCCAGCACTTTGGGAGGCCGAGGCGGGCGGATCACGAGGTCAGGAGATCGAGACCACTGTGAAACCCCGTCTCTACTAAAAATACAAAAAAAATTAGCCGGGCGTGGTGGCGGGCGCCTGTAGTCCCAGCTACTCAGAGAGGCTGAGGCAGGAGAATGGCGTGAACCCGGGAGGCAGAGCTTGCAGTGAGCCGAGATCGTGCCACTGCACTCCAGCCTGGGTGAGAGAGCAAGACTCCGTCTCAAAAAAAAAAAAAAAAAAGAATAATACAAAAGAAACAGCTGAACAGCCAAATGAAGAGATGTGTAGGGCAAGATGTGGGACAGGGGCATGGAGCTTCCATGCTCTGTTGGTCCACACCACCCTCCCAGAACCTCCTTGTGTTCAACAGTCCAGAAGCTCTCCAAACCCTAGTCTTTGGGGGTTTTATGGAGGCTACATTTCATAGACATGATTGATTAAATCATTGGCCATTGGTGATCAACTCAGCCTTCAGGGCTCCTCTACCCTCCTGCCAGAGGTTGGAAAGTGGGGCTGAAAGTCCCAACCTTTATATCACACGGTTGGGTCTTCTGGCAGCCAGCCCCATCCTGAGGTTCTCCAGGATCCACCAGCTCACAGTCATCTCATTAGCATGCAAAAAATTACTCATATCCCCCATTAAATTCCAAGGAATTTAGGAGCTCTGTGTCAGGAATGGGGTCAAAGAACAAATATTGGAGCAGAAGATTCTCCTAGCACACCTATCTACAAGGGTTTTAGGAGCTGTCTCTGTAACTGGGAGCAGAGAACAAATATATATTTCTCATCATATCACAATATTGCATTGATAAAGTAAGGTGATGCTAGAGTCCAATGTTCTTAATTTCCTCAGGGAATTAATATCGTCTTTCATGTTACGAGATAGAAAAATGTGAAGCTTCTGATAAAGAGGTTTTAGAGAAGTTAAAATAAATTGGCCTCACTGCTGAATTACGTAATGGCGGTGCTTTCACTAAGGAGTTTTAGGGGAATATCACAGGATGTAGCCCATGACTCCTCCTAGTGATGGGATATGAGATGGACATGAACATGGATATGCAGGAGACATTTATCAACTCTGCAGATGACACAGAGATGGGAAGGAAGATAGTGTGACAGAAGACACCCGAGAGCTTCAAATGATGGTGACATCTTCAAACAGTGGTCCAAGACAAACAGGAAGAGATTTAATGAAGATAAAACAGTTTTGGCCGGGCGCGGTGGCTCACGCTTGTAATCCCAGCACTTTGGGAGGCCGAGGCGGGTGGATCACGAGGTCAGGAGATCGAGACCACAGTGAAACCCCGTCTCTACTAAAAATACAAAAAATTAGCCGGGCGTGGTGGCGGGCGCCTGTAGTCCCAGCTACTCGGAGAGGCTGAGGCAGGAGAATGGCGTGAACCCGGGAGGCGGAGTTTGCAGTGGGCCGAGACTGCGCCACTGCACTCCAGCCTGGGTGACAGGGCAAGACTCCGACTCAAAAAAAAAAAAAAAAAAAAAAAAAAAAAAAAAAAAAAAAGAAGATAAAACAGTTTTAAAGTGTCCCTGGGATTTGTTTTAATCAGGTGTGGTAAAACATGCAGACAAGGACATTCATGTCATGAAGACAGAAGCTTGTATTATTCTCATGGTCCATGCAGGGCCCAGCAGGGAAGCACCAGCTCAGGCAGGAAGCAGAGGGAGCAGGGGGTACTCCCACAAGGGATTCTGTTAGTTTCCAGGGAAAGGCAGGATGGGCAGGCTCACAACTGGCTCGTATGAATAATTCTAGCAGACTCGGGAGCACAGGAGCTGTCTCCAGTTGTCTGGTACCTGGCCTGGGGGCAATTAGAGGAGGGGGGATAGAGGTCCTACGTGAAGAGCCCCATAGAGGAGGTGTTCAGGGAATGGGATCTAGATGGGTTGGTTTGCATTTGAAAGGCATACTTGCAAGTGAGTTCTTTACCTCTAGGAACTAGCCAACCCTGGGAGGGGCGGAACCTCCAGGGTCAGCAAGGCCCCCAGATGTTAAAGCATCAAATACAGATAGTAGAGAATGTCATTATCACAGAAACATAATGCATACATCCCTTGCTAAAGGCAGAATGGGAAGATCAGGCTTAATAATTCATGTAAAGAAATCTGGGATTTTGGGTTTATTTCTTTGCTTGTTTAGATGATTGGCTCATCAAAACAATGTGATGATTGGATCAACAGTGTGATACTGTGCTCTTTATGTAGTCACTTGTTGTTAGGTCCCTGCTCCAATGTCTCCCCCTCAAAGAGATTCTCCCCCACCGTCCAGCCCAATACCAATCGCCATTCCCAGTCAATTCCAATGATGTTGTTGTAGAACTTTGCTCCTTAGTTGAGCTAAAGCCAGGTTCTTGTCACAATGATATACGAGTTAAGAGGAAATTATTTAGGCAGATAGGGCACGGGAGTCCTTCATAAGGTTTTCCTTTTAATGAAAAGCAGGCCCCAAATCACTTTCTTTTCTAACAAGCAGCCTGTAAAATCGAGCTGCAGATATAGACTAGCAAGCTAGAAGCTTGCACAGGTGAATGCCAGCAGCTGTGCCAATAGGAAAAGGTTACTTGGGACTACCCATGTTCAAAATGGTGGCTCCATCTTCCCTTCTCTTTGTCAGCCATGTGTACAGTAAGAAGCAGACAACATGGCACAGGCCAAGCAAAGACCTATTTGCATAATAAGATTAAGGTCGGGCCACCAGTTTCCCTGTGAGTTATGTAAACATCACACCTGGTTCAACTAATCTTTGGGCCCTATGTAAATCAGACAGCGCTTCCTCAAGCATGTGTATAAAATCTGGTGCACTCCACCAAGGGCCAGAATTCCCATTCGGGTATCTCTCTCTCTCTCTCTCTCTCTCTCTCTCTCTCACTCTCACACACACACACACTCGCACGAGAGAGGGCTGTTCTCCTTTCTCTTTCTTTTGCATATTAAACTTTTGCTCCTAGACTCCTTGTGTGTGTCTGTATCCTTAATTTTCTTGGCATGAGACAACAGACCTTGGGTATTACCCCAGACAAGGATGCTGCTTCAACATGACCAGGAAAAGTTAGGCACACAGACACATTGAAGGGTGAGGGGAACAGAATTTACTGGGCAAAAGGAAAAAAGAATTAAAAAAAAAAAAAAAAACTCTCAGCAAAGTGAGAGGGAGTCGTACTAGCAGGCTCCTATCTCACGGACTGAATACCAGAGGCCACCACACATGAACTGAAGAGGCCAGGCTCCTCCCCACTGCACACAGAGAGAACTTCCATGGCTCCACCCCATTCTCCCAGCACACAGGCAGGTTGGAGATTCTCCAGGGACCCTCCCCTTTATCTGCCTCCTGCATCTGTCAACATTAGACTGTTTCATGTCCTCCTAGCACTTATAATCTGAGAGGATCTGGTGTACTTCCCTGTCTGCTTGGCTAATATCTGTCTCTCCCACTAGAATGTAAGCTCTTGTTCACTGCTGTATCCCTAGTATGTAGAACAATGCCTGGCACATAGCATTCGATAAATATTTACTGAATGAACAAATGCAGGGACCAAAAAAAAAAAAACAAACAAACCCCAGTTGCACCTTTAACTGAATTAATTGGCATCTAGTAGTTGATCACAGAAAACAATAGTTTCTTTGACTTGGTTTGTAAACACAGAGAACATTACATCAGATTTTTGAGTGCCACACATTTTAAGAAAAATATTGACAAACTAGAGAGACCAAAGCATAGAGAAGGGCACCCAGGATAGTCTACAGACCATCTCATATGGAATTAACAGGGAAAGAATGGACATTTAAATAGCAGCTACTATGTACCAAGAACTGTGATAGGTTGTGAAGAAACACACATCTGGTTGTCGCATGTGGGTAACTTGCCTCTGAATAAAAGATGTGAGTGTACTGATAGGAGAGAGGCCTGTAAGGGTATAAGCATGGAGCCCTGTTCCATGCAGGGAGCTGGGATTCAGCTGAACTTCAGGTTGGTCTTTGGGAGGATGTTGCCTTCAGCAGAAGCTAGATGGGGAGGAGCAAGTTAGGTTGTATTAGGCTGTTCTTGTGTTGCTCTGAAGAAATACCTGAGGCTGAGTAATTTATAAAGAAAAGAGGCTTAATTGGCTTATGGTTCTGCAGGTTTTACAGGAAGCATGGTGCTGGCATCTGCTCAGCTTCTAGGGAGGCCTCAGGAAGCTCACAATCATGGTGGAAGGTGGAGGGAGAGCAGGCATGTTATATGGTGAAAGCAGGAGCAAGGGGGCGGGGAGGTGCCACACACTTTTAAATGACCAGATCGTGTGTGAACTTAGAGAGCTCACTTATCACCAAGGGGATGGCCCAAGCCATTCATGAGGGATCCTCTCCATGATCCAATCACTGCCAACCAGGCCCCACCTCCAACATTGAGGATTACATTTAAACATGAGATTTGGGTGGGGACAAATATCCAAACTATATCGTAAGTGAAACTCAGGCTGATGCACAGGACCCTGGCTCTCTTGACCTCATTATCTCATGTCAAAGTCCCAGTCTGGACAGTGCTCAAAGGCTTAGCCCTTGGCCAGCCTGGCCTCACCCAGCTGTACCTCAGCTCACCTATGTCCTGCTGGGTACACGTGCAGATCAGCACCTGTGGGCCTGCAAGGGCATAAGTGCCTCTTGTGCGTCTCTGCCTGTGATGGTTAGTTTCATGTGTCAGCTAGGCCAAGCAATAGTATCCACTTATTCAAGTGGATCTAGGTGTTGTGATGAAGGCATTTTGTAGATGGTGAATGTCCACAATCAGTTGACTTTAAGTAAAGGAGATTGCCCTCTGCTGTGGTTTGAATGTGTCCCCCAAAAAGCATGTGCTGGAAACTTAGTCCCCAGTGCAACAGTATCAATGGATTAATGCTAATTATAACAGGGCTTGAGGCTGTGAGTTCAATCTCTTGTTCTCTTTCACTCTCCCTTTCACTCTTCTGCCATGTGATAATGCAGCAAGAAGGCCCTCACAAGATGCCAACCCCTGGATCTTGGATTTCCCAGCCTCCAGAACTGTGAGAAATAAATGTCTGTTACATATCTCCCAGTCTCAGGTATTATGTTATAGCAGCACAAAACAGACTAAGACACCCCGATCATGTGAATGGGCCTCACGCAGTTAGCTGCACGGCTGAAGAGCAAAGCTGAGGTTTCCCTGAGGAAGAAGAAATTTCACCTCAAGGCTGCAGTATCAGCTCCCCCGGGAGAGTTTCCAGCCTGCTGGCCTGCCCTACAAATTTCAGATGTCAGCTCCACAACCCTGTGAGCCAATTTCCTGAAACAAATCTCTTAATACAACACATACACACACGCACATGCACACTTCTATCCCACTGGTGGTTCTGTATCTCTGGAGAATCCTGAGTGATATGCTGCCCCACCTGTCAAGGGGCAGGAGCTCCAATACGCTCTTCTCTCTCTACCCCAGGCTTCAGAACAAGTGTCTTTTGCTCTTGCCTGATTAAATCCTGTCCATTAACATCAGATCTCAGCCCGATGGACACTTCCTGGGATGGGGCTTCTTTGACTACTCATGCCAAGCTCAGCCCTCACTCACGTCATAAGGTGGAAAGCTTCACCCCTATGGGGGAAGGAGATGAGTTTCTCAAGCCCCATGGACCTCACTCCTGGAACAATGCTAGCAAATGGTAGTTTTCCATAAATATCTGTGGAATGTGTACCAGGCTGAAAATTTACTTTCACCCTTTATGGATACACAGATACATGCAGTTCTTTTTTTTTTTTTTAGTTTTGAAAATTTTTAAATAGATACATAATAATTGTACATATTTATGAGTATATAGGGATGTTGCAGTACATACAATGTATAGTGATCAGATCAGGGTAATTAGCATATTCATCATCTCAAACACGTATCATTTCTTTGTGTTGGGAACATTTGCTATCCCCCTTCTAGGCATTTAAACTGTATATTATTGTTAACTGTAGTCATCCTGTGTCCGGAATTTATTCCTTCTAGTGGGTTCTTGGTCTCGCTGACTTTAAGAATGAAGCTGTGGACCTTCGCAGTGAGTGTTACAGCTCTTAAAGGTGGTGTGTCCGGTATTTGTTCCTTCAGATGTTCAGATGTGTCCGGAGTTTCTTCCTTCCGGTGGGTTCGTAGTCTTGCTGACTTTAGGAGTGAAGCCGGAGACCTTCGCAGTGAGTGTTACAACTCCTAAAGGTGGTGCATCCGGAGTTTGTTCCTCCCGGTGGGTTCGTGGTCTCGCTGACTTCAGGAATGAAGCCGCAGACCCTCGTGGTGAGTGTTAAAGCTCATAAAGATAGTGCAGACCCAAAGAGTGAGCAGCAGCAAGATTTATTGTGAAGAGCAAAAGAACAAAGCTTCTACAACATGGAAGTTGCCGCTGCTGGCTCAGGTGGCCAGCTTTTATTCCCTTATTTGGCCCCACCCAAATCCTGCTGTTTGGTCCATTTTACAGAGCGCTGATTGGTCTATTTTACAGAGTGCTGATTGGTCCATTTTACAGAGTGGTGATTGGTGCATTTAAAATCCTTTAGCTAGACACAGAGCACTGATTGGTGCGTTTTTATGGAGTGCTGATTGGTGCATTTACTATCTTTTAGCTAGACACAGAGCACTGATTGGTGCATTTATAATCCTCTAGCTAGAAAGAAAAGTTCTCCAAGTCCCCACTTGACCCAGGAAGTCCAGCTGGCTTCAGCTCTCAATCCTACAGTGGTATAGAACACTAGAACTTTTCTTCCTATCCTGTCATTCTCAGCAACATGGATAGAACTGGAGGATTATGTTAAGTGATACAAGCCAGGAACAGAAAAAACACCGCCTGCTCTCACTCATATGTGAAAGCTAAAAAAAAGTTAATCTCATAAAAATAAAAAGTAGAAAAAAGGATACTAGAAGCTGGGAAGAGTAGGGGAAAGGGGTGGGGATAGAAAGAGACTTGTTAAACGATACAAAATTACAGCAGTTCTTTAATCTTCTATAAGAGATCTTCCTCTGAGTGTACCACTCTGCTGAGTGGTAAAAGAAAACATTAAACTACTTTGTTTAATTGTGAAGTATTTGTTTTGTCATTCTTTACTAGTTTAGGTAGTCTTTTTTGGGAAGAAATTAACAGACAAGAAATAGCAAAAGTTTCTAGAAGCAAGCACGCTGTAAAAACATTTTTCGTTTTGCTATAATTCAGCACTGTAGATGTTTTGTAGCTCTGCAATTTCTATCTACTTTGTGTTTGTCTTCACTGGACCTTGGAAATGTCATTTCTAAAGAAATGATGTGAACAAAATAACCTAGAAGCAACCTCTAATGTTGTAAACTGAATTCAAAAGATACCCTTTAGTTTACATGGTTTTCAATTTCTGTAAAATTCATATGGTTACCAGTTATTTTTTCCTTTATCAGCAACGTAAACTACCAAAACATTAAAATTCTGCCTATGTGCTTGTGTTGGAATTTTTTTTTTTTTTTTTGAGACAGTCTTCTCTGTCACCCAGGCTGGGGTGCTGGGGTGCAATCTCAGTTCACTGCAACCGCCCCCTCCCGGGTTCAAGCCATTCTCCTGCCTCAGCCTCCCAAGTAGCTGGGACTGCAGGCACGCACCACCATGCCCAGCTAATTTTTGTATTTTTAGTAGAGACGGGGTTTCACCATGTTGGCCAGGCTGGTCTCAAATTCCTGACCTCAAATGATCCGCCCTCCTCAGCCTCCCAAAGTGCTAGGATTACAGTTATGAGCCACCACACCAAGTCGGATTTTTTTTTTTTTTAATTCAGGTTAAATTTTAACCTTTTCTAGAAAAGATGTTATAAACAAATATGTTGATATTTTATGCTCCATGTTAAAAGTATTAACAATTGAAACTTCCATTAAGGAATCTTTTTTTCACAGGTTTTGTTGACTTCTAATGCTCAATAACAACTATATTTGCAAAAAAAAAAATCTTTTGGATTTTTGGATGATTGATCCCTTTTGAATAAATGATCTTATTTTCAAGGTTTTAAACAACATCAATTCAGTATTGGCCTCTTCTGGTGATAGCTCTCTTCTTGGCTTGGAGACAACTGTCTTCTCACCATGGGCTCACATGGTGGGGAGAGAGAGAGACAGAGCGAGTGAGAGAGAGAGAGAGATGCAGAGAGAGAGAAAGAGAGAGAGAGAGAGAACAAGCTCTCTGGCTTCTCTTCTTATAAGGGCACTGGTCCCATCAAGAGGACTCCACTGCCATGAACTCATCTAACTCTAATTACTGCTCAGGGGCCCCCTCTTCAAATACTATCACTCTGGGGGTTAGGGCTTCAACATATGAATTTTGGGGGGGACACAATTCAGTTCATTGAAGGGCATTTGCCTGACCTCGTGGTAGCAGGATAGGATGGGATCCCGGAACTTCACTCAGTCTTCTAGACACGGGTACTTCTCTGCTGTGAAGTCTCTGGTGTTTCCTAGTCCCTGGACTGGTGACCGCTGCAATGTGATGGCCCCATCCGGCCTTCTGGGATGGCAGGCTGACAGCTGGCCCTGGACTCTGGCACAGGGCTGCCTCCTGTGGTTCTGACCTGGTCTCTACTGGCCGATTAGCTCTCTCAGAGGTTCCCCAGCCCAGCAAGCTCCCAAACACTTGGGGTTCTCCTGCAGGCATGCCCAGGTGTGGGGAGCGAGGAGCACCTCCCGTTCTCAGGGCAGCCCTCTCACCCACATACTGCACTGCAGGTGGACGCAAGCGTAGAGGTGGGGAGGACCCATAGAGCACCTCTTAGAGGCCCCAGAGAGGCCATGGTAGGGAAGCAGGCCACTGGCACTGGCATTCTCAGGGGTCTGTGTCCTCTCTGAATGTTTCTATGACAGGATGAGGAAATGAGGATCCTGGCATCCTCCATCCTCCGTTTCCATGCTCTTCTTCCACACTCCAAAACCCTCATCATGGCCAGTAAGGAAGGCCCTTGTGCAGAATGAGGGAGCACAGCAGGTCTGACTGCCACGCCCAGAAAGGCATGCTTGCAAAGCTGGCCCTGGGCTGGCATCTGGGAACTTAGATTTTAGGAAGGTCACACTGTTCACTGATAAGAGTGGCTTACTGCGCCTGGACTGTTTGTGTAAACAATGCGGTTTGTGTAGAACATCTGCTTTCCTTCTGAGAGTTGGGAGTTTGGTACATGCCAGGCAGGTCACTGCGTGATCAACCCTCAATAAAACCCCTGGGCACTGAGTCTGTGATGGCTTCCGGGCAGACAGCAGTTCTCACATGTTCTTATAACTTGTGGCTGGGGGAACTAAGCGCGCCCTGTATGATGTCCTGGGAAGAGGGCTCTGGAAGTTGGCACATGGTTTCCCTGACTCTGCCCCACGTGCCCTTTCCCTCTGCTGATTTTGCTTGGGATCCGTTCTCTGGAATAAGTCATAGGTGTGAGTCTGGCTTCATGCTGAGTCCCGTGGCCTTCTAGTAAATCGCTGAACCTGGGGGTGGTCTTGGGGACCCCTGACACAGCCCTCCATCGCCTGGTCTGGGCACTTCTATGACCTCATCGCCTCTCCCTCTCCCCCTCACTACTGTCTCCAAACTCATGGACACATCCTATTCCCTTTGCCTGGAGCACCTTCCCCTACATAACATGTAGGTTGCATGCTCACCTCATTCAGGCCTCTGCTGGAAAGCCTTTCTTGACTACCTGTATTGGTCAGAGTTTTCCAGAAAAGACAGAACCAATAGGATGTCTGTATATATAAAGGGAGATTTATTGTAAGGAATTGGCTCACACAATCATGGAAGCTGGCAAGTCCCAAGATCTTCAGGGTGAGTCAGCAAGCTGGAGACCCAGGAGCACCATAGTGTCATTCCAGTAGAGAGGCTGGGCTGGGTGCAGTGGCTCATGCCCATAATCCCAGTACTTTAGGAGGCTGAGGCAGGCAGATCAATCACTGGAAACCAGGAGTTCAAGACCAGCCTAGGCAACACGGTGACACTCCATCTCTACAAAAAAAATACAAAAATTAGGCAGGCATGGCGGTGTACACCTGTAGTCCCAGCTACTTGGGAGGCTGAGGCAGGAGGAACCGCTAAGCCTGGGGAGGTTAAGGCTGCAGGGAGCCGTGATTGCACCACTATACTCCAGACTGGGCAATAGAGTGAGACCCTGTCTTAAAAAAAAAAAAAAGAGGCCAGCCAGCTCAAGACCTGGGAAGAGCCATGTTTTCCTTTGAGTCTGAAAGTTTGGAAAAGAAGCCAACGTTTTGGTTCCAAGGCCCTCAAGCAGGAGGAATGCTCTCTTACTTACAAGGGGGTCTACCTGTTTGTTCTGTTCAGTCCTTCAACTGACTGGATGAGGCACATCCACATCAGAGAAGGCAGCCTGCTTTACTCCGTCTGCTGATTTAAATGTTAATCTCATCCCCAACATCCTCACAGAAACAGCCGGAATAACGTTTGACCAAATGCCAGGGCATTCTATGGCCTGGTGAGGTTGACACATAAAATTAACCATCACTCTAGCCCAGGGTAAAATCGCGCCTGCCCCACTGTTCTCTATTCCCTCACCTGCCTTCATTTTTGTTATTAGTGCTTACCACCTGATAGGTGTATATTTATTTGCTTATTTTCTTTCTTTCTTTTTTTTTTTTTTTTTTTTTGCGACAGAGTCTCACTCTGTCACCCAGGCTGGAGTGCAGTGGCACAATCTCGGCTCACTGCAGCTCGGCCTCCTGGGTTCATGCCATTCTCTTGCCTCAGCCTCCCGAGTAGCTGGGACTACAGGCACCCGCCACCACGCCTGGCTAATTTTTTGTATTTTTAGTAGAGACGGGGTTTCACCATGTTAGCCAGGCTGGTCTCGATCTCCTGACCTCGTGATTCCCCCCCCCCCCTCGGCCTCCCAAAGTGCTGGGATTACAGGCGTGAGCCACCGCACCCAGCCTATTTGTTTATTTTCTTATTGTCTCCTCCAACCCTACCGCATCAGAATGAAAACTCCATGAATCAAGGATTTTTATTTTTTTTCTGATTTGATTAAACCATTTTGAAGGATGTATAGGTGAAATGATTTGCTTTAAAAACTTTATCAAATTAAAAATCTCTGTCAAACCCAGGAACAGCAGAAACTCACAGGAGAAACTGTCTAAGGCAAAATGCATTTTTGAGTTTACATCGTTATCACATGATTAAGACAGGTTACCATGTGATAATTACTACCAGTATTTTAATAACATGTATTTTAAAAATTTAGCATAAACATTTTCAAACAAAAGTAGAAAGGATAGAATACATTTTCATAATACAAAGTCTTGATTAAGTTATCATCAAGATTTGGGCCAGGGTCTGCCGGGCGCGGTGGCTCACGCTTGTAATCCCAGCACTTTGGGAGGCCGAGGCGGGCGGATCACAAGGTCAGGAGATCGAGACCACGGTGAAACCCCGTCTCTATTAAAAATACAAAAAAATTAGCTGGGCGTGGTGGTGGGCGCCTGTAGTCCCAGCTACTCGGAGAGGCTGAGGCAGGAAAATGGCGTGAACCCGGGAGGCGGAGCTTGCAGTGAGCCGAGATTGCGCCACTGCACTCCAGCCTGGGTGACAGAGAGAGACTCTGTCTCAAAAAAAAAAAAAAAAAAAAAAAGATTTGGGCCAGGGCCAGGTATAGTGGCTTATGCCTGCAATCTTAGCACTCTGGGAGGCCGAGGCAGAATGATCACTTGAGACCAGGAGTTTGAGACCAGCCTGAGCAACATAGTGTGAGACCCTGTCTCCACAGAAAAATTTTCAAAAATTACTAGTAGAGTGTGGTGGCATGCGTTCATAGTCCCACCTACTTAGGAGGCTAAAGCGGGGTGGGGGAGTGGGGTGGGGGTGGCTTGAGCTCAGGAGGTCAAGACTACAGTGAGCTATGATCATGCCACTGTACTCCAGCCTTGGTGACAGGGTGAGAGCCTGTCTTTAACAAATAAATTTTGGGCCGGGCGCGGTGGCTCACGCTTGTAATCCCAGCACTTTGGGAGGCCGAGGCGGGCGGATCACGAGGTCAGGAGATCGAGACCACGGTGAAACCCCGTCTCTACTAAAAAAAAAAATACAAAAAATTAGCCGGGCGCGGTGGTGGGCGCCTGTAGTCCCAGCTACTCGGAGGCTGAGGCAGGAGAATGGCGTGAACCCGGGAGGCGGAGCTTGCAGTGAGCCGAGATTGCGCCACTGCACTCCAGCCCGGGCCACAGAGCGAGACTCTGTCTCAAAAAAAAAAAAAAAAAAAAAAAAAACAAATAAATTTTGTGGGCTGGGCGCGGTGGCTCACGCCTGTAATCCCAGCACTTTGGGAGGCCTAGGCGGGCGGATCATGAGGTCAGGAGATCGAGACCATCCTGGCTAACACGGTGAAACCTCGTCTCTACTAAAAATACAAAAAAAATTAGCCGGGCCTGGTGGCGGGTGCCTGTATTCCCAGCTACTTGGGCGGCTGAGGCAGGAGAATGGCGTGAACCCGGGAGGCGGAGGTTGCAGTGAGCCGAGATCACACCATTGCACTCCAGCCTGGGTGACAGAGCAAGACTCCGTCTCAAGAAAATATATATAAATAACTAAATAAATTTTGTGATATTTGCTCGCTCTTTTCCCCTTTGTGGTAGCATTTAAAAGCACATTTCAAAGTTCTTGTCATTTTACTCCTACTTCTTAATATACCTCTAAAAATTACAGACATGTTCTTATATAATCACAGGCCATTTACCTCACCTAACAAAATTAATAATTATTGGAATCACAATATCCAGGCCATAATCAACATCTCCCCTGGTTCTCTCAAAACTATCTCTCTACATGTGTTTTGCTTGAATCAGAATCTAACCAAATTCAATACAGCTTTTGTTCAGTCTCTTAAGTCTTTTTTATTCTACAACAGTCCTCTTCATTTTTCATGCCATTTATTACATATGTTTTTTAACAAAAATATTTATTTCTAAAAACACAGATTAGAATAAATGAGGCAACGAAAATGAAATTTGCATGAACATTGGAAATATAGTCTAGTTAAAGACACTGAGAACCGTGGAATTAAGGCCTAAGGACCCCTCTGGTTCCTTGCATAGATGGAGTTTGCTGTGGGGGATGTTGATTGAACTGCAGTCTGTTTCCTGCTAATCTAAGGAAAATAATGATTTTAATTTCTGTATTTTGAAAGGCAGGGCTATCAAGGTGCTGGGGTGGTCTTGTTGTCTGGAGTGTCTGGTTCCAGTGCCCGGCACATGCTAGGCTCTTTGTGTATAGTTGAAAAATTAGACAATTTGGTCAATAGCTATTCTAAAAAGATCTGTCAGTATTTTGTCTTACCATTGAATATGATTGTCAGAGAACTCGTTTCCAGTCTCAGCCTTTCTGTTTTTGATGGTGGGCCTTGGGCAAGTTGATCACCTCCCCAGCCTCAGTTTTGTCTTTTATAATATGTTTTATAAAAAGTAAAATTTAAAATACAATGATCTCTGGCATGCATTTTTCCTCAAAACACCATTTTGTATAATCCAGTTTGGGAAATGCTATTTTCGGATTTTGAATGGAACAGAACACACACCCTAAAACCTGGTCCGAGCAAATAACAAGCTGGCCAGAAACCTGTGTTTGGTGAGTTGCATTGTTTTTGTACTTGTCCCCTCCCTGCCCCTTCAGCAGGGAGGGCTGAATCAAGCGATTTTCCTGCCTCAGCCTCCCAAGTAGCTGGGACTACTGCCACCATGCCCAGCTAATTTTTGTATTTTTAGTGGAGACAGGGTTTCACCTTGTTGGCCAGGATGGTCTTGATCTCTTGATTTCGTGATCCTCCTGCCTCGGCCTCCCAAAGTGCTGGGATTACAGGCGTGAGCCACCGCACCCAGCCAGTGAAAAATTTGAAAAGCTGCAATGCGACTCAGAAGTGAGAAGAAGAAACAATAATGGGATTGGACTATGCCTAGCATATTAATTAGGCCTCTCTTGATTATAAGTAGGGAAACCAGCTCTGACTAGCTAATGTGATCATAGACTTTGTTACTAGGGAACTGCAAGATTCCAGGGCAAGGACACAGCCAGGCCTTCAAGATGGAGCCAGGGCCTGCTGTGCCATAGAGAATCCAAGAAATCTTTTGGTTTGGGATTGAATTATTTCCCAAAAGGATATGCTGAAATCCTAAGCCCCAATACCTGTGAATATGACCATATTGGGAAACAGGGTCTTTGCAGATGTAATTATGTTAAAACGAGGTCATACTTTTTGAGAGTGAGCCGTAATCCAACATGACGGTCAGTCTTCTCAGAGGAGAAGAAACAGGCACAGAGGTTGGGGAATAGGCCATGTGAAGATGGCGGTAGTGACTGGAGGAGCCTATCTACAAGCCAAGGAGCCCCAAGGACTGCCAGCTGCACCAGAAGCAAGAGACAAGCATGAAACAGGGTCTCTCCTGGAGCCTTCAGAAGGAGCCCAGACCTACTGACACCTTGACTTTGGACTTCCAGCCTTCAAAACTGAGAGAGAATACACTTCTGTTGTTTAAGCCATCCCAGACTATGGCACTTTTTACAGCAGTCCTAGAAAACCAATGCACCTTTCTATCTCTTGCCTCTGCCTCCCTCTGGATATCTGCGTCTTTTTCACACTGCGAACTAAATGTTTATTTTTGTTTGTTTTTTTTTTTGAGATGGAGTCTCGTTCTGTCACCAGGCTGGAGTATGGTGGCAGGATCTCGGCCCACTGCGACCCCTGTCTCCCAGGTTCAAGCGATTCCCCTTCCTCAGCCTCCTGAGTAGCTGGGATTACAGGAGCATGCCACCAGGCCCAGCTAATTTTTTGTATTTTTAGCAGAGACAAGATTTCACCATGTTGGTCAGGCTGGTCTCGACCTCCTGACCTTGTGATGTGCCCGCCTTGGCCTCCTAAAGTGCTGGGATTACAGGCATGAGCCACCGCGTCTGGACTTCTTTTTTTTTTTTTTTTTTTTGAGATGGAGTCTCACTCTGTTGTCCAGGCTGCAGTGTAGTGGCGTGATCTTGGCTCACTGCAACCTTTGCCTCCCAGGTTCAAGTGATTCTTCTGCCTCAGCCTCCCGAGTAAGTGGGATTACAGGCATGTGCCACCACACCTGGCTAATTTTTTTTTTTTTTGAGATGCGGTTTTGCTCTCATTTCCCAGGCTGGAGTGCAATGGCATGATCTCAGCTCACTGCAACCTCTGCCTACCGGGTTCAAGCAATTCTCCTGCCTCAGCCTCCTGAGTAGCTGGGATTACAGGCACCTGCCACCATGCCTGGCTAATTTTTTGTAGTTTTAGTAGAAGCAGGGTTTCACCATGTTGGTCAGGCTGGTCTTGAACTCATGACCTCAGGTGATACACCTGCCTCAGCCTCCCAAAGTGCCAGGATTACAGGTGTGAGCCACCATGCCCAGCCTAATTTTTGTATTTTTAGTAGAGATGAGGTTTCACCATGTTGGCCAGGCTGGTCTCGAATTCCTGACCTCAAGTGATCCACCCACCTCAGCCTCCTAAAGTGCTGGGATTACAGGTGTGAGCCACCACGCCTGGCCCAAACTAAATGTTTCTGTTTCCCAGTTTACATGGTAGAAAACAGTTGCTGACAACAGTCTCAGTTGATACGATGTTTCCAAACCGAGCTTGGGTCTGCTCAGTCAGTGCATTAAAGCCAAACACCCACACCAAGGTTTGCAGCGAGAGAAAGGAGGAAATTGATTTGTAGAGTGCCCAAGCGCAGAGCAAGGAGAATTGGACAGCTATCACTTAAGACCTAACCTCCCTGAGGGCTTACAAGCAAGGGTTTTTAAAGGCAGTGGTACATTTTAGGAAAGCAGAAGTTACAGGCAAAATTATAAATCAATACATGGAGGTTAGACATTGGTCCAAAAAGGTGGGATATCTTGAAGCAGAGGCTTACAGCTCAAAGGTGAATTCAGAGATCCTTTGATTTGCAATAGGATAAGGAAGCAAGGCTTTGTCTAAAACCGCTGGATCCGCAGAAAGGAATGTTAAGGTTTGGGCTATGGATGTGACTCTCTATGGGCCCCTCAGGAATAAATTTAGAACAAAGAACAGTGGTCAGAGTTTGGTCCTCAGTTCCCCCTTATCTGAGATCTATGTGACAGCAGGCCTTTTCCACGTGGTGAGGGTCCAGGGTTCTGAAAAACAACTCCGGAACTAAGATGTTACATGTTATCTTTAGTTTCTATAGGGAGCCAAACATCCTGTGGTTCTAATTTCCTTGAGTGGCTATTTTTTTTTTTTTTTTTTTTTTGTTCCCCAGGCTGGAGTGTAGTGGCGCCATCTCGGCTCACTGCAACCTCCGCCTCCTGGGTTCAAGCAGTTTTCCTGTCTCAGCCTCCCGAGTAGCTGGGATTACAGGCACCCGCCACCAAGCCCGGCTAATTTTTAGTAGAGACAGGGTTTCACCGTGTTAGCCAAGATGGTCTCCATCTCCTGACCTCATGATCCGCCCACCTCGGCCTCCCAAAGTGCTGGGATTACAGGCCTGAGCCACCGCGCCTGGCTGAGTAGCTATTGTTTTAAGCGATTATTTCCTTTTTGCTTATTAGTTTACTCATTTACTTCTCAAGGCTAGCTAGGTGCCTGGAATTTGCCTTGAAGGAATTCAAGGTCTTCCATTATTTCCATGCGTAGTAGGTCCCAGCAGACCCTATAGAGAGGTCCTTGCTTTGTCTCAATGATATGGCAATTGAGGCCAGGTGCGGTGGCTCACGCCTGTATTTCCAGCACTTTGGAAGGCTGAGGCGGGTGGATCACTTGAGGTTAGGAGTTTGAGACCAACCTGGCCAACATGGTGAAACTCTGTCTCTACTAAAAATACAAAAAGTAGCTGGGCTTGGTGACGGGCACCTGTAATTCCAGCTACTTGGAAGGCTGAGGCAGGAGAAAAGCTTGAACCTGGGAGGCGGAGGCTTCAGTGAGCCAAGATGGAGCCACTGCACTCCAGCCTGGCAGACAGAGTGACTCCCTTTCAATAAATAAATAGATAAAAGCGATTGAGATAATTAAGAGAGAGACTAAAGAGTTTCTCTTCATTCCATTCCAGATTCTAGGGGGAAGGGCCCCATGGTCTATCTTGGACAGGGTACCCATCTCAGTCAGGCCCCTTCCTGCTGCCCAGGCAGGATGGTTTAGGGTCACATCTGTGGAAGGGCTGTGGGGGCTGGTGGTCAGATAATCTCACAGATGCCCGCTGCGCTGGTTCAGAGAAGGAGCACAGCTGGCTGCAGGCAGGGAGGTGAGGAAACACCGAGGGAAGGGGAAGGCCGGGGAGGCAGAGGTACCGGCTAGGTTCGCCACTGCTTCCCAACAGGATGGCGTTCTCCTTAGGCTGTTCTTTTTTCTTTTCCTTTTCCTTTCTTTCTTTTTTAAAAAAGGAGCCGATCTCACACCTGTAATTCTAGCACTTTGAGAGGCCGAGGCGGGCAGATTGCCTGAGCTCAGGAGATCGAGACCAGCTTAGGCAACATGGTGAAACCCCGTCTCTACTAAAAATACAAAAAATTATTTATTTTTATTTTATTTTATTTGAGACAGAGTCTCACTCTGTCACCCAGGCTGTAGTGCAGTAGCACAATCTCGGCTCACTGCCACCTCCGCCTCCCCGGTTCAAGCGATTCTCCTGCCTCAGCCTCCCGAGTAGCTGGGATCACAGGCGCCCGCCACCACGCCCGGCTAATATTTTGTATTTTTAGTAGAGAAGAGGTTTCGCCATGTTGCCCAGGCTGGTCTCGAACTCCTGAGCTCAGGCAGTCTGCCCGCCTCAGCCTCCCAAAGTGCTAGGATTACAGGTGTGAGTCACGGCACCTGGCCAAAGATATTTTATTCTTATAAATGCTATTGTTATATGGTTTTATTTAATCTTCCCAAAATTCATGTGTGAGGGAGCAATTTTCATCTCCACCAATGAAGAAACGAAGGATATGAGAAGTTAGATGTTCAAGGTCACCTTGGCAGTGTGTAAGGGGCAGGACAGAAGCATACAGAGATGCTGGCTGGTGATGAGAAAAGTTGAGCAACGTAACTTCTGTAGCCTACGAAAACTCTAAAAATTCTAGGAATGTAGATTCATAGCAATAGCAATAAGACAAATCTTTATGCGATATCTGTTTTACAGGTACCTTGAAGTACTTTTCATATTTTCCCATTTGGTTTTATAATATCCTAATAAGACTGTACAATATAAAAAATATTTTTAAAAAGAAAAATCATATTCCTGTTCTGATCTAATCTCCGAGAATCACTCATTTTAATGGACATAAATTTTTTCACATATATCTATTATTCATTCTTTTAAGTACCAAAATTTCACACTGCAATAATATCAAAGAGTACCTATTTTGGGGCCTCCCCAATCTGACCATTTCTATTGGTTGGGAAATGAGTTCTCTTCTTTCTTTTCTTCCAGCAAAGATTATTAGGTTGAGGTCAGATTCCAGATTTTGTTCTTCGGATTTTTTTTTCTACCACTTACTTCGCTATGTTCACTTTGTTCCCATGGCATTCATCTTTGCTGCTTTCTCATATTTCTCGAAGACTTATCTCCTATAAGACTTATATCATTTTTCTGTGTGCCCCGAGTTTAGCTTTTAGCACAGCTTAGAGTCTCCATTTCACGGGCCCCCTTTCCATGTCTCAGTGTGTTGCTATCTCTGTGCTTTGCAAACTGGGCCCCAAATATTGTGCTTTTGGAAAAAAAAAAAAAAGCAATCGAGGTATACAAAAGACAAACGATTTATTGTCTTCACTTCCCAACAAAGAAGTGACGAGATAGGCGAAGCACCTTGCCCAAATTAGTTACTTAAACTAACCCACAAAGGCCAGGCAGTGGCTCATGCCTATAATCCTAGCATTTTGGAAGGCTGAGGTGGGAGGATTGCTTGAGCCCAGGAGTTCAAGACCACCCTGGGCAACATGGCAAACCCCATCTCTATAAAAAAATTAGCCAGGCATGGTGGTGTGTGCCTGTAGTCCCACTACCTGGGGGAGTGAGGTGGGAGGATAGCTTGAGCCCAGGAGGTTGAGGCTGCAGTGAGCTGAGATCACGCTGCCACATGCCAGCCTTGGTCACAAAGCAAGATGCTGTCTCAAAAAATAAAAATAAATAAAACGAATCCACCCTTTCTTAAGTGTCCTCACTGTCAGACTAGTACTTCTGCAGCATCTTTGTTTTATAACCTAATGTGACTCTCCCATGTAAAAGGTAGAGTAAATTAAAACCACAACCACAGCCACAAACATTATGTGAGAGTTGTTACTGTGGAGTTGAGAAAAGGCTAGGAATTGACATCTTCAGATCATATTCTCTTCTGCTACATGTCAAGACATCTCAGCCTACTGGGTGGCTGATACTTCAGACCTCTGGCCTGTGAACATCGTGCCCAAGAACCAACAGCCAAGTGGATGCCCATTCAATCATAGGCTGTGACTGCAGTATCCTGAGAAGACAGGATCTCTTTATCAGGAGCAAGACTGGACACTGAGGGGTTTAGGATGCCTTAGCCTCTGTTGCGGATGGGATGGGAAGTTATATAGAGGACAAAAACTAAAGGAAAGTCATCTACTTCTTCCTGACTTAGTGTTACAGGCTGCATTGTGGCCTCCCAAAATTCCTATGCTGAAGTCCTAACCCCCAGCCTCTCAGAATGAAACTGTATTTGGAGACAGGGTCTTTAAAGAAGTAACTAAGTTAAAATGAGATCATTAGGGTGAGTCTTAATCCAATCTGAATGGCATCCTTTCATTTTTTTTTTTTTTTTTTTTTTTTTTGAGACAGAGTCTTGCTGTCTCCCAGGCTGGAGTGCAGTGGCGCAATCTCGGCTCACTGCAAGCTCCGCCTCCCGGGTTCACACCATTCTCCTGCCTCAGCCTCCCGAGCAGCTGGGACTACAGGCGCCTGCCACCACGCCCGGCTAATTTTTTTGTATGTTTAGTAGAGACGGGGTTTCACCGTGTTGGCCAGGATGGCCTCGATCTCCTGACCTCGTGATCCACCCACCTCGGCCTCCCAAAGTGCTGGGATTACAGGTGTGAGCCACCACGCCCGGCCTGGCATCCTTTCTAAGAAGAGAAAGTAAGGATACAGCTACACACAGAGGGAAGACCACTTGAAGACACAAGGAGAAGATGGCATCTTCAAGCCAAGGAGAGAGGCTTCAGAAGAAAGATCCTGACCGCACCCTGACTTCAGACCCTGGCCTCTAGAACTGTGAGAAAATACTTTTCTGTCGTTTAAGCCAACCAGACCATGGTGCTTAGTTACAGCAGCCCTGGCAAACGAATACATTGAGGTTGTCCTCACACTTGAGGACACTTAAATGAACATCCAATTGGAAATAAGCAAAACATTGCAATATGAGGTGGACAAAAGTGGCTCTCTGAACAATCTCCATTCTTCCTTCCACATGGCACAGACGTTACTTACTGTAGATGACTTAGTAGCACAGAAATCAGTGAAACCACTTCTCATTTTCCTGACCTCCAACCATGGGAGCTCCCAAGGGCAGTCCTTGGGTGTCCAGCTTCACTCCCTCTCTTGGCAAGCTCATCTGGTCCTTGGGTTCAAATGCCATCTACATGCTGTTAACTTCTGTCTTCATCTGCCTGGGCTGCCATAACAAAATACCGTAGACTGGGTGGCTTCAACACCATACGTGTATTTCTCACAGTTCTGAAGGCTGGAATGTCCATGGTGTGGTTTGGATATGGTTTGTTTGGCCCCATCAAGTTCATGTTGAAACTTGATCCCCAGTGTTGGAGGTGGGGCCTGGTGGGAGGTGGGGGTGGACTGTGGGGGTGGATCCCTCAGTTATGAATTGGTGGCATTCTCACAGGAGTGTGTTCTCACTCTTAATGCCCGAGAGACCTGGTTGTTGAAAAGAGCCTGGCACTGCCTCCTTCTTTCTTGCTTCTGCGCTCACCATGTGATCTGTACATGGCACTCCCCTTCACCTTCCATCATGAGTGGAAGCAGCCTGAGGCCTCACCAGAAACAGATGCTGCATGCTTCCTGTAAAGCTGGCAGAACCGTGAGCCAAATAAACCTCTTCTCTTTATAAATTACCCACTCTTAGGTATTCCTTTCTAGCAACACAAATGGACTAAGACAGTCCATGATCAAGGTGCCAGCAGACTGGGCTTCTGGTGCAGCCCTTCTTCCTGGCTTGCAGATGGCCTCCTTCTCACTGTGCACTCCCATGGCCTTTTCTTGGTGTGTGCACATGGAGAGAAAAGGAGCTCTCTCTCTTCCTCCACTTACAAGGGCACTAATCCCTCTACAAAGGCCCCACCCTCATGACCTCATCTAATCCTAATTACCTCTTAAAGGCCCCTATCTCCAAATACTATTACACTGGGGATTAGGGCTTGAACATATATAAATTTGAGTAGGGGGGCAAGAGACATAAACATTCAGTTCCTAACAAGTTCCAAATTTTTAACTCCAGTCTGGACCTGTCCCCTGAGACTGTGTCCAGTTGCCTCCTGTCATCTGGTCTTTGATATTTGATATGGTTTGGCTGTGCCCCCACCTAAATCTCATTTTGAATTGTAGTTCCCATAATCCCCACATGTTGTGGGAGGGATGGGAGGTAATTTAATCATGGGGGCAGTTACCCTCAGGCTGTTCTCGTGATAGTGAGTGAGTTCTCATGAGATCTGATGGGTTTATAAGGGGCTTTTCCCCCTTTTGCTCCACACTTCTCCTTTCCTGCCATCATGTGAAGGACATGTTTGTTTCCCCTCCTGCCATGATTGTAAGTTTCCCGAGGCCTCCCTAGTCATGCAGAACTGTGAGTCAATTAAACCTCTTTCCTTTATAAATTATCCAGTCTTGATAAGTCTTCATTAGCTAATGTCTTCATTAGCAGCATAAGAACGGACTAACAGTACTGAATTGACAACCCAGACTCAACCCATGCTCAACTCTGAACAGATCTGTCCCCACAAACCTGCTCCTTTCCCCAGTCATCTCCAGCTCAATACATGGCAACTTCACTTGCCCAATTGCCAAAAAACTTGGAGTCATCCCTGACCCCTCCATGTCTCTTTCACATCTCACATCTAGTTTGTCACTGGATCCCTCTAGCTCTGCCTTTGCAAGATACACAGGCTTTGACTGTTTCCTGTCACCTCCACCATTTCCAGCTTGGGCCATGCCACCATGCTGGACACCTGTCTCTGCCCTTGTGGTCAATTCTCAGCACAGTGGCCAGAGAAATCCTCTGGCCTTAAATCTGATCTGACCTTAAATCAGGTCAGATCACATCTTTCCTCTGCTTAAAACTCCCTAATCACTTCCAACTCACTCTAAGTCAATGCCAAAGTCCTACAATTCCCTACTATCCTGCCCCCTGCTCCACTGTGTCCTCAATGACCATGAGTCCAGCCTGGCTCGCTTCACCCCAGCCACAGTGGCCACCAGCTGTTCCTCAACCACACTGGGCATGCACCCACCCAGCGACTCTTGGTGCCTCCTCTCTGCCTGGACCACTTTTCCACAAATATCCACATGGATACTTCTTGTATCTCTTCTAAATATGGATATTGATCATATTTCTCCTTCACTTTATTCTGATCTTTTCTGGAATTTCCCCTTCTCATAAAGCCTTCCTGGCCACCCTACCCAAAGTCACAGCACCTAAACACTCACTTCCCACCACCTGAATTACTGTTTATTCTCCTTAGGAGTTTTTCCTTTTTTTTTTTTTTTTTTTTTGAGACGGAGTCTCGCTCTGTCACCCAGGCTGGAGTGCAGTGGCGCAATCTCGGCTCACTGCAAGCTCCGCCTCCCAGGTTCACGCCATTCTCCTGCCTCAGCCTCTCCGAGTAGCTGGGACTACAGGTGCCCGCCACCACGCCCGGCTAATTTTTTTGTATTTTTAGTAGAGACGGGGTTTCACCGTGGTCTCGATCTCCTGACCTCATGATCCACCCACCTCGGCCTCCCAAAGTGCTGGGATTACAGGCTTGAGCCACCACACCCGGCCTCCTTTTTTACTTTGAGACAGGGTGTCACTCTGTTGCCCAGGCTGGAGTACAGTGGCGTGATCTTGGCTCACTGCAGTCTAGACCTCCTGGGTTCAAATGATCCCCCCACCTCAGCCTCCCAAGTAGCTGAGGCTACAGGCACATGCCACCACCCCTGGCTAATTTTTTTTTTTTTTAATTGTTTTTTGTAGAGACAGGGTTTTGCCATGTTGCCTAAGCTGGTGTTGAACTCCTGGGCGCAAGCAATCCTCCCACCTTGGCCTCCCAAATTGCTGGGATTACAGGCATGAGCCACCTTATCTAGCTTCTACCCAGTTTTTTTTTTTTTTTTTTTTAACCTCAGTTCCTGCTAACCTTCTCACTGGAAATACAATCATGCCCCACATAAGAACGTTTCAGTCAAGGATAGACCACATATATGACAGTGGTACCATAAGATTATACTATAGCTGAAAAATTCCTATGGCCTAGTGATGTCCTAGCTGTGGTAATGTTGTAGAGTAATGCATTCCTCATGAGCTTGTGGTGATGCTGGCTTAGACAAACCTGCTGTACTGCCAGTCCTATAAAAGTCTAGCACAGGCCGGGCGCTGTGGCTCACGCCTGTAATCCCACCACTTTGGGAGGCCGAGGCAGGCGGATCACGAGGTCAGGAGATCGAAACCATCCTGGCTAACACGGTGAAACCCTGTCTCTACTAAAAATACAAAAAATTAGCCAAGCGTGGTGGCGGCCGCCTGTAGTCCCAGCTACTCGGGAGGCTGAGGCAGGAGAATGGCATAACCCGGGAGGTGGAGCTTGCAGTGAGCCGAGATTGTGCCACTGCACTCCAGCCTGGGCAACAGAGGGAGACTCCATCTCAAAAAAAAAAAAAAAAAAAAAAAGGCTAGGACAGACAATTATGTACAGTGCATCATCCCTGATAATGATAATAAATGATTGTGTAACTGGTTTATGTATTTACTATACTATTGTTCCCTTAACTTATAAAAGAAAAAAGTTAATTCTTTTTTTTTTTTTTTTTTTTTTTTTTTTGAGATGGAGTCTTGCTCTATCACCCAGGCTGGAGTGCAGTGGCACAATCTCGGCTCACTGCAAGCTCCGCCTCCCGGGTTCACCCCATTCTCCTGCCTCAGCCTCCCGAGTTGCTGGGACTACAGGCACCCACCACCACGCCCAGCTAATTTTTTGTATTTTTAGTAGAGGCGGGGTTTCACCATGTTAGCCAGGATGGTCTCGATCTCCTGACCTCTTGATCCGCCCGCCTCGGCCTCCCAAAGTGCTGGGATTACAGGCGTGAGCCACCGCGCCTGGCCGAAAAAAGTTAATTCTTAAATAGCCTCAAGGAGGTCCTTTAGGAGGTGTCTGGAAGAAGGCATTATTACTATAGGAGATGACAGCTCCATGCATGTTAGTGCCCCAAAAACCTTCCAGTGGGACAAGATGTGGGGGTGGAAGACAGTGATATTGATGATCCTGACCCTGTGCAGGTCTGGGCTAATGTATGTATGTTTGTGTCTTAGTTTTTAGTAAAAAAGTTTTAAAAAATTCAAAAAGACAAATTCTAAAAATAGAAAAAAGCTTATAGAGTAAGGATATAAACAAAGAAAAATATTTTTGCACAGCTGTGTAATATGTTTAAGTAAGTGTTATTACAAAAGAGTCTAAAAGTTTAAAAAGATTTAAGAGTTTTTAAAGTAAAAAAGTTACAGGAAACTAAGGTTAATTTATTATTGAAGAAATAAAAAATTTTTTTTTTGAGACAGAGTCTCGCTCTGTCATCCAGGCTGTAGTGCAGTGGTGCGATCATGGCTCACTGCAACCTCTGGGTTCAAGTGATTCTCCTGCCTCAGCCTCCCAAGTAGCTGGGATTACAGGCCCATGCCACCATGCCTAGCTAATTTTTGTATTTTTAGTAGAGATGAAGTTTCACCATGTTGGCCAGGCTGGTCTCAAACTCCTGACCTTGTGATCCACCCGCCTCAGCCTCCCAAAGTGCTGGGATTACAGGCGTGAGCCACTAATTAAAATATTAAAAAGAATATTTTTAATAAATGGGTATTATGATTAGGCTTTGTATCCCCACTCAAATCTCATCTTGAATTATAATCCTCAGATGTTGAGGGAGAGTCCTGGTGAGAGGTGATTGGGTTATGGGAGCAGTTTCCGCCAGGCTGTTCTCATGACAGTGAGGGAGTTCCCATGAGATCTGATGGTTTTATGAATGGCAGTTTCCCCTGGGGTTCTCTCTCTCATCTGCTGCCATGTAAGCTGTGCCTGCTTCTCCTTCCACCATGATTGTAAGTTTCCTGAGGCCTGCCCAGCCATGAGGAATTGGGAGTCAATGAAACCTCTTTCCTTCATAAATTACCCAGTCTCAGGTATTTCTTTTTAGCAGTGTGAAAATGGACTAATACAATGTAGTAGCCTAAGTGTACAGTGTTTATATAGTCTACAGTTGATATGGTTTGTCTCTGTGTCCCCACCCAAATCTCGTCTTATAGCTCCCATAATTCCTATGTGTTGTGGGAGGGACCCGGTGGGAGATAATTGAATCTTGGGGGTGGATTTCCCCATACTGTTCTCGTGGTAGTGAGTAAGTGTCATGAGATCTGATGGTTTGATAAGGGGAAACCCGTTTCTTTTGGCTTTCATTTCTCTCTCTTGCCTGCTGCCATCCATGTGAGACATGACTTGCTCCTCCTTGCCTTCTGCCATGATTGTGAGGCTTCCCCAGCTGTGTGGAACTGTAAGTCCAATTAAACCTCTTCCTTTTGGCTGGGCAAGGTGGCTCTCGCCTGTAATCCCAGCACTTTGGGAGGCTAAGGCGGGCAGATCACGAGGTCAGGAGTTCGAGACCAGCCTGACCAACATGGTGAAACCCTGTCCTAAATACCAAAATTAGCCAGGCATGGTGGCACACGCCTATAATCCCAGCTACTCAGGAGGCTGAGGCAGTAGAATTGCTTGAACCCGAGAGGCGGAGGTTGCAGTGAGCCGAGATCGTGCCATTGCACTCCAGCCTGGGTGACAGAGGGAGACTCTGTCTCAAAAACAAAACAAAACAAAACAAAAAACAAAAAACCTCTTCCTTTTGCAAACTGCCCAGTCTTGGGTATGTCTTTATTAGCAGCATAAAAATGGAGTAGCATATAGCTATGTCCTAGACCTTCAACTCATTCACCACTCACTCACTGAGTGAGTCACCCAGAGCAGCTTCCTGTCCTGCAAGCTCCATTCACGGTAAGTGCCCTCTGCAGGTATACCATGTTTTAATCTTTTATACCATACTTTTACTGTACTTTTTCTATGTTTAGATACATCTAGATATACAAATACTTACTATTTGTTACTATTACCTACAGTTTTCAGTACAGTAACATGCTGTTCCAGTTGATGGCCTAGGAGCAACAGGCTGTACCATACAGCCTAGGTATGTAGCAGGCTACACCATCTAGGTGGGTGTAAGTACACTCTGTGATGTTCACACGATGATGAAATCGCCTATTGATGCATTTCTCAGAATGTATCCCTGTCATTAAGCAAGGCATGACTGTCATTAAATTCCAGAACCCTTTGAGTCTTTTCTTGCGTCCTGCACATTTTGCAGCCTCGGACATCATTCGATGGCTTTTCTCTTTGGCCAATTACGGAGACCCCAAAGTAGAAGGAGTGGGTTTTGATATAGTCTGTTTAACCTTTCCATGTTAGGAGAAAGGTAAGCTTGCTCCTGAGGATGAGGGCTGGGGAAGAAGCTGGGATGCCAGGCGTGTCTGTGCCAAGCTTTAGGTCCCAGTCAAAACCTCCCTTCCTTCTCCCAAGCAGGAATCATTTCCTTTGCAGTTTCTTCCCAACCCACCCTCACCCCCACCCCAGTCTGATCTACTAGGGAGATTCATATTCCCTGTATTAACATAACTTTGATTCTAGTTTTGCTAAAAATACTCTGGATTTATTTTGCTAAGACAGCATTTGCCCCTCCTCCTCCCAATGCTCTCTCCACAGTTACATTATAAAACTTGTTGGGTTGGCCGGGCGCGGTGGCTCATGCTTGTAATCCCAGCACTTTGGGAGGCCGAGGCGGGCGGATCACGAGGTCAGGAGATCGAGACCATGGTGAAACCCCGTCTCTACTAAAAATACAAACAAAATTAGCCGGGTGTGGCGGCGGCGCCTGTAGTCCCAGCTACTTGGAGAGGCTGAGACAGGAGAATGGCGTGAACCCAGGAGGCGGAGCTTGCAGTGAGCCGAGATCGCGCCACTGCACTCCAGCCTGGGTGACAGAGCGAGACTCCGTCTCAAAAAAAAAAAAAAAAACTTGTTGGGTTAATTGACAAGAAATTGTGTCATTTACAAGTCAACCTTTTGTAATTCGTTATCATTTAGGACAATAGAGAAGACTCAGTTTACCCATCATGAAAGCACTAAAAAAGAGAAGCTACATAAAATGCACAAATATTTGAGCAAAGAGTGTTGAAAAGAATAATTGTGGAGTAAAACCTTGTGGGACCGTCTTTTCCACTGCCCACTGAGCCCTCCACCTGTTTCTTACCTCTTCAGGTCCTGGCTCAGTGTCCCTTCCCCCTGGAAGTGAATAAGACTTCTTTTATCATCTCCACATGGGTGGGCTTGGTGCACTTGCGATATGGTGCCTCCTGTTAATTCACCTGTAATCCCGGCTGCACCGTCAACGCTCATGGATGGGGGCCTCCTAACACAGACCTTGATATGTGATGTCTTTTCAACATGAAATGGATGATGGGTATTTTTTTTTTTGAGATATTCAGGTTTTCAAAAGCCAAAATCCTAAGTATGTTCAGTGTTCTGTGGGAATAGAGGAGCCAGAGGTCATGCCTCTGAAGGAAAGGAGAAAAGAGAAGGGATTCCCTTCAAGCTAAAAAGGAAGGAGGGGTCTGTGGTCTTGCAGACGGCAGGGACCCCATCTCATCTGCGGTTCCCAGCCTTGCTGGCAGTTCCCTTGCCCTAAGCAGGGCATGGAATTTGCAGCGCAGGTGCACGGACCTGACATGCAGCTGGGACAGTGGTCCTCAGAGGGTCTCCTGACACCCTGATGCTACCTGAGTTGCTGGGACTCTAATGTCCAGCCAGACATCCAGGGAAGGGGGTGCAGTAAGCCCTGCAATGGCTGGGGCTGAGTTTTTTCCTGCCTGGTGGAAAGAAGTTTGGAATATAAATTAAGTGATATTCTTTGCATGCCTGAATTTGGAAATGTAGTTATTTAAATGGGAAACAAATATAGAGTGCTTTCACCATGGGAAAAAAATCAAAGTTCTTAATTCTACCATGAAAAAAAAATCAAAGTCACAAGTTAATTACAGTGTGAATCTGTTTTGATGACTAATTTGTGAGAACTGAAGAAAAATTTAGAAGTAATCAGAATCAAATTACATTAAGATGGTCAATGAGATCATCCTGGGGGGATAGGTGGTAGAAAGTTATTTACATGACTAGATCATAAATCCTAAAAGCTAAAAAGGAAGGAGGGGTCTGTGGTCTTGCAGATGGCAGGGACCCCATCTCATCTGTGGTTCCCAGCCTTGCTGGCAGTTCCCTTGCCCTAAGCAGGGCATGGAATTTGCAGTGCAGGTGCACGGACCTGACATGCAGCTGGGACAGTGGTCCTCAGAGGGTCTCCTGACACCCTGATGCTACCTGAGTTGCTGGGACTCTAATGTCCAGCAAGACATCCAGGGAAGGGGGTGCAGAATGGGAAGATTATTGAGAAAATGAAAGGTCTTTCTTCAGAAATGCTTTGAAACAGAAAAGAGGCAGGCGTGGTGGCTCATGCCTGTAATCCCAGCACTTTGGGAGGCCGAGGTGGGCGGATCATGAACTCAGGAGATCGAGACCATCCTGGCTAACATGGTGAAACCCCATCTCTACTAAAAATACAAAAAATTAGCCGGGCATGGTGGCGGGCACCTGTAGTCCCAGCTACTTGGGAGACTGAGGCAGGAGAATGGCCTGAACCCGGGAGGCGGAGCTTGCAGTGAGCCTAGATCGGCCACTGCACTTCAGCCTGGGCGACAGAGCGAGACTCCGTCTCAAAACAAACAAACAAACAAAAAACCAGAAAAGATTGATACCTCTGTCCAGCAAGGTGCCTCGGGGATCGACTAGATGCCATTGGAAAGTCCTTTTTAGGGCTTCTAATTTACACAGAAAGAAATCAAACTCAATAAGAGAATAGGCGCACACAAAGCTCTCAAGTCAGAAAAGGCTTTGGAAGAATCATAAAGAAGGGATCAGGGTTTGTTTTCTTCAGGTGGTGGAAAAAATGCCAAAAGTACTACGATTACATATATAGGAGCATAGATTCAAAAAATATGTTAGAAAATTATCAGTTTGGGGCCAGGTGCGGCGGCTCATGCCTGTAATCCCAGGACTTTGGGAGGCCTAGGCGGGCAGATCACCTGAGGCTGGGAGTTTGAGACCAGCCTGACCAACATGGAGAAACCCCATCTCTATTAAAAATACGAAATTAGTCAGGCGTGGTGGCACATGCCTGTAATCCCAGCTACTTGGGAGGCTGAGGCAGGAGAATCGCTTGAACCTGGGAGGTGGAGGATGCGGTGAGCCGAGATTGCGCCATTGCACTCCAGCCTGGGCAACAAGAGCGAAATTCCGTCTCAAAAAAATGAAAAAAGAAAAAAGAAAAAATTATCAGTTTGGAGAAGCGTAATGCAAGGAAAATGCAAAAAGTATGAAATGACAGTTTAATTATTACTAATGATGGTGCAATTGCACATCAATATCCATAAAAGAGAAGTACATAGGAATGTTGGTAGAAAGACTTCTATTATAATGTAATTTCTTTCTTTCTTTCTTTTTTTTTTTTTGAGACGGAGTCTTTCTCTGTCCCCAAGGCTGGAGTGCAGTGGCGCGATCTCGGCTCACCGCAAGCTCCGCCTCCCGGGTTCACGCCATTCTCCTGCCTCAGCCTCCCGAGTAGCTGGGACTACAGGCGCCCGCCAACACGCCCGGCTAATTTTTTGTATTTTTAGTAGAGACGGGGTTTCACCATGTTAGCCAGGATGGTCTCGATCTCCTGACCTGTGATCCGCCTGCCTCGGCCTCCCAAAGTGCTGGGATTACAGGCGTGAGCCACCGCGCCCGGCTATAATGTAATTTTGGAATGTATATCCTGATGCTTTCATTCTTTCATCTATTAGCCATGTTTTACATATCATAGGCATTCAATTAGTATTAGCAGAATGACTGAGATATGGTGTATGACCTCTTGGGGCAAGTAAACAGCCTGAGTCCCTTTTGTCAAGGATAAAGAAGGGCTTTCACCTCTTGGTCTGTCCACCTGTTCACCCACCTCCTTATTCTTCCCCAGAAAAATTGCTAACTTACTGAGGCGTGCTTATATCATCTATGCTGCTAGTGGGCCAAAACAGAACATTGGGCCACAGCTGAATATTGTGGAGCACAGTTCACTTGTGGGCTACAAATGAACATTGATAGAAGAGGAACTACAAAAGGGTCTTAAACATGGAAAAACGCACAAGTTCACAAATGGGAGAGAAAAGCAAACTTCAGTATACTAAGGCATCTTTTTTTTTTTTTTTTTTGAGACGGAGTCTCTCTCTGTCGCCCAGGCTGGAGTGCAGTGGCACGATCTTAGCTCACTGCAGGCTCTGCCTCCTGGGTTCAAGCGATTCTCCTGCCTCAGCCTCCCAACTAGCTGTGACTACAGGCGCGTGCTGCCACGCCCGGCTAAGTTTTGTATTTTTAGTAGAGACGGGGTTTCACCATGTTGGCCAGGATGGTTTTTTGTTTTGTTTTGTTTTTTGAGACAGTTTCGATCTGTTGCCCAAGCTGGAGTGCATCTCAGCTCACTGCATCCTCCACCTCCCGGGTTTAAGAAATTCTCTGCCTCAGCCTCCTGAGTAGCTGGGACTACAGGCACCCACCACCACACCTGGCTAATTTTTTTTGTATTTTTAGTAGAGATGGGGTTTCACCATCTTGGCCAGGCTGATCTTACCACACCCAGCCTAGGATGGTCTTGATCTCCTGACCTCATGATCTGCCTGCCTGGGCCTCCCAAAGTGCTGAGATTACAGGCATGAGCCACAGAGCCTGGCTGAGACAGCATTTTTTTAACCTATCAGACTGGCAAACAACTTACAAGTGTGACAGCCTACTCTAGTGAGGCGGGTGGGGGTGGGCTAGTAGGAGTAAAGAGGAATCTCGTGTTGCTGATGTAAGTATAAATCACAACCACCCTATGGAGGACAATTTTGTGATGTTAATCAAATTACAAATGTACAACATTTTGACCCTGGGATTCTGCTTCTAGGAATTTCCTAGGATATTCCTAGGAATATCCTACAGTTATATTAGTATCTGGGCAAAATGACATGAACAGAGTTATCCATGGAAGCATTTGGGTATAATATCAACTAGGAAACAATTTAAATGCCCATCAATAAGTAATTCTTAAAATAAATTATGGTGTGCCTATATAATGGAATACTATGTAGATGTAAAAAAATGAGAGAGAAATTGATATGAAATTATTTAAGCATTGATATGAAATTATTTCCAAGATTTTCCTGGGAAAAAATAGTATGGAATTCTATCTTTGCTGTTAAAAAGAAACAACATATATCTGGGTTGGCTTGAATTCTCTAGACAGATAAGGTAGAAGCTAAAAGATAAACATATCTTTTTCCGGAAAGATAAAGCAGCAGCTATAAAGATAAAGTGGTGACCTGTTTGGAGGTAGGGCAGATGGCGGCAACAGGTGAACAGGGTAAGAGGAAAGCTTTTCATGAAGTACCTCTTAATAGAGTTTGATTGGAATTCTATCTTTTGAATTAGAGGATGAGGATGATGTTAAGGTGCCATGTTTGCACTCTCCATCTGTGCTCACTCACCCTTGCCTGGGTTTCTTGCAGCTTGGGGTCATGCGGAGAATGGTGAATCCCCGCACTATTTGGATTTAGGTTCAGAGCTAAGACTGCTCCAGCCTGGCCCTCCCAGAGCTAGGGTGATTGTCCTGGGCCAATGATTCTCAATCTGGCCGCATGCTAGAATCTCCTAGGGAGCCTTAAAAGATCCTAATGCCCAGGCTGCACCCCAGACCAGCTACATCAAGGTCTCTGGTGGGGGAGGAGCACCTAGGCATCAGTGCATTATTAAAGGTCCCCAGGCCATTCCAATATGCACTCAAGTTTGAGAACCACTGGCTTGTTTAAAGAATAACTTCTTCATTTCACATGCCCTGTCATGCTGTCTCTTTCTTTCTCCCTCTGGGACTTCATAGGGATCTAGAGTGACCAGCAGGGCAGTGTTTCAGCATTTAAACTTTAGTAGCCTTAGTAGCCTTAAATACCAGATGAGTCTATCCTGAGCCATCTGTAACTAGAAATTGTTGCAAAAAAAAAAAAAGACACTTGAGAGAATATTAGAGTCCTCCAGTTAGAACCAGTTTGATGAATCAAAGATTAATATCATGAATTGAATTTAGAAATTCCTTAAGAAACTAGTGTTAATATATACCGAATATATTCGAATTTATGATGATGATCTTTTTCTTCATTTAGAGCAAGAAATTTGTAGTAGATACAGCAATTAATCAGGTGATAATAGGGCTGAATGTAATTTTTTTCTGACATTTTATTTTTAACACCTGTATTGAGATATAATTTACATACCATTAAATTTACCCACCATACAATTTATCCATTTTAAGTGTACAATCCAGCTTGGCACGGTGGCTCACGCCTGTAATCCCAGCACTTTGGGAGGCCAAGGCAGGTGGATCACTTGAGGTCAGGAGTTCGAGACCAGCCTGGCCAACATGGTGAGCCCCATCTTTACTAAAAATACAAAAATTAGCCATACATGGTGGCGTGCACCTGTGATCCCAGCTACTTGAGAGGCTGAGGCACAAGAATCACTTGAACCTGGGAGGTGGAGGTTGCAGTGAGCCAAGATCATGCCACTGCACTCCAGCCTGGGTTACCAAACAAGACTCCATCTCAAAAAAAAAAAAAAAAAAAGTGTAAAATTCAATGGCTTTTAGTATATTTAGAGTTTCACAATCAACTCCACAATTTTAGAACATTTTCATCACTCAAAAAAAAAAAAAGAATCCTTGTACCCACTAGCATTCACTTCCCATTCTCCTCCAACTCCCCAGCCCCTGGCAATCTCTAATGTACTCTGTCTCTACAGATTTGCTGACTCCTGATCTTTTCTAGAAATAGAATCACATACTATAAGGTCTTCTGTGTCTGGCTTCTTTCACTTATGATGTTTTCAGGGTTTATCCATGTTGTAGCACGTGTCAGTACTTTCTTTTTATTGCCAAATAATATTCCATTGAATAGATAGACTATATTTTGTTTGTCCATTCATTATTTAATGGACTTCCAGGTTGTTTCTGCTTTCTGGCTACTTTGAATAACGCTCATATGAATTTGTGGACATGTTTTCATTTCTCTTGAATATATACCTAGGAGTAGAATTCATCATTTTATTATAAAATGTTCAAACATACAACAAAGTTGAATTTTACAGTGAATGTCCCTCTAGTCACCACCACGATTCTATTAAAATTTTAATCTACTTCCTTTGTCACATATCTATCAATCAGCCTTTTTATTTTATTTTTGAGATCGAGTCTTGCTCTGTTGCCCAGGCTTGAGTGCAGTGGCGTGATCTCGGCTCACTGCAACCTCCACTTCCCAGGTTCAAGTGATTCTCCTGCCTCAGCCTTCCAAGTAGCTAGGATTACAGGCGCCTGCCACCACGCCCGGCTAATTTTTTGTATTTTTAGAAGACGGGGTTTCACCATGTTGGCCAGGCTGGTCTCGAACTTCTGACCTCAGGTGATCCACCCACCTTGGTTTCCCAAAGTGCTGGGATTTCAGGTGTGAGCCACTGCGCCCAGCCAAATTTTAGCTTTCTTATTGGGTGTGTGGTGCTCAATGCATTTTTGGACAACAAAAATACTCCAGGTAGTCATCAACAATGACATACCCGACATACCTTCCCTTTATGTATCATTTCATTCTCTGAGAATCAAAGGGCAAGATCGTAGGCCAGATCTAAAATGATTTCAGTCTATGACCTTCTTTTGCTTCCCTCCTAAAGTTCTCCTTATGAAAGTGAAGTGAAAAATAAATGACCTGAAGTCTTTACTTTTTATCCTATCCTATTTTCTATCCTAAAAAAGTGCATTTTGAATGCTTTCTCCAGTTGTCCTAGATTTTTGAATATGGAGGCACAACACAGGATCATGGCTAAGAGGGTGGCCTCTGAAGCTTGACTGAGTCTGAATCTCTCTCTTGGCTGTGTACTGTGTGTGACCTTGAGTAAATTACTTAGCCTCTCTGTGTCTCAGTTTCTCCTTTCTAAAGTGGAAATAATAATACAAGTCCAAAAAGTTGAAGTTGAAGGTCAAAATGTCAGCACTCTTTTTTTTTTTTTTTTTTTTTTTTTTTTTGAGACAGAGTCTGGCTCTGTCATCCAGGCTGGAATGTAGCGGTGTGATCTCAGCTCACTGCAACCTCTGCCTCCCGGGTTCAAGCAATTGAGCCACCATGCCCGGCCCAAAATGTCAGCAATTCTAATCAAAATTGTAATATGATTATTTTCAGAGCTTAACAAAATGATACCAAAATTCATGTGGAAAAACAAACATGTAAGACTAGTTTGGAAACTTTTGAAATTAACAATAATTATGGGGTCCAAGCAGTATCAGATAGTAAAATACATTATGAAGCCATAAACACAAACATTTTGGTAATTGGCACAGGGATAGGCAGATGAGTAGAAAAGAATATTCACAGAAAAGTGGAACCTAAGGTAGGACAAAGTTGGCATTTTAAACAGGTATGGAAGATGAAAGTAAGATGGGTTTTCAAATGGTATCTGCTCAGCCATTTGGAAAAAATATGTTGGAGGCATGTCTCATTTCTTATGCCAAAATATGATATAGATCAATGATAAAATATAAAAATAAAACCATTAAAGTATAGAAACATGATGATTTTTTAAAACATCTTGCATAGAGAAGACATTTCCAAGCATGACACAAAAATGTGAAAGCATAAAAGTAAACACTGACAAATCTGACAATATAAAAATTAAGAACTTGTTGTGAAAAAGAGTACCATATTAAAAAACATAAAAAATATTCATTATGTGATAGCAAAGGGCTAATTTCCTTAACATATAAAACGTATTAAGAGTTAGCAAAAAAAAAGATAAACAACTCAATGGCAAAATGAGCAAAGCACATGAAGGGCAGTTAATGGATAAATGTCAATGAATAATTTTTAAAATAATGAGATTTTGTTTTTGCCTGTAAGACTGACAAATATGCCTGCGATGGGAGCGGTGGCTCATGCCTGTAATCCCAGCACTTTGGGAGGCCAAGGCGGGCGGATCACGAGGTCAGGAGATTGAGATCATCCTAGCCAACATGGTGAAACCCCATCTCTACTAAAAATACAAAAATTAGCTGGGTGTGGTGGTGTGCACCTGTAATCCCATCTATTTGGAAGGCTGAGGCAGGAGAATCGCTTGAACCGAGGAGGCAGAGATTGCAGTGAGCCTACATCTCGCCACTGCACTCCAGCCTGGGTGACAGAGTGAGACTCTGTCTCAAAAAAAAAAAAAACAACAAAAAAAAAACTGACAAATATTAAGTTTGCCAATCTCCAAAGTCGGCTAAAAAATGATCATTCTCAAGCATGGTTAGTGGGTTCATTTATTGTTCCATAGTAAGTCATGCAAAGCTTAATGGCATGAAATTACCAGTTTATCGGATTGGGAATTTGGAAAAAACACAGGGTTCTTCTCTGTCCATGGTGTCCTTAGCTGGTATGACCCAAAAGTTTGGGGTGGTTGGGATGGCTGGTAACAGGGACAGTGGGAGCTGGAGAACTCATTCTGAGGTAGCTTCTTCACTCATGTGCTGACACGAGGGATGGGATGGTTGAAAGACCAGCTCATCTGGGACTGTCAACTGGAGCATCTCCAAATAAGCCTCTTGAGTATGACAGTCTCAGGATTGTTGGGACTTCTTACATGGCCACTCAGACCTCCAAGAACAAGCGTATGCAAAGAACAAGTTAAAAGCAGCATGGCTTATTCTGACCTAGCCATGAAAGTCACATCACTTCCACTGTATTCTATTGACCGCAACAGTCACGAGCCTGTCTAGACTCAAAGGGCATAGACATAGATCTGACCCCTCAGTGGGAGGAGTGTACAGTAATTTGTGGCCATGTTTTAAAATCTCTACAATGGAAGAATAAATTTTTGCAGTGTCTTTGAAGTACAATTTTGCAATTATCTACCAAATTTTAATATGCAACTATCTTTTGAACCAAAGGCATCCCACACAGATAGTCCCTAGATTCCTATCCTCTACCTTCCCCACTCTCTCCTTAAGCTGTTCTCCATCTGGTTTCTGTCACCACCAGCGCTGCCCCTTCCCTTCCAAGGTCTTGATTCTTTGCAGAAGAATAAGGTCTCACCTCCAGATCCCAACTAATATCTGAAGTTCTCCAACCTCAGATGTCTACTTCATGTCAGTTGCTTTCTCTGTAGCTCAGTTTCTGCTGGTTCCATTAAGGGCTGCTGAAATTGAGCTCAGAATCCCAAGATTTCCCACCAGCTACACAAGGAGATTCAAATTCTTCCTGTTGACATGACTTTGAAACTGCTCATCCTAATATTCTTCCTCCTACCACATTATGCTGTGTTATCTATTGCTGCAAAACAGGTTATTCCAAAATGTGGCTTAGAAGAACACTCATCGTACTTCCTATGGGTCAAGACTCTAGAAATTGCTTAGTTGGGTCCTCTGGCTTTGGGTTCCTCATGAAACTGACATCACTTCAAGACTCAGTTGGAACGAACTTGCGTATTACATGGTTGTTGGCAGAATTCAGTGCCTCCAGGACTGTTGGAGTAAGGCTTCCCTCTGTTACTTGCCACTGTGGGTCCTCCATAGGACATCTTACAACATGGCAGCCGGCTTCATCAGAGCGAGCAAATGAGAGGGCAAGACCGTATCAGTAAGAAGTTACGGGCCTGGCACGGTAACTCACGCCTGTAATCTCAGCATTTTGGGAGGCCGAGGCAGGTGGATCATGAGGTCAGGAGTTCAAGACCAGCCTGGCCAAGATGGTGAAACTCTGTCTCTACTAAAAATACAAAAATTAGCCTGGCGTGGTGGCACACACCTGTAATCCCAGCTACTCAGGAGGCTGAGGCAGAGAATTGCTTAAATCCGGGAGGTAGAGGTTGCAGTGAGCCGAGATTGCGCCACTGCACTCCAGCCTGGGCGACAGAGTGTGACTCCATCTAAAAAAAAAAAAAAAAAAAAAGTTACGGTGCTCTGTGACCTAATCACGGAAGTGACATTGCCTTCCTTTTCTGTATTCTATCCATTAGCAGCGAGTCACTAGGTCACACTCAAGGCAGGGGGATTACACAGAATGAGCCCACCACAAATGCTATAAGCAGATCTCTTTCCGCCTTGGGTTTTAATACAGGCTGCCTCAGTTACTGTCAGTGCATGCTGTCTGTCCAGAGAGCATCATCACCCTAAACTCAGATTCCCCGAAAGGTGATATGTTGAAGGGGAGGTAACCATGGAATAAAAAGTGGTGTTTCACTGTGACATGTGATCTCTTAATATGAAAGATTTGCATGCCCCCACACACTTTTGTATATGAGCAGAAAATTTCTGAAAGACTGTAAAAACTGTTGGGAAAATTATTTCTAAGAAGCGAGATTAGGGATGCAGGAAGGGTTCCTTCTAGGTTTCACTTCATACTCTTCTATACTGCTTAATTTTATCTTGACACGTACACACGTTTTACAGTAAAACAGTTAAAATTAATAAGAGGAATTGTTAAGCACAGGGTGATTCCTTAATCCAGAAAGATTTCTAAATAACCCATGCCACAGCTTGGGATAAAAGGGGGATCTAGGGGGATTATGCATTTTTATATTCTGAAAGTTAAGCATAAATGACACACAATGACAAGAAAACACGTAAGTTTTTCGGAAGTTGATTTTCCAGGTTCAGGATTTTTGAGGCCAGGTACCCCTGGCTTTTCAGGGAGAGGAATTTAAAAAGTGCTTTCTGGCCAGGCACGATGGCCTTATGCCTGTAATCCCAGAACTTTGGAAGGCCAAGGCAGGGGGATCACTTGAGCCTAGGAGTTCGAAGCTGCAGTGAGCTATGTTTGTGCCACTGCACTCCAGCCTGGGCAACAGAGCAAGACTCTTTTTTTTTTTTTCCTTTCTTGAGACGGAGTCTCGCTCTGTCGCCCAGGATGGAATGCAGTGGCATGATCTCGGCTCACTGCACGCTCCGCCTCCCAGGTTCATGCCATTCTCCTGCCTCAGCCTTCCGAGTAGATAGGACTACAGGTGCCAGCCACCACACCCGGCTAATTTTTTGTATTTTTAGTAGAGATGGGGTTTCACTGTGTTAGCCAGGATGGTCTTGATATCCTGACCTCGTGATCTGCCTGCCTCGGCCTCCCAAAGTGCTGGGATTACAGGCTTGAGCCACAGCGCCCGGCCAAGACTCTC
Organism: Symphalangus syndactylus; assembly: GCF_028878055.3. Lineage (NCBI taxonomy): Eukaryota > Metazoa > Chordata > Mammalia > Primates > Hylobatidae > Symphalangus > Symphalangus syndactylus. Next base: position 22,668,156 of record NC_072437.2, on the reverse strand, counting down.
TCTTAAAAGAAACAGTACTTTCTATTAGGTTAGGTACCAACTGCAGAATGTTGGTGAGAGCTGGAAGGAAACGTAGGAAGTTCTCTAGTGTGACCCCACCGCTTTATAGCCTCTCTAACTAGATTCCCAGAACTGTCCCTTCTCCCCTCTCTTTTCCCCCATTAACTCTCTCCCCATGGGCTCCTGCCCCTCAGCCTGCAAACCTCAGATTGGCTCCTTTAAAAGCCACCTTCACAAATGTTGATAATGTTGAGATAAGACAGCATGGGATATTATGTATTATCATATTGATTAATATGATCAATATATTATGTGTTATGATCATAAAGTTTTAAGATCACAACTAAATCTAATTCTAGACATACAAAGACTATGAAAGAAATGCTGTAACATGTAGAAAATGTCGGTCTTGCAAAGAGGGTGACTGGGAAAATGTCACTTTTCTAATTTTCTGTGCTATGATTTTTTGCTTTTATTATTTTTATGATTTTTTTTGAGATGGAGTCTCACTTTGTTGCCCAGGCTGGAGTGCAATGGCATGATCTCGGCTCACTGCAACCTCTGCCTCCCAGGTTCAAGCAATTCTCATGCCTCAGCCTCCCGAGTAGCTGGAACCACAGGCGCGCACCACCACGCCCAGCTAATTTCTGTATTTTCAGTAGAGATGAGGTTTCCCCATGTTGGCCAGGCTGGTTTACGAATTCCTGACCTCAGGAGATCCGCCTGCCTCAGCCTCCCAAAGTATTGGGATTACAGGAGTGAGCCACTGCGCCAGGCCTAATTTTTTCCTTTTAGTTGGGAGGTATGACACAGCACTTTGCTACTAAGTGTAGTCCTTGGACTAGCAAGTAACACCTGAGAGCTTGTTAGAAACAGTCTCGGACTTACTGAATCAGAATCTGCATTGCAACAAGATTCCCTGGTGATTCAGGTATACATTAGAGTTTAAAAAGCAGCCTACAGCAACTGTTCTCAAACCTGGCTACACATTGGAATCACCCGCGGAACTTTACTGATGCTGATGCCTGGGTTAGAATCTTTATATATTTGGCTGGGGTGCAACCAGGGTGTTGTTTTTTAATTGCAGATGATTCCATGAGTTTGAGACCCACTGTCCTAACACCGTGATCCTCCAAGTGTGATCCCAGGACCAGAGCAACATCACTATCTGGGAATTTGTTAGAAATGCAAACTCTCAGGCCCCACCCCAAACCTACTGAATCGGCAGCTCTGGGGATGGAGCCTGACAGTCCTTTAGCCCTGCAGGCGATTCAGATGCTTGCTAAGGTTTCATTAGGTAGGTCGGGGATGCGGCCCAAGAATGTTCATTTCTTGACGTTTCCAGGGGCTGCTGGTGGTGGTCGTGGTCTGAGAACCACACTTAGAGAATCACGAGCAGAAAAAAATCTGATCTGTGACACACAGCGGTTGGGCTGACGGAGCAAAGCCTCAAACCCACCATTTCTTCTCTTCAACCACAGACCACCAAATCTGCAAGTATTACATCTCTGTTCCTCCCTAGGAGCTGCCCACAAGCACCCCCTACTTCCAAGACCCCTGTTCCTGTCTCAACCCGCCCTTCTATCAGGGTCCCTACACTCCACTTCTGCCCAGCTCCTGTCCAGCTGTGAGTTCACTTGAGGCCTCTCCCGTGAAATTGCCCTCTCGGTCTGAGGTCAGGGAACTCCTGTAAGACGCAAAAGTCCCAGGGTTCTGAGCCAGTGGCCTCCAAAGGCCGGAATCCGCTAGCCCCAGGTCTGGCAGGGCGTCACTTGCTGCGCCCTAGGCCTCTTCCCGCCACGCTTAGAAAGAGGGACTGGAGGCTCAGAAGGGGGTAGAGAAGGTAACGCGGCAGCTGCTGGGTGGGGACGGTGACTGTGCCCCTAGATCGCTGCCTCCTGGGTCCTGAATCTTGCTCCCCGGTCCGTAGAGTTCCCGAAACCCCGAAGGCACTCAAGCATCGCAAGCCACCCCTAACCTCCCCCACGCCATTCCCCAAGGGCACTGTCCCCCGAGGCTGGGCGGGCGGGAAATGTCATGGAATTCGCTCGGGCGGAGGGCGCTGCGCCAGGACGTGGGCCGGCGCGGGGTGGCCGCCGCTCCCCCAAGCTTAAGTCCCGCGCAGCCCGGGGTGGTGCCGGAAGCCCGTGCCTGTGGCTCCGGGGGAGGGGAGGGCTCGGTGGGTCCCTTAAGACGGTCCTCCCCGCGCGACGTCGCAGGCGAAGCAGCCCCAGGCAGGACCTCAAAAAGCGACCTGCAGAGTCCGAGCCCCTGACCGCCCGCCTGCCGCTCCCGGCTTCGCCGTGCACACGTCTCCCGCTCTCCCCGGTTCGTTTTTCGCCACAGCGGCCGGATTCGCGTCTCGCCGGTGATGCTCCTCGCGCCCGTTTCTTTAGCGCCGCGCGCAGCCCGGCCCTGGCCGGAAGCCCAAGAGAGGCGCAGATCCCCGGCGGCGCGCTGGGCTCGGGAGGCCCCTGGGCGCACCTGCCCGGGCAGAGCGGGGCGGGCGCAGGGCGCGGGCCCGGACGCTGGAGGGGGCTGTGGCTCTCCCGCGTCCCCGCTGCTAGAGCTGCGCGGCGCCCGCCTCCCCCCGCCGAGGGGCCGGCCCAGACCCGGGGAGGGGCGGTGGCCACCGCACTTCCCGCTCGCCGGCCTCAGAGGCGGCGGCTCAGGCGCGGGCGCAGCGGTGCGGGCGCTCGGCTGGGGCGCGGGGCGGGGACGCGGCCGCCTCCCGCTTTGCGCCGCTCCTCCCTGCGCCAGTGGCGCTGGCCCCGGCGTCGAGGCGGCCATGGCGACCCGGAGCCCGCTCCCCACCCACCCCGCCTGCTCCGCCCTCCCCTCCGCCCCGCGCCACCTTTGATGGCTCGGACCTCAGCCGGCCACCGCCAGCCCCGCTCGCGCGCTCGCGCCCGCGCCGCCGCCGCCGCCCGCGTGTATTAATAGCCGGCGCCGCCGCGCCCTCGGCCGCCGGGGGCTTGGGAGCCGCTGATCCCGGAGCCCGAGCCGGGAGAGGGAGCCGCCGCAGCCGCCGGCGCTGTGGAGGTAGGAGGCGCGCGGTGAACAATGACCGCGGCGGGAGGGCGGGGGCCGGCAGGGTCCGGGTCGCGGGCGGCAACTTGTGCGAGTCCAGGCTGCCGCAGCGCACGGCCGGGGCTGCGGGCGAAGGTGGGCGCGTGGTCCCCGAGGTCCTGCCTCGCGCAGTCGGGCGGCGGGCCGGGCCCGGGCAGCCCCGGCCACCATCGCAGGAGCTTGGGGGCCTCGGAGCTCCGCGCTGCCCGCTGCGCCCCTCTCCCCTCACCTCCGCCGACCGCGGGCTGCGGGGCTCTGCGCCGGTCCCCGCTCTCCCCACCGACCCCCGGCGCCCTTCCCCCGCTTCCTTCCGTCCTACTCGCCCGCTGACAGCGCCGGACGCCGCTTCCGGACCTCGGGCCGCAATCTCGGCCCCCTGAGGCCGGTTGCGGGCCGGTGAGGTGGCCGCTGGCGCGGATGCCACCGCGCCGCCGGGTGCCCGCCGCTCGCCCACTCGCGGCGCGAGGTTCCCGGCGGGTGACAAAGAGGAACACACCCTCTGCCCAAGTTAGATTTGTGTCTGTCTTTACTGTCTGCCTTTATACAGGGCAAAGTTTTTTTATTTTATTTTTTATTTTTTAAAGCAAAGGACAGTTTGTTTTGCGGCGAGCATTTCCAAACAACTTCTGATTGTGGTTTTACGATTCAAGTTCCGGAAACTTTAGCTGTGTGATCCGGCTGGAACCCGGAGACTGTGTGTGTGTGTGTGTGTGTGTGTGTGTGTGTGTTTTATTTGAGGGGGGAAATATGAGTTCCCTGTAATGAGTCTGGATCGCGTTTGTGGCAGCTGGAGACCAGCGGCTGTTGGGGATCGAGTAGGGTTCCCCAGAAAGGAGGGAGCTGAGGCTCACAAAGAAGCGAGGCCCTGGTATCTGATCAGCTCGTGGAGACGTGGGAGAGCCTGCTTCTCATCTGGAACAGTTTAGCAGCCTCGGCCTCCCTGTCTCTCCCAGCCCTGGGGAGTACCGGTGGCCTCTGGCCGTTTCATTTTATTGTTGTTAAGGCCGTTCTCCTTGTCAGTTTACCAGGTTTGACCGCCCAGCCCTGGTCTCTGCGTGGAAACCCCCGGTGGCCCCTCTCCTTCCAGTAGGCAGCATCTTCTGAGCCAAACCCTGGCCTAGCACTGGATTCTGTTTAATGTGCTTTGCACGTGGTGACTTGCGGAGCCCATTTCAGAACATCCTCCAGCATTGTCTTGCTTTTCTTATTCAGTCTGAACAAGGGGAGGATAAAGAAATATCTTTCTGGTCCTGAAAGCTTTGGGGAGAGTTGCCTTAAAAATTGGCTTCGTTGTTCCGGAGACTTTAGTAGGGCCCTGATTCATCCTATCTTTGGCTTTCTCCCTCCTTCCAGTGTTCTTGTAGGGAGTTTATTCTCAGTCTTTCGGATGGGTTGGTCTCCAGGATGTGACAGTTTATGACAGTGGGTACAACTAGCACATGGCTCACTTTATATTCCTGCAGCATCGTTCTGCAGCAAGGCATCAATATTGGAGTCTCTCCAAGCACAACGAAGCGTTTGTGTTTTTAGAATGTCTGGCTAATAGATCTGCTTCTGGGTAAAATAAATAGAAGCATTATTGGGCAATGACTGCTTTACTGAGGGAATTGTTGGTGGAGACAGTGAGTAGATGCCTTCCCAGCCCAGCGCCTCCCAGAATCTCTTACTTGTTTCTTTTATGTGAATGGGAAACTAGAAATACTTGGTGTGGAGGTAGCTGTGCCTCCTAGGGGCAGGGATTCTGTGGTGCACCTACCCCGCCCCCCGTTATTTGGGGTGTGGTGTTTCATTGAGAAGTTCTGTCGCTGTGGGAATCCTTTTGAAGTTTGGTTTGTAATGCCCCCTTTTACATTGATATTCTCTTTCTTTGATACAGGGATGGATTTATTCCTTGGTTCATAATAGAATGCTAACTTTACTCTGTAGCCAGACTTATCAAAGAAGTTCTTAAAATAATTATCCTGGACAAGTTTCTTACTGGGTTATTGCATTCACCTCAGAATTATCCTGAGTTTGCAGGGAACCTGGAGGAATGTTTTTGTTTCACTTTTCATTAAAGAAACTGTCCAAGGGGGCTGGGCATGGTGGCTCACACCTGTAATCCCAGCACTTTGGGACACTGAGGCGAATCACTTGAGATCAGGATTTCCCAGCCTGGCTAATATGGTGAAACCCTGTCCCTACTAAAAATACAAAAATTAGCCAGGCGTGGTAGCAGGTGCCTGTAATCCCAGCTGCTCAGGAGGCTGAGGCAGGAGAATCGCCTGAACCCAGGAGGCGGAGGGTGTAGTGAGTTGAGATCGGGCCACTGCACTCCAGCCTGGGCAACAGAGTGAGACTTTGTCTCAAAAAAGGAAAAAAAAGAAAAAGAGAAAAAAGGAACTGCCCAAGGAAATTGTTTCGTTTTGTTTTGTTTTTTTTTGGTTAAAGATACAAATGATAGCATTGAAAGGGTTAGTTTTTTTAAACAGTGAAGCTTATGCTCATTTAATTTATTGAACACCTAAGAGCTTAATTCATTTGGAAAATTGTATATATTTATGAGGAGGATGTCACAACTCTTTTCATCCTGGAGGGGATTAGAGAATACTAGAGAAAGGATAAAAGGCTGGTTTCTGCAGGCAGAATATGCTTAGGAAAAATGGCATTGTGATTTTCCCAGAGGATAAGAGAAACTCTATGGATCTGTAAGTACTGTACTTGCGTGATTTTTTTTTTTTTTTTTTTTTTTGAGATGGAGTTTTGCTCTTGTTTCCCAGGCTGGAGTGCAATGGCGCAATCTCGGCTCACTGCAACCTCTGCCTCCCAGGTTCAAGCGATTCTCCTGCCTCAGCCTCCCCAGTAGCTGGGATTACAGGCATTTGCCGCCATGCCCAACTAATTTTCTATTTTTAGTAGAGACGGGGTTTCTCCATGTTGGTCAGGCTGATCTTGAACTCCTGACCTCAGGTGATTTGCCCGCCTCGGCCTCTCAAAGTGCTGGGATACAGGCGTGAGTCACGGAGCCTGGCCTTGCCTGATGTTTTGATAGCATGGTGGACTGGACATTTTAAAGAAGCCCTTTGTAACTGGCCTTGCTTATTGCAGATAACTGCTTAGTGTTTTTGAGAAATGCACTTTCCTCACCAGCTGAAGGTGCTACAGATAGGAGGGGCAGGTATAATCCTGTAATGCAGGTGCTAGAGTCTTTCTACCTTGGAAGTACAGGCATTCCCTGTATTGGTTACCATTTGCCTGGGAGGGGAGGGTGTGGGGTTTTAGGCTCTTGTGGCAGTCTCTCCTATTGTTTGGTGCTTTTGATTGAAAGGAGCCTCCCCAAGCTGGCTATTGAGTGGGAAGCAGCGGATCAACTTATTTTCTTGCCTTTTAGTGTCAGAGTTTATTCTGTGGTGGTACTGGGTCGCAGTCCTTTCTCTCCGTTTCACTCATGGCGACTTAGGTAGGCTGTTACCTCCTTAACCACTTCCACATGTCCAGGAAGATCAGAGCCAAACGGTTTTCATTCAAATTATTTGAAATGCTGATTTCTCCAGTCTGTTCTGCCAAATGCAGCCTTTGTTTTTAATCAAGAAGCCCCCAGAAAACGTATATTTAAAACTGGCGAAACTTTTTATAGGATGCCCTTGCCCTGGTTTGAATTAGTTAAAAATGTTTGGCCAAGTGGATACTTTGAGCAAAAGTGGATAATTGATACATTACTAAAATATCATGCTCGAAGATTTTGATACTAATCCAGCGAGACTGAAACTGAGGCATGCTCAGTGCTGCCTGCAAACTATTAACTCAGATTGTAAGTTTTCTTAGTTTAATGTGGGATGGAAATTATGGACAAACTTCAAGACTTGCAATTAATGTGGGAATTCATCATTTACACTGAATGAATTTCATATGTAAAACTGTCATACTTGTTCATACATTTTAAAAAAAGAGCCTCAGGCCACACTAGACTGCCTTTAACTGTCAATTACGATAATAACCTCTGACCACAAGAGTAACTTCACTTTATGTGCAGACTTTTGACGAAATGCTTTGCATAAATTTATTGTCAATTAGAAGACTTAAAAATCCAGTATTATGATGACTTTCAGTTTTTGTTCTTGTTCATTCAGGATCTAGTATAGTATCTGAATATAGCAAAGCCTTGGTAAATCCTTGTGTTCTGTTTTCTTTTTTAAAAAGGGTCTCTGTCACCCAGGCTGGAGTGCAATGGGGATCATGGCTCACTGCCGCCTTTACCTCTTCGGCTCAAGGAATCCTTCCATCTCGGTCTCCCGAGTAGCTGTGACTACGGACGCATGCCATCACACCCAGCTAATTTTTTCTTTAAAAAATTTTTCTTAGAGAGTCTCACCACTATATTGCCTAGTCTGGTAAATCCTTGTTGAATGAATAATAAATCCAGTTTTTACCATCCCTTCAAATTAGTCTTTAGGGTTTTTAAAGGAAACTTGTTATTAGAATTGATAGATTGCAGTTCTGGCAGTTTGATATTTGATTTTGTTTTCATTTCATTCTAATTTAGCAATTTAATCCTTAAAGCTGAGTCAGATTTTAAAAAGACAGAGGTTCCTTTTAAAAAAAAGACAGTAAGGTGCGGTGGCTCACGCCTGTAACCCCAGCACTTTGGGAGGCCAAGGCGGGCGGATCATCTGAGGTCGGGAGCTCAAGACCAGCCTGACCAACATGGATAAACCCCGTCTCTCCTAAAAATACAAAATTAGCCAGGCGTGGTGGTGCATGACTGTAATTCCAGCTACACGGGAGGCTGAGGCAGGCGGAGGTTGTGGTGAGCTGAGATTAGGCCATTGTACTCCAGCCTGGGCAACAAAAGTGAAACTGTTTGAAGAAAACACAAGACAATAAAAGCATGAAGAAAGTAAAACAAACTTGAAATCCTACCACCTGTTACTGACTCCTGCCTTAGCATTTTGGCATCTGTTCTTTTATATAGCCTTCTCATTTCTTAACCTGCCCGAAATTTGACAGAATTGTTTTATATGGTACTTGTCTGTAAATTTAATATGCTCACCATTCCTTTTTGTACTTTGAAGCTTCTGGGATACATTTTCCTTCTTCCTGAGATAAATCTTTTAGAAATTCTGTTAGCATCTGTTGGTGGTAACTCCAGTTTTTGCATGTCTTAGATACCTTTGTTCTTGAATGGTAAATTTATCTGGGTGTGCAATTCTGTATTGTTCCTCTATTAATCAGCTGTGTTCTGGTCCCATTGCTGTTGCTGTCTAATTATTTGTAAGTAGTCTGTCTTTTCTCTCTGGCTGCTTTTAAGATGCTTTGGTGTTCTGCAGTCTGGCTATGACATGTCTAGGTATTTCTTCTCTCTTGTACTTTTTTTTTGAGTCAGGTTCTCACTCCCATTGCCCAGGCTGGAGTGCAGTGGCGTGATCTCAGCTCACTGCAGCCTCAACTTCCTGGGCTCAAGTGATCCCTCACGTCAGCCTCCCAAGTAGCTGGGACTACAGGCAAGCACCACAACACCTGGCTGATTTTTTGTGTTTTTACTAGAGATGGGGGTTTTGCCATGTTGCCCAGGCTAGTCTTGAACTGCTGGGCTCAAGTGAACCTCCTGCCTCGGCCTCCCAAAGTGCTGGGATTACAGGCATGAACCACCATGCCTGTCTCTACTTTTATTCCTCTCTCTCTTCTTCCTTCTTCTCCTCCCCCTCTCTTCTGCTCCTCTTCCCTGCTCCCTTGCTACTGTCTTTCCCATCCTCTTTATTAATTTTCTGTTGCTCAGCAGTATTTCAGTGGCTGGATATGCTATGACTTGCATATCCCCTCCCCTTTGGCCATTCAAGTTGTTTTCAGTGTTGGCTATCATGAATACAGCTGCTGTGAACGTTTGTGAACAAATCTTTGTGTAGAGATATGTCTTTATTTTTCCTGCTAGGTCTTTCTTAACTGTGTACATAACTTTATAATAAGCTATTTGTAAGAAAGCATTGGCACCATTTTATATTCCCACCAGTGATGTATGAGACTTCTAGTTACTTCAGTCTTGATCAACACTTGAAATAGTCTTTCCTTTTAGCCATTCCAGTGGCTATGTAGCGATATCTCACTGTGGTTTTGTTTTATATTTTCCTGATAACTAATGAAACGTTTTCATGTACTTATTGACCATTTGTATATCTGTTTTTGTGAGTATCTGTTAGATATTTACTTTTTTTTTTTTTTTTTTTGAGATGGAGTCTTGCTCTGTTGCCCAGGCTGGAGTGCAGTGGCGCGATCTTGGCTCACTGCAAGCTCAGCCTCCTGGGTTTACGCCATTCTTCTGCCTCAGCCTCCCGAGTAGCTGGGACTACAGGTGCCCGCCACCACGCCCGGCTAATTTTTTGTTTTTAGTAGAGACGGGGTTTCACCATGTTAGCCAGGATGGTCTCGATCTCCTGACCTTGTGATCCGCCCGCCTTGGCCTCTCAAAGTGCTGGGGTTACAGGCTTGAGCCACCGCGCCCGGCCAAATATTTACTTTTTTGAGACGGAGTCTCACTTTGTCACCCAGACTGGAGTTGCAGTGACACAATCTTGGCGCACTGCAATCTCCGCCTCCCAGGTTCGAGTGATTCTTCTGCCTCAGCCTGCTGAGTAGCTGAGATTATAGGCATGCCCCATGCTATTTTTTGTATTTTCGGTAGAGAATACAAATCACCATGTTGGCCAAGCTGGTCTCAAGCTCCTGACCTCAACTGATCTGCCTGTCTCGGCTTCCCAAAGTGCTGGGATTACAGGTGTGAGTCACTGTGCCTGGCAGATCTTTACTGTTTTTAATTGTTTTGTTTAGATTGTTTTATATAGCTTATATTTAGTATTCTTGATATACAGTAAACTGCACATTCTTAATGTCTTCTTATAGTTCTAGGAGTTCTTCATGTATTTTGTGTATAAATCCTTTGTAAAGATCTATATAGTATGAATATTTTCACCCAACCTATTTTTGCCTTTTCATTTTTTAAATCTCTTTTGAAAGGCAAAAGTTATTAGGAAAACACTTTACATGTTCTAGTTATTGAACTTATTTAACGTCAGGAAATATATTCAGTGTTGGAAAAATAGCACATTTCTTGTCTGTAAGACGAGAAAAAGAGCATATTGCTCCTTTCAAGAGGTCAGGCTCTATTTACTGGATGGTGATGGAACAGTTTTGTTCTTATCTAACTAAAACTGAGTTGGAAAAAACCTAAAGATGAAGAAAAAAACTGCCTGCTTAATTTGAAAATATAAGCAAATAAGTGTTTAAGATTATGATCAAATAAATAGATTTTTAAAGTCCCAAATTGAGTTGTGTTTGTTCTTTGGCACACAGAAGGATTATGGGAAAAAATGTTTTTGAAATGAATGAAAAATGAGTGCCTTGGGCAAAAGCAAGTTGTAGCATTCTAAAAAGAGGTTAGTGTGGCAGATACACAGCTCTGCAGTCTTGCTTTCTGCAGTTTCAGTTACCCACGGTCAACCACAGTCTGAGTAAACAATTCACAGGTCTTTTTTTTTTTTTTTTTTTTTTTTTTTTTTTTTTTTGAGACGGAGTCTCGCTCTGTCGCCCAGGCTGGAGTGCAGTGGCGCAATCTCTGCTCACTGCAAGCTCCACCTCCCGGGTTCACGCCATTCTCCTGCCTCAGCCTCTCCGCGTAGCTGGGACTACAGGCGCCCGCCACCACGCCCGGCTAATTTTTTGTATTTTTAGTAGAGACGGGGTTTCACCGTGGTCTCGATCTCCTGACCTTGTGATCCGCCCGCCTCGGCCTCCCAAAGTGCTGGGATTACAAGCGTGAGCCACCGCGCCCGGCCAACAATTCACAGGTCTTAAACGGTGTGCTGTTATGAGTAGCTCGATGAAATCTCGTAGCGTCCCACTCTGTCCCTTCTTCATTATGAGAAGGTGAGTACAGTGCATTAAGGTATTTTGAGAGATCACATTCACGTAACTTTTATTACAGTGTATTGTCACTCTGTTTTATTACTAGTTATTGTTAATCTTACTGTGCCTAATGCATATGTTCAGGTTTACCACAGGTATGTAAGTACAGGGGAACAGAGAGTGTATGTAGGGTTCAGCGCCATCTGCGGTTTTTAGGCATCCACTGGGGGTCTTGGAATGTAAACCATCTGGAGAGGGGGACATTAGTTTCTCTGTTTTGGTAGTAATTGTATCTTTTCATCAGTGTATTCTCCTTAGTTTCTGGGCCAAAGAACAAGTATTGTAAGGTCAGGAAGTATGTTTCCCTAATTTTTGGTTTTCTTGCCCATAGAAGCTCGATGATAAACACTGGTTGATTTGAACTAAAATTTGTGAAATGTACACTCTCTATGACATTTTAGAATAAGGAAGGCACAGGATGATATCAAAGGTGACAAGAATTTGGAGTATAGGTGTTGAAGCCAGACAAACCTGCCCTTATATATCTTCCATCTTTTTTTTTTTTTTTTTTCGAGATGGGGTCTCGCTCTGTCACCCAGGCTGGAGTGCAGTGGCGGGATCTTGGTTCACTGCAACCTCCGCCTCCTGGGTTCAAGCAATTCTCCTGCCTCAGCATCCCACATAGCTGGGATTACAGGTGCACGCCACCACGCCTGGCTAATTTTTGTATTTTTAGTAGAGACCATGTTGGCCAGGTTGGTCTGAAGCTCCTGACTTCAGGTGATCTGCCTGCCTTGGCTTCCCAAAGCGCTGGGAGTGCAGGTGTGAGCCACCGCGCCTGGCCATATCTTCCATCTTTGATGTTGGACAAATTATCAATGCTCTTTCCCTAAAACCTCAAGGGGACATTTAAGAGTACATTTATCTGCAAGTGGCAGAATGTCTGACTAATAGCAGTTTCAGCCATCAAATACTGAGTTGCTTCAAGTAATAAAGGGGCTCCCAGTTCATGTCTCAGCCCCAAATATCACCAAGGACCCAGACGCATTCTGTCCTTCGCTGCTGCCCCTTGGCATATTGATTTGTGCACTTGGGCTTGTTGGCCATGGTTAATTAGACTGCTGCAGCCTAATTAGTCATTATGCCTAATGGACGTTGCAGCTCCAAGCTTCATACTGTCACACATATGTTGTTACCAGGTCCGTAGCAGCACAGGCTTCTCATTCAGCAAAATTTTTCCCAGAAGGCTCCAGCATCTGGGAGGTCTTTGAAGAGGATTCTGGGGAATGTTTGTGTGCTCTTAAAAGGAGACCCAAAGACTAGATGTGATGCCTGTAATCACAGCAGCCATGTTGTTACTAGACCTGAAGCAGGCAAGAGGGTGACAGAGCTGAAAGGTGGAACCAGAGTCCGTAAATGCATCATTGAGTCATTTAGATCTTCTGCACCTGGAGTTTAGCAGGCCAAATACTAATCTGTTTTAGGATACCAGATAATACGTGAATTTACTTTCTCGTCCTACTTGAGTTGGGGTTTTCGGTTATTGCCATCTAAAGCATCATGACTGATATATTAATTGGGAGATTTTATCTTTCATCTGTTATTTAATATTATCTATGAGAAAACTGATTTCTACCTGTTATGTGGAAAGTGACTTAAAGTCATATCAAATCACTGTTAGAGATGATCTCTTTATAAGGACTTTAGATGTTTGATAATGTGTGCAAGTCATGCAACTGAGTCTACGTGAATTTCACCTCCTTTTAAGCTGGCCTTGCAGGGCATCTGCTTGGAATCTACCATTTGGCAGTTTGGGTCACAGAACATACTTGAGAGTATTGCTTCATTTCTTCAGAAAAAAAAATGATGGAAATGCCAGCCATTTCTGTCAATCTAGAATAGCATCTATCTGCACATTTAATATTGTTAGGAACTTTGTGAGGAACCTATTAATCAGGGGTTTGTGATCTTCCTTTGTAGTCTTACTGGAGTTTTTGGTTCTCTAACATCAGGTGCTAGCAGGGGCCAAGATAGATCTAAGTGGAGTGAGCTGTTTGGAAATATCAGGATATGGGGAAACCAGAGATATTCTAAATGAGACAAACATGTTAGTGAATCTGTGAAGAAAAGTGATGTAATAATAACCTTAAAATATATATATATATTTATTTTGAGACAGACACTTGCTTTGTTGCTCAGGCTGGAGTGCAGTGGCGCAATCTTGGCTCACTGCAACCTCCGACTCCTGGGTTCAAGTGATTCTCCTGCCTCAGCGTCTCGAATAGCTGGAATTACAGGTGCCCGTCACCACGCCTGGTGAATTTTTGTATTTTTAGTAGAGACGGGCTTTCTTCATTTTGGCCAGGCTGGTTTCAACTCCTGACCTTAGGTGATCCACCTGCCTCAGCCTCTCAAAGTGCTGGGATTACAGGTGCGAGCCACCATGCCTGTCCTTCTTTGAGTTTTAATGCGTAGATTTGTGTAACCAACTCCACAGTCAGGATATAGGACATTTCTGTCAATTTAGAACATTCCCTTGTGCTGCACCCCCAGTCCCTGCTAACCACCCGTCTTTGCTCTGTCACTAACTATAGTCTGGTCTTTTCCAGTATGTCATATAAATGGAATCTTAGTGTTTGTAACCTTTTGAGACTGGCCTCTTTCATTCAGCCTAATGTCTTTGTGATTCCAATAGCTCACTCACTTTTGCTGTCTGGTTAGTATTCCATCATATGGATGTACCACAGTGTGTTTATCCATTCACTTACTGAAGAACAGTTGACTTGTGTCCAGTTTGGAGCAATTATGAATAGAGTTGCTATAAACTCTCACATACAGGTTTTGATACGGATGAAGTTTGATTTCTCATGGAAAAATAGCTAGAAGTGAAATCCTTACCAGCACTTGGTATGGTCAGTATTTTTTATTTTAGCCATTTTAATAGGTGTGTAGTGGTATCTTATGATGGTTATATACTTTTTTAACCAAAAAAATACAGAGAAAAACATCTTTAAGAAGGGCTTACCTGAAGATGTGACTAAATTTCCTGGACTCTCTGGCAGAGAAAGACTGGAGGAGGTTTGTTGGCTGCCTGCGTTTTGAAGGAGTGGATTGGAAAGAGCAATTTGTGTCTAAAATCTCGAGGCCCAGAATGGAACAGTGCCAGCGGGAATAAATAAGATGTCAGTCCTGTAGGTGCTTATCTCAAAGACCTGATGGGGCATGTAGGTTTAATTCCAGTAACTATTTTGTTAGTTCTCTATGTGAATATACAGGGATAATCATTCAAAAATAAAATTACCGAAGCAACTACAAGGCCCCGTGGAGGTGGAGAGAAGAATGCAGGCATTAGGGCATGGCTTCGTTATCTATCGCTGCATGACACATTACCCCCAAAGTTGAGTGGCTTGAAACAACGATAGAGATTGATTATCTTTTGCAGTTTCTGTGGGTTAGGACTTTGGAAATGGCTTCAATGAACAGTTCTGGCATGGAGGTTTGCGATAAAGATGTCAGCTAGGAGCTGGGCGTGGTGGCACATACCTGTAGTCTCAGCTACTCAGGAGGCTGAGGGGAGAGGATCGCTGGAGCCCAGGAGTTCCCAGCCTCAGCAGCATAGCAAGACCCCATCTCTATTTTTTGAAAAAGTCAACTGGGGCCGGGCGTGATGGCTCACGCCTGTAATCCCAGCACTTTGAGAGGCCAAGGTGGGCAGATCACCTGAGGTTGGGAGTTCGAGACCAGCCTGACCAACATGGAGAAACCCCATCTCTACTATAAAAATACAAAATTAGCTGGGAGTGGTGGCGCATGCCTGTAATCCCAGCTACTTGGGAGGCTGAGGCAGGAGAATGGCTTGAACCGGGAGGCAGAGGTTGTGGTGAGCTGAGATCATGCCATTGTACTCCAGCCTGGGCAACAAGAGCGAAACTCTGTCTCAAAAAAAAAAAAAAAAAGTCAACTGGGACTGTGGGGTCTGCTACCAAGGAGCCTGATAAGCTCCTTAGGGCAGGGTGCTTGAATACCTTACAACGTGGTGGCTAGCTTCTCCCAGAGTGAGTGAACCATGAGGAAACCAAGGCGAAACTGCTGTGGTTTTTTTAAATTTTAATTTTACTTATTTATTTTTGAGATAGGGTCTCACTCTGTCACCCAGGCTTGAGTACAGTGGTGTGATCTCAGCTCATTGCAATCTTTGCTTCCCAGGCTTAAGTGAGCCTCCCACTTCAGCCTCCCAAGTAGCTGAGACTACAGGTGTGCACCACCTGGCTAATTTTTGTATTTTTTGTAGAGATGGGAGTCTCACAGTGTTGCCCAGGCTGGTCTTGAACTCCTAAGCTCAAGTGGTCATCCGCTTCGGCCTCCCAAAGTGCTGGGATTATGGGGGTGAGCCACTGTGCCTGGCCCCGCTGTGGCTGATATGCCAGACATGGAAGTTATACACTGCCACTTCCACAGTATTCTTGGGCCTACTGCCAGCCATGACTTAAGGGGAGATAGTTACACAAAAGTGTAGATGCCAGGAGGCAAGAATCATTGAGTGCTATCTTGGAAGCTGGCTGCCACAGGACCCTGAGGTAGCTGTGTTCAGATCCCTGCTCTACTACTCAAAAGTTGGGTCATCTGGAGCAAGTCATTTCATTTGAATCCCCATTTCCTCCCATATTTTAAAAATAAAAATAATACCTTTTGAATAATGCCCATTATGATAGAAATCATGGATTCTAAATAACTAATTATAAAAGTCCTTGTGATCAGTGTTTTTTAATATTTGGAATTTTGGCCATTTGCAATTTGTTTTGAGAATGAAAGATAACGTATAAAAACATACTCTCGGCTGGGCGCGGTGGCTCGCGCTTGTAATCCCAGCACTATGGGAGGCTGAGGCGGGCGGATCACGAGGTCAGGAGATCGAGACCACGGTGAAACCCCGTCTCTACTAAAAATACAAAAAAATTAGCCGGGCGTGGTGGCGGGCGCCTGTAGTCCCAGCTACTCGGAGAGGCTGAGGCGGGAGAATGGTGTGAACCCGGGAGGTGGAGCTTGCAGTGAGCCGAGATTGCGCCACTGCACTCCAGCCTGGGCGACAGAGCGAGACTCTGTCTCAAAAAAAAAACAACAAAAAACAAAAAAACCATACTCTCTGGCAATTTATAAAAGACTTAAGACATGGTAGCTGTTATTTGTATTATTAAACTATGAAGCTTTGAATCTGAACTGTGTGTAAGCATAAAAACAAAGATAAACAAGTTATAATAACATTCTTTTTAGCAAAAGTCTTAGTCACACAGCTTCTTTCACTTTATTGATTTTTATAGATAAGATCTTGTACTGTCACCCAGGCTGGAGTGCAGTGGCACAATCGTAGCTCATTGCAGCCTTGAACTCCTGGCTCAAATGATCTTCCCACCCCAGCTTTCCAAAGTTGCGGGATTACAGGCATGAGCCAGTGTGCTTGGCTAATTTTTAAATTTTGTGTAGAAATGGGACTTTGCTATGTTGCCCAGGCTGGTCTTGAACTCCTGGCATCAAGCGATCCTTCTGCCTCAGCCTCCCAAAGTTCTAGGATGAGCCACTGTACCTGGCCCCCATCAGAATCTGGGTTTTTTTTTTTTTTTTTTTTTTTTTTTTTTTTTTTTTTTGAGACGGAGTCTTGCTGTGTCCCCCAGGTTGGAGTGCAGTGGCGCGATCTCAGCTCACTGCAAGCTCCGCCCCCTGGGTTCATGCCATTCTCCTGCCTCAGCCTCCCGAGTAGCTGGGACTACAGGTGCCCGCCAACACGCCCGGCTAATTTTTTGTATTTTTAGTAGAAATGGGGTTTCACTGTGTTAGCCAAGATGGTCTCAATCTCCTGACCTTGTGATCCGCCCGTTTCGGCCTCCCGAAGTGCTGGGATTACAGGCTTGAGCCACCGCGCCCGGCCGAATCTGGGTTTTTTAAATTTAAATTTTTATTTTTTTAAAGAGACGGTGTTTTGCTGTGTTGCCCAGGCTGGTCTTGAATTGGGCTCAAACAAACCTCCTGCCTTGGCATCCCAAAGTGCTGGGATTACAGACATGAGCCACTGCACCTGGCCTAGAGTCTATATATGTTTTTATTTATGTTTTCCTTTCCTGAAAGGGGTAAGCCAGTCACTGAATTAGCAAAAACCAAATTCCTCATCTAGTCTTCAATAATACCCCCAAATAAGAAATACCTAATTTGAGGTCTGCTGGGTCACGCCAGAAGGACGCTGAGAGACATTATTGATGAGTTTAGCGTGTCTGCAGAGTGGACATGAAGGATCACCTCACTGCATCACCGCCTCTTTATAGCGATTTTAGAAAATGCTCACTTGTAAAAGTAGTTTTAGAAATCATGAATCAGCACCCTTTGAGTTGATTGGAGTAGTCAACAAAAGTTTTAGTTTTAAAGTGATCATTGTGTGAGATCATGTTACTGTTTTGCTGGAATTGATAATGAGCCTGGCTGGAAGAAACCTGGTGTTTTTGCCCCATTTTATTTCCCAGCCTCCTGTACTTCCCTCTTCCCCCTAATCAGTCCCCCTCCCCCATGCTGGTCTAGGTGACCTTCCTACAAGCCACAGAGCCCTCCTCTGTCACATCTTCCCATCTGCCACTGCCCCGGCTTTCCACCAAGTCCTTCTCTGCTCTGCCATTCACCCAGTCCCTGCCTACCTCCTTCCAGAAGCCTTCCCTAAGGCTGACGTCTCCTCCCAGGTGCCAGCGTGGACCCTCTGTGCTTATACTGGCTTGTTTACTCTCCTCCCCACTCATTTTGGTTATTTGAGCACTAACATTTACTTAACATTTGAAGTCCTAGGCTGAGTTTAACAGCCCAACCACCTTGATTTTTATCCTCATTTTACATAAGAGGGAAATGGAGGCTCAGAGAGGTTAAGTGTGCCTAAGGTCACACAGCTTAATAATTGGCATAGCAGAGATAGAAGCTCAGGAAGTTTTTCCTCACTTAGAGCAACTTCTACTTAAGTATTTTACACATCTGCATTCCTAATGCCTGGCAGAGTGCCAGGAACATAGTAGGTGCTCAATAAATGTTTAAGATGAACTCTCTTAAGTGGTAAATGTCGTCACAAATTATTTCTGTACATTTCTTTGTAAAATGTAGCCTCCCTTGGCCTTCTGCAGGATGAGGTTCTGAGTTACTGCTCTTCCTTGACCCTCCCGTGGCTGGGAGGTCACTTACCACTTCTTTTGTGATTATACTGTTAGTTTGATGCTTAAAAGATGAGCATGTTTGCTTAAAATTCTATGCATGACATATACTTACATGTATTGAGAAAAGGATGTTACTTACCGTTTTCTTTGCATGAGATTAATCCAAGTGGTTTTTATTTTCTGCTTTGAACTTCTCTGTATTTTCTAAAGTTCCCACGAATTTTTATTGCTTTTGTAATTACCAAACCATGTTATTTACAATGAGAAGAGAAAACAGTTTTTTTTCGGAGTGCATGAAAAGGGAAACCTTAAATTTTTTTCCCTTGTGGATTAAGCTAAGCCTGCTACACATATAAAAAGTCATGAGACATACTTTGGCTACAGAACATGCATTGCAAATCTGTCCCTACTCTACTATTGAAACCATCTACTCAAAGGTCATTTTCTTATTCCAGTGTGTCAAAGGCACATAACAAAGTAAGGGAGGCGCACATGATACTTGAGTGAGAGATGGTCTTCTTGGGGAGATGGTTATTCCAAGGAGTTTATTTGTAGTTCAGAAGTTCAAGGTTGTTAGATCAAGGTTGTCCAGGTCCGTGGGATGCTTTGGTTTTGGAGGTAGAGTACCATAAGATTGAACTCAGGCTCTAGGTACCATTTGAGAATAGTAACTCCGAAGTAACATAAATAAACCCCAAAGTGTGAATCTGAGGTCAGGCTCAGAGCCTTTGGCAGGGGACCAGGGACAGGGAACAGTTGCTTTTCTCAGGATTATAGGTAATTTAGCCAGGACTGTAGGGGCTAAGAGACTGTCTGGTGGTTTGATTCTTTTTATTTAAAAAATGGCGTGCTTCACTGTTAGGAAAGAAAATTCTGAGAAAGGCAGAGATGGTTGTGTCTTCCGTCTGCGTCATGCTGTTTGTGGCCGCATCTGCCTGTTCACCTGGAGGAGCTAGACAGGATGGCTCCTCCATTCCTTGGAGAGCTGGGAAAGCTAGCTCCATTCCTTGCTTTCCCCGGCATAATTTTGGGCCAGGAAGGTTGATCAGTCCTAAAGATTGAGGAGAAAAATAAGAAAAGTCTATCTTCAAGGTAGAGAAATCCCAGTGATTGCCCAAACCCATTTCCTGAAAACTGCTTGAGTCTCGTGTGTGAGCGAGCATGGCAAAGAGCATGTAGGAAACGCCTTCCGGCCTATCCTTGGAGTCATGCTCCTTGAGGGGCTGCTATTCCCATGGCCAGTTTTGTGCTAGGATCATGCGAGGCACTGTGCTCAGCATGTTGCATAGATTTTTACTCGACCATTCAATGAAGAAGATATTCATTTGACAGGAAGCTGAGGCTTAGACTATATGGTATCATGCCCAATGTCACACAGCTAATAAGCGAAGTCAGGTTTTCCCAGAGTCCACACTCTTCTCGGAGGCACAGTTTGGGGTCTTCTTGCAGTACAGGTGTCCCTGAGTATGCCAGATGAGGGTGAGAGGAGATTTATCTTGCAAGATCAGGGTCAGACCCAATCTTTATTGAAAATTTTATTGCTTTGTTCATTGTGGATTTTTTTTTATTGTGATTTTTTTTTTTTTTTTTTTTTGGAGATAGACTCTTGCTTTTGTTGCCCAGGCTGGAGTGCAATGGCGCTATCTCAGCTCACCGCAACCTCCGCCTCCCAGGTTCAAGCGATTCTCTTGTCTCGGCCTCCTGAGTAGCTGGGATTACAGGCATGCGCCACCATGCCTGGCTGATTTTGTATCTTTAGTAGAGATGGGGTTTCTCCATGTCGGTCAGGCTGGTCTCGAACTCCCAACCTTAGGTGATCCCCCCGCCTCAGCCTCCCAAAGTGCTGGAATTACAGGTGTGAGCCACTGCGCCCAGCCTACTTGTGATTTAAAAAAATATTCATTACACATGACTGTCTTAATTAAGGAGTATTTGGCACTCCCTTAAATTCTGTACCCAAGGCGAGTGCCTCACTGGCCTCACCCTAGTGCCAAGCAGTGAGCAGTTGTGAAGTTGGAGGATGAAAATCTGGTCAATCACCAGATGATTTCATCATCATTTTTGGCATTGTAGTACAATTTTGTTTTCCTTCAAGGCATTTTTGGAGGCCAGTCATGGTCTTAAAAATGTACTTTAGCTTCACCTTTGAAGATACTGACCTGTCTGATACACAGTTATTGGTACCAGAGGTTGCTTGCAGCATTTCACCTTTTAGAAACCAAAGCCCAGGTCCAGTGAAAGCCTGTGAGAGTCACTGTGGCCAGGAAACCATGGCTTTGGAGCTTGGTGATGGAGGTGAGGGAAGAAGGAGTTCTATTTTTAAATTGAAGTCACATCATAAAGGAACTGAGAAATGAAGCCTCCTTTGAGTGGATATGCCAACACTCTGGCAGGTGTGTGCTGTAGGCGTGATGGTGGGGTCTGGGCTGCCTGGCGCTGGGTAGTGGCTGTCCCCTCTTTCCCTGCATTGCTACAGGATGACTTGGGTAGACCAGCTGTCCTACACAGATCATAAGGGTAGCCTAATGTATTTCACGTGAGAATGGGCTGTGTTTCACTGAGGCTTTAAAAATAGCCTCGTTTCTT
The DNA here is from genome assembly GCF_028878055.3 of Symphalangus syndactylus. Classification (NCBI taxonomy): domain Eukaryota; kingdom Metazoa; phylum Chordata; class Mammalia; order Primates; family Hylobatidae; genus Symphalangus; species Symphalangus syndactylus. The sequence continues at coordinate 22,647,448 of NC_072437.2, read as the reverse complement.
TAAAAGCGTTTTTTCTTGTTTCTTTTTGTTAATTGCAAAAATAAATAAGGTCGTTGTAGAAACATGGAAAGTGAAGAAAAGTAGGCAGAATACATACACACAGACACCTGTTATTAACGACTACCACTCCAGCACACACAGATTGCTTTTGTCATACTTGCCTTTTTTTTTAAATTTTTTAAATTGAAAAAATTTTTTTGAGACTGAGTCTTGCTCTGTTGCCTAGGCTAGAGTGCAGTGGTGCAAACTCGGCTCACTGCAATCTCCGCTTCCCGGTTCAAGTGATTCTTCTGCCTCAGCCTCCTGAGTAGCTGGGATTATAGGCTCACACCACCATGCCTGGCTAATTTTTTTTTTTTTTTTGGTATTTTTAGTAGAGATACAGGGTTTTGCCATGTTGGCCAGGCTGGTCTCAAACTCCTGTCCTCAGGTGATCCACCCACTTGGCCCCCCAAAGTGCTGGGAGTACAGGAGTGAGCCACTGTGCCTGGCTTATATTTGCCTTATTTTGTTTTCTTAATGGACTTTATTATTCATAGCAGTTTTAGGTTCTCAGCAAAATGGAGCAGAAGTTAAAATTCCCCTATGTCCTCCCGCTGAACCTTCCCTACCATCAACATCCCACAGTTTCCTTAATTTTTACATTTTTTTTTTTTTGAGACGGAGTCTCGCTCTGTCACCCAGGCTGGAGTGCAGGGGCGCGATCTCGGCTCACTGCAAGCTCCGCCTCCCGGGTTCACGCCATTCTCCTGCCTCAGCCTCTCCGAGTAGCTGGCACTACAGGCGCCCGCCACCACGCCCGGCTAATTTTTTGTATTTTTAGTAGAGACGGGGTTTCACTGTGGTCTCGATCTCCTGACCTGGTGATCTGCCTGCCTCAGCCTCCCAAAGTGCTGGGATTACAAGCGTGAGCCACCGCGCCCGGCCAATTTTTACATTTTTAAGAATGCTCTATTTTTTTTCAAATTGATAATATATTATACATATGTTTTGTGAATTTCTTTCCCCTCCATTATCTTTCTTCAGTAATATACGTATATTTTTTGTGAGATGGAATTTTGCTCTTGTTACCCAAGCCAGAGTGCAATGGCGTGATCTCGGCTCACTGCAACCTCCATCTCCTGGGTTCAAGTGATTCTCCTGCCTCAGCCTCCTGAGTAGCTGCGATTACAGGCGTGCACCACCACGCCTGGCTAATTTTTTGTATTTTTAGTAGAAACGGGGTTTCACCATGTTAGCAAGGCTGGTCTCGATCTCCTGACCTCAAATGATCCGCCCGCCTTGGCCTTCCAAAGTGCTGGGATTACAGGCATGAGCCACCATGCTCGGCAGCTTCAGTAGTCTTTAAGTCAACATGATTGAGGTCAGAGGTCTCTTGAGGTCATTTCCTGTTGACCCTTCTCTGAGGAATGCAGCTGAGTTCACATGATGGGAAGGGGTTTCCCAGATGTCTTTCAAGCCCTTGACTGTTTATTATGTGGCGATTTCCCAGAATGTGTATAGAAGGCTTTAGGGACTATGAAGTCCCTACCTTCTTGTCTTTCTTTTTCTCTTTCTTTCTTTCCTTCCCTCCCTCCCTCCATCATTCCATCCTTCTTTCTTTCTCCGTTTCTTTCGAGGCAGGGTCTCATTCTGTCACCAGGGCTGGAGTGCAGTGGTGTGATCATAGCTCACTGCAGCCTCAACCTCCTAGGCCCAAGTGATCTACCCACCTCAGCCTCTTGGGTAGCTGGGACTACAGATGCAGTCTGCCACTTCTGGCTAATTGTTGGAATTTTTTTGTAGAGACGGAAGTCTCGCTATCTTCCCCAGGCTGGTCTCAAAATGACCTCAAGCAATCCTCTCCTCTTAGTCTCCCAAAATGCTGGGATTACAGGCCAGCCACTGTGCCTGGCTCTTCCTGTCTCTTTCTTTTATCACTTGACCTTTTTCTCACTGGCACTTGGAGGAGGGGGTTTGGGATTCACTTTCTATTAAAAGTGTTCTTCATGGGTTAGAAAATTGAACTGTAGCGGGAATGTTTCCAGAAAAGTCTTAAGTGTCAGGGGAGACACCTAAAGTGAGATGAATCAGTTAATACTCCTGTGTGCCATGCCTGTGTACAAGTGTGGAGTTTCTCAGTGGCGTAGGACAGATTTCTAAGGTGGTGGGCAGGCAAGAACTGACAAGGTCTGCCTTCTCATTGATGTGCAGAGGAGAATCTTTTCCTTGTGTACCAACAATTCTGGCTTATTTTGTTTGTGTCTGTGCAGCTATTCCTAGCTTGGGGCATGGCCTGTAGTAGGTGCTCATTAAATCTTTGTTGAAGAAACCCCTCTTGGGGTTTCTGGATAAACTTACCTTGAACCTCTCAAACCTGGGCTGACCTCACCAGCTGTTTAGCCCCCATGGTCTGTAAAAGCCTTTAACTTACAGTCACAAATGGGTGGCAAATATACATTTATTTATGATCTTAGTCTTCTGACACTGTTTATCTACTTTACCCTTTATCTACCTTTGACTTCTAGATTGTTTCTGTCTCTCTCACGTCCAGGCCTGTTAGCCTCTGATAAAGTTAGAGATGCTCTAACAATGTTCTAGGAGTGGCTGAGGCGCCTTGCAAGTCAGGAGCTACAAGATCTTAAAAACAAATACCAATTTAGGTTGCTGGCGAGGTTGCGGAGAATAGGGAATGCCTCTGCACTGTTTGTGAGAGTGTAAATTAGTTCCAACTGTTGTGGAAAGCAGTGTGGCGATTCCTCAGAGAGCAAAAAACAGAATTACCATTCAACTGAGCAATCTCATTACTGGATATATACCCCCAAAAATATAAGTCATTCTACCATAAGGACATAGGCACGCGAATGTTCATTGCAGCACCGTTCACAATAGCAAACATATGGAAGGAACCTAAATTCCCACCAATGACAGATTGAATAAAGAAAATGTGGTACATATATACCATGGAATACTATGCAACTATAAAAAAGAACAAAATCATGTCCTTTGCAGGAACATAGATGGAACTGGAAGCCATTGTCCTTAGCAAACTAACTCAGGAACAGAAAAGCAAATACCGCATGTTGTCACTTACAAGTGGGTGCTAAATGATGAGAACTAGTGGACACACAGGGGGAGCAACAGACACTGGGGCCTACTTGGAGAAGGGTGGCAGGAGGGAGAGGAACAGAAAAAATAACTATTGGGTACTAGGCCTAGTACCTGGATGACAGAATAGTCTTTTAAACCCTGTGACATGAGTTTACCTATATAACAAACCTGCACATGTGCCCTGAACCTAAAATAAAAGTTAAAAATTAAAAACAAAAAATTACCCCTCCCCTTCAAATCCCAAATAGCCATTTAGGAAAATCACATCAAATACTTATTTGTTTGTGGTTTTTTTTTTTGTTTTTTTTTTTTTTTTGGTAATGGGATCTCACTCTGTCACCTGGGCTGGAGTGCAGTGGTGTGATCTAGGCTCACTGCAGCCTCTGCCTCCCAGGTTCCAGCAATCAAAAATACTTACTTGGTAGTATGGTATCATCCATTAATGGCTTATAAATTAAACTTAGCATGGCCTTTTCTTTCTTTTTTTTTTTTTTTTTTTGAGATGGAGTTTTGCTCTTGTCGCCCAGGCTGGAGTGCAGTGGCACGATCTCAGCTCACTGCAACCTCTGCCTCCTAGATTCAAGTGATTCTCCTGCCTCAGCCTCCCGAGTAGCTGGGATTACAGGCACCCACCACCACGCCCGGCTAATTTTTGTATTTTTAGTACAGACGAGGTTTCACCATGTTGGCCAGGCTGGTCTCGAACTCTTGATCTCAGATTATCCGCCTGCCTCGGCCTCCCAAAGTGCTGGGATTACAGGCATGAGCCACCGCACCTGGCCAGCATGACTTTTTCTAAACACTTCAAGATTATCCTTCTTTAGCTTAATTCTAATTGCTGGATTGCTTGACTGCACCTCCATGAATAATCCTGTTGGCACTAAGTCCTGCGAATGCCTTACTTTTGATGAAGAGTTTACCTAATAGCATGTAAGATTGTGCAGGAAACGAAGGACAGAAAGGCGCCTCCGTTTGTCAATTTGCGGGCCACCTTGGTCAGTTTCGGGGGCGTGGCGTTTGTTTTCACCATATGGCGGGTGACGGAACATCTGGACTCTGTTTACCTGACAGCCACAGGGCAGCATTTCAGGAACTCTTGAGAATGTGGGAAAGGACATTTTAGTGTTCTAGTCTGAAACTAGGACATTTTAGTTCTAGTTTGAAAGAGTCAGAGAGTCTGGGTTGCTCTTGGTGGGTTTATGCTCAAAAGCCTTTTAATTCTTTCTAATTGAATTCCTTTGGCTTAAGATTCTTTTGATTTGTATTTGATTAAACAACAAAGCGACACATCTGTGGCCTTCATTTGTATGCATCTTTACCTACTGCTGTGAATCCAATGAGAGGTGTCTTTCAGAGAACTTAGATTTTTGTTTAATACAAAACAAGCTGATATTCTTAATTGTTTTAGGAATTACAGAGCATTCTTCCTTGTTGTTCTAGCTTCCTCCTCCACCATCTAATGTGTAAATATGTGTGAGAGGGGAAGATCTCTGAAATAGAACCATGGTTTGGCAGGTTGAGAGGTTTGTCAGTTAGAATTGTCCCAAGTGGGTCGGCCGCAGTGGCTCACACCTATAATTCCAGCACTTTGGGAGGCCGAGGCAGGTGGATCACTTGAGGTCAGGAGTTCGAGACCAGCCTGGCCAACATGGTGAAATCCCATCTCTACTAAAAATACAAAAATTAGCTGAGCGTGTTGGTGTGCGCCTGTAATCCCAGCCCTTTGGGAAACCGAGGCGGGTGGATCACTTGAGGTTGGGAGTTCAAGACCAGCCTGGCCAACATGGCAAAACCCTGTGTTTACTAAAAATACAAAAATTAGCTGAGCGTGGTGGTGCACACCTGTAATCCCAGCTACTCTGGAGGCTGAGGCAAGAGAATCACTTGAACCTGGGAGGCGGAGGTGGCAGCGAGCCGAGATTGAGCCATTGCACTCCAGCCTGGGTGACAGAGTGAGACTCTGTCTCAAAAAAGAAAAAAAAAAAAAAAAAAAGTCCAAAGTGAATGATGTGATGATTGCTTCGTTGGTCTCATTCTTCTTTATCCTTTAAGTAATTTAAAATCATACTGTAACTTGGCATGTTATGCTGATATTAAAAGAAATGAAACAGTTTTTGAGGAGAAATGTCAGTGTTTTGAGGCAGATTGTAACTATTGAAGATATTGTGAGTGCTCTTCTGTGCCCAAAGATGGACATGCCTTGATTTTTAAGCCCCACTAATTCAGAGTTCAGGACAGTTTGACCCTTCGTCAGTCTGAAGTTTGTTTTAACAGAAGGCCGTGGGAAAAAGCTTGTTACACAAATAATGAAAATTTACAGGGGAAAGTTTACTCTATTTAAAAAAGACTTTTTCCAACACTTCAGCATCATTAGTAATTTTTTCCCATTAAAACAAACCTGGTAAGACCTTAATACGATAATCTCTCATCATTTATAAAAAAAAACCCTTCCAGAAGTGTTTTTTTTTTTTTTTTTCTTTATATTGAGACAGAGTCTCACTCTGTCATGCAGGCTGGAGTGCAGTGGTGCGATCTCGGGTCACTGAAACCTCTGCTTCTCAGGTTCAAGCAATTCTACTGCCTGAGCCTCCAGAGTAGCCGAGATTACAGGTGCACACCACCACGCCTGGCTAATTTTTTTGTATTTTTAGTAGAGATGGAGTTTTGCCATGTTGGCCAGGCTCCTCTTGAACTCCTGATCTCAGGTGATCCTCCTGCTTTGGCCTTCTAAAGTGCTGGGATTACAGGCGTGAGCCACTGCGCCCAGCCCAGAAGTCTTTTATGGATTTACTTTTAGCACGAATAGTAGCATACCCTAAATATGGTGTTGTGCTTGTTCTCTTCAGTTTAATACACTCCGAAGATGGTTTCATATTAGTACATACAGAATAGCCTCATTCTTTTTTTTTTTTTTTTTTTATTATGAAAGATAAGCCATTTATTGACCATTCACTTTTCTAAAAAAACACAAATGTGAGAATAAAATAAACATACCTAAGACTCACTGGCCCCTCCAGGACAGGAAGCAGCCCTGGACAGAGAGCCTGCAAACAAGTTTCCTTATGCCTAATGTCTGAACTTCTCACACATTCTAGGATTTCATGTTTCGTTACTTATTACGAAGGAAAGGAAACTGGCTAGAAGATTCCTGTACAAGAAGGTCACAACTTTAAAGCTATCTGACGCTAATGACTTGTACAATCCGGTCTGCAAACTCTGAGAGACAGTATCAAATAAGCACTGTCAAAGACAACTCCCAGCTAACCTTTACTGTCATTGTTCTTTGAAATTGTCTTTGGGACTGGCTATGTTCTCACTGTAGCTTCCGTTTATCCCACAGCACAAACCCTAAAGTCCATGCGTAGTCTCCATGTTCAAGTATAAAAGTCTGTTTCAGGACAACCCTGGGTTGCTGTAGTGTTTCTCTCTCTGTAGTGTCTACTTGGTGTCATGCCCTCGGACAGGCTGGCCAAATGGCAGCACAATGCAGGGGGTGACATGGTCAACTCTCCCACTGCCGAACTTGCTCCCCTTTTAATCTGGTCACTGCCCATGGTCAAGGTTGAAATCTTGAGATCAGTGACAACCTTGGCCTATCTTCAGTCTGAAGTTGCACTCTTACGTAACTGAATCCATTTCTTCACCAAAAATTAGCTTTCAAAAGGTGTCCGGCATATTCTTAGGAAGTGTCCTGAGATGGAGCTGGAGGGTCCTGGCCTTCGGGCTCTGGAGGGGGTGCTGGCACAGCTGCTTTTTTCTGGGCCGCCAGGAACTCATGAATTGCTCGTTCTATTTGTGGCCTGAAGATGTGGTTAAGTTTTGGATCCACCACCTGAGAAATAATCCTGTCTACTCCAGCTTCCAACGTGCCTGACTGAGCCACACTCTGCCTCAGACCATTTCGCAATTGGTTTTTGTTCATCGTAGGATTCCATTCCTGCTTGTCCAGATGTGTTGACACAAAATTATCCACTTTCTGCCTCAGGTTTTGGTAAGCTGGCTTGGTGTCCACGTCGGCCAGGCAGTCCCGGCGGAAGCTGTCAAAAAGGCCCTGGCTCTTGAGCTGCTCCACGATAAGAGCGATGAGCTGCGGGTTGCCGGGAGGCAGCGAGGCCGGGTTGATGGGGCCCCCGCCCCCGCTGGTCCCAGTAGCGCCAGTCGCTGCCCCGGCAGAGGCCTGGCCCGTTCCGCCGCCGCCCACCGCGCCAGTTCCCCCGCCGCCGCCGCCGTCCGCCATGGCTGCGCCCCGGGCCCACAAGGGAGACCGACTATAGCTTCTTTTCCAGGACAGAAGGCCTAAAATGTGTAGAGGTGGCGAAGGGGGCGGTGAAGGAGGAGGGCCCCAAGGAGGCAGCGGCGGAGGTGACGGTGGTGGTGGTGGCGGCGGCGGTGGCGATGGCGGCGGAGGTGGTGGTGGGGGCGGCGGCGGCGAAGGCCCCCTGTGGTACCTAGCCTCATTCTTTTTATCAGCATATAAACAGAGGGGTACCATTAAATAATCTGTAAAATGTTCCCTATCGATAGACATCTAGGTTGTTCTGAATATTTTGCTCGTCTAAACGACACTGCACCGAGGATCGGTGATACCTGAAGAATTAAATCCTAGTAGGATCAGTGGTCAAAGTCTGTATTTGTTTTTAATATACACAGATATTGCCATATTGCCCTCCACGGCTTATAACCTTATAACTGTTCATTCGTTTTATGAACTTGCATATAGTGCTTACTTTGTGCTAGAAACTATATCAGATGTTTTACAAATATTAACTTGTTTAATCCCCAAAGCTACCTGTAGGGGAGAGGTATTATCATGATCACAGTTTTGCTGATGAGGAAACTGAGGCAGGAGAGATGAAGTAACTTGCCCAAGGTTCACCTCAAGTAGCAGAGCAGAGATTTGAACCCACACAGTCTGGATCTGCTGTTCGCTCTTAATCACTGTGTTTAGGCCATTTTTCCCCAACCTGAAACCCACAGTGATGGCACATATTTTCACCTGTCCTAATCTGATCAGTGAGATGCCAGTTTTTCTTTTTTTTTTTTTTTGAAAGAGGGTCTTGCTCTGTCACTGTGGCTGAAGTACAGTGTCGTGATCATGGTTCACTGCAGACTTGACCTCCTTGGGCTCAAGGGATCGTCCTACCTCAGCCTCCTAAGAAGCTGAGACTATAGGTGTGCACTACCACGCCTGGCTAATTTTTTTGTATTTTTAGTAGAAATTGGGTTTTGCCATGTTTCCCAGGCTGATCTTGAACTTCTGGGCTCAGGCAATCTGCCTGCCTCGGCTTCCCAAAGTTCTGGGATTACAAGCATGTGCCACCACACCCGGCCCAGTTTTTCTTAATTGTCATTTTGCACTTTTCTTACTACTTGTTGTGGTTGAATACATTTTCAAATGTTGACAACTCAACAAGCCATTTGTATTTTCTTGACCATCCTTCTACTCCCTGTTCCTGTCCCTTGCCCAATTTTCCATGAGGTTGCAAATATTTTTCTTATTGATTTATAGGACTTCCTTTGTATATGGAGAATTCTTATTGATTTATAGGCATTCCTTTGTATATGGAGAAAATCAGCCCTTTATAATATGTAATTCAAGTACTTTTTCCTAGTTTGCTTTTGGCTTTGCACTTTATTAGTTTTTTTCCCTTATGGCATGTAGCATTTAGGTCATGCTTAAGAGAGATATGCAGTTTGAGAACAGTTTTACTCTTTTTTTTTGGAAACAGAGTCTCACTCTCTCACTCTGTCACCTAGGCTGGAGTGCAGTGACGTGATCTCAGCTCACTGCAGCCTCTGCCTCCGTGGTTCAAGTGATTCTCCTGCCTCAGCCTCCCTTGTAGCTGAGATTATAGGTGTCCACCACCACACCCAGCTAATTTTTGTATTTTTAGTAGAGCTAGGGTTTCACCTTGTTGGCCAGGCTGGTCTCGAACTTCTGACCTCAAGTGATCTGCCCGCCTTAGCCTCCCAAAGTGCTAGGATTACAAGCATGAGCCACCGCGCCTGGCTGCGAACAGTTTTAAAAAATTTTATATTGTCTTCTAGAACTTGATGATTCATTAAAAAAAATCTACATTGACTCAAGTAATATTGGGATCTAATTTTATTTTTCTGATAATAATCAGTAGTAATGATGCACAGCTATACAAGAATAAAGAGCCTTCCAATAGATTAGATTTGGTGCCATGCTGGCCGGGTGCGGTGGCTCACACCTGTAATCCCAGCACTTTGGGAGGCCAAGGTGGGCGGATCACGAGGTCAGGACATCGAGACCATCCTGGCTAACACGGTGAAACCCCATCTCTACTAAAAATACAAAAAATTAGCCGGGCGTGGTGGTGGGTGCCTGAAGTCCCAGCTACTTGGGAGGCTGAGGTGGGAGAATGGCGTGAACCCGGGAGGTGGAGCTTGCAGTGAGCCAAGATCGCGCCCCTGCACTCCAGTCTGTGTGACAGAACGAGACTCCATCTCAAAAAAAAAAAAAAAAAAGAACAGATTTGGTGCCATGCTGTTGTAATAGATTCTGCTATGACTATTGACAGCTGAACTGCGTCATGAGCTTTGTGGCTCATGTATATACCATAACTAATTTTCCTTTGTTGCCCAGTTTTGTTTCCCGTGGAGTTAATAGTTATCTTGCTTTTCCTTTGCTTCATTTTCCACGTACTTATCTAATTAATTCTGAAACTCTCACCTGTTGTCTAAATCGCCTTTTAGTCTCTTCAGATTAATCAGATCATTGGATATCCCGTTTCATCCTTGAGAGACCCTTGTCCAGAAGTTTTCAGACTGGGCCAGGTTTCTCACTGGCCTGGTCAGTGTCCTAGGGTCTCCCCTACTGTAATCTAGCGGGGGTTCCCCCTTGCCTCTATCACCTGATGTAGGGTCTCTGTCCTGGACAGCTTCAGGGATCTCCCCATGACCCTGGTCATCCCCTTTGCTTCTCTTTCTTGAAATTTGTTTCCTGGAGCTTATCTTCTGATTTCTGTTTTTTTGTTTTTTTTTTTCCCTTCATTCTGGTGGAGCCCTTCCCAAAGTGATTGGAATGATAAATGCTTTGAGACCTTGTGGATTTGATAGAAGATCAGAAAACAGGATCTTGAGCTGAGAGGCTGTTTAAGAAGTAGGTGAAATGTTCAGGTGTCCTGTACTTCCTGCTGTGGGCAGGGGGGATCAGCTCTCAACCCCTGCTGCACTCACCCAATGTGGTTCGCAGTGCAGTCTTTGTTTAACTCAGTGTTGGTGTGTATGTCATTATGACTGTGTGGACTTCTTCACTGCTGAGCCAGATAATGCCCTATGATAGTTTTCTTCAAAAACTGGTTTTTTTTGTTGTTCCCGAGATAATTCATTTTTTAAAATTTGCTTGATTTTTCTACGTATCCATTGCTAATAACTTGAACCAACCTATCAGTTTTCTTTCAACTAATTTGTACTGATCTCTAAGCCATTTATAGCCATTCAGTTCCCCCATCATCCTTTTTCCTGGTGCTTCACCTTCTGTAGCACCCCCATCCTTCAACTTCTATCTGAATGCGTTGTACTCTAGGCCTAGTTCACAACCATCATTCAGGGGCTTTCCTTTACTCTTCTCCTTTCTTGGACACGCTCTTTTCTGGATTCCGTATCATCTCATTTCATGATTTACTGCATTGTTTTGGTAGAACACATATACCAGTAGCTTTCTCAGAAAGGTACAAGGAGCTACATTTCTTTTGAATCTTTAACATGTGAAAATATCTTTGCTGGATGCAGTGGTGCATGCTTGTAATTCCAGCTCCTTGGAAGGCTGAGGTGGGAGGATTGTTTGAGGCCAGGAGTTCAAGACCAGCCTGGGAAACATGGCAAGACCTTGTCTCATCTCTTGAAAGAACAACAAGAAGAAGAAACTTGAAGGCATCCTTAGATTTCCTTGATAATTTTACTACATACAGAGTTAAAAATGGAGGCCAGGCGCGGTGGCTCAAGCCTGTAATCCCAGCACTTTGGGAGGCCGAGGGCGGGCGGATCACGAGGTCAGGAGATCGAGACCATCCTGGCTAACACGGTGAAACCCCGTCTCTACTAAAAATACAAAAAATTAGCCGGGCATGTTGGCAGGCGCCTGTAGTCCCAGCTACTCGGGAGGCTGAGGCAGGAGAATGGCGTGAACCCGGGAGGCGGAGCCTGCAGTGAGCCGAGATCGTGCCACTGCACTCCAGCCTGGGGCACAGAGAAAGACTCCGTCTCAAAAAAAAAAAAAAAAAAAAAAAGGAAACTACTATCCTTGAAATTTTGAAGATATTGCTCCGTTGTCTTCTAACATACGTTGGATATGATTTTTTTCTTTTTCTCCCTGAAACGTTTTAGAATCTTAAGATTTTAAAGTGTCACAACTTTTGTCATGTACCTCGGTGTAGATCCTTTTAAAATTATTTATGCTGGGTATTTTGCTTTCTCCGTTTAGTCTGGACACCATTGTCCATCGGTCTGAGATATTTCCTAAGTTTTCAAAAAAAAAAATTCTTTTAAAAAAGCTTCATATTATTTGATGATTAGGGCTTTTGGAAGATTCTCTACTTTCCTACCTTTAAAATTTTCCATCTAGTTACGTTTTGCCTTATTTTCTATGAGATCTCTTCAAATTAATCTTTTTTTTTTTTTTTTTTTTTTGAGACGGAGTCTCCCTCTGTCGCCCAGGCTGGAGTGCAGTGGCGCCATCTCGGCTCACTGCAAGCTCCGCCTCCCGGGTTCACACCATTCTCCTGCCTCAGCCTCTCTGAGTAGCTGGGACTACAGGCGTCTGCCACCACGCCCGGCTAATTTTTTGTATTTTTAGTAGAGGCGGGGTTTCACCGTGGTCTCGATCTCCTGACCTCGTGATCCACCCGCCTCGGCCTCCCAAAGTGCTGGGATTACAAGCGTGAGCCACGGCGCCCGGCCTCAAATTAATCTTTAATATATAAATAAAACTTTCAATTATCCATATTATCAATTTTGGGGAGCTATTGGCCTTTTTTCCATAGTAGCTCTTCTTGTATTTTGGAAGAGATTCTTATTCTCTCGGGGAATAGTCTAGATTTTAAAACATTTTCTTCTGCTACCTAGAATGTCTGCATTTTTTTTTTTTTTTTTTTTTTTTTTTGATAGAGTCTTACTCTGTCACCCAGGCTGGAGTGCAGTGGCGTGATCTCAGATCATTGCAACCTCTGCCTCCCGTGTTCAAGCAATCCTCCCACCTCAGCCTCTCAAGCAGCTAGGATTACAGGCATGTGCCACCACGCCTGGCTAACTTTTGTTTGTTTGTTTGTTTGTTGAGACAGCGTCTTCTTGCCCTGTCACCCAGGCTGGAGTGCAATGGCGCGATCTCGGCTCACTGCAGCCTCCGCCTCCCAGGTTCAAGCGATTCTCCTGCCTCGACCTCCTGAGTAGCAGGGACTACAAGCATGTGCCACCATGCCTGGCTAATTTTTTGTATTTTTAGTAGAGATGGGGTTTCACCGTGTTAGCCAGGATGGTCTCTATCTCCTGACCTTGTGATCTGCCCGCCTCAGCCTCCCAAAATGCTGGGATTACAGGTGTGAGCCACCACACCTGGTCTAATCGTTGTATTTTTAGTGGAGACAGGGTTTCACCATGTTGGTCAGCTGGTCTCGAACTCCTGATCTCAAGTGATCTGCCCACCTTGGCCTCCCAAAGTGCTGGAATTACAGGAGTGAGCCACTGCGCCCGGCCATCTACATGTTTTTAGAAGGTTTTTTTCCTCTTCTTTGTTTTGGATCTGACTTTCATTTTGTAGGCTTTTCTTGAATGTGTACTGATCTTTGGCTGATCTAAGGCACTTAAAATCAGGTTGGAATTTTTGTGCACATGGATGGGGCTTGTCAATTGTTGATTTTTCTTTAAAATGATGAAGCAGCAACTGGTCTTTTTTGTCAAAGGAAATCCTCAAATATCAGTATATGTGCTCATTGAGATGGTCCTGAGAATAATTCCACCAGCCCTGCCTGGAATAAACCTGGATAAGCTATTCTGGAAGCAGGATGGAAGAAGGGGACTGTGGGGGTTCCCTGGTACAATAAGTAGACTGATTCTTCCTCAATTCCCAACACCTCGTGCCTCATGTTCAGCCCTGAATTATACACACTCTCTTTGTCATTGTGCCTGGAGTATGTGAGTTTCCAATTTTCCTGGTTCAATGTCCTTGGGTAATAAACTTCTTTGGGGTTTGGGTAGGTGGGAGAGGGTCCCTGGGTGCAAAGGTCTAGCCTCTTCATATAGTGACTTGCACCCTCTTGTTTCCCACACCCTTCCCCCTTCCCATTCAGCATGAGCCTCTTGGGCTTTGGACTATGTTGTTGGAATTCTCTGAGCATCACTTACAATACAAATCATAACAGACCTCTCTCTTGCTTTCTGTCACCCAAAAGTCAGTAGAATGTTTTATCTGCTCTTGTTCCTGCTGCTATAGTCCTCTTAAAGTATATTTACTGGCATTTTTGTAGGATTTTTGGTGTTGATACAGGCATGTGGTTAATCTGCCATGTTCAACTGGAAGTCCATTTTATTTTACCAAGGTATAAATAAGATGATTTAAAAATTTACTGTAATAGCAGTAATCATACCAGAGCTACACTGTTAAAAAATTATGCAAAATTTTTATTTTCTAAGGGTGCAGATTCAGTCAGATATTCACAGATTAGTCTAATTTATATGATTTGCTTAAAATCTGCCTCCCCACCAATGAGATAGCCTCTGAACTCGTCTGAGAGTGTGAATGACATTTTTGAGTTGACCATTCAGACTTGTGCCCCTGCATGTATCTGCACACGCGCTCGGTCACATTTCTTCCCTATCACACAGAAAATCACATTCAGCCTGAGGTTTGGTTTTGTTTTGCGTTAGGTCTCTGGCTGCAGGTGTTGTGGCGCTCTGGGGGTGTCTGCCAGCCTCCTGTCAGTGCAGCAGTTCTCTTCTGGATGGTAACAAAGAGAAGATGTCACGGACAGTGCAGGGCCATGGAAATCCGGCTGTTCTTTTTCTGTGCTCTGCTGTTTGTTGGGCGGGGTGGGAAAAAGTATGAGAATTCTAGTTCTGATTAGCCGTGAATGAAACTTTTCTCAGTGGGAGTCCTGCAGACACCAGGGTGTGGTGACTGATTTCATTTCTGCTGCTCAAGGAGGTCTCGGTGGCCGTCGGCACAGAGTGCTTGGGAGGCAGGAGAAACTGGCAGGATCAGCAAGCCTCTGAAAATAGGGCGTCAGTGGGGGTTGGCACAGGGGCTGGGGCTGGTCTCCGTCAGTGCCACTGAGCAGTTATGTGACCAGCTAGGTTTCTGGTCTCCTTGACCCCCTTGGAATTTCCCCATGACCTCACCTTCCCAGGGGTTGTAGCCAAAGAATGAAAATCACAGAGCTGCCTCTAGCATAGCACCCTTAAAATGCTCAGCTATGAAAGGAACAGTTCCTTAACATTCAACAGACAGAAGCAGAGAAAAGTTACCTATTAGCCCTTAACCTACCTGCTTCCTGGTTTGTTTTAGATCTTGGGCAAGTGTCATAGTTTTCATATTTATTTTTTGGAAGTGGAGAAGCTGGAGAGAGAAGGAAGTGAGCTAATAACCAGCTTTTCAAGAGTGCTGACTTCTGCATTTCTTAGTACAGGATTTTGCCAGGCCCTTGACATTCGTTTAAAGGAAGAAAGAATTCTTTCTCCTTGAACATCTGTGCAAATCAGTGGGGGTGGGAGTCTAGAGCCCGAGGAGAGTATGAGATAACTTAGCACGTTTCTGAAAGCTAGGATGAGAGACAGCAGATCCACGTTATTGTACTGCACTGGCAACAACCCAGTAGCAAAGGCAGACCAATGAAATGTGCCAAAAAGATGCATTTGTAGTGTGGTAAATCACATTTTGAAAAATGTGCAGTGGATAAGTGGGGAAATACGCATTCTGGTTGCTTTATAAATAAAAGTAGTTAAGGATGTCTATCAATCTCGTGTTTTTTAGCTCCAGCATTGCATATGTAGAATAAAAAAGGCAAACCCAATTCACTGAATCAGTTTGGCATAGAGCTCTTTTCAAATTCAGCATCATTTCAGTGCATTTCAGCTTTATACGTAGCTCTCAGCCAGGAAATCTCAGGTTTAATTAGGTCATTTGTTCTTGAGAGTTCTGTCCTTGCAAAACAGGAGAGGAATTTTTATGGGCAGTTGGCACACAGAAAAAGTCAACAGCAAAATGTTCCTGTTTTCTTCAATTTTAGGTGGTACTTATGAAAACTCCTTAGAAGGAATTTTGTATATTTCAGGATATTAATCAATCTGGGTACAATGTCTTCAGGTTTTGATTTTCATGTACTCTAGGTTTTTGTCTCTGCCTGGAGTCTTTGGAATCCTAGGGGGTTTGTGACCTTGGAATGCAGGCCTGTGAGGCATATTCAGGATTTCAGAAGGCCTAACCAGAAACTCACAGTCATGGGGAGACGGACTGGAGCTGCCTTCGTAAGTCCATGCAAATTAATTAAAACATCAAAGCGTTGTTTGGTTTTGCCAGATTTTTCTCACGTTGCTCATGTTGATTCCGAAGGACTTATTGACCATTACGTGTGCCTTCAGTGAACAGAAAAAAGGTCAGGTCAGTTGTTGCTTAACTGCAGCCTGGCTGATGTGTTCTTTTGACCGGAAGGATAGGGGTTGGGGTGTGATGTGGTGGGACCTGGTCCAGACAGGATAAAGTGCCGGTAACTACGGTGCTAACTTTGAAAGCCAGCTGGCCCCACACTGCTCTTCACTTCCCCAGCAGTGTGCTGTGTAAGGTGGTGCAGTGCTGATGGGGGACTGTCCTCATCCTTGTTCTGCGCTATTTCAGCAAAAGTCTGAGGGGTCGCTCCAGCGTTGTGACCTTAGAGCGTGGTGATGGGAAGGACTCAGCTCCCAAGGAATGTGTGCACTCCCTGTAGTCCTGCTTGCTTCTTCCTTCCAACTCCAGAGTGTTTATTTCATACGTTAATATGAAAAATACACAGAGAAAAGACTGGAAGGAAATTGGCCAAAATGCTAGCAGATTTTGTTTACCCACTCTATGTTAGTAAACCAAATTGCCAAATTCAGCAGTGCTTACCAGTGATCGCCTTTCTGCTTAATTTTGCAAATGATTGATTATGAACCTTATTCTGTCATTTTAAAAATGGAATAAGAACTATATATCTTAGTGTATATTTGGAATGTTTTCAAAAGGTTGGTGACTTGGAGCACTTGTTGACAAGGTTCACGAGTGTAGCTGAGTCCAGTGTCTATGAGGGGGTCTAAAACACACGTGAAGCACTGTAAAGAAACTCGAGTGAGCCTTGCGAGGAAAATCCTGGAGCCAGAGCTTAGAGTTTCTGCTTCAGAGTGCCTGAAAGTTTCATATTTCTTCTTTTGTGCAGATTCCAAATGTTTTTGGAAGGCTTGAAAGTGAATAAAATAGCCCTTTGACAGAACTGACAAAAACGGACGGACTTAGGGGTAGGGCCCAGTAAGTCATTGTACACAAGCTTTGTGTTATTAGCTTTGGCAAGGACAATTCTTAGAGAAAGCTCTATGTGAAATGCCAGAATAAATGGCTCACTTTTATGGGGCACTTGAACTGTCTGCCTTGTCGACCATCAACCTGCCATTTTCCCTGCTTGAATTATAATAATCGATGTTTATAGCACATACTATATATCAGGCACTGTTCTAAATGTGTTAATTTTTGCTTCAAAACAACCCTGTGATACTACTATGTATGAGGAAACTGAGGCACTGAGGCACAGAGAGGTAAAGTAACATACCCAAGGTAACGCAGCTGTGACTGGTAGAACCATGACTTGAATCCTAACTCGCTCCTGGGTCTGTGCCCTCAACCACGGCTCTGCTTTTGCCTGCAACCTGGCCATGGTGGGGGGTGGGTCGATAGGTGTGGTTCAAGGTCAAAATCAAGTGGAAAGTTTTGCTGAAGTTCACTCTGCAGCAGGTGCTTGCATAGCCGACTGCTAGGTAGCTTGGTTTGATTGACTTTTCACTAACTGACTTTTTATTGAGCTACCTGTTGGCCATTAAAAAACAGGAAGTATGTGAGACATGGTTTCAGTCTTCAAGGAATTCACAGCCAAAGTTGATATATAAGATAGGCTCTTACGAAAATTTACATAATCTGTGTCAGTTCCTTGTAAGGAACTCATCAGCTGTGAGGAACTCAGCATGGATCTGTTGGTGTTTGTCTTGGGAGAGGAATACATTGCCATTTTAAGTGAGAGGATGTTAACATCAGCCAAACAAAATCAAATCCAAATTTCAGCGTGGATATTCTTCTGTCAACTCCTCCCCTCCTTGGTTCTTAACTGATGTCCTTTATTTGCTGTTTTGGTAACTCTTGAACCCCATCCTCTCCACTCCCTCCCAGTCTTGGTTCTGTCATTTTTTCCTTCTCTGATATCTCTTTTTAGCTTTTTTGAAAAAAAAATTAATTATATACAAAACATAAAATGTACCCTTAACAATTTTTAAGTGTGTTCACTCATATTAACTATATACATATGGATGTGTAACAGCTTTATAACTTTTTCATCTAGCAGAACTCAAACTCTGTACCCATTAAACAACAGCTCCCCACTCCCACTCTTCCTAGTCCCTGGCAACCATCATTTGACTTTTTATGTAATTTTGACAACTCTAGATACCTTATATTAGTGAAAAATCATACAGCATATTGGTCTTTTTGTGACTAGTTTATTTCACTTAGCACAGTGTCGTCTTCAAGGTTCATTCTAGTTGCAGCATGTGATCCTTAAAAGGATCCGTTTAAATCTTTAAAAGGATTTCCTTCCCGTTAAGGCTTAATAGTATTCCATTGTGTGTGTGTATATCACATTTTGTTTGTCCATTCATCCGTCCATAGACGCTTGGGTTGTTTACACCTCTTGGCTTTTGCAGATAATACTGCAGTGAACATGGGAGTGCACATACCTCTTTGAGATCCGGATTTCAATTCTTTTGGTTACATACTCAGGCATGGGATTGCAGGAAGACTGTCATCTCTCTCATCTTACTCAACAGGCTGCTTCTCCCCAGTGTCCAAACAGACTTGAGTCTTTCTCATCCCTTTTTTCCTAAAAGAACAACAAAATTTATTTTTAAATGTGAGAATTATGGGAAACCTAAGCCATGGGAATTGGACCCTCATCGGGGTCTTCTGTGAAATGGGAATTGCCCCCACTTTCTGCAGCCCGAAGCTTTTGCAGTTTCGCCATCAGTTCTTTGGCGGGGTTGAAGATGCCGCCGGTTGGCTGGTCACAGACGTAGCAGCGCGGGGTGGCCCGGAAGTGCTCCAGCGCGCAGCTCTCGCAGAAATAATGCCTGCACTTGGTGATGACTGGGTTTTGGAAGGCCTGGCGACATATGAAACACCTCAGTGGTATTTCCTCTTCCTCGCTTCCCACTTCATGGTTTTCGTCCTCGCAGATACCGTAGCGACCCTCTTCAAGCTCCCGTTCAATCTCCCACCCGTGCTTGTAATCGGAACGGTCGTGGAGGAATTTGCAGCTGTCCCCGAAGCCACAGAAGCCAGTCTCCTTGTAGTCCTTGCAGATGTCAGGCTGGTAATCCCAGCGCACAGTGGCGCGCAGGTGCCCTGGCGCACGTATGGGGCCGCTCCTCGCCATTCCCGAGGAGGAGTTGCCCATGGACGTGTCCTTGGGCGTCAGGTACCTCGGGTAGCTGTGGATTCCCCGGTAGATGTGGTCGTGCTCCCGGCCCCGCAATGCCTCCTGGACCCGCTGGCTGCGCTTGAAGATGGTCTGCGTATGATGCTCTTTCTCGGTGTCCTGCTTGAAGTCAGCGGTGGCCCCCATGTCCTCTGGCCCCACAGGCTTCGCCGAGCGGGTGGACCTGTACACTACGCCGAGGCTCTCAGGCGCCGCCTCCTCGCACCTCCTGTCGCCGTGAGCCGCCTTCTGCCAGCTGTGGAGGCCCCGGGGCCTCGGTTCCACCCGCGGGGGCCGAGCCACTGCGTCGCCCTCGTCCCCGCTGCTGCTGCTCTCTCCGTGCTCGGGGTCGCAGGCCGGGCGCTTTCTGAGGCCTGCAGCCCCTTTCCGTCCAGGCTTTTTGAAGAGGAAGGTGCATACCTGGTCTGCCTGGTCGGCTGTCCTTCCTGGAGAAGGTGGCGCTGCCATGTTTGAGTCTCAGGCTCCAAACGGCCGTGGCGTGCGTCACCCTTGCGTCGCCCTTGTGTCGCTGCACGTGGGGCATGGGCCCTCCCAGTTCTAAAAAGCAAAAGCAAGTGAAAGAAAAGCTTCTCCTAGGCCAGGCGCAGTGGCTCACTCCTGTAATCCCAGGACTTTGGGAGGCCGAGGTGGGAGAATCACCTGAGGTCAGCGGTTCAAGACCAGCCTGGCCAACATAGTGAAACTCCATCCTTACTAAAAATACAAACATTACCTGGGTGAGGTGGCATGCGCCTGAAGTCTCAGCTACTAGGGAGGCTGAGGCAGAAGAATCGCTTGAACCCAGGAGGCAGAGGTTGCAGTGAGCCGAGATCACGCCACTGTACTCTAGGCTGGGTGACAGAGCGAGACCCTGTCTCAAATTAAAAAAAAAAAAAAAAAAAAAAAGGCTTCTCCCGCCCTTCCCTCCCTTGACCTGCCTCCTGGCCCTCAGATGGATTCCTTGAGAGAGTCATCTTCACTTGCTCCTCAGCTCCCTCAGTGCACACTCATTTTTCAACAGATTCCTAAAAGGCCACACGTGGAATCAGTCCAGGCCATAGCGAACCGGTGGTGCTCATCCTAAAACACAGGCGCTTGAAATGCGTATTTAAAAGCAACACACGCGCAGAAAACAAAAAAAAGATACAAGCAAAAAGTAAGATGCCTATAATCCCTCCCCTCAGAGATAACCACTGTCAACACTTTTGTGTCTATTCTTTTAATCTAACCTTTATTAAAAGACTGTCATATCACACTGCACCTGTGGTTGTGTAGCTGGCTTTCATTTTGAAATAATAGTAACACATGTAAACATTTAAAAAAAATGTTATCAAGCACTTATTGTAATGGAAATTGACTGTCCCCTGCCTGGCCCCTCCACATGCCAATTCCTCGTACCTAAGATAATGATTTTCATTTTTTTTTTTTTTTTTTGAGAGTCTCGCTCTGTTGCCCAGGCTGGAGTGCAGTTACACGATCTCGGCTCACTGCAACCTCTGCCTCGGGGTTCAAGCAATTCTCCTGCCTCAGCCTCCTGAGTAGCTGGGATTACAGGTGTGTGCCACCACACCCAGCTAACTTTTGTGTTTTTAGTAGCTACAGGGTTTCACCATGTTGGCCAGGCTGGTGTGGAACTCCTGACCTCAGGTGATTCACCCACCTCGGCCTCCCAAAGTGTTGGTATTACAGGCGTGAGCCACTGCACCCGGCCTTCAAATATTTTTAACCCTTTTTTTCTTGAGTTTATCTTCAAGTTGTGAAATAATTCATTTATATAACGTAAATGGATTCCAGTTCTTATTTAGCCAATGCATGCCATAAAGTGTTACATACAATTTCTTTTTCTAATTTAGGTTCTATCTCTTTACTTATTAGAATGGAAGATGAGATTCAACTCACTTGTAGTGCCCCCAAAACACTGGCCGCTGTGGGATGAGGGAGAAGTTGTGTGGGTCTCTCTTCCTAGACACCAAGGCATCCTCAGTTGGAGGAAATGCAATAAATAAGCTTACAGTGTAAAGAACAATTCATCATTTGTCAGTTTTCTCTTAGGATAGTAATTCTAGGTTTTTCTTCAACTGTTACATCCCATCTTTCATGTTGGAAGCTTTCCTAAAATACTTGCTTATCTCCAGCTGTTTATGCTTAAGAGTGAGGTGCCTAAAAGCTGGCTGGAATCAATTGGTATTGTCGGGCTTGTACAGTGGACTGTCCTTTGTGTGTTTCAGTTGGAACCTGTCTTTTTTCTGGACACCCCCAGATGTTGGTGTCCATATTAGTCTGTTTCCACGCTGTTGATAAAGACACACCTGAGACTGGGCAATTTACAAAAGAAAGAGGTTTAATGGACTTACATTTCCATGTGGCTAGGGAGGCCTCACAATCCATGGTAGAAGGTGAAAGGCATGTCTCGCATGGCAGCAGACAAGAGAAGAGAATGAGAACCAAGTGAAAGGGGTTTCCCCTTACAAAACCATCAGATCTCACGGGATTTATTCACTACCACAAGAACAGTATGGGGGAAACTGCCTCCATGATTCAATTATCTCTGATAATTGGGTCTCTCCCACAACACAAGAGAATTATGGGAGCTACCATTCAAGATTTGGGTGGGGACACAGACAAACCATATCAGTGTCAAACCATATCAGTGTCCATAGGGGTTCTTGAGTTTCTACAGGGAAGATTTATCTCACATTCCACTGTGGGGTGTGATCTTTGCTGCCAGAATTCTGTGATAAGAGCTGTAGAAGTGGGCTGGGAAGGGAAGACCTTATAATTTGGGGTATAAACTTTGACTTGGCCCAGCGCAGTGGCTTATGCCTATAATCCCAGCACTTTGGGAGGCCGAGGCAGGTGGATCACGAGGTCAGGAGATCGAGACCGTCCTGGCTAACATGGTGAAACCCCGTCTCTACTAAAAATAGAAAAAAAAATTAGCTGGGCGTGGTGGTGGGTGCCTGTAGTCCCAGCTACTCGGGAAGCTGAGGCAGGAGAATGGCATGAACCTGGGAGGCAGAGCTTGCAGTGAGCCGAGATCATGCCACTGCACTCCAGCCTGGGTGACTGAGCAAGACTCCCTTTAAAAAAAAAAAAAAAAAAACTTTGACTTAATCCCTCATTTTTAGTATAGCATCTGATTCCCACCTTTAGTTGTTCCTGGGCCCTTTGAGCATAGGCCCTCCCAGATTCAGCCTCCACAGAAGAGATATCTCCTGCTTCTGCCAGGCTAGGGAAGAGGTAGGTGCCTGGCTGCATGGGGTGGGAGACTGTGTTAGTTTTGCATTGCTATAAAGGAATGCCTGAGGCTAAGGTAATTTATAAAGAAAAGAGGATTAATTGACTTACAGTTCTGTAGGCTGTACAAGCAGCATGATGTTGGTATCTGCTTCTGGTGATGGCCCCAGTAAGCTTCCAGTTGTTGATCATAGTGGAAGGCAAAGGGGGAGCAGGCTGTGTCACATGGCAAGAGTGGGAGTGAGAGTGGGGAGGGGCCACACACTTCTAAACAACCAGATGGTGAACTCAGAACAAGATCTCACTTATCACCCAGGGAGTGGTGCTAAACCACTCATGAGGGATCCACCCCCATGATCCAGTCACCTCCCACCAGGCCCCACCTCCAACACTAATCACATTTCAACATGAGATTTGGAGGGAACAGACATCCAAACCGTATCAGAAAATTTTCAGATTCTCAGCCAGTATTCTTGTGTGGAGCCATATCTGTTTCCAGTGATATTTGATTCTTGCAGTTCCTGGAATTTGTCTTGAAATCGGCGTGCTGCTGCTTGTCATCTCCCTCTGCAGCCTTCAGTTTCAGCCTTCTTCCAAGTTAGTTGGGATTTTTCAGTTCACTTTCTTTCTTCTAAAATATTATTGATGTACCTGTTTTCTCTGGTGTCTCTTTCTTCTGGCTCCTTTTGTTGAGAATCTGCCTTTGTAAAGTAATGTTTATCATTTTAGTGGGATTTTGGGAGGGAATAGGGGTGAACGTCTGAGTGCAGTCCGCTGTGTTGAATGAGGAATGTTAGTGGGCTGTCTTCACTTGGTAAGTATTTTCCACTGTTCCTTGGTATTTCTCCATAATGTGCATTTTAATGCCTACATAATGATCAATTGTATGATTCTATGATGCCTTATTGTCCTAATACTCTGTTGTTAGATTATGTGTTTCCTCATTTATATACCTTTTTCTTAGGGTTGATTGCTACAAACAGAATTACTGAGTTTAAGCATTTTTAAGTCTTCTTTTTTTTTTTTAAGACAGAATTTCGCTCTTGTTGCTTTCTGAAAGAGTCGTATTGTATGTACATCCACCAGACATGCATGGGTATGGCCGTTTCATTGCAGATAGCACTTCTCCCTGCTGGTTTAGGTCCACACATGCCTACTAAGTGAACGAAAAAATTGGGATGAACCAAATGAGCTTCAGTAATTCTGTCAGCCCACATGTTACGCAGCTTGGCTATCTGAGGTCACATCTTGGTGCTGTGACCGAGAGCAAATGACCTAACTGCCCTGGATTTCAGTGTTATTCCCTGTGAAGTGGGGAATAAGAGGAAGAATAATAAGTGAATAGACTTAAGTTGAGATTTTTGCCTGGCTGGCAGTGATGGAGAAGAGCAAAACCAATAAAGTCAGTTTCTTAGGTAGTAATGAAAAGATTGTTCTTTATTATTAAAAAGTGACTTGTTTGGGAAGAAGCGATACATTCTCATTACAAAAAAAATACAAAAAAGTAAAAAGAAATGAAAAACCTCACCCTAAATATTACTGTTTAGAAATAATATTAACTTATTTATTTATTTATTTATTTATTTATTTTTGAGAGAGAGAGAGAGAGTCTCACTGTCGCCCAGGGGTGTGTGGCACAATCACAGCTCATTGTAACCTCAAACTCCTAGGCTGAAGTGATCCTCCTGCCTTGGCCTCCCGAAGTGCTGGGATTATAGGCATGAGCCGCTGTGCCTGGCCTATGATGCTGGTAACATTTTGTGAGCCCTGTCTAGAACTTGCCATGGGCATAGGATCTTACTATACATGGTATTTAATACTTAAAGATGTAAAATAAAATAGACTTTAATTAAAGCAAAGGAAAAGAAACTAAAGCAAGATAGAAATGCTGACTTCATTGCAAGAGAGATTAGCACTATCTTTTAGAAACTAAATTTATGATAGAAGATGATAAATACTAAGAGATTAGAATAATTTCTTATAAACTATGAGTTTGTGAGACTCCTTTGAAAGCTAAAAAAAATTAGAACTGACCTATGCTCCCCCTCTTTCCCAAACTTCAAAATTTTATCAGTTAATTATGAATTTTACAATGTGAAGGATTGTAACATTTCTATTCTTTTCTAATAATGCCGCAATTCCCATAGCTCTTTGACTTAGTCCCCTTTTAGGACGGATTCAGAACTTGTTGCTAGTCTTTTTACTGTGTTTTTACCTTGCTTGAGTTTTACATTTTGACTCATTGGTTGGTTCATTGTTTTATTTATTTAATCGATTTTATTTTTTGAGACAGGATCTTGCTCTGTCGCCCAGGCTGGAGTGCAGTGGTGCCATCGTGGCTCACTGCTGCCTCACCCTCCTGGACTCAAGTAATCCTCCTATCTCAGCCTCCTGAGTAGCTGGGACTTACAGGCGCACGCCACCACACCTGGCTGATTTTTGTATTTTTTGTAGAGACTGAGTCTCGCCGTATTGCCCAGGCTGGTCTCAAACTCCCGGGCTCTAGTGATCCACCTGCCTGGGCCTTCCAAAGTGCTGGGATTACAAGGGTAAACCCATTGTGGCCGCACCCAGCCACATGGTTTTATTTAGAGAAGCCCTGGTAGGTACTGTGTTCCTTGAGGTCTTACACTTAAGGATAGCTGTTCCTTGCTTTTATATTTGAAGGACAATTTGGCCGAGTACCAAGGTCTTGGGCCACACATTCTTGCCTTCAGAATTTCTTAGACATTGCTCCCATTCTTTTTAGCACTGGATATTTCTGGAAGAGAAAGCTGAGGCTGGGTTAATGTTTCTTTTTTTTGCACATGACTAGCTTTTTCCGTTGGATGTGCCCATGAGGTTCTCTGATTCTTTTTGAAGTTTAGAGTTTTACCAGCATTGCTTGGGCATTGGCTGTTTTATGTCACTTTCCTGGTATGTCGTATACCATAATATCTGTTGATTCAAGTCTGTCTTTGTATCAGTAAAATTTTAAGATCCTTTAATATTTTTGCATATATTTTGAATGGTGCTCACTTTTTGGGAACCATAGTTGTTAGGTTTTATCTTCTTTGTCTTCTAAATCTAGCATCTATTCTTATTTTTTGTGTATCTTTGTCCCTCTTGTTCCTTTTTAGTAATTTTGAGTGATTTCCTTCTTTGCTCTCTGCCTCTGTTTACAGGAGCTTACACTATGTTTTATTGTAGTTGTGTGGCTTCCATTCTGGATTTTTTTTTCTAGTCCATTTATTTCTTCAGCTCTATCAGTCCATTTAAAATCTCTTAGATTGATGACTGTCAGTTCTTTGGAACTTCATATCTAGTCTCTGAGCCCCCCATTTTTAGAAGCACCATTTTATCTTTAATATTTTTGAGACAATGGAAGACTATTTTTTCTGAGCTCTTAGACTGTTACCTTTGTTTTTCAGGCCCAGATTCCTGGGCATGGGACCTGTGCATCCACATAAGGGTCCACGCTTGGACGAATGCTCCCCTGTCATTGTCTTGAAATTGTTGTTAATTTCTGAACAGCAGGCACTGCATTTTCGTTATGCAGCAGCTTCTGTTGACTATTTTTACAAATGCACCTTATTAGCTGCCTTTGCCTGTGTTCTTATTCTGTGGTCGCTCATCTTTGAATGAGGCTGAGCTGTTTGCTGCAAAAACTGGTGTGGGGTATGCTGAGGACTGGAAGGCAGGGGTGGGGAGTGTTGTGAAACCTGCTCACACTCGCTGCCTCCACTGTCCTCCAAACAATTGTGTTATTTCTCTTACTTTGAGAATGATCCTCCTTCGGTTTTTGGCTTTTAGGAGGCTTGTGTGTTTCACAGCCAGTTCCCTTAGGGCCCCGGCTCTCTGAGGCTAGGCTTGGCATATGGTGGGCGTGGTGATTGTTCCCCCAGGCCCTTTCTTCACCCTCACTTTCCTTGTTAATCCAGGCCGGGTCATAGGTATTAAAAATGACATCCACATGGTTTCTCCTTCAGTTCCACCTTCCCAGTTAGATTTTAACTTTTAAAATACTTGAGAAGGGAGAGCAGTGTCAGACTCAAAGAGCCAGCAAGCATTTTTTTTTTTTTTTTTTTTTTGAGACGGAGTTTCACTCTTGCTGCCCAGGCTAGAGTGTGGTGGTGAGATCTCGGCTCACTGCAACCTCTGCCTCCTGGGTTCAAGCAATTCTCCTGCCTCAGCCTCCCAAGAAGCTGGGATTACAGGCGCCTGCCACCCCACCTGGCTAATCCTTGTATTTTTAGTAGAGATGGGGTTTCACCTTGTTGGCCAGGCTGGTTTCGAACTCCTGACCTCAGGTGATCCACCCACCTCCCAAAGTGCTGGGATTACAGGCATGAGCCATGGCGCCCGGCCACCAGCAAGCATTTTAATGTGTCATTTTAAAGTTCTGTGCTAATAAGGATGTAGGAGGTTGATTTTTGGAAAATTGTTTATACTATATTAACATGTAAAGGTGCTTTATAAAACAGTATGTGGAGTGTGATTCACCTGTTGTTGCTTTTTAAGGAAGTATGACTCTACATTAAAAAATATTTGAAGGGAAAAAATACCAAAATGTGATTGCCCGGATTCCTAAGATCCATCCTGCTTCCCCCTTTGGTGACGGTGTATAGCAGTGGCCAACTCCACAGCCTTTCCATTTTCTCAGTGACCCTGTGCTCTAAGAATTTGTGAGGGACTTGTTTTTAAAAAGATTGTTTCTAGTATGGTGTCTATTCTCTTTTGTGGATTAAAATAAATTCATTCTGATGTTTTTGGCAAGTACTTCAAGTGTATTTTAAAATATGTAATTTTATTGACTAGATACTTTAAATAGGGAAGAACCAGTTTCACAACCAGCTCTCTTGAAAAAGAAAATCAAAACTCTAATTCATAGAGTTTGCAAGTTTCCGTGGTGTAAATATTTCCACCGTGGCCAATTACAGGCTAGGAACATGACACCATTGCACACAGAGTTAGGAGGAAGTGTGCGGTAGCGCATTCCTATGTAGTATTGTTACCATCCAGATGCAGCAGGCAAAATAACCTCACAATCACAGATAGATAAAAGTAAAATGTAAAATAATTAGGAAGTGATGATTTTTGAGTATTCATTACTTCTGTAAAATTTATGCTTAATAAATATTGATATAATTTATTTCAGTATGTATCTTTATTTAACAACTGGCTGGTAAAAATTCCTGACAATTTAGCAGTGGGTCCCTATGAGTTGATAACAAATGCTTGAATTTTTAAAAAGGACTTAACAGGACAAGTCAAGAAAGTGAAGCATGCAGGCGTTGGGGTTGGTGAGATAAAGCTCTCTGTGGTTGGTTCAGGTGTCGTTTTGCCCTAGATCTTTATTTTGGTGGGGGGGCTTGCTTTTCTGTTTAAGGTTCCTCGTGATCAGAACACCCGTAGAAAACTTGGGGAGATAAGCAAGTGCTCTGCTCTTTAGTATGTAATTTTCTTGGCGTTTGAAATGGGATGGTACCTTTCTTGATACCATTCCTGGGAAGCAGCATAGATTCCTTTAGAAACCTTTTAATACATCCCAGGTGATTTTGATTCTGATAATTATTCTTTTTTTATGTTTTTGGCTATGGCGGTAAAATATGCACAAAATTTGATGGATTTTTTTGTTTGTTTTTTTGAGGTGGCGTCTTGCTCTGTTGCCCAGGCTGGAATGCAGTGGCACGATCTCAGCTCACTGCAACCTCTGCCTCCTGGGTTCAAGCAGTTTTCCTGCCTCAGCCTCCCAAGTAGCTGGGATTATAGGTGTGTGCCACCATGCCCGGCTAATTTTTGTAATTTTAGTAGAGATGGGCTTTTTCATGTTGGCTAGGCTGGTCTCGAACTCCTGGCCTCAGGTGATCCGCCTGCCTCGGCCTCCCAAAGTGCTGAGATTTCAGGCGTGAGCCACCGTGTCTGGCCACATTTACTATTTTCATCATTTTCAAGCATGCAGCACAGTGGTATTCGGTGCACTCACATTATTGTGCCACCATCACCATCATGTATCTCCAGAACATTTGCTTTTTCTTTTCTTTTTTTTTGAGACGGAGTTTCGCTCTTGTTGCCCAGGCTGGCTGGAGTGCAATGGCGCGATCTCGGCTCACCACAACCTCTGCCTTCCTGGTTCAAGCGATTCTCCTGCCTCAGCCTCCTGAGTAGCTGGGATTACACGCATGAGCCACCACGCCCGGCTAATTTTTTGTGTTTTTAGTAGAGATGGGGTTTCTCCATGTTGATCAGGCTGATCTCGAACTCCCAACTTTAGGTGATCTGCCTGCCTCAGCCTCCCAAAGTGCTGGGATTACAGGCGTGAGCCACCGCGCCCGGCCCTCCAGAACGTTTACCATCTTTCTCCTCTCTCTCCCCTGCCCCTGGTAACTCTTCTACTTTTTGTCTGTCTGAATTTCCCTGTTCTAGATATCTCATGTAAGGAGCATCATATAGTAGTCATCCTTTTGTGACTGGCTAATTTTGCTTAGCATAATCTCTTCATGCTTCATGTTGTAACATGTGTCAGAATTTCCTTCTTTTTAAAGGCTGCGTAATAATCCATTGTATGTATATCCCACGTTTTGTTTATCCATCTATTTGTTGCTTCTAGGTTTTGGCTATTGTGAATAAAGATGATATGGGCCGGGCGTGGTGGCTCACACCTGCAATCCCAGCACTTTGGGAGGTCGAGGTGGGCAGATCAGTTGAGGTCAGGAGTTCAAGACCAGCCTGGCCAATGTGATGAAACTTCATCTCTACTAAAAATACAAAAATTAGCTGGGCGTGGTGGCATGTGCCTGTAATCCCAGCTACTCAGGAGGCTGAGGCACAAGAATCGCGGCCGGGCGCGGTGGCTCACGCTTGTAATCCCAGCACTTTGGGAGGCCGAGGCGGGCGGATCACGAGGTCAGGAGATCGAGACCACGGTGATAACCCCGTCTCTACTAAAAAATACAAAAAAAATTAGCCGGGCGTGGTGGCGGGCGCCTGTAGTCCCAGCTACTTGGAGAGGCTGAGGCAGGAGAATGGCGTGAATCCGGGAGGCGGAGCTTGCAGTGAGCCGAGATTGCGCCACTGCACTCCAGCCTGGGCGACAGAGCGAGACTCCGTCTCAAAAAAAAAAAAAAAAAAAAAAAAAAAAAAAAAAAAAAGAATCGCTTGAACCCAGGAGGTAGAGGTTGCAGTGAGCCAAGATCGTGCCACTGCACTCTAGCCTGGGAGATGGAGCGAGGCTCTGTCTCAAAAAAAAAAAAAAAAAAAAAAAAGCCATTAACACGCACATACTGATATATGTGTTCATATCCCCCCTTCCATTTCGTTTGAGTTTATACCCAGAAGTGGAATCGCTGTATCCTATGGCAATTCTATATTTAATTTTTTGAGGAATTGTCATTCCATTTTCTACAGCTCATTCATTATTTTTTGACCTGGAAACTAATGTATCTTTCCAAAATGATTGCACTGACTTGTATCCCTTCCCTTGCAGGTAGAATGTCTTTCTGTGAGCCTCTTTTTGGGTGATGGTGTTCTTTCAACATATCTCATATTTGAATGTTGACACTGTAATGTGATAGCCCAATTAAGAGTGGAGATACTGTCACATAAGGCATCGTATGATAAGTGACAGAAGAGAAACACAAGATGCTTTGAGCTCCCAAATAGAGGGGAATGGGAAAAGTTTCATGGCGTTTGAGATAATCTTTGATAAAGGAGCAGAATGTTGGCAGGTAGAGATGTGGGGGAGGAGGATCCAGGCAGTGGTAAGGAAGGGGGCTCCGCGTCCTGGGGAGAAATAGAGAAAGTCTTGGAAGGTAAGTTCGTGTCACCTTACAGGGCCTTGAATGTCAGGCGAAATAACTTATTCAACTTCGTAGGTGATGAGAGCTGCGGAAGGCTTTCAGCAGGCGAGCAACGTGGTTATAGCTGAGTGGAAGTCGTTTTAGTCCAGAAGTTGCTGGATTACCATATGGAGCTGGAGACTATAGCTGCAGAAACCATGTGGCTGTTGAAATAATCTAGTGGAGAGGGCTGCTGGGGACATGTACAGTTAGTTACCTTATTTTCATTTTCCTCTTGTTGATGTAATTTCTGTGACCAGAGTCTTGTTCCATTTTAATCTGTAAAGCCTGCTGTTCAATATGACGTGTAATAAATGTTGAACCCTCTTTGAGGAGTCAGTCCAATCATTAAGACAATTATTTTGACTTGAGACAAAGAAAATGAAAGTCCTGAGGAAAAGTGTTCACATTTGCTATTTTAAGCTGGGAGAGCAAATGTTCTCAGAACTCTGCGGTCCCTTGGATTGGGTGCAGTTTGCTCTGCTGAGCGTGAGTTGGCAGCCCTGCCCGCTTGAACATGGCTGCCGCTCGTTGTTCAGGTTGAGTGGACTCTCCTGGTGGAGCCGAACACCCCTCGCATTTCGGCAGCACCCACGTGGGCCTCTTGTTCACAGGAGTGTCCTGAACAGAACAGTTTCTGTGAGAAAGAAGCCTTCATAAATATTTGTTAAAGAAGTTTCAGGCTAGGTGCGGTGGCTCACACCTGTAATCCCAGCACTTTGGGAGGCCGAGGCGGGCGGATCACGAGGTCAGGAGTTTGAGACCAGCCTGACCAACACTGGTGAAACCCCGTCTTTACTAAAAATACAAACAAAAAAAAAAATAGCCGGGCGTGGTGGTGTGTGCCTGTAATCCCAGCTACTCGGGAGGCTGAGGCAGGAGAATCGCTTGAACCTTGGAGGTGGACGTTGCAGTGAGCTGAGATCACGCCATTATACTCCAGCCTGGGCGACAGGGTGAGACTCCTTCTCAAATTAAAAAAAAAAAAAAATGGATAAGTTTTCTAGATAGAAAGGAGAGGCTAAGATGTCTTCAGGCTTAAAGTAGTGCCCTTGTGCCTTGACTGCTTCCTGGGCTGCCCAGGCTGACCTGCAGTTCCCCTGTGGGCCTCACTGTGGCTCTAAGGGAGGCGGAGTCTGCGGTGTCCACACCGCCTGCACTCTGAAGGACCCTCCTTCCTTGAGAGAAGTCCCTGCAAAGTCCTCCTTCAGAAGTGTTTGGGGGGTGAAACGGGGACACATGTCCTGCACATCTGAGGCTTATCATATGGGCCCAGGCTCCTTTCTCTCATTGACACCGATTGACCTTATATGTGCTGAAGACAGTCTTTGGCCCTGGACCCAGGATATTTCTGAGGTTACAACTCCAGGTTGGTGGCAAACCGATAAGGCCCATGAAGGCTCGCAAGCTCCACAGGTGTCAGATGGGCCTAAGGGCAGGAGAGTGTTTCCTCCTCTCCCTGTTGTGTGATGCAGGTCAGTTCCCATGATGTCAACAGTGAATGGCCCGGGCTGGGTGGCCTGACGGGTGCTGGTCTGTGGGAATGTACTCCTTAACCAGGAGGAAGAGCCAGGTGTGCCCAGTGGCCAAGAACATGAACCCATGCCCCCTTGCAGGGCTTCAAGTAGATCAGGCAGCTGGGGCAGATTTCTTAAGGCTGTGGTCAGAAGTGAGTACTTTTTTTTTTTTTTTTTTTTTTTTTGGTTATCATAAAGCAGTACAGGAAAAGCACTTAAAATATATTTAAGGCCTTTAATTTATAATGCATTCTTAAATAAATGTTCTTTGTCTACCTAAATTACCATGGACTGTTTCAGGCCACGTTCACAGAAGATATTTTTTAATTTTTTTGTGCCATACTTTGGTCATTGTAACAGGCAGACAAGAACAGCTTTTGATGATGAGAGAATCATTAAAGATTCTGTTAGGAAACCTGGTATTATAATGAGCAGAACAGAAAGGGATTTGAGTATGTGATAAATTAGTTAACCAGATTATGTAAATTGTAGGAATAGAAATTCCCTAACCAACCCAATATGTATTCAAATTAGATACATATTCGAAAGGGAGAATATTTACTTATTATTGCCATGCATATTATAGAAACTTCTCAAGTCAGGCATCGTTGAATTTTCAATTTAAAAACTAGTTTGAGGCATAATGTAATAAATCTGCTTTGCATTTTTATTTTCAGTTTCCCAGGAAAGATTTCAGTTATAGATAGTGTATTATCACAATCTCAGGAGCAACAGTTGAGATTTGTGATTTCTGTTAACCAAAGCCTTTTGGGTTGGGTATTCTTGTTGAAAAACTTAATTAAAAATTATTTTTTACTGCTTATTTAAAAAATTTTTACCTTTTTCATGCAAGTTCTCTGTCTTCAAATTATGCTGTGTTTCCTTTACTAGAAATGTCTGTATTTAGTGACCGAAGTTTGCCCTTGTCTTCTGTTCTTGGCCAGTTGCCACGCTCCCCCCTCCTCATCCCTGTACCTTTGGTTCTCTTGACCCTGTCTGTAATGGCTTTATATTAACTTTTCTCTTTTTGAGCTGATCTGCTGAAAAATTTTAATGATGGTGGGATTAAAGAGATCCCCACTTCTTTGTCATTTCCTTTAAAAATATTTTACAATTTTCTCCTACTCTACAAGGTTTTTTTTTGCATCAATATAGGAGCAATTATGGTGCGAACCTTTTACAACGAACTCTATTCCTGCATTGTACCTCCACACCACCAGGGTAAATGGTAAAACTCTGAGAAATTCCCTTTTTCTCAGGCTGTTGTTTCTAGAGATACATTCATTATAAATCAATGTTAGAAGAAGCTCCTACCTCAAAGTCTTTAACTCTGTATGTGTTTATTTTGTGCTCTCTCTTATCTTCCAAACTTACTAAAGCAAAATCAAGGTTGACTGATGGGAAATTTGCAGGGTCCCTTTCCTTCCCAGCTGGGAAATGGGTAATAAGCATCAGATGACATTTCTTTTTATTTACTTATTTATTATTATTTTTAGAGACAGGGTCTCGCTCTGTTACTGAGGCTGGAGTGCAGTGGCACAATCATAGCTCACTGCAGTCTCAGCTCCTGGTCTCAAGCCATCCTCCCACCTCAGCATCCTGAGAAGCTAGGACTATAGGTGCATGCCACCATGCCCAGCTTAAGTTTTTTTTTTTTTTTTTTTTTTTTTGGAGAGACAGGGTCTTGAACTTCTGGGCTCAAGTGATCCTCCCTGCTTGGCCTCTCAAAGTGCTTGGATTACAGGCATGAGCCAACATGCCCAGCCTCATATGATATTTCAAGTAGATCTATGAATGATCGTTTCCATGATTTTCTTTTTTAAAATAAAAACAGTGACATAAGTAGTCCTTGACTCCAGAAGACCAATTACAAGTGCTCTGGATGTATGGACACTGCATCTTATCACCTCCCCTGGTCCTGCCCCTGGCACCATGCCCACCCATGCCCAATCCTTCCTAAAAGCAGAGTTGACGCGCAACATGGCCAGGACCTTTCCTCTCCCGCCCGACACTGCTGGAGGCATTCAGGGAACTCCCGGGCCTGCCCCAGCTGTTGTGGTGACCTCTGTTGCTGCTAGGTTCCCCATAATGGTGCCTGTTTTTCCTATTTCCAGGAGCTTCAACCTGTAGAACCCTTGACCGTACTAACCTTTGAGAACACTGCCTGTGTTCTCAACATCAAAGAGCAACCTTGGGAGTCTCTGACTGGGTGAAATGAGCATTGGGGATGTTGAACTGGGCTTCAGAATATACTTTTCAACAGAAATGAAACTAAATAGCAGTTAGGTCTTGTTCACAGTGTTGTTAAGCCTCATTGTGGTGAAATGGGCTTTCCAGGGTTGACCTGAGAACTCTTCCACCATGTAATAGTGGAAAATGCTTTGGGGTACGAAGTATTCATCAATATAAGAGTAAATATTTGGAATATAAACCTGTCCATAATCTATAGACTACCAATGTGAATTTCATCTCAATTATGAAAGCATTCTGGGAGACTATGCTTCTTCATTTTATTTTCAATATTTCTTTTTTTCCTTCCTGTAATATAGCAATAAGACCAACCTCTTAGTTAAATAAATTTCGCCAGGTACAGTGGCTCATGCCTGTAATCCTAGCGCTTTGGGAGGCAGAGGCGGGCAGATCACCTGAGGTTAAGAGTTCGAGACCAAGTTGGCCAACGTGGAAAAACCCCGTCTCTACTGAAAATACAAAAGTTAGCTGGGTGTGGTGATGCATGCCTGTAATCTCAGCTACTCGGGAGGCTGAAGCAGGAGAATCATTTGAACCCAGGAGGCGGAGGTGGCAGTGAGGCAAGATCATGCCACTGCACTCCAGCCTGGGTGACAGAGCAAGACTCTGTCTTAAATAAATTAAATACATAAGTAAATAAATAAATTTTAGAGAAAAATGACTTGTCCTGAAACCCCAGCAAGTCAAATTCTTTGCATCTGACATCCAGACACTGTGTATTCCTACTCATTGTGCAGAAGCAATTTTTAAATTCTTTAAAAAAAGAAAAACAAAACTTTAACATCATAACAAATTGAGTCTGTGTTTCACAGTCTTCATGTTTGTGATTTTTGAGTGTAGACTGTTCTAGGCAGCAGATACGCTACAGTTTGGTTAACCTTTCTTTGGGTTTGTGTTTATGGCCTTTTTATTGCTTGTGTTTATAGCCTTTTTATTCCTTGGGATGATCTCCCAAAGCCAAATTCCCATAAGTGACAAATTATGGGTATTTATGGTATTGGTCCACATTGATTTCTGTGTGTGTTGAATCACATTGCCATCAACCCCAGCAATGCAACATTGACTGTTACTTTTTTTTTTTTTTTAAGATGGAGTCTCGCTCTGTCTCCCAGACTGGAGTGCAGTGGTGTGATTTCAGCTCACTGCAACCTCTGCCTCTCAGGTTCAAGGGATTCTCCTGCCTCAGCCTTTCGAGTAGCTGGGATTACAGGCGTCTGCTATGACGCCTGGGTAATTTTTTGTATGTTTAGTAGAGACAGGGTTTCACCATGTTGGCCAGGCTGGTCTCGAACTCCTGACTTCAGGTGATCCATCCACCACAGCCTCCCAAAGTGCTGGGATTACAAGTGTGAGTCACCGTGCCCGGCTGACTTGTTATTCAACTTTCAAAATGATGATCTCCAGAAAAATTTCCTGGGCCATTTTAAGAGAAATTATTGATTATAGGCAGCTGTTTTAAATTGACGAGAAACGTGAGGAAGCCAGAGAAATTTGCTTGTACAAGTAATAAAAAAGAACTTGGTCCGTCTAATTTTGAGTTGGTATTTTATCAAGTGAAGTAGATTTAATGAGATGTCTGTGTTTCTTCACTTCCTTACCTAAGCCACAAGTTGTATACGTGTCACACATGCAAACCCCAGCAGGGTGTGTCAGCAACCATTCACAAGTAAGATGCCATGCCGCCAGCCCTTGTCTTCCAATAATTATGGTTGCCAATTACCAGACAACCAGACTCTTCTTTTTTTTTTTTTTTTTTTTTTTTGAGATGGAGTCTCACTCTGTCACCCAGGCTAGAGTGCAGTGGCATGATCTAGGCTCACTGCAACATCTGTCTCCCTGGTTCAAGTGATTCTTCTGCCTCAGCCTCCCGAGTAGCTGAGACTACAGGCGTGCACCACCACGCCTGGCTAATTTTTGTATTTTTAGTAGAGACAGGGTTTCACCATATTGGCCAGACTGGTCTTGAACTCCTGACCTCGTGATCCACCTGCCTCGGCCTCCCAAAGTGCTGGGATTACAGGCGTGAGCCACTGTGCTCAGCCAAGACTCTTCTTACATATGTTTATTTCCCCTCATAGAAGCAGCCAGCTGACTTATTTAGAGCAACCTGTCAGAGTGAGTGGGATCGTAGTCTACGAAGTGATGTCTTGTGTAGAGCAATGGTGTATTCCTGTCAAATTTCCTGCTGGCATTTCTTGGTGTTAGTGTTTTCTTATCTAAAAATAGGGCTTGCATGTCATTAAAACCTTCATTGAAGCAATTAATAAAAGATTCTGGTAAGTTTCTGGAGACATTCTTGAATTATTCAAAACTCTTTGGGCATATTCTTCAGGTAGCAACCTACTTTGCTGTACCTTCATCCAGCCCCAATTCCTGTCTCCTTCACAACCATGTCATGCTTGTTCCTTCCAAATGCCTTGTGGAAATCCAGCTATGATATGGCTCTAACAGTCTCCTTATCTCCCAGCCTAGACATCTGTCAAAGACAGAAAGGAGATGACTGTGGCCTGATTTAGTCTTAATGAAGCCATCTTAGCTTCTAGTGATCCTTGCTTTGTTTCCTGAGTCCTTTTATTTATAACAGTCCATTTGGACAGTAGTCTTCTAGCAGTATATTTTAATTTCTTGAACTACATAAAAATTAATAGATTCTTTAGTTTCATTGCCTGTTTATTTTCTAGATGGATTTTATTTTGCTTTATCATGCTCTATAATGCATTCTTCATGGATTTTTGTATTGCTGAAAATTTGTATATGAATAATTTTATTTTTATTATACATCATTTTATTTTATTTTGTATTTATTTATTTATTTTTTTGAGACGAAGTTTTGCTCTTGTTGACCAAGCTGGAGTGCAGTGGCACAATCTCGGCTCATTGCAACCTCCGCCTCCCGGGTTCAAGTGATTCTCCTGCCTCAGCCTCCCGAGTAGCTGGGATTATAGGCGTCCGCTACAATGCCTGGCTAATTTTTATATAACTAGTAGAGACAGGGTTTCACCATGTTGACCAGGCTGGTCTGGAACTTCTGACCTCAGGTGATCCACCCGCCTCGGCCTCCCAAAGTGCTCGGATTACAGGCGTGAGCCACCGCGCCTGGCCCCTATTTTTTAAAATTTCTTTTCATAGAATACATTGCACATTGTATGCCCAGTGTTCCATTATTGGAACGCTAAGCATGTGGAAGTTATTTATATCTTGTTCAAAGTCATTGCCAAGGTCTGATTTTGCAATTCAAAACATTGCAACCTCAGGCATAAATGGGTTAGTGATTGCCACGGTGGGAAAATAACAATTTATTACTTAGAATTTTATTTTTGTGGACAGATTATTTTAGATCAAGTAAAACACATTTGAGAATTAAGTCTCAGTTTAGAGTCTGTAATATTTTGATACATCAACAAGGGAGACCTAGTCCTTAAATGGAACTTCTCTATATTCAGAAGCTCTCCAAGCCTTTCTTTCTAGGATTTAGAAATTCATAATATGAGAGATCAGCATCTCCTAATTTTAAAGTGTTCCTAGTGTGTGTAACCATCAGTGGCTGGTATCTACTGAACAGAGAGGAAGTTTTCAAAAATTAAACACTGACTGATTTTCTGCAGAGTTTTTATTCAGAATGTGCTTGGCCTTCCCAGCCCCTTTTCACCTTTCTTGTTTTTCGCAGATGCTCCAAGTAAAGCTTTCTTCTTCAGGCACTTACGCCATAGGGTCGTTGGGTAGAATCGGGAGTAATGATGCAAATAAGCGCTTCAAGACTGGCCCTTCTTATTATGTAAAAGCACTTTGTGAGAAAGCGAAATGATTTGAGTGAAAAACTTGTATTTCTCAACAGTTACAGAAATAGAGACACTGTGCTTGGATGTTTCATTTCAGACTGTGGCCTGTCCTTTTGGCTGGAAAGTGACTTGGGACTTAGTCCTCAGTTCCACTCCACTGTCCTTTTTCCCTTTTGTGATGTGCACCTAAGGATGCTGCTCGATCTGCCTATTTAAACCAAGGTGTGATTTACATGGGAACTGAGTATTTGCTTTGGGGAATATATGTATTCCATCTGGGCTGTTTTTTTGTTTGTTTGTTTGTTTGATTGGTTTTTGCCCACTAGTGTCTACTGTGTGTGTGTCTCAGTATTACTCGAAGCTCTGCAGTTTTAAACTATATTATTTGAGGGCAGTGAGTTTGCATGTGCCCTGAGTGTGTTTAGTTCTAACCCAGACTTCAGGCGGGGCATCCAGAGCATTGTTGGAGCGCCTTTCTGATTGCACCAGAAAGGGAGGGCAGTGGGTGCCATAGAGCCTTTCTTTTGTGGGTACTCAGTGTATTCTCTGATCCGCTGGGTCAATAGAGTGTTCCCTTGCTAATGGAAGGGAGAAGGGTTTTAAGACATATACAACTTTCATAATTTAGACCCATACAAAGACTACTGGCCAGGTGTGGTGACTCACACTTGTAATCCCAGCACTTTGGGAAGCCAAGGTGGAAGGATCGCTGCCCCAGAAGTTTGAGACCAGCCTGGGCAACACAGTGAAACTCTGTCTCTACAAAAATTTTTAAAAATTTGCTGGACGTGGTGGTACAGCTACTCAGGAGGCTGAGGTGAGAGGATCACTTGAGCCTGGGAGTTGGAGGCTGCAGTGAACTGTGAGCATATCACTGCACTCCAGCTTGGGTGACAGAGCAAGACACTGTCTCCAAGACATATTACTAGACCTCTTTATAGGTCTTTATAGGTCTAGTAATAATTCTAGTACACATTTTGATGATTTGATAGGTTTTCCCCTTAGGCATCCTCAGTAGCTTAGTGATTTGCCCAGCAGCTTGATTGGCACTTTTGTGCTCAAACAGGTGAGACGTTTGGGGAGACTTTGTGATTGCATCTAAAATGACTGAATCATAAAGTCGCTGGATGGTAGAGAGGGTGACGGCTTTAGAAATCATCATGTACAAGAGGGCCCTTGGCATGGGAGTTGAGACCAAGCACTCTGGCACCAGCCTGTCTGCATCTGGTCCCATGTCTGCCACTTACGAGCTGGGTGACTGTGGGCAAGTTAATCTCTTGTGCCTCAGTTTCCTCATCTGTAAAGGGTCAGGGTAGTGTCCGTCTAATGGCGGTTGTGAGGATTAAATGAGTTAGAATTTATAAAGCTCTGAGAACAGTGCCTGCCATGGAGAAAGTGCTAACGTAAATGCTGGCTAAATTAAAATAATAATACTTACTGTGTTTTCACATTCCATGAATGAGAAACCTAAAATCCAGGAAAGAGGAAGTTAATTTTACAATACACTGAAAATGTCAAAAGTTAGGATTAGAACCAGGCCTCTCTTGGCTAGTGATTTTTCTCTTTGTCATGCTGCAGAATGACTGCAGTCTGGTGGTCAACCTGATAGCGCCTAAGTAATTTTCCCTCCCTTTCAGCAATCCGCAGCAACAATGTGCTGTTCATAATCATTAATTTCTTCAGTAGACATTGTTTAATTAAATGCCTTATCAACCAGGCTGACATTCAAACTTTCTCATTTTCCCACAAGGGATTTCACTATTTTATTACACACTTTTTTCCCTTGACATTTCACTATTGTAATTAATCATTAATTCTAGTTGAAGTATTCCAGGACAGGGTACCCTTTACACATCTGTTGTATTTTATAGTATCCTTTGGCTTATAATAATACTGCATAGTTTATTTATTGAAGAATATTGAAACTTAGAAAATTGTATAGTCTGCTTTTTAATGGCTTTATAGAAATTGCTTTTCTTTTCCCACCTTGAAGGAAGCCCTATCATTTTTAATTTACTGAATTTGGTAAGCTTTAGGAAATGGCTTTCTTTTTCATAAAGTTGTATAAGATGGTGATGTTGGCCGGGCGTGGTAGCTTACACCTGTGATCCCAGCACTTTGGGAGGCCAAGCAAGGTAGGAGGATCACCTGAGGTCAGGAGTTTGAGACCAGCCTGACCAACATGGAGAACCCCTGTCTCTACTAAAAATACAAAATTAGCCAGGCTTGGTGGTGCATGCCTGTTATCTTAGCTACTCGGGAGGCTGAGGCAGGAGAATTGCTTGAACCTGGGAGGCGGACGTTGCGGTGAGCTGAAATCGCACCATTGCACTCCAGCCTGGGCAACAAGAGTGAAACTTCGTCTCAAAAAAAAAAAAAAAAAGATGATGTAATTCATTCCAGAATAGATGTCTGTGGACGATTACACAGGATGCAGGTAACATTTACATTTTGGCATGTATTTCTTAAACATCATTTTCAGAATGTCCAAAACTTCAGTGGAAAATGGTAGAGGGTAGGAGAACTTTTTACTAAAAACTTCCTTAATTTTTTTTTTTTTTGAGATGGAATCTCGCTCTGTCGCCCAGGCTGGAGTGCAGTGGCGCGATCTCGGCTCACTGCAAGCTCCGCCTCCCGGGTTCATGCCATTCTCCTGCCTCAGCCTCCCAAGTAGCTGGGTCTACAGGTGCCCGCTACCACGCCCAGCTGATTTTTTGTATTTTTTTTTAGTAGAGATGGGGTTTCACCGTTTAGCCAGGATGGTCTCTATCTCCTGATCTTGTGATCGGCCTGCCTCGGCTTCCCAAAGTGCTGAGATTACAGGTGTGAGCCACCGCGCCCGGCCAAAACATTTTTATTAAATAATGAGGCTGTTGGGAATATGCTGACTTGATTTGGAAGCAAACTTAATAATTCTTTACAGTTTATTAAAGAAAATACCCATTGGTGTTTTTTTCTTTTACATAGCTTTCCAGACACATTTTTATTCATTAAGTCCTGTCATTTTCTCCTGAACTCAAGGAGGCAAGTTATCTCTCTGATAAGGACCTCAGCAATCAGCTGAATTACCTGCCAGAGGCTAGATAGGGGCTTGACTGAGCCAGAAATTGACAGCAGAGTGTCTGCCAGTGAGCCCCAGGACCTTGCTTCTCCTTTCCGACCTTAAGTTGATCCTGCTGTCTTTGTAGAGGTAACATCTACTTGCTCCTATTTCTGTACCTGAAAAGCATCTCAACATAGCCCAAAACTGGAAGCAACCTCACTTTTTCTGTAGGGAAATGGATAAACTGTGGTATATCCATACAGATGGGATATTATTAGCAATACAAATAAATGAGCTAGCAAGCTACAAAATTCATGGATGCCAGGTGCGGTGGCTCATACTGTAATCCCAGTACTTTGGGAGGCTGAGGTGGGAGGATCCCTTGAGTCCAGGAGTTCGAGATGAGCCTAGGCAGTATAGCGAGACCCCCATCTCTAGAAATAATTTAAAAACTTAGCCATGGCTGGGCACTGTGGGCCATCCCTGTAATCCCAGCATTTTGGAAGGCTGAGGAGGGCGGATCACTTAAGGCCAGGAGTTCGAAACCAGCCTGGCCAACACAGTGAAACCTTGTCTCTACTAAAACTAGAAAAGATTAGCTAGGCACGGTGGCACATGCTGTA
This sequence comes from Symphalangus syndactylus, assembly GCF_028878055.3. Classification (NCBI taxonomy): domain Eukaryota; kingdom Metazoa; phylum Chordata; class Mammalia; order Primates; family Hylobatidae; genus Symphalangus; species Symphalangus syndactylus. Next base: position 22,606,385 of record NC_072437.2, on the reverse strand, counting down.
ATCCCAGGTACTAAGGAGGCCAAGGCACGAGAATTGCTTGAACCCAGGAGGCCAGGATTGCAGTGAGCTGAGATTGCACCACTGCACTCCAGCCTGGGTGACAGAGCCAGACTCCATCTCAATGTCAACCCTCCCGGCTCCCCTCCCCCTCTCTGCCCCTCCCTGCTCCCCCGCCACCCTTCCCCACTCCCCCCCGCCCCTCCCCACTCCCTGCCCCCCTGCCCCTCACCACTCCCCCTGCCCCTCCCCACTCCCTGCTCCCCCCCCTGCTCTGCTCCTTCCCACTTCCCTCTCTGCCCCTCCCTGTTCCCCCTCCTGCTCCTCCCCCTTCCCCTTCCCCCTCCCCCCTTCCCCTTCCCCCTCCCCCCTTCCCCTTCCCCCTCCCCCCTTCCCCTTCCCCCTCCCCCCTTCCCCTTCCCCTCCCCCTTCCCCTCCCCCTTCCCCCTCCCCCCTCCCCCTCCCCCTCCCCCCTCCCCCTCCCCCTCCCCCTCCCCCTCCCCCTCCCCCTCCCCCTCCCCCTTCCCCTTCCCCCTCCTCCCTGCCCCATGCCCCCTTCCCCTTCCCACTCCCCCTGCCCCTTCCCCGTCTCCCTCCCCCTCCCCCTTCCCCTTCCCCTTCCCCCTCCCCCCTTCCCCTTCCCCTTCCCCCTCCCCCTTCCCCTTCCCCCTCCCCCTTCCCCCTCCCCCCTTCCCCTTCCTCCTCCACCCTTCCCCCTCCCCCTGCTCCTTCCCCCTCCCCCTCCCCCTTCCCCCTCCCCCTTCCCCCTCCCCCTTCCCCCTCCCCCTCCACCCCTTCTCCCTCCCCCTCCACCTCTTCTCCCTCTCCACCCTTTCCCCCTCCCCCCACAAACTTAGGTGTGGTGGTGTGCATCTGTAGTCCCAGCTACTCGGGAGTCTGAGGCTGGAGGATTACTTGAGCCCAAGAATTTGAGGCAGCTGTGCACTATTTCAGGCAGACCAAAAGCTGCCTCTCACCTGCGTATTTCATTTCCTTTTCTCTATTTTCGCACTTCTATTAGTCGGATCCACTATTGGCACACCTTTCGGTACATGGTGGATGCTTAGTAAATACCACCGGATGCACAAACGTGTGTCCTACCCACACCATGCCACCTGCCATCACTATTTAAGAACCCTTTTTCAGGGACTAGTTGATGTCTCAGTTCCTCAGTGAGGTGGCATCCTTATTTCTGAGGCTTTTAAAATTCATATAATACCTATTGTCAGAAGTAAACATGTTGCCTTGAACAATCATCTCTGAGTTACCTGTTCTCTTGCGTGATAGATTACGCATCCCATAAAGACGATATTGTGCCACATTATTACTTTGTGTCCTATACGGTGTGAAATGTAGTTGCCGAAATAGACCCTCATAAATGTTTGTTAATGGCGATGATCTCGATTATGGTGACACTTGAATGATAGTATACTTTGAACTTTGGGTTTGTTATTTTCAAAGGCATTCAGTAAGCAAAGCCAGTAATTCACTGCATCCTCATTATGGGCTAGGCAAGGGTTGAGTGCTTTCTACAAATATTTTTTTTTTTTTTTTTTTTTTTTTTTGAGACGGAGTCTTGCTCTGTCCCCCAGGCTGGAGTGCAGTGGCGCAGTCTCGGCTCACTGCAAGCTCCGCCTCCCGGGTTCACGCCATTCTCCTGCCTCAGCCTCTCCGAGTAGCTGGGACTACAGGCGCCCGCCACCATGCCCGGCTTATTTTTTTTGTACATTTAGTAGAGACAGGGTTTCACCGTGGTCTCGATCTCCTGACCTCGTGATCCGCCCGCCTCGGCCTCCCAAAGTGCTGAGATTACAAGCGTGAGCCACCGCGCCCGGCCGCTTTCTACAAATATTTGGAGAGGCTGACTGGTGTCGATTAGAGAGACTTTCTTTAGTGAGTGGAAGAGAATGATGTGTGTTAAGTCGAGTGAGGTTGGCTGCAGACTAAAAAATGCGCCTCTGTTTACATTGCAGGGACCTTGTTAGTGTGGGAATTCAGAGGGGCTGGAAGCTGGTGGCCATCTTACTTAAATTTAATTTACCCTGACCTTTTCCTTAGAGGGAGCATGAGGGGTGAGCTAAAGTTTAAAGTTTGTACTCTCAGAATCACTGAGAAATTGACATCATTAGAATGGGAATGATTGGAGATTTTCTTCTGGTTTCCTGATTTTTCTGGAGATAAAAAAGCCTTCTCTTCTGGTAATTTTCACCTCCACTTCCGTTCTACACATTTTTGTCTTTGCATATCTGTTTAATGGAGGATATGTGCTCTACCAAATCAGTGAAAGTGCAAAGCCAAAGTATTGACTTAGATTGTTTTTAGAACAAGTTTGGAGTAGAAATTAAAAATTAATTGGAAGAGGCATGCCACTTTTTCTTGCGAGGAGCTGCTGAAAAAAGCAGGCACTCATGACCTTTGACGCTTGTGCGAAACATGGCAGCGTGTCCCTCTTTTCTTGGGGAAGTTACCTAACCAAGTAAGTGCTTGGTTTGTATCTGGTGGTTTTACAACTGTCATTTTAGCTAATCTTTACTGAGACCCTCAGAAGTGGAACTGGAGCAGTGCTTCTGAGACCAGAGCCTGCATCAGAATCACCTGGAATGCAGACTCCACCCTCTTTGTGATTCAGTGGGGCTGGGCTGGGCTGAGATGAAGAATTTGTATTTCTAATGAGCTCGCAGGTGATGTGGATGCTGATTTGTGGGCACGTTTTAAGAAGCACTGCAGTAGAGCGTAGGCTTTCTCTCCATCTTTTAGGTAAGGAGAATGACTTCTGGGATGGATAAGTGACTGGCCTGATGTTCTCACAGTTCCTAAGTTGAGCCTAGGGCTGTCTCTCGCACCTACACAAAAAAAGTGATGTCAGGCTCCCAGGTAAGAGAGACCCCTGCCCTCGGGACTCGTAATCTAGCTGGCACCTTGGAAAAGAGGAGAAAGGCCTGTAAAGCCTGTGAAGTAGAAGCTAAATGCAGACAACACCCCAGGGAAGATGAAGTGAGTATTTTTTTTCCTAAACCATTGGATCAGGAAAGTCTTTCTGGGGGAGGTGACATTGGGACTGGCTAGAGAAGAGAGAAGTGTTTTTTTTTCTTTTGAATATAAGTGTTTTATTTTTCTCTCCCAGTCTTTTATCTTTTTAAAATTGAGATTCATAGTTGTATATATTTTTGAGGTACATGTGATATTTTGATACATGTATACAATGTGTAATGATCAAATCAGGGTAATTGGGATAGCCATCGTCTCGTCTCTTTGTGTTGAGGACATTCCAATTCTCTTCTAGCTCTTTTGAAATAGATAACACATTATTGTTAACTATAATTTCCCTGCTGTATTTTTGTACCCATTAGCCAACTGAAAGATGGTGTTTTAGCAGGAAGAAACAAAATAGCAGGCTGGGCGCAGTGGTTCATGCTTGTACTCCCAGCACTTTGGATCCCTTAAGTCTGGGAGTTCAAGACCAGCCTGGCTAACATAACCAGACTCTTTCACTACAAAAATTAAAAACCTACGTGGGCGTGGTAACAGGTGCCTGCAGCCCAGCTACTCAGGAGGCTGAACGGGGGAGGAACGCTTGAGCCCAGGAGTTAGAGGTTACAGTGAGCAGTGAGCTGAGATCGCGCCACTGCACTACAGCCTGGGTGACAGAGCGAGACCCTGCCTCAAAGAAACAGAACAGCAAAAGCTTAGTGCCAGGAAGATACAAGAGTGTTGAACAGCAGAGTTCAGTTGGATTAGAAGATGGTTTAGTTGAAAGGAGAGAGACATCATGGCAGATTGTTGAAATGCCTTGCTGGGAATTTTTACGTTTAACTCGGTTTTGATTGGACTCAGGTGTTTGAGTAGAAAAGGGATATGGTTAGAACTGGACATTTGAAATAACCCCTATGAAAATGATAGAGATGAGAAAATTTCTCTTTTGCTCTGAGTTTTCCTTTTTTTCCAGAGACTTGTCAGGGTTATTTAAGATAACCTATTTAATTAAAAAAAATTGTTAAAAATGTGGTTGCCAAGAAGGAACAGTGAAGCAAGAATCTTGAGCTCTGCAGTTAATTCTCATTTCCTTGCTTTGTTGTTGAAATAGGGGCACCCTGCTCGTAGGCAGTTAATAGCCTGGTCTCCTTTTTCCAAATGATCAAACAGGCCGAACGGTTCCTCATCTGTTTGAAGTGTCTGGTTGATGTAAAACAGTTGATCTGCAGTTGTTTCTTTTTCTCACAGACTTTTTGGAAATAAGCAAATCTATCCACACAGATAGCTGTTTTTGAACTTTCTCAAACCCCTTATCTAACCCCTTGTGAGAAGTCAAACTGAGCTGCTTTGCTTTTGAGGAGGGCCCGGCTGGCAGCCTTTCTAGTTTATCTCCACCCCACCCTCCCCTGGGGCCAGCTCCTGGCGTGTGGCTCCCCGGGAACAGAGGCACAAGGTGGCTTTGTGGCAGCTTCCGGCTCATAAGAGCAGAGCCAGATGCATGGAGCTGTTGGAGATTGATCACACGCCCTTTGCCCTTTGCTCTCCTGGGTGTCTGACACTTGATTTTTTGCCCTCACTCAATGGCACATCCACACTTCTTTGCTCTCAACATGGGGCACAGAAGTGCTTGGAGGACTCAGAACCCAGCCATTTGGCTTCCTGCAGCTCTGCCACTTGGGACTTCTTCTTTGAATAACACATTTCTATGAATTTTTCTTAACCTGGAATTTTTCAGTTGCTTGTATTGAAAACTGGAAGAGGGGAAACAAACTCTTGCAAAAAGTTTCTCTTCATCTACCCGGCTTGATTGAAAGTAGTTCGTCTTCACCGTGATTTCATCTCACTGGGTTTATGCTCTCAGTGGGGGCAGGAGGAGTTGGTAGGAATGTGTGCTTTTAGTAGATTAAATTAAAAATTGTTTACTTACTTCTTAATTAAACATAGTCTTCTTAATTACTTTTTTTGTTCTTTTTTAAGAGATAGGGTCTTGCTTTGTTGCCTGGATTGGAGTGCAGTGGTACAATCATAGCTCACCGCAGCCACAGATTTCTGGGCTCAAGTGATCCTCTTGCCTCAGCATTGCAAGTAGCTGGGACTGCAGGTGCTTATCACCATGTCTGGGTAGTTTTTAAATTTTTTGTAGAGACGGGGTTTTGCTATGTTGCCTAGACTGATCTCAAACTGCTGGCCTCAAGTGATCCTCCTGCCTCAGCCTCCCAAAATGTTGGGATTACAGGCATGAGCCACCACCCCTGGCCCAAATTACTTCTTAATTAAACATATAGGTATATGGTACAAAATTAAAAAGGTCCAAAAGAGCATCCGATGAAAAGCCATTCCCCAGCCTTCCTTGCTTTTGTCCCAGGCCAGGCTGGCTGCCTCATTGGAGTCAGCTCTCCTTCCAGTTACCTCCCTCTCCTTCCAGGGAGGCTCTTTGTGTTCACAGGAATATTCATGGACACATAGACATTTTTAGATTTATGGAGGTGTAATCACAAATCGTAACTTTGACCTGTTTCAGGGGTACAATTCAAAGGTTTTTAGTCAGTTTACAGCATTGTGTGACCATCACCACGGTCCAATTTCAGAACATTTCTGTCTTCCCCAGAAAGACCACAATTCCTTGTGCCCTTTGCTGTTGATCCAGCTCCTAATCCCAGCCCCAGGCAACTACTTTCTGGATATTTGTCCTCCTGATAAAGCCTTGGCTGGATATTACATTTAATAGGATCATGGGTTTATGGTGTCTTTTGCATGTGGCTCTTGTCACTCAGCAAAATGTTTGCGAGGTCCATCTATGTGGCGTGTGTCAGCATTTTGCGTCTTTTTGTGGCAGAACAATATTCTCTGGTATAGATAGATCACATTTGGTTTATTCACTCACCAGTTGATGACTGTTTGGGTTATTAGGTTATCCACTTGTTGGCTCTTTTTTGGCTGTGGACATCTGCATGTACTTCTGTGCAGACATATGTTTTCATTTGTCCCGGGAAGATACCTAGGAGTGGAATTGCAGGGTCACCAGCAGAAGGGTTTGCTGGGTTTCATGCCAAACTTATGATTACAATTTTAAGAAACTGCCAAAATGCCTTTTAAAGTGTTTGCAGCATTTTATATTCCTTCCAGCAACCAGCAGTGTATGAGTTTCAGATCTTTCACATTCTTGAGAACTTGTTTGGAAGTTCTAGCAGGAGAGCACAGCTACTCGTATACCCTTGACCGAAAACCAGTCCACCTCTATCGGGGATGGTCGTCCTCTTCCACCAAGCACACAGTTTTGGGAGGGACACACATGGAGTGGTGAGGGAGGAAAGGAACACCCGCCTAGCCAGCCAGGTTAGCCAGATCAACCCTGGCAATCACCCCCAGCGCAATGAACCCCGATGATCAGTGGGGTGACAGATGTCACAGCCAGATGGCCCTTACATCCAGATTCTCCATATTCTTGATGACGCTTGTTATTGTCTGTCTTTTTTGTTGTAGCCATTACAGTGGGTGTGAAATATCTTATTGTGTGTATAATTTGCATTTCCTAATGATTAATGATGTTGAACATCTTTTCATGTGCTTAACCGTCTTTGTCTTTGCAGATTTAAAATCTTCCTATTATCAGTTTTAAAACAAGTAATAGCGAACTTACAGTGCCTCTCACCATTTCTACTCCTTTCCCTGCCAGTTTTTTAGCTGCGTTATTTCTACATTGTCAGGCGTTATATAATATTCTGTGGCTGTTACAATTTTTTTTCTTTCTCAAAGTATACATGGATGTAAAGTTCACTAATAATTGTTTTTCATTCTTTCACTTACCTTTTGTTTTGCTGAAGTTTATCCTTTAGTAGTTTTTTTGAGAAGGGATTGGCTAACATTCTTCTGAATTCTCACCTGTTTAAAATATTTGGCTATTGGCTGCATGTGGTGGCTTATGCCTGTAGTCCCAGCACTTTGGAGGCCAAGGCGGAAAGATTGCTTGAGGCTAGGAGTGCAAGACTAGTCTGGGCAACATAACAAGACTCTGTACATACTAAGTGGTGGTGGTGGTGCATATTTGCAGTCTCAGCTACTTGGGAGGCTGAGGCAGGAGGATCGCTTGAGCCTAGGAGCTCGCGGTTACAGTGAGCTGTGATCATGCCACTGCACTTCAGCCCAGGTGACAGAGTGAGACCCTATCTAAAAAAAAAAAAAAAAGAAAAAAAATTTGGCTATTGTAGTTGAATGAAAGTTTGCTTGTGATTAAAGTTTTGATTCTGTTACAATTCTTTGAGGACGTTTTTGGCATTTAAGCCTTGAATGTTGCTGTGGACAATTCTAAAATTTTGTCGCCTCATACTTTATTTGAACTTTTTGCCTAGCTGCCCAAATGATTCCTTCCTAAAGTTTGAAGACCAGCTATGACTCAGGAAATGAGTTGTCAAATTATCTTTGTGGTGATCATTTTATGGTAGTTATCCCTGGAATAGGATATCTTCATTTATTATGGACAAGTATCTTTAATTTCTAAAATGTTTTCCTGAATTATGCCTTAAACTTTTTTTCTTGTTCTATTCTTTGATTTTTGTTTCTTTAGGGATACCGATTGTGGGTATGTTGGATCATCTCTCTCTGTCTTCCATGTCTATCAGTTCTCTGTGTTTTTTTTAGACAGAGTCTCACTCTGTTGCCCAGGCTGGAGTACAGTGGCGTGATCTTAGCTCACTGCAAGCTCCACCTCCTGGGTTCATGCCATTCTCCTGCCTCAGCCTCCTGAGTAGCTGGGACTATGGGTGCCTACCACCATTCCTGGCTAATTTTTTTGTATTTTTAGTAGAGACGGGGTTTCACTGTGTTAGCCAGGGTGGTCTTGATCTCCTGACTTCATGATCCACCTGCCTCGGCCTCCCAAAGTGCTGGGATTACAGGTGTGAGACACTGTGCCCGGCCAGTTCTCTGTGTTTTAAATCTATTGCTTGCTTTTCTCAGTCTTTCCCATGAGGTCCTTCATATTTTCACCAGTGTGTATTTCCTTTTAGCTGCTTTCCATTTGGCCTGTGTTTTGGTGATACTTTCATTCTTCCATTTTGTTCTCCTAAGGTCTGCCACCCTTATTCTTTATTTTCTGCTAATGTCTTCCCATAGCTTCCCTGAACTCTTGTAAATCCTTTGTTTTTGTCTATGGAATCACTTATTTCATGAAGTTTTATTAACTTATAACAATATGTTTGGACAAAGCTTTAATCTGTTGCATGTAACATTTCTTTGGATGTTCATCTGTCATTTTTCTTTTTTCTTGCAGTATCTTTGTAAAGGTTTTTTTGTTTGTTTGTTTTTTGGTTAGTAGATATGAAGTAGCTCTTTGCAGGAGCCTCAGTGGGCCAGCAGACAGAGCCATGTCCCATACTAATAGGAATTTTCATGACTTGAGGTTGTGTGTGTGTGTGTGTGTGTGTGTGTGTGTGTAATCCTTTCAACCTTTGCTGTTCCCTTACTTGCTGAAACTTTGGTAGTCAACCTTGGTGGTATGTCTGATGCAGTCTCTGTCTTTTTCATCTCGCCTCAGCAACAGACTGCTTCCTACAAATATGGCTTGCCTGTATGGTTTCTCATTTCATATCAATCACACTGTGCCCAGGGAAGCTGTTACTGTGAATCTGCCCACCTGTCCTTGTTATTCCAAGAAAGTTATGACTGGTTTGTTGCTTATTTGAAGCTCCGCCATTTTTATCTGAGATCTGTAGCCGTGAGCAGTCTCTCCAAGCATTTTCCTTCACTTCTTTCTGACCTTCACTGCAGCTTGGCACATCTTTCTTACATTTTCTGGTTTGGGGCTACAGATGTCTCCCAGTTTCCTCAGGGATGGAATTTGCATTTTTTAGTGTACTGCTTATTGCTTTTGGATGAATTCCAAGAGGAAGTCCTTATAAGTCAGGATACTAAGACAACTCTAGTTTTTTACCTTTTCTCTGGCAGTTAAAAATCTTGTTACTTTTTTGTTGTTACTTTTTTAAAGTAATTTTTCAAATAGATCTAACTAATAAAGTAGTTTTGCAAGCAGGTTTTAACTTTAAGGTCTGGAGTAATCACTTTAGTAATAAGGTATCACAAGGAAAGAAATAGTAGTCTATATTTTGACTATTCCTCAAGAAATTCAGAAGTCAGAGGAAGTTAATGGAGATAAATTCAGAATAGAGCATAGGTTAATATTTATACACTAGAGGCCTTTCGCTTTGTTGGATTTGTTTATCTGGAAGATGGCATTGCATTACTGGGCTTACCAGTTTTGCTATCAAGCATCAATTGTGGTTACCCATTTATGACTTGCCAGCGTTCCTGAGATGTTCCCTCAGCGTTCTTAGGATGCTCAACTCAAAACTCTTGGCTGGATTTATGGTTGAATTAAACAGACTTTTCCATGTACAGCAACAGTCTGCCTGTAAGTATGATAACAAAAAGTATGACATACTTTGTTCAAGCATCAGTATCCAGAAGTAGAAATAACCTAGACATGAGATCATTTGAGAATTAAAGAGAAAGGAAGTTAAGCTACCAAGTATCTGTTAATGACTAACTCAATCAAATTTTTAAATGCCAAGGTGCTAAAAATTAGAATATATATCTGGGGATTTTGGGCAAGAGGGAGGGAAAGGATTCAGTTCAGAGGATGAGGAATCTTGCTTTTTGCTTAGGTAGGATGAGGAGAAAATATTTGCAGGGAGGGTCTGAGCACCTTTAGGCTGGGGTGAGGTGGGAGAGGAGAGCCCTTTCTTGCTGCCATCATCGACTCCCTGGATGGGTATCAAGACCATAGTCAGGTCCATGCCTGCTTGACTCAGAGTGACAAGCCCAGCTAAAGGCCAGTGTGAATTACCGTGCACAGGGCCTGTCCCAGCTGAGCAAGTGCAGGGCAGAGGGGGTGGGATGGGGAGGGGCCACACCAAAGTAGGAAAAGTGCATGGAGGGGCTGGGAATGGGGAAGGCCAGCTTGACTGATGGCATAGTTTTCTCTGGAGATTGCATTTATTTTTAACCATGAGACAGTGAACAGAAAACGTATATGGAATAGAAGTAATTTTGCCTGGCTTGTGAAGATTATTTTGGACACAACTGACTTCATAATGACTATACCGCTCCCCCCCCACCACCTCCACACACACACACTTTGATTCATTGGCCCAATATTGAGGATCTCTTTTCCACTTCGGTGAAGGGCACTAGGCTGGGATTCTAGATTAACCAGGCTGGTCTCATCCCTCAAGGCTAATGAGTGAATGAAGCAAAGCAGAGATCACACAACCAAACAGATTAGAAACAGATGCTTAGGAAAAGCTTATTTGAGGCAGAAGTGAGAAAGGCACTTATATAACAGACCTGTGGAATCAGGCATTCAAAAAAGAAGGGGCCAGCGTGGTGGCTCACGCCTGTAATCCCAGCACTTGGATCATTTGAAGTCAGGAGTTCAAGACCAGCCTAGCCAACATGGTGAAACCCCATCTCTACTGGAAAAAAAAAAAAAAAAAAAAGCTGGGTGTGGTGGTGGGCATCTGTAATCTCAGCTACTGGGGAGGTTAAGGCAGGAGAATCGCTTGAACTTGGAAGGCAGAGGTTGCAGTGAGCTGAGACTGCGCCATTGCACTCCAGCCTGGGCAACAGAACAAGACTCCATCTCACAAAAAAAAAAAAAAAAGGCAGTTCTCAGATCTTCACTCCATATGTCATCTGGTAACACTGGGGTTCTGAGACAGACAGTGTTAGCTCCAGAGAAGCATTGGCTGTCTTAGAACCCCTATGTTACCAGACGACATAAGGAGTGAGTAAAATCTTCAAAAGGCTTTGATGGACCATAGGTGAGGAAGGTGAGTGTGGGAGAAGTAAGGAGTAAATGGTGTTTCCTAGACAGTGATCAGGCCCTTACCATGTTCGATTGAAGGACACGCCCTTTTAGGCCCTGGGGATTTGAGTCGCTGTGGATGTGACCCCATAGTTTCTGATTTGCTGACCTCAGGGCCAGCCCTTGTGTCTATGGTGACAGCATTAGAGGTTTCATTGCAGAGGAAGTAAGGAATTCATTAGGAAACTTCTGGGGACCTACTCTCTTTTTTTTTTGAGACGGAGTCTCGCTCTGTCACCCAGGCTGGACTGCAGTGGCGTGATCTCAGCTCACTGTAAGCTCTGCCTCCCAGGTTCACACCATTCTCCTGCCTCAGCCTCCCGAGTAGCTGGGACTACAGGCGCCCACCACCACACCCGGCTAACTTTTTGTATTTTTAGTAGAGAGAGGGTTTCACCGTGTTGTCCAGGATGGTCCCGATCTCCTGACCTCGTGATCCACCTGCCTCGGCCTCCCAAAGTGCTGGGATTACAGACGTGAGCCACCGCGCCAGCCAACTTTCCTGAGTTTTAAAGCAATGGTAGAAGTTTCCAGGTGAAGACAGAGGGCAAAGCGCTCAGCTACAGTGAACCACGTGTAGAGACCTGGAGGCAGACAGAGGCAGCGGGAGGGGAGGGAGAAGCTGAGGGATTAGGAGACAGAGTATCTGGGGAGGAAAGTTTTTTTTTTTTTTTTTTTTTTTAGAAAAATAACTTTGTTGGCTGGGCACGGTGGTTCACGCCTGTAGTCCTGGCACTTTGGGAGGCTGAGGCGGGTGGATCACTGGAGGTCAGGAGTTCAAGACCAGCCTAGCCAACATGGTGAAACCCTGTCTCTACTAAAAATACAAAAATTAGCTGGGTGTGGTAGTGTGCACCTGTGATCCCAGCTACTCAGGATGCTGAGGCAGGAGAATTGCTTGAACCTGAGAGACAGAGGTTGCAGTGAGCCAAGATCTTGTTATTACACTCCAGCCTGGGCAACAGAGTAAAACTGTGTCTCAAAAAATAAAAAAAATAAAAATAAAAAGCCGGGTGTGGTGGTGCATGTCTGTAATCCCAGCTACTCGGGTGGTTGAGGCAGGAGAATTGCTTGAACCTAGGAGGCGGAGGTTGCAGTGAGCCAAGATCGCGCTGCTGGCACTCCAGCCTAGGTAACAGAGTGTGAGAGTCCATTGCAAATAATAATAATAGTAAAATTAATAAAAAATAAAAAAAGAAAAACTGTTGATACTACAGTACAATGTATAGAGTGGTAGAATGGCTTCTTGGGAAAGGGGGAATAGTTGGAGGGGTGGGTGGCTGGAAAGAAATGAAGGGTGACTTTTTCTCAAATGTGAGTGAGATGCAGCCCACAGTTCTATTCCTTGCACCCCAGATAGCTCTGTGGTGCCCCTTCTGTGGCCTCTTTGTCCAAAAGTGCCCCCTGGGGCGTCTCTTTTTCCCATCTCCTCTTTCTCCATGATCCTCACCATTGGGCCTGGTGGTTCATTTTGCTTTTTTGGTTACACATTCACCCCCTTTCATTGATTCTAATGGCTTTCACCCTGAACCCATAGCCCAGACCCAGCTCCAGCTCCCAGACAGGACAGCCCACAGGAAGTCCTTTTATAGCCCTAGGAAGCGGTCCGAAGCACACTCACACCTCCCCCTCCTACTTCCTCCCTTCTGCCCTGATTTCAGACTTTCTCATCAGTGTTGGACTTTTTTTTTTTTTTTTTTTGAGACGGAGTCTTGCTCAGTCGCCCAGGCTGGAGTGCAGTGGCGCGATCTTGGCTCACTGCGACCTCCGCCTCCCGGGTTCATGCTATTCTCCTGCCTCAGCCTCCTCCCGAGTAGCTGGGACTCCAGGCACCCGCCACCACGCCCAGCTAATTTTTTGTATTTTTAGTAGAGACGGGGTTTCACCATGTTAGCCAGGATAGTCTCCATCTCCTGACCTCGTGATCTGCCCGCCTCGGCCTCCCAAAGTGCTGGAATTACAGGCGTGAGCCACCGTGCCTGGCCCAGTGCTGGACTTTTACGTCCCCCTCTCAGTAGCTAAGCATTTGTAACATTGGGTTAGTTTTTCCACAAAAATAGATTTTATAGCATCACCTTTTGATTTCCATTGCTGCTGTCCAGATTGGCACTTCAAGCATGAATTGTGACAGTTGATTTGTAACTGGATGCCCCAGCCCCTGCCCTCCCAACCCTCTTTCTTTTGTTATATATACTACCATCCTCAGATTCATTTTTCTGAAATTGTTGTTGTTGTTGTGTTGTTAGTTTTCCCTCAGTGGCTCCTGCTGCCTACAGGGTAAAGACCATATTTTTCAGCCAGGCATTTGAAGTCCTCTAAAGGAGGGGTCCCCAGACCCTGGGCCGTGGAGCAGTGGTCCGTGGCCTGTCAGGAACTGGGCTGCGCAGCGGGAGGTGAGCGGCAGGCAAGCATCACCGCCTGAGCTCCCTCTCCTGTCGGATCAGCTGCAGCGCTGGATTCTCATAGGAGCACAGACCCTGTTGGGAACTGCGCATGCGAGGGATCTAGGTTGTGTGCTCCTTATGAGAATCTAATGCCTGATGATCTGAGGTGGAACTGTTTCATCCCGCAACCATTGCCTCCACTTTGTCTGTGGAAAAACTGTCTTCCACAAAACAAGTCCCTGGTGCCACAAAGGCTGGGGACCACTCCTCTAGAGCCTGACTTCAAATCATTTCTAAAATACATCTTGAACTCTCTGGCTCTGATTCTCACTCTTTTTTGCCTGTGCCATCATGTTTCTGTCTCGTAACTCTGTGGATGCCATTCCGCTTCCCAGGAGTGCCTTTTCCTTTTCTGTCTCCTGTCTCTTCCAAGTATTTTCCAACGTTTGAGACCACCTTGAGTTCAAATCTCACCTTCTCCATGATGGAAGCCTTTCTTCTCATTTAACCACTTCATCTCACATGGAAATCTCATTCCCTTGTGTCCTTCTGGTGCTAAATGTGCAGCCATATATAAATATACTGGCTGAGTGGTCCAGTCGTTAAGCAGCCAGTATTGACCTTCACTCTGTGTGAGGCATTGTGCCTAGGTAGGCACTGAGCTGCAAAGGACATTTGAGATTGGGTTCTTGCTTTAAGGGCATCACAGTGCCTTCTCCACACACGTGGGCTCAACCACCGCAGTGTGGCTTTGACAGCCACGAGCACAGAGGGGATAGTAGCACATGTGCTCTGCACCGGATGCCAGGATGTGACATTTGTTTTCGTTTTTGAGATGGAGTTTCACACTTGTCACCCAGGCTGGAGTGCAGTGGTGCAATGTTGGCTCACTGCAACCTCCACCTCCTAGCTTCAAGCGATTCTCCTGCCTCAGCCTCTCAAGTAGCCAGGACTACAGGTACATGCCACCACACCTGGCTAATTTTTGTGTTTTTAGTAGAGGTGGGGTTTCACCATATTGGCCAGGCTGGTCTCGAACTCCTGACCTCAGGTGATTCATCCACCTTGGCCTCCGAAAGTGCTGGGATTACAGGGGTGAGCCACCACGCCTGGCTGGGATGTGACATTTCAACTGAATTTTAAAGCAATGGTAGAAGTTTCCAGGTGAAGAAAGAGGGCAAAGCACTCAGCCACAGCAAGCCACACATGTGGAGACCTGGAGAAGCTGAGGGTGTCATTAGACAAGAGTAGACTATCTGGGGAGGAAAGATGATTGTTTTTAGGAAAATAACTTTGTTGATACTGTAGTATAGTGTGTAGAATGGCTTCTTGGGAAAGGGGAAATAGTTGGAGGGGTGGGTGGCTGGAAAGAAATGAATTATTAGGTGTTTATTGTAATAGAAATAGACACTAGAAACCAAGAAAAATGACCCTACTTTCTGTGGCCTCTGTCTGTGTGAGTGTATGTCTGCGAGTGTAGGTCTATTTCCTCAACCAGATTATTAGTCCGAGCTCTGCAGTGCGCGTTTTACCTGTTTATCTTTAGAATACCCATAGTACTTAGCAGGTAACTGTGTCCATAAAAGGTAATTAATGGATGCTAATGATATGGCTTAGGCACTGTTTATCATCTTCCCACCAGACTTCAATGTGTAAAAAGTAGTGCCTAGCCTAGCTCATTGTAGACACTGAATAATTAAGAACAGACTGTAAAACGAGAAAGGAATAAAATATGCAACAATATGCAAAATTATTCAAAAGAATAAAGTACGCAAAAAGTATTTGCATGCCTTGAGTGCTTAAAGGTGACTTTGTGAGTGAACCGACGCCTCCCTATATGTGATTCCTGTGCAGGGATGGAGCCCCCTGCCCACCTGGGTGGGGTTCAAAGTGGCACACAGCTTGGGTGGCAGTCTCCTATTCTGATGTGTTTTTCTTTCTCACTGCTTCCTGCAGATATTCTCTAAGCCACTTTCATCATGGGAGAAATAGAGCAGAGGCCGACCCCAGGATCACGACTGGGGGCCCCGGAAAATTCGGGGATCAGTACCTTGGAACGTGGACAGAAGCCTCCCCCAACACCTTCAGGAAAACTTGTGTCCATCAAAATCCAGATGCTGGATGACACCCAGGAGGCATTTGAAGTTCCAGTAAGTTGGGGGCTTATCTGTGAACCCAGGAGTGTGTTAGGGGGCAGCCTTTGGTGTGAGGAGGTTCAGCTCATTCCCATGGCCAGTGACATGAGGCGGCTGGAGGGCCTGCGTGTTCAGCACCTCCCTCCCCACCCCCCAGTGGCCCCGCTGACCCATTCTGGTTTCGAGCTCTCCGGTGTCTAGATTTATGCATGAACCACCCATGTAGTGACGTCAGTGGCCTCGGCACTTGAATTTTACTATGACCTTCCATTCAAATATATATGTAATCTAAGTGCATATGTATATGTTATGTATATGTATGTAACTGTAGGGAAGAGTGGTCTTGTGGCTGGATCCCAGTTTAATTTACTGGTCATAGACAATTCCTCTCTCACATTGGTGCTTGTGCATGTGTGTTTGTGGCAGGGGGGCTGTTGAAGTCAAGTCCAGGTTACTGGCAAGAACAATCCCGAGAGCATCATAAAGAGCCACGTGTGTTTTCATGTGACGGAATCAGGAGAGTCTGTGCATGCAACCCCACAGGGCGGGTGTGGGAGTATCGAAATGCCTCCTTCCGAGCCTGCCATATGGCCGCCCTAGAGATGGGGAGGCCCTGCCACCCCAGGGCCCTGGACAGAGCAGCCTGGGGGCCGGAGCTGTCACAGGAGAAGCCAGCAGCCGCTGGAGCCCCTGGCGCTCCTCACTTCTGCTGGTCTTCTCCGAGCCCCTGCCTGGCCTCTCCCATCCTCCTCCTCAGATCGCTCCTGCGGGAGGTTGAGAAGCCGCCGCCTGCTTCGTGCAGCTGCTGCACATCTTATTCCCGGCTGGAGAGGAAGTGGGAGTGTCTGGCTGGCTAAGCGGCCGGCCCACTCCCTCTCATCGGCTCAGTCCAGAGAACTCTTAACACTCCTTGGATCTAGTATTTTGGGTTTTCTGTCTTGAGTATCAAATACCACGTCTAATATTGTTTGTGGAGGAGGAAAATAACTCTTGAATTCCAAGCAGCCAACTTATAAACAAACTCTGGGATCACACCTGTTTTTAACATGGAGACGATCTGTGTGTCATTCCTGTTGGCTAGAGGGGCTGGAATTTAATAGTCGGCATTAACATTGGTAACCTATAATTTAATCATTTATGGGATATGAGTCAGCAAATTATATTTATTTCAAAGAACATTGCGCAGAGCACATGAACTAACATTAAACGTCTCAGGAAAAGATAAACTCAGAATAGGTATGCTTAAAACCACCAATTTATTGCACACTGCAAACCACCTTTGTGTTTTCTAATTTTCTTGTGGAATTTGTATCTTTCAAGGACTTGGGACAGCTTTGTATTTTGGTGAACAAAGCTGTTGCTAATCTGCTAAAATCATAGACTCTGTTGAGGAGAGCCCCTGCCATCTGGTTAGAATTGGGCCTCCTGGCACCTGTGGTCCGTATGTGCGCCACCTCACCCACATTTTTCTTTGTTGCCGGACTGGTTCAGTGAGGTGTTTCGTTTCAGCGTTTCCTATTCAGTACTGTGAAGGACTTCTGAGCCCAGGTTTCTAGCAGCACATTCTATTACACGGTGTTCTTCTGAGTGGATTGGACTGTGGAACTGGCAAATGCTGCTCTTGTGTGCACTCACTCTGGGGATCATTGGACTGTGGTCACCTGCAGTTCTTCTTGAAACCAAAGAAAGTCAAGACCCCATTCCTAGCTACTATTTAGGACCTATCTAGGAACTCCCTGCCCAAGAAGTAGTAATAAAAGTGTGTTTTTATGTTTTAAAGTGATTTTTCTTCATAATTTCTGATGGCTTATGCTTTGCTTTTATAAGCCCTTTGTCTGGAAGGAACCTTTCTCATGCTCTCTGATAAACTCCTATGCATTCTTAAAAGCCCTAGCAGTTTTACCTGGATGCCTACTCTCTCAAGCAGTGGACAGGGCTTTTTCATCCTTCCTGCAGACCTCTTTACTCATATACCTATCAGATGCACGAGGGAGCCTGGGTTCAAGTCCCAGCATCTCCTACTGATAGTTGTGCAGCGTGAACAAGTTATTTAACCTGTCTGTATCGATAAAATGAGGCTAATAATAAACTCGACTTTATACTATATGAGAATAAAAAAAGGTGACATAAAGTGTTTGGAGCAATTCTTGGCATGTAGTAAGAGCTTAACTAAACACATGATTAGTAGTAATGACATGCACGTCCAACTGCCTGCGTGTTCTGTCTATGTCCCCAGCATCTAGCATGGCACCTGGCATATAGTAGGTGCTAATTAAATGTTTGCTGACTGTTAGAGTGAGGGTGAGTTTATTTTACAAGTAGAATTAATGCCATTGTTCATTTTCACGTCTCCTCCATTCATATTTTTCTCTTTTTTTTTTGAGACAGAGTCTTGCTGTGTCTCTAGGCTGAAGTGCAGTGGTGTGATCTCAGCTCACTGCAATCTCCTCCTCCTGGGTTTAAGTGATTCTCCTGCCTCAGCCTCCCAAGTAGCTGGTACGATAGGTGCCTGCCACCACACCCAGCCAATTTTTGTATTTTTAGTAGAGACGGGCTTTTACCATGTTGGCCAGGATGGTCTTGATCTCCTGACCTTGTGATCCGCCCGCCTTGGCCTCCCAAAGTGCTGGGATTACAGGTGGGAGCCATCACACCTGGCCATATTTTAATTTTTCTAGTTTGGTCAGAATGTTTCTCTTAACCTCTGGGCAACAGATATATTCCTTAACTGGCTGTAGAAAGTCATATATCAGCATTTTTATTGGTGGAGCTGATTCTGAGTCAGTACCTCCTGCTGTTTAAGAGCAACCACAGCCAGGCCAGCAGCAGCTGAAAGGCATCGGGGCTGGCTGTGATGGCTCAGTCACCAGGGATTGGGAAGAAGGTGACTACGGGATTGTGAGAGACTCAGCTCCCCAGTCTTGCTTTAAAACCTTGCTGTAAAACTTTTTGCTGGGAATTCAAGGCCAAGTGTCTGACCCTGGAAACGTCCTTTGATGGAGTGCCCCAAGTGAATGACTTCTCATGGCTCAGTCATATTCGCCACGCAGCTGAGCTGGGCACGTGGCCAGAAGTCCCTGCAGTTTCCTTTGGGGATGACTGGTGTCTTTCCCTGGGAGTTGAATTTCCTGGGCCTTTGCTTATTAATTTTATTTTAAAATACAGATTTGTAGGTAAAGCAGTCATTTAAAATGCAAATCCCCTAAACACTTCCTGGCACAAAGAACCACACCATCTTCTCCATGGTGTCTCCGTCCTTCTTTGGACCCTAAAAAAATTATTATTAAAGAGCTCTCCCTTTTGGAAGGCTTTGGCAGTTAGCTCCACGATCTTTTCCATTCTGTAGCTGCTTCCACAAGCACCTTTGTGGTTGAACTTGGACAGTCTTTTTAGGTATTTCCTCTGCAGAGTGGAAAGTTCAAGCGCAGTATTTATAGTAAATTCTTGCGTGGCGTTTTTTCATCTGTATGTGGAAAACACTGCGCAAATAAACTTCAGCCTGTGGTTTATGATATATGCAGCTTTCTCTTCCAGCCAGAGGTTATGAAACGGAGTGACTCTTGGGCATCTGAAAGGGTTAATAAGGTGCCCCTATGCCCGCCCAGGCCATTTCCCTGATGGTTCCTGAGAAGGTTTTCTGTGTCCCCTCCTCGTGACCCTGCTGGTAAACAAGCACGGTTCCCACTGACATTAGTAGGATGAAGCAGATGGTTTCCTCTGTAAGTGTTTATTCAGTTTATGTATTTTCATTAGCAGTGTTGCTATAGGAAGAGCAGAGGAAATAAGACAGCCATTTTAATTTTTTTAATTTTTATTTTTTGCTTATTTTGAGCAGCCCTGGTGAAAAATGCTTGGGGAAGATGCTCACAGGTGACAAAAAAGACACCTTGTGCCTGTCGAAGGGTTAGAGGGAGTGGCCAGTTGCAGGCGGGTGGACGACGGCAGAAGCCCAGAGCCCCGCGGAGAGCAGGAGCAGGAGTTAGTTGTGGCAGAGGGGACTCGGCGTCGATGACCATCGTCGCGGGAAATGATCCCTGTAACTTTCTCCTGTTGCTGTCTTGTCACTGTTGTACTCGAGCTTTTGTTGTTCCTGAGATTATGTAGCATTCATCCTTTGCCTGAGGACCAAGTGTGGGCTTCGTAGCTTGGGGAGCCTGGGAGAGAGCAGTGAGCCTCCCTGGAGGGGCCCTGTACACCGGGAGGTGCCTGGGTAACTCCCGTGGCTCTTGTCAACCACAGTCCTCGGCGGTTTGTCTTCTGCATTAGCTTCTCACGCCGGAACACCCTCTTATTTGTTTAGCTGCTTAGTGTTGGCCTCTTGCAGGTAGAGTGGCCGCTTCTTGGAGGGCAAGGCCTCTTGTTCTTGTTCATCATCACATCCTACTCCGCAGCGGTGCCTGTGCATGAAACTGGTCACAGTTGTGCTCAGTCCTTTAACTATACGAGAGTTGGTGCCGTCCTAGCATAACAAGGGAAAGAGCAAGTGGGAAGAGATTCTGAGTCCCTTCCTTGTGTTTTCACAGCATGAAGGTGGAGCTGGGATTGGAGTCCAGCCCACAGGACCCTCAACTTACCCATCGTCTGGGCACTAAGCCGCCTTCTGTGTGAGATTCGCGGACTTCCTCTGCCTCCTACTCCCACAGAGGTGGTCCCTGTGCAGCTTGGCCTGCCCCTCCCCCACCCCACATCCTCACCCCACATCCTCACCCCACATCCTCACCCCACATCCTCACCCCATGCTGCCCTGTTCTTACCTCTTTCTAAACACCCACCCCATCCTCACCCCGAACATGTTGATCAAAATCCCACCAACTGCCGGGCCTCTCCCAGGCTCATGCTCCAGGCCAGCCTTCTCTCCTGGCAGTGCTGATAGCTCACCTCCAATCAGACCTTGAATCATGGTCTCTAATCTTGCCCCTCGCACTCATTATTCCTGGTGCAGTGACTCAGTTTTTTAATCTGCAAAATTAGGCACTGGGGCCAGATGATGTTAAAGGCTACTCCCAACCCCTTTCCTTCTTTGGAAGTGAGGACCCTGTGTTGACATTCTTCTTGACGAATTAACTTTTTGTGACTGTATATGTGAATTCTCCAGACAGATGGTGAAATCTTTGAGGAAAGAGATTTTTAATCTTAGAGCAAACCCTGAGGCCCCCAAAGCCTGATTAGACACAGTGGGTACTGTGTGTCTACTGTTAAAGAAAGCTATGTGATGAGAGTGAAGAAGCATGCCAGGATTTCCATGTCCCATGCCAGTCGCGGGCCGCGGGAGATGTTGTGATTGGCCTTACGTGCGTATGGGCTGGCTGTTTACATAAGACTTACTGCACTCCATAGGGCTGAACTCCATGCTGTTTGACCATGGGAAATGGAAGACGGAAAGAAATCAAATATTTTCTTGATAATACATTATTAGTAGAAAATTCTAGTTTAAGTTGAAATCAGAGAAGACCTAAAGTTTTTGAGAAAAGTAATGAGTTTGTAGGTCATCAAAGACCACGTAGGTTCTTTTCTGGTGTCAGAATCGCCTATGCTATCTTGGAGACCTAATTAGGAGTGTTACAAATTCAGTCCCATACATGATTAAACATTGATTTCATTTCGTTATTATACCTTTTGAAATGTAACAGTTCTTTCATTCCTTTAATTTTCACTGAAACCTAGGTTTGAGATCAATAGGGAGCTTATTCTCCAAGAGCTCTGGTTCAGGGTAAGGTCTCCACTGGTGATAGATTCTAGAGTTGACTTCATAAGCTCCATCTCAGAAAAAGGGACGGAGCCGAAGTTTGTCTTTTCAGAAAGCTCAGGATTTCCTCCTTGTGGCCCTGCAGTTGGCATCAGGAGCTGGGCTTGTGCTCATTGGTAGCAATTGTGCCTTTATGGAAGTGTGTTCATTTTCTCTTGTCTTTGTCTATATTTATTTATTAAAAAGTCTTTTTTTTTTTTTTGAGACAAGATCTTGCTCTGTCACCCAGGTTGGAGTGCAGTGGCATGATCATAGCTCACTGCAGCCTCAAACTCCTGCCTTAGCCTCCCTAGTAGCTGGGACTACAGGTGCATGCCACTACATTGGGCTAATTTATTTTTATTTTTATTTGTAGATACGAGTTCTTGCCATGTTGTCCAGTCTGGAACTCCTGGTCAAGCATTCCTCCCATTTGGCCTCCCAAAGTATTGGGATGACAGGCATGAGCCACTGCACCCAGCCACATCTTTTTTATTTCTAATGAATTTTGTTTCCCAATTTATTTTCATTTTTTGAGACAGAGTCTTCTCTGTCACCCAGGCTGGAGTGCAGTGGAGCAATCCTGGCTCACTGCAGCCTTGACCTTCCGGGCTCAGCAGGCCTGCCACCACAGCTCCCCTAGTTGCTGAGACTACAGGCATGCATCACCACACCTAGCTATTTTACTTTTTGTGGAGAAAGGGGTCTCGCTATGTTGCCCAGGCTGGTCTCAAACTCCTGGACTGAAGTGATTCTCCTGTGTTGGCCTCCTAAAGTGCTGTGATTGCAGGCATGAGCCACTGTGCCCGGCCTGTTTTCCTTCTTAATTTCTCTTTTAGCCATCTTAGGGAATGTGCCCTTTTTGGTAAGCTGAAGAAAGTATTTTTTTTTTCTTTTTCTTTTTCTCCCCACAAAGAGGTGAAATACACATTTAACTAAAGGTCTTGATGGGCGGGGTCTATCTTTTCTGTAAGTGTAGAGGTTCTGACTCTCCTGGAATGGAGTACCTCCCTGGCATGGGGTTGTCCCTCGAGTGGTCTGATTGTACTGATGATGGAAGGAAGGTGTTTAGATTCCAGGACTACTTAATTTTCTTCTTTTGCCCCAAATGCTTCACACATAAGATGTGGAGGTGGTGGAGGAGGAGGAGGATGGACTCAAATAAAATTTAATTGGCCCTTTCAGACCTGCAGGGAGGCATGTGTGCCCAGAACTGCTTTTGCCGCTGCTTAAGCAGCTGCACTTGGAACTAGAGCAAGCAGAGGGAACTTAGCGTGTTCACCCAGCTTTAAAAAATAAGTCAGCGTTTCTTATTTCTTATCACTGTTGCTTTTGGCTCCTTTTATTTGCAAAGTTTCTGAAAGAGAATTTAAGGCTACTTTGCTTTGCATGGTCATTTCTGTGTTTTATTTAACTTTGAGTGATAAATGGTGCTTGTCTGAGTCTAGCCCCATGAGATTAAATTTAAAGGCTATTTTGGCTATTTTAATAGAGGAAAAAAATTTTTTTCATAAATCATTTTAACTAAATACTGTTAGCTTTCTTATCTGGCGTCTCAGGAGCAAAGAGTAGAATTTAAGTGCTGGCTTGAAGTGTTTGTGTGCACCCCTTTCAGCTGTAGTTAAGACCCTTGTGATCAAAGTCAATTCTGTAGCTCTGATATGCTTGCAGTAATTCTTTAACAGCTGTTTGCTATTTTCTCCCTGAAAAAAAAAATCAGTAGAACCTAATAAAAAGAATAAACTAATTGAGAATGTCTGAATCTGACTTTAAAATGGGCCGTGATCTGAGAAAATGGAGGAAGTTTGAAAAGCTGCTTTTTTTCTCTTTTAAATGGAAACAATATTCTCAATGATAAGAAACGGAGGGGTTAAAGGGGAAATGCAGGCCCTGGGCCCGGGCCGCCTCGCTTCCTACCTATGTGGCTCTGCATGAGTGGCTGACTATTCTCATCTCTACACGTGGAGAATACCTACCACTTGAGGCCCAGGTGATGCTCTAATGAGATCTTCTGCAAAAACACCTTGCAGAGAACACATATTTGGTTCTCATGAAAGTAGATTCTCTTCCTTCCTTTCACCCTGAACTTTAGTTTCCTTCTTGTTCTTTCATGGAATTGAGGCCCTGCTTTCAATGTAGAGCTGTTGGCTGGATCAGTGGGAGAAAAGAAAGCGAATGAAAGCACTCAAGAATAAAAAATCATGTGCTTGTGTCAGATGGAGTCATTCCTCTTAGACCGCAGCTATCTGTGTAGTCTCACATCAAACTGGGGCTTTCTTTGGAGAGGAATCATTACCTAAGCCAAAGCTGTGTCCCAAGGGGCCTTTTGGAAGGTCTCTAAGAACCAAGCACCACTTGGACAATTGCCATGAAACCTCCATTTCTGCCAAGCTCGTTTACTGCCTTTTTGTGGACTTACCTGCAGCTTCTGTGAGCTTCAGTTTAGTCAACTTGAAAATTGAGGGGGTTGCACTTTGCGCTCAGAAATTTTACGTGCATTTTTGCTTTCCTGATTTCTTGATCTCCTCTATTTTCTTAGCTTCAAAACTTTTCCATTTTCCTAGAGTCAGGATGTTCCTGGGTGAACCATGTGTCCCTCTACCATGGACTGGATGAATGGTTTTAAGGTAGACATAGGATTTCAAGATCCTCTATGGCAGGTCTTCTCAATAAGGGCTCTGTGGGTTCATTTGAAGGAAGTGCTCAGCCAGCTGGATGCTCTTGTGTTAGAATGTAAATATAAAAACATTGCACATATTAAATGGACTGATTTTTAAAAACTATCTGTCATGTTTGAATGTTCAGTTATTTGCTGTCTTCTATCACTTTGAGCATTTGAGCTGGAGATGATGATTTTAACTCATGAGACAGACACAGAATGACTTAGTTTGGGATTTCTCTTCTGTAGATAGAATGATCATGTAAAGAGCAGTTCTCAAAGCCGTTAGCACTTTGTAACTTTGAACGAGAGCCTCATAGGTCTCTGTTTCCTCATTTATACAAACAGGAAGTTGGACCAGATACCCACAGTGGAATTCTGTGGCTCTGGTTTTATTTTATGGAATGTGGTCTTGGAAACATGATACGGGTTTCACAAATGTGTATCGACATGGGAGGCAAGGTGCTACTGGTGATAAGAAAATGAATAAAAATAATAACTACCCTCTGAAAAATCCCTTGCTGTGTGCTAGACATTGTGCCAAGTCTGTCCCTACATTATCTCATTTGTTGCTAAGTGAACCTATGAGGCAGGTGAGAATAACACCGATTAGTCTCACAGGGCCTAAGTGATTTGGCGCGGGTCACAGTGCTGGAGAGAAGGAGCTGGATTCCCAGCCCAGGACCACGTACACCTAAGCCTGTGTGTCACTCACTTTGTTAATGGTCTGGGGCCATAAAGAGCTGTTAGGATAATATGGCATGTTAGCTGTGCTAGTGCCTGTGACAGGTGCCAGTGGGAGGGTGCTTTTTTTTTTTGACAGAGTCTTGCTCTGTTGCTAGGCTGGAGTGCAGTGGCATGATCTCGGCTCATTGCAACCTCCGCCTCCCGCGTTCAAGTGATTCTCCTGCCTCAGCCTCTCAAGCAGCTAGGACTACAGGCATGCACTACCATGCCCAGCTAATTTTTTTTTTTTTTTTAAGTAGAGATGGGGTTTCACCATGTTGGCCAGGATGGTCTTGGTCTCTTGACCTCGCAACCCGGCTGCCTCGGCGTTCTAAAGTGCTGAGATTACAGGCATGAGCCACCGTGCCTGGCCGGAAGGTGCTCTTAAGTGGGCAGGATGGGTTGAAGAGGGCGGAGTCTGCAGAAGGAAAGCCTAGTGACTGGGGTTTTGGCAATATCATCTCCACGTGGTAGTTACTGATAAGGGCCAGGGCCCTGCAGAAAGAATGTCAGGGGACTGACAGATACAGGAGAAACCCGGGAGGTAGACCTGACAGGGCGGCAGCTGATGGGACAGAAGCAGGGAGCCCCCGGGAGTGGGAGAGCACCTGCGGTGATCAGGTTTACAGCCTGGATGCCTCAGTGCTGTCACCAAGGGCTAGGAAGTCAACTCTGTGACAAATGTTTTACTTGAAATAATGTCTTCCTTCAGTTGACATGAAAGGAACATTGGTAATGTTGCCAAAAGAAGGCATTTCTTTTTTTTTGTTTGAGACGAAGTCTTGCTCTGTCGCCAGGCTGGACTGCAGTGGTGCGATATTGGCTCACTGCAACCTCTGCCTCCGGGGTTCAAGTGATTCTCCTGCCTCAGTCCCCCGAGCAGCTGGGACTACAGGCACCCGCCACCATGCCTGGCTAATTTTTGTATTTTTAGGAGAGATGGAGTTTCACCATGTTGTCCAGGCTGGTCTTGAGCTCCTGATCTCAGGTGATCCACCCGCCTTGGCCTCTCAAAGTCCTGGAATTACAGGCGTGAGCCACAGTGCCTGGCCATAGAAGACATTGCTTTTTTTTTTTTTTTTTTTTTATCACAAAGAAGAATCTGTGGCTCTGGAAATTAACTTCCAGGATTCTTAGTGATTATGTAAATGGTAGAAACTGGAAGTAACAAATGGAAGTTGATTGCTTGGTTTCAATTTATGTTAGGAAAGTTATATTTACTCCTTGCATTCCAATTTCCTCATCTCCCCAGAAGCTACTCTGTTAAGCTTGTCACACCTGGGTGACCACCAAGCTGGTAAAGCATTTAGATCCAGTGTTTTCAAAGGACTCTGTTCAAAAGCATTAGAAAGGAGCAGGTCAGTTGCTTTCTTCAGCTCATTGTTTAGTTTTGATGTAATTTGCCTGTGACATGAACTATAAAGTGCAATTGGCTATTATCCCATCTTCCAGTGGCCATTTGTCAGTAAGTAGTTCTGCCAGCAAACAGAACTCAGGTGCTCCATTTCATTTGATCTAGGCATAAGACTGAGTGTGTAAAGCACTACAGAGCAAGACCAGAGGGCATTTTGTAGTTGTTAGGTTATCACAACGATACCTTTTTTCATGTTTGAAAGCTGAATTACTTTCCTAGGGCAGCCATAACAAAGTACTACAAACCTGTGGCTTAAAAAATAGGCAGTTACGGCCAGGCACGGTGGCTCACGCCTGTAATCCCAGCACTTTGGGAGGCTGAGGTGGGCGGATCACGAGGTCAGGAGATCGAGACCATCCTGGCTAACACAGTGAAACCCCATCTCTACTAAAAATACGAAAAATTAGCCGGGCGTGGTGGCGGGTGCCTGTAGTCCCAGCTACTCGGGAGGCTGAGGCAGGAGAATGGCATGAACCCGGGAGGCGGAGCTTGCAGTGAGCAGAGATTGTGCCACTGCACTCCAGCCTGGGGCAACAGAGTGAGACACTGTCTCAAAAAAAAACAAAAACAAACAAACACAGTAGGCAGTTACTATCTCACAGTGCTGGAGGGGTAGGTGAAACAGAGCTGACTCCCTTCTTCCTGACCACCCATCCCTTGCCAGGGACTCCCATTTGCTGACCCCAACCAGAAGCCCTGGAGTAAGAGAGCTGAGGTGAGCAGTCTGTGGAGCTGGGCCTGCAGTGAGAGAAGAGCCAGGGCACCCTCTGTGGTTGGAGGTGACCATGACTTCTGCCTCACAGAGAACATGGAGGCTGTGAGGCGTGGGCTGCCTCCACCCCTGCCTCACTAAGCTCAGGTTCTCTTCCCCTGCCTTGGCTTCCATTCCTGCATTCTCTGACCATGGGATCCTTTTTACCCCCTGACTGATCCTTCATCCCTTCACCTACAGGACAAGGCTTCGCATGGCAGGCATCAATAAGAATACCTTTCATTCACACTTCAGTCCTGGGATTCACAGACATGCTCTGAATTTCTACACAGTCTTAGCAGT
Source organism: Symphalangus syndactylus (assembly GCF_028878055.3). Taxonomy (NCBI): domain Eukaryota; kingdom Metazoa; phylum Chordata; class Mammalia; order Primates; family Hylobatidae; genus Symphalangus; species Symphalangus syndactylus. Next base: position 22,579,457 of record NC_072437.2, on the reverse strand, counting down.
AGAATTCAAATGATGAAGAAAGAGACTGGTTTATGTAGTAGTCACAGCATAAGTTGGATATAAGAGCTGAAAAAACCTCAGATGTTACTATTAACCATCTTATCTCTTAGCCTGATTTAATTATTTTTGTAAGGACGAAGACGATGTATTTTATTAGAGCTGTTAAACAGGACGTCTGGTTTCATGATCCAGTGCCAAGAACAACACTTTTCCTTTTATTGACTTGATTTCAGTTGCATTTCACAGCTCATTGCATCCAGGTAGATTTCTCCACGATGATCGGACCTCCTGTGCGTTGCCCACAGGATGAGCTGCTTGGACTCGCACCATTCCTCTGGTCATGCCCTGGGGTTTATTACGATCTCACCCATTATTCCCATCACACGAGGAGAACTCTCACTCCAAGCACAACAGTCGAGTGTTTGCTAACTGTGGACCCTGCACTCCCTCATGAAACCAAGAGTGTTTCTTCTTGCGTTTCCCTTCCTTTCCATTTTAAGGACCATTTCTCTAAGGCAGACTTTCCCGTCAGGACCTTCCCCTGCCTTGTGTCTCTTTTAAAGCTTTTAAAACTCCTGAAAGGTCCGTGGCCATCTTAGAAAATAAAGTTCTGATTTTCTCCAGAAAACTGGTTCAGCAGAAACCAAGACACTGCCAACAGCCCTCCGGCGTCCTGCCAACCGGGCTGTTAGAGTCTTTATGTGGGTAGGTACAAGTTGCCTTGCTTAGCTTCCAAACTTATTTTTGCCCTCTTGTCTGGCTCCTAAAATGCTGGATCCAGGGGCCTGGAGAGTTGGTTTTGTCTCTGGTTATTGTTTAGTGGCACACAAGGTACTGACTGAAAACAAGGGCGTTTTTGTACATCCCTTGTACCCGCATGAACTCTCGGGGAGGTCGGTGATGGTTGGAAGTCCCTGCTGGCACTGTCTCTGCCGTAGCATTGGGGGAGCACTTTAGTTGTCCATTTTTCCAGGCTAATCCATCCCTTAATGACTGAAGTTGACATTTGTTGAATTATAGTGTATGAGTTCGCCAGCACTGCTATAACAAAGTACCACAAACTGGGTGGCTTGAAGAATCTCAGTGTATAGGCTCAGCTCTGGAGACCAGCTGTCTGAGATCAAGGTGTTTTCAGGGTTGGGTCCTTCCAAGGGTTGTGAGGAAAAGTTGGTCCTGTGCTTCTCTCCTGGCTCCTGGAGGTTTGCTGGTAATCTGTGGCATTCCTCGGTTTATAGATACATTGCCTCTGTCTCTGCCGTCATCTTCACATGGTTTTCTTGCTGTGCAAGTGTCTCTGTATTTTCCCCTTTCATAAGGACATGGTCATATTAGATTAGGGCCCGCCCTACTGACTTCATTGCAACTTGATCATTTTCAAAGACCTGATTTCCAAATAAGTTCATACTCAAACAGGTACCAGGGATTAGGACTTCATCTTTTTTTTTTTTTTTTTTGTGGAGGAGGGGAGATGTAGTTCAACACAACTGTATAACAACTCCCATTGTTTTATTTTAACAAACCGTTTGAAAAATGGCTGTGCCGTTGACTGCTGCTGCGACTTCTAGCTGTGTAACTCATTTCCCCAGTTTTCTGCTCTGTAACTCATTTCCCCAGTTTTCTGCTCTTGTTCTTTTGGAGCATAATGTAGTCTGGGACATTTTCCCAGTAAGTGGAGGAGACCAGAACTCTTAAATCACATGTATGTGTACTTGGAATTAGAACTGAAGTACGGGTGGCCATATGAGTTGAGAAATCTCAGCTGTATTAATCAAATGAACTGTAAGAGCGATTGGTTTTTTTGTTGTTGTTTTCGAGTTATTTTTCTTCACCATCACTCTCCCACCACCATTTCCCAGTGGATCAGTAGTGGGAGAGTGCGAGTTTGAAAGCTACCAGGAGCAACTCTCAATCAATCCTGTTGCATTTCTTTTTTTTTTTTTGAGATGGAATCTCGCTCTGTCGTCCAGGCTGGAGTGCAGTGGCGCAATCTTGGCTCACTGCAAGGTCTGCCTCCCGGGTTCACGCCATTCTCCTGCCTCAGCCTCCCGAGTAGCTGGGACTACACGTGCCCACCACCACACCTGGCTAATTTTTTTTGTATTTTTAGTAGAGACGGGGTTTCACCGTGTTAGTCAGGATGGTCTCGATCCCCTGACCTCGTGATCTGCCTGCCTTGGCCTCTCAAAGTGCTGGGATTACAGGCGTGAGCCACCGCGCCCCGGCCTCCTGTTGCATTTCTAACGTTCATGTTCATTCCGGCAAATGTCCGTTCTTTAGCTAGATTAGTCCACGTTGAAAAAATGTCTTCACTCTTATCCTAGCATTCGCTCAGGCTTCCAGAAGCTATGTTGGGGAACATCACTAATCATTTAAGAAATGCAAATCAAAATCACAGTGAGATACCAGCTCACACGTACTAGGATGGCTACTATTTAAAAAAAAAAAAAAAAGAAAAAACAAGTACTGATGAGGATATGGAGAAGTTGGTACTCTGTGCACTGTTGGTGAGAGTGTAAGATGGTGCGGCTGCTGTTGAAAATATTATGGCAGTTCTCAAGAAATTTAAAATAGAGTTGCTGTATGATCCAGCAATCCTCCTTTGGGGGCATGCCCAGATTGAAAGCAGGATCTTGTAGAGATAATTGAACACCCATGTTCATAGCAGTACTGTTCACGCTAGCCAGGAGGTAGAAGGATCCCAAACATCCATCCATGGATAAATGGAGAAGCAAAGTGTGTTACATACGTGCAAAATGGTGTATTATTCAGTCTTAAAAAGGAAGGAAATCCTGCCATATGCCACAACATAGATGAACCTTGAGAACATTATGCTGAGTGAAATAAGCCAGTTACAAAAAGAAAAATACTATATGACTCTACTAATATGAGGTACATAAATAGAAACAAAGTAGAATGGTGATTGCTGTGGGAAGGCAGAAATGGAAGCTGTTTAATGGGTACAGAGTTTGTTTTGCCAAATGAAAAAATTGGGAGATCTTTTTCACAACAATACGAATATACCTAGCACTAATGAATGTGCACTTAAAAATGGCTAAAATGGGCCGGGCGTGGTGGCTCATGCCTGTAATCCCAGCACTTTGGGAGGCCAAGGCGAGTGGATCACCTGAAGTCAGGAGTTCGAGACTAGCCTGGCCAACATGGTGAAACCCTGTCTCTACCAAAAATACAAAAAATTAGCTGGGCGTGGTGGTAGGCGCCTGTAATCCCAGCTACTGGGGAGGCTGAGTCAGGAGAATCGCTTGAACCCAGGAGGCAGAGGCTGCTGTGAGCCAAGATCGTGCCATTGCACTTCAGCCGGGGCAACAAGAGCGAAAATCCATCTCAAAAAAATAAAAATAAAAAAGAAAAATGGCTAAAATGGTAAACCCCATGTTACGTGTTTTTTAAAATCACAATTAAAAAAAAATGCCACAGAACAGCAATGTGATTTGGAAACTAGTTAAATTAGCCCCAGCTGATGGAAGTTTAAAATTCAAGTTTTCCTACCATTCATCGCTTCATTTGGTGATTATCTATTGTTGGTATAGAATATTGTTAGTTACCACTTTATGGATCTCGCCTTCCAGATCCATCAGACCCTTTAAGGCTGTGACTGGCTTCTCTGGGATTTCCCCGGTTGCCAGGGTGTTTCCTGCACATACCAGGAGTAAAAAGTTAATGGAACTTTTTTTTTTTCTGTTCATTGATCCACTTATGGGATCTTCTACAAATTACCTAATTCTAAGGATTGGTTCACCTCTTCTTGCATGATTTGCCTGGTTTCTAGGCTATCTAATGATTGAAAGCACATTGCAAAGATATAGAACGTTAAAATGATACTGAAGTTACTAAAGGTATTAGATGTTCTTTATTTTCTAGCAGTTGCTATATGCACTGACCAGTTGAGTAATAAGATTCTCATAACGTCAGAAATAGGAATTTGTTATTCTTTTTAACAAATACAAGATGATAGAATCTTTTAATATTTGTATAAAACTTATCTTTGAGCAAGCAAGCCAAGTAGCATCTCCCTGCTGCTCTAGACATGCAGATCCTGCAATTAAATATTGTTTTTTGAATAACATGACATTCCAAGCAGAGAGCTGCCAAGACATAGCATGTGGACCTTGCTCTAGTTAATTCCTTGCTAGTGACACATTTTCTATTTACCCTTCTACCCACATTTCCCCACATTTCTTTGCGAAGATTCAGCTAGCAGTGAAGGTGAAGATAGAACACATTGAGAATGGTGTTTGTGCTGCTGTGTTGCAGCATTCGGAAACTTGCAGTGAGGGATTTTTTTGCAAGAAATTTAAAATTTATGTTTTAATAAAAGGGTAGCATTTGGGTAAGTTTCCCCATTATGAAACCTCTTCTATTAATATTTTATTTACAACATGAGGCCTCTGAGTAACAATGTAAAATATTACTAACTATTACAACAGTGACAGGACATATATACATTAATAACATAATCTCAGATTTCTTTTTTTTTTTTTTTGGAGACAGGGTCTCTCCATTGCCCAGGCTAGAGCAAGTGCAGTGGTGCAATCATGGCTCACTGCAGCCTCAACCACCTGGGCTCAAGTGTTCCTCCCACCCCAGCCTCCTGTTTAGCTGGGACCACTCTCCACCAGCTAATTTTTAGATGATGATTATTATATACTTTATTTATTTATTTATTTAATAAAGATGGCATCTTGCTTTGTTTCCCAGGCTTCAGTTTTTTTTTTTTTTTTTTTTTTTAGCGGATAAGGGTTACACAGCATAGCATATAATAAAAACTAGAAAGGTCATGTCAGCAACCCTGTTGGAAAGCCGTGGGGCTTGCAATATCTCACTTGAGTTACTACGCCTCATTTATCTCTACTGTATTGGCTGTTAAGGGTTAAGAAAATGAAATAAAAATAAAAGGTAGACAATACACAGATTTACTGTATGAGTGTTGAAGAAATACTCAGAAAGCAAGCGTTGTTTAAAATCCAAGTTGTGATGGTATAATGGTATTTCCTAGCAGGCAGCCTGATGGTCACTGGTCATGCCTAGTACCATAAGATAAATGAGCCATTGCCTCTTACTTACTTTAGAGAAGTGGGCAGTCCCCTCTCCTCACCCAAGAGAGACTTATTTGGGCATTATTGAAAAAAATTTGTCACTGTCCGTGAGCCTGTTATAGATAATTTTAATAATGACATGTTAACATTACGACTTTGAGTATAAGAGGTTTTGGCATCTTTGAACGTATTATAGGCTTCAGTGAGAACAAGAGAAACATATTTGGTCTTTCACAGAAATTAACCCTAAACCCTCCGAGTTCTTTAGTATTCACCCCAGTGCAATGTGTGTTTATTGTAGCAAATTGAGAAAATGCATAAATGGTTAAAGAAATAAAAGCCTCCATCATTCAACCAAACAAAAGCATTGATGATTTAGATTATGTCCTTGCAGTTGTTTTCTTTTATCTATGTTCTCAATTAAGAACCTTTGGATTGTAAGCAATAGTAAATGACTCTAGTTAATGTCAGCAGAGAAGTGGGCTTGTTGTGAGGTCCCTGGGCAGCTCACCATGGTCAAAGAGTGTGGACATGAATTACTGTGACCTAGGCAGTCATCCCATTTGTCTTTTTTCTGCTTTTTTTTTTTTTTTTTTTTTTTTTAATAAAACCAGAACATATTATACATGGTGTGTGTTCCTCACTTTCTGTGCCTTGGGAAACACTGCTGTGATGGGCATAATGAGTCTCAAAGAGGAAGGATCTATGGGTAAAGGAGATGAACACAGAAACAGCCTCTAATTTGTCAGTAAGCCATGCAGTTAGCAGGTGTATTTGTCTGTTCTCATGCTGATAATAAAGACATACCAGAGACTGGGTAATTTCTAAAGGAAAGAGGTTTAATGGACTCACAGATTGGGAAGGCCTCACACTCATGGCAGAAGGCGAAGGAGGAGCAAAGGCACTTCTTACATGGCGGCAGAAAAGAGAAAGTGTACAGAGGAGTTGCCCTTTATGAAACCATCAGATCTTGTGAGACTTATTCACTACCATGAGAACAGTATGGGGAGAACTGCCCCCCCCCCATAATTCAGTTATCTCCACCTAGCCCTGTCCTTGATACATGGGGATTATTACAGTTCAAGGTGAGATTTGGGTGGGGACACAGCCAAATCATATCAGCAGGGAATGGTTTAGCAGTTCACAATGACAAGCCTGGGTGCAAAGATAACCCCAAGATACTGCTTCAGCAAAGCTGATATTTGGACAGAGGACACAGAAAATAAATTCTTAAGCTCTGGAGCTAGGGAGAATAGAGGATGGCAAGAAAAGAATACTCTGGACAAGCTTAGTGGCAGTCAAGGAAAGCAGAAGCAGTCAAGCAGTTTACAGGGCAGTGCATGCTTTCCATGTAGATGCTATGTGGTCATTCATTTCTATTTTCTATTTCATATTTTATTTTACTTTATTTTATTTGAGACAGGGGCTCGCTCTGCTGCCCAGGCTGGAGTGCAGCGGCACGATCTTGGCTCACTGCAACCTCCACCTTCTGGACCAAGTGATTCTCCTCCCTCAGCCTCCCGAGTAGCTGGGATTACTGGTGCCTACCACCACGCCCGGCTAATTTTTTGTATTTTTAGTAGAGACAGGGTTCCAGCATGTTGGCCAGGCTGGTCTCGAACTCCTGACTTAAGGTGATCCGTTTGCCTTGGCCTCCGAAAGTGTTGGTGAGCCACCACGCCCGGTCTCATTTCTGTTTTGAAGTTCAGATTTATAAAGGGACTGGAGTTCTTTTTTTCCTCATAGAGATAAAATATCCTCTTTAAAATTTGCCCTTTTGCTTTATTTTTGTTTTATTTTATTTTTTTGAGATGGAGTTTTGCTCTTGTGGCCCAGGCTGGAGTGCAATGGCACAATCTTGGCTCACTGCAACCTCTGCCTTCCGGGTTCAAGTGATTTTCCCGCCTCAGCCTCCCAAGTAGCTGGGATTACAGGTACTCACCACCATGCCCAGGTAATTTCTTTGTATTTTTAGTAAAGATGGGGTTTCGCCATGTTAGCCAGGCTGGTCTTGAACTCCTGACCTCAGGCGATCTGCCCACCTCGGCCTCCCAAAGTGCTGGGATTACAGGCATGAGCCACCGCGCCCGGCTTTTTTTGTTTTTTGTTTTTTGTTTTTTTTTTCCTTAACTAGTGAATCTTTAGGGGCCTGTTGTTTTTTCTTCACTTAGTCTCACTTTACCACCGTCTAAACTGCAGTTTGGTATACAGTCACTTCAGATTTTATTTACTTTTATTTTGAAGGAGAACTGCTGGAATTTGTAGGAAAAGATTTCTATCAGAAATAGTTTTCAGATTTTCATGCTAGGAGTGTAGATTTCATAAATGGGCACCGATGTGCCTACTTAATAATGTATGCAAAGATCATCTCCTTACAGATTCCAGGCATGCCTCATCTTATTGCTCTTTGCTTTATTTGCCTTTGCAGATACTGCGTTTTTTACAAGTTGAAGGTTGGTGGCAACTCTGCATTTCGCATGTCTATTGGCCCCATTTTTCCAACAGCATGTGCTTATTTAATGTCTCTGTGTTAGCATTTTTTAGCAATAAAGTATTTTTAAGGTATGCACATTGTTTTTAAAGACATGCTGTTGCACACTTACTAGACTACAGTGTGGTGTAAGCATTTTTTTTTTAATGCACTGGGAAACCAAAAAATTTGTGAGTCATTTTATTGAAGTGGTTGCTTTATTGCGGTGGTCTGGAACCGAACTCATAGTATCTCCAAGGTATGCTTAGACATCTGTTCTGAGAAAGCTGCGCTTTGAAACTTCATAGTGAGTGAATGATGATTTCAATACCATTGTCTGATTTTTCCCGGAAATCAATCTCTAATGGTTTCCCTATTGACAGAAGATCAAATGAGGACCCCGTGAAGGCCTCTCATGGTATCTGTTGTCATTCAGGAGGCTCAGAAGTTCAAGGGCCTCTGGCTGCAGGCTGGTATGTTCTTCTGGGCCCCAGGCCCTCAGGCTTTGAGGCTGTAAGCGAGCACTTGCCTGGGTGTAACTATCCAGCTCAGTGGGTAGGTTTTTCCAAGGTTGACAGCTTGGCAGAGCATCTCATCCAGACCATCTCACTGTTTCCATTTGTATAGAATTCTCTGTTAAAACAAAGGTGTTGTCTAATATTAAGAGGGAGTGGTGTTAATAAATAACATCTTCTTCCTCTCCTGAGTTCAGAACTAATTAAGAAAGAGGCATGATATCCATGGTTAGTCACAGTGTCCATCCTGTTACTGATGAATGCTGGACTTGGATGCCTGTCAGCCAGGCTGGTTAACTATGCCCTGAATTAGACACTCAGTCACTGGTGTGCAGACTGGGAAGCCACAGGCTCCCCCACCGTGAGAACTCTCCAGAACGCGTGCTGTCGGTGAGCAGGTAGAAGTTACAGGAGAGGGGAAAGAACTGAGCCAAGGAGTCCCAGCTCCTTCCCCCAAATACACTCATTAGATAGACAAGCCCCAGGGTGGGGCCAGGAGGGTTCCCCAGCTGAAGCTCTCCCACGGGTACCATGAAGAGGAAATTGTGTTTAAATGTTATTACAAGTCCTTGAAGGTTCTATGCATGTGAAGAAGTTTGAATTCTCGGGGGGAAACTGAAAAGCTCTGGAAATCACATACTGCTCAATTCAATTCGGAAGGTTTCAGTTCCTAAGGAGCATTTTCACTTCCTTTCAAACTTAAAAAATTGTGGTCCAAGGAATGACATGGGATTCTGACTGTTTATGACCCACGCTAACTGATTCAGTGACTTCTGCCAGTGCAGAAGACTCGGATTTTCCCCTGAAAGAGCGCCCTGCTCATCTCGGAAAGGTTCAGGCTGTTGGGTCCATTCTGCAAGGACTCGCTTCGTGTATTTCCTTTACAAGTCAGAAATGGAAAAAGAGGAAATTACCATCCCACATCTTTTCTTGATGTGTATGAATGCGTCTGCCTCTGACTCTGAGGATTTCTTCCCCAATCAGGTAAAAGTTGACATTTGCCACCAAGTCATTACGCTTCTAAGCTTTCATTTTATTTCATCAGGACTGACTGAGCATCAGCATTCTGGCCGAGTCCTGCAGTTTTACCTGCTGTGCAGGTCAGCGGTTTCTTCAAGGACTCTGGCCCTGGCTTGCTGGCGTCCTCAGACTGTCTGGATGTTACCTAGGGGCTTCCTCTCACCTCGCCTTCATTCTTGGTCCTTGTTCTTAGATGGATGGGAGGTTCAATTGTTGGAAACTACCAGTTAGACTAAGAAAGCTGGACTTCTTTCATATTCCTTAAGGCAAGTAGGGTGTAAGCAAGTGGCCTGTTGGCTGATCTCGAACATTAGAGAGCATTAGGTTCATTAATAATATTCTGACTTTTTCTTACCTAAGCCAGTTTACTGATTAAGAAATCATCTGGTGAAATCTCAAATATTTTAAAATGCTCAAAGAACATATTGCTTCAGCTTCATTAAATACTTGTCTAAACACCTGGAAAAAATTTCCACCTCTGTTTCACAATACTTTGTGTAGTGAAACCTGGTGGAGTGATAGTGTGTTAGTTATTACGGAAATAATGTGGACAATTCACAAGCAGAGTGTTTGCTCCATAAAATTAAACCTGAAATATGTTTGCTTGCTCTTAAGTTAGAAGTATTGACAAGCAGGAAACAAAAAGAAAGAAATGAATGTATGGACAAGCAGCTGAAGAGGAAGCTCAGAGATTCTGTAGTATTCCTTTGGCTGTCTATCTAAATATGACACAACAGCCTCCATTCCGAGAAAGCAAATTGAGCTGACAGGTGCCACGAAGCCCATCTTTCCACGTAGGACCAAAAGACTCTGAAACACTCCCAGCTTCTCCACTTTTCTTTAATATTCTCTTAGAAACACTGGATTTGTAATAATGCCTTTTAAACCAGGGGTTAGTAACATCTTTTAATTCCAATGATATCAATCAAAATAAATTTTCTTTAGAGGATAAACATAGCTAACTAGATTTCTTCCCATATCCCTCATTGAGTAATAAAAAGTAGGTAGTTTGGGTCTCTCCTGACCTTGATGGCAGTGACAGTGCTGGCGAGATTTTTATGTCTGAGTCCGTGTGTGTACCCCACCTTCTGGCTTCTTTGATGGCTGTGGTGGAGCTGCTTGGCATTTTCACACCCCTGAACACCTTCATCAGTTTTACAGAGAACTTAGTGTGGTCCTCCCCAGGCAATACCCCCAGAGCCACATTGGAGTCACATAAGTTTCATCATAATGCCCAAGGCTATGGGCCCCAGGGAATCGAGGGTAATATTCTAACACAAATCAAAGTCTCAAAAAAGCCACAAGTGACTTGAAGGCACTGAGAAGAAATTCTAAAGTGATTTATGTCTGATATCATGCATAGAATTCCATTATGCCTGATGTTTCAAATATAAAGAAATCTTCTGGGGAGGTGATAAAAGGAGCTAAACAGGTACTGGAGACAGAGGGGGAAACTGCCTGTCTCCACAGCAGAGTGATGCCCGGGTGTGGGATACTCAAGGTAGGAATAGAACATTTGGCGATAGCTTAGAGTGGGTGGGATGTCAAAAAACTTACCATCTTAATCATTTTTAAGTATACATTTCACTAGTGTTAATAAGTATATTCACATTGCTATGCATCAGAGCTCCAGAGCTCTTTCCTTTTGCAAAACTGAAACCCTAGATATATTAAACAGCCCCCATTTCCCCCATCCCCCAGCCCCTGCCAACCATCTAGTCTCGTTTTATACACTGCTTTATTCCATATCATTCATAAACCGTACAATTCACCTCTTTTTTTTTTTTTTTTTTTTTTTCCCTGAGATGGAGTTTTGCTCTTGTTGCCCAGGCTGGAATGTAGTAGCGTGATCTCGGCTCACGGCAACCTTTGCCTCCTGGGTTCAAGTGATTCCCCTGCCTCAGCCTCCAGAGTAGCTGGGATTACAGGCATGTGCCACTACACCCAGCTAATTTTTGTACTTTTAGTAGAAATGGGGTTTCTCCATGTTTGTCAGGCTGGTCTCGAACTCCCGACCTCAGGTGATCCACCCGCCTCAGCCTTCCAAAACTCATATAATTGGAATCATCCAATATGTGGCCTTTTGTGACTGGCTTCTTTTCTAGGCCTGTTTTTAGAACAAAGAGGGATGAACCTTTGCTTTACCATAAATAACCCTCATCACATGGCATTTTTTTTTTCTTCAAAAATCTTGATTTGTAGCCAGGAAAAAGTGATTTTGTCAAGATACGGAGCTCTCCATCTAAGCAGCACCTGTATGAAAACTTACGAAAAGAACTATGCTTCCAAACACGATTTAATTAAAACCATATAAGGCCATAAATCTAGTAATATGATACCTGCTCAGAGCCTTCCTTAGCTTGCACAGAAAATGCATAGACGTTGCCAACATCTCCCACGTGCATTTCTAAAATAATACAGTTGGCCATTGAACAACACAGGTTTGAACTTCTCAAGTCCAGTGTTATGCAGAGTTTTAAAAAATATTTTGGAAAATTTTTTGGAGGTATGTGACAATTTGAAAAAACAGACGAACCTCATAGCCAAGAAATAAAAAAATTAAGGAAGTGAGGTATGTCATGAATATATAAAATATATGTTGATGGTCTATTTTATCATTTACTACCATAAAATGAACACAGATCTATTACAGAAGGTTAAAATTTGCCAGGTGTAGTGGCTCACGTCTGTAATGCCAGTACTTTGGGAAGCCAAGGCAGGCGGATCATGAGGTCAGGAGTTTGAGACCAGCCTGGCCAACGTGGTGAAACTCCATCTCTACTAAAAATACAAAAATAAATTCGCCAGGCGTGATGGCACACGCCTGTAATCCCAGCTATTCCAGAGGCCGAGGCAGAAGAATTGCTTAAACCCAGAAGGTGGAGGTTGCTGTGAGCCAAGATTGCGCCATTGCACTCCAGCCTGGGCAACAGAGCGAGACTCTATCTCGGGGAAAAAAAGAAAAAGTTAAAATTTAGGCTGGGCGCGGGTGGCTCATGTCTGTAATTCCAGCGTTTTGGGAGGCTGAGGCAGATGGATCACTTGAAGTCAGGAGTTCAAGACCAGCCTGACCAACATGGTGAAAACCCATCTCTACTAAAAATACAAAATTTGCCGGGCATGGTGGCCGGTGCCTATAATCCCAGCTACTTGGGAAGCTGAGGCAGGAGAATTGCTTGAACCTGGGATGCGGAGGCTGCAGTGAGCTGAGATCACGCCATTGTACTCCAGCCTGGGCAACAAGATCGAAACTCCATCTCAAAAAAAAAAAAAAAAAAAAGTTTATCAAAACTTACACAAACACTGATGGACTGTATGTGGCACTGATTGCAGTTGAGAGAAATGTAAACAAATATAAAGATGCAGCATTAAATCATGACTGCATGAAATTAACTGTAGTAATACTGTACTACTGTCACAGTCTCATAGCCACTTCCCGTTGCTGTTGCAGTGAACTCGTGTTGTTAGTATCCGCTTCAAACGTGGATCATCTCTGCCATGAGCAGTTCATCTCCAGTAAATTGCTTATCTCAGTAAAAAGTGATCGCTCGTGGTTCTTGCGTATTTTTTCATCACATTTAGTGCAATACTGTAAACCTTGAATGACACCATGGGACCTGTACGAAGTGGCACCATTGATTCTGGAAGTGCTCTCGAGAAGCAGAGAAAAGTCATGTTATTACAAGAAAAAGTTGAATTGCTTGATATGTAGCATAGATTGAGGACTGCAGCTGTGGTTGCCCACCATTTCAAGATAAATGAATCTAGCATAAGGACCATTTTTTTTTTTTTAAAGAAAGAAAAAACTTAGTCAAGTGGTCGCTATGGCTACATCAGCAGGTGTGAGAACCTCGTGCTTTTTGCGAAATGCTGTTTTATCTTGTATTTAAAATGCAGCTTTTATGTGAGTGCAGGCTTGATCTAAGAAAGTCATACCTATAGACTCTAATATGATTTGGGGAAAGTGAAAACTTAAGGCAAAAGGAAGGTGAAGGATCTAAAGCTGGAGAATGTCATGCCAGCAAAGGGGTGGTTTGATAATTTTAGAAAAAGGTTTGACTTAAAAAATGTTAAGATGACAGGAGAAGCAGCTTCTCCCAACTAAGAGGCAGTAGATGAGTTCCCAGACGCCATCAAGAAAATCATCGAGGAGAAAGCATATCTGTGAAACATGTTTTCCTGCAGATGTCTCTGCTACCCTTGAGGCAGCAAGACCAACCCCTCCTGTTCCTCCTCAGCCCACTCGAGGTGATGCTGATGAGGATGAACCCTTATGATGATCCACTTCCACTTAATAAACAGATTTTCTTAATAACATTTTCTTGTCTGTAGCTTTTTTGTAAGAATACAGTAATAATACACATACAAATTATGTGTTAATCGACTGTATTAGTCCGTTCTCATGGTGCTAATAAAGAGATATCTGAGACTGGGTAATTTATTAAAGAAAGAGGTTTATTGGACTCACAGTTCCACGTGGGTGGGAAGGCCTCACAATTAGGGCAGAAGGCAAAGGAGGAGAAAGGCATGTCTTACGTGGCGGCAGGCAAAAGAGAGAGTGTGCAGGGAAACTCCCCTTTATAAAACTATCCAATCTCCTGAGACTTATTCACTGTCAGGAGAACAGCATAGGAAAGACCTGCCCCCATGATTCAGTTACCTCCCACCAAGTCCTTCCTAGGACACATGGGAATTCTGGGAACTAGAATTCAAGATGAGATTTGGGTGGGGACACAGCCAAACCATATCATTGACTGTCTATGTTACTGATAAGGTCAACAATAGGCTATGAGTAGTTAAGTTTTGGGGGAGTCAAAAGTTCTGCTCAGATTTTTGACCATGGAGGGGGTCTGTGCGCTGACCCCCACATTGTTCAAGGGCCAGCTGTACTTGAGGTAGCAAAGTAACTAACCCACTTAGCATGTGTTACCTTTGTTGTTTTAGAGAAAAACCCAACTTCCTGTCTGGGAAAGACTGATTAGTGGTATGGATGGGGTCTTACCTGTTAAAACTCACAGGGAATTGGACTTCCTTAAGGGTTAATGTATCTACAGACTATTTTCAGCATATTTTTGAGGATTTACGGCAGCTGTGGGAAAATAACACCAGCATTCAGTACGTTGAACAATTAAGATACTTACCGTAGCGAGAAAGGAGCCCCAAGGGAACAAGTGCCGGTTTACGCAGGTGTCTCCTATTAGGCTCTCTACCCTGGACCGGCCCTGGTTGTGTTTTCTCTCCCTCATCCCATCATAAAAACTGGAGCCCACATCCGGGTTCAGCCAAGGCCCTCAGGGCAAACACTGGCTCCACTGCCTCTCTATTGCGTGCCTGCAATTCGAGCTCTTTGGGCCTGAGTTTCTTTACTGTTTTGCTTGATCAGCAGTGCGTTGACAAAGATGTTGTTTATATTTTATCGAGCATTTTTAGCTGTTTCATATGATTTCTATAGTGTGGAATCATTTTAAGTGGTGTGAAGGGCAGAGGGGGAGGAGACATGGCTGGAGCTGAAGAACTGATCTCCAGCATAAGTGGGGCTGAGGTCCGGGTTAGGCAGTGCTCTTAAGAGACTCCAGCAGGCCCCAGGCAGGGATGGCAGGCACCAAGTGGCCTGGGGGCAGTGGGGAGAGGTGGCACCTTGGGTTTCTGGCTGGGCCACTGAGTGGCGGGTGGCACTGGTTAGTGAAGGGCTGCTCCACTGGTTAGTGAAGGGCTGTTCCCGGGAGGAGATGAGGGGGTAGGGGTGCTCAGGTGAGACCTCTGGGGAGCAGGTGACTCACTGGCTCCAAGCGGGGAGCCCCACCTGGGCTTGCAGGTGGGGCTGCTGGTCCAGACTGTGCTAGAGGAGAGAGAAAGGGCTGCTGTTTGCCTCCCAGCAGGTGAAGGAGGAGGTCCCCAAAGACACCTGGACAGGTAACTTCATCAGGAAGACGGCCACCTCTCTTCCCTAGAGAGCGAGAGTGAAGTGAGCAGGTGACATCCATGGTGATCCCTCCACAAGGAGGGAAGGAGGCAGGAGGGGAGGCGGCTTTAGCCCCCTTTTCTTGTAGCCCTGTGGACTGGAGGGGCCTCGATCGTCTCTTCTACCCTTGCACAGGGTCACCCTTGGCCCGGGACGCCTGTGGCCAGTGGCTGGGGCCTTGTGCTGCTCAAAGCATGAGTTATTAGCACCACCGATTCAGGGTAGACGCACGTTTTTCGGGGCTTTTTGAAAAGGAACATGTGATGACGAATGAATGATTAGATCTGAGGCCTTGGAGGGGTCAGCGAGTGCTGGCCTTGAAACTCAAGCTGCTTTGGCCTTGGTGGGAGTCTTGACTGCGTGGTGATGGTGACGGCTGGAGTGGCCTTCCCAGGCAGGAAAGGAGGATGCAGTGATGCTCCCAGTTGTTGAAACCTGACTTTGTTCCCTGCTGGCAGCTGTTCTGAGAGAAGGGAGGTGCAGGGCATTGGGGGCAGGCAAACAGAGAAGGATGGTTGCATTCTGTGACAAGTTGACAGCATTATGAGAAACTGTACCAGATCCTTTGTTAGTGGTTGGTCTGGGGCTTTGGGTAGAAAAAGAAAACATTTGAGTTGAGATGAAAAGGAAAAGAAATCATCTGACCAAGAAGACTGGAGTTTGGAGAGGTGGTCCGCCTGCGGACGTCATCTCACTGGTGCGGAGAGGATGAGAATTTCAGTGATTTCAACACAAGATCACCATACTGACAAATAACATCTGAGAGAGTGGATTGGTTTTGTGTTGTGTTCTAGTGCGTTTTCGTCGTGAACATCTTAGGATGGGAAGGCCTCGGGGAAGGGCTTTCGGGGAAGGACAGAACCAAGAGGCTTTAGTAGAACCCGGAAACCTGGCATTCCTTTGAAATCTGGCATTGAGCTTTGCCCTCGACTTCCTAGGAGTTACAAGATCTGAAGCTGCTGTTTGAGATGCACAGCAGGACTCTGGTGGGTGACTCAGGAGAAGGAAGGCAGAAGGCAGAATCCCTGCCCTAGCGAAGATTCTAATCCAGCATGCGCACACGGCGGTCAAAGAACAGAGTGTAGACAGTGGGCAAACATAAGGGACTGTCGTATGGGGTGAGCGAAATTCTTAAGTGCCAAGGGATGCAAAAACTGGCCCTGGGAAGAGTCAGGAATGAGGTGGTTTCTGCCAGAGGTGAGGTCTAAGTGGAGTTTTCAAGAAGGCTGTGGGCATGGCGGGCAGAGTTCTAGGGTCCTTGGGGTGCTGCTGGCAGGACGAGCCCGAGAGCTTCTGGGGAGGTGGACAGCGTGTGCTGGGGGCCCGGAAGCACCTCCAGGGGAGTGTGGGGCATTTTGATGGCAAGGCCCTTAAATACCACATGTTGCACACGATGGGATGGACTCCACAACACACACATGGAAGAGACCACCTCTCTGCAGGGACGTGTCCTGCACGTCTGGACTAGAATGCAAGCTTCTCTTTTTAGAAAAATCGGGCCAGGCATGGTGGCTCATGCCTGTAATCCAAGCACTTTGGGAGGCCCAGGCAGGAGGATCTCTTGAGGCCAGGAGCTCAAGACCAGCCTGGGCAATATAGTGAGACTTCGTCTCTACAAAAAGCTTTAAAAACTGGCCAGGTGTGGTGGCTCACTCCTGTTATCCTAGCACTTTGGGAGGCTGAGGCGGGCGGATCACCTGAGGTCATCAGGGGTTCGAGACCAGCCTGGCCAACATGGTGAAACCCCATCTCTACTAAAAATACAAAAATTAACTGAGCATGGTGGTGCATGCCTGCAATCCCAGCCTGCAATTGGGAGGCTGAGGCAGGGGAATCACTTGAACCCAAGAGGTGGAGGTTGCGGTGAGCCGAGATTGCGCCACTGCACAACAGCCTGGGCGACAGAGTGAGACTCTGTCTAAACAACAACAAGGAAACTTAAAAAATTAACCAGGCACGGTGGTATGTGCCTGTAGTCCCAGCTACGCAGGAGGCTGAGGCGGGAGGATCGCTTGAGCCTGGGAGGTCCATGGACAGATCCTCTGCTGTACAGCTTGTTTTTCTATTTTATGTGACAGATGTAGCAATGCATCTTGCATTGACAGGCTCTGCTTGCAGTCATTTTATATTAAACACAGCCTATTTTTAGATGGACCACCCTGAAGTGTTGTTTCAGATCTATTAAAGAAACATATTTCTATGAATGTTTGTAGTGTACTCCCCCTCCCTCAAGGCCGTAGGGACGGTTAGTGTTTACCACCTTATGGAAACTGTTTTTCTCCATGCTTTTATCTGGAATAGCACTCAACATTCATTAGCTAAATAGGAAACTTATTTCAGAGGGGATCGTTTTTCATCCTAAAGAGGATTTTAAAAAATGTGGGGCCAGGTGCAGTGGCTTACGCCTGTAATCCCAGCACTTTTGTGAGGCCGAGGTGAGAAGATCTCTTATGGCCAGGAGTTGGAGAACAGCCTGGGCAACATAGTGAGACCTCTGTCTCTACAAAGAAAATTTAAAAGGTAGCCATGTGTGGTGCTGTGCGCCCGTAGTCCCAGCTGCTTAGGAGGCTGAGATGGGAGGATTGCTTGAGCCAAGGAGGTTGATGCTGCAGAGCTGAGATTGCACCACTGCATTCCGGCCTGGGCAACAGAGCAAGACCCTGTCTCAAAAAAAAGAAATCTGGACTTGACTTAATATAAAATTTGGAAGATGTAAGGCTATAGAAAAACATAGTAAAAAATGATTCAAGAATATTTTGTAATGCATGAAAGCTTTTGAAAGGCTAATTTTATCTTTAGTTGTATAAATATATTTTGGAAGAGAATAAGATTTTAACATGTGTATCTACATCATCTGTGTTTTTCACTAATAAGACAAGGTTCAACATCTGTCTTCAGAGTGCATTTTCTGTGGGAAGAACTTAGGTCGTAGGCATTTAGCTCAGAGAAAGTGGAAAAGGTACTTTTACTGCTCACTTTTTGCTATTTCTGCCCCAAGACCTACTGTTCATTCTCCAGACTTGCTGTATTTTATGTCGAAAGGTTTTACTGTTTCCATGAGGAACTGTGGTTCATTTTCCCCAGGCTTATAATCAGTAAGTAGTGATTTTCTTTTCAATGTTACTTAGTGTGATACTGTAAAATCAGACTAACAATAAGGTGCCGCAACTCCATAAACAATTAATAATATTGGGAAGATGTTGATTCCCAAACTAAGATTTGGGCTTTGCTTTTGAACTGTTAATTTGTTCATTCATTTTAATATTTCCTTTGACTGTCTCAGATATACCAAAGCGTGGTGCATTGTGGAATGTGTGCCAGTCTCAAAGCATGTAGCTCTGTAGGATGGAAAGTCAGTTATGAAGAGAGACTTCTTTTTCTTCTGTGTCCTGTTGATTAAGAAGAATCTGTATGGCTGGGCACGGTGGCTCACGCCTGTAATCCCAGCACTTTGGAAGGCCGAGGGGGGTGGATTACGAGGTCAGGAGTTCAAGATGAACTTGGCCAAGATAGTGAAACCCCGTCTCTACTAAAAATACAAAAAAATTTAGCCAGGTGTGGTAGTGGGCGCCTGTAATCTCAGCTACTTGGGAGGCTGAGACAGAGAATTGCTTGAACCAGGAGGTGGAGGTTGCAGTGAGCCTAGATCGTGCCACTCCGCTCCAGCCTGGGCGACAAGAGAAAGACTCCATCTCAAAAAAAAAAAAAAAAAAAAAAAAAAATCTGTATAACTTGCATTGCCCTTTCAGATAATTAATCACTCTTTTTTTCCAGCAGGGTAAAGGATTGTAGTATTGACTATCAGTTATTTTGTAACAAAAACTGGACCTAAAGTTCAATTCACTGTTGACTTTTTCAAGAGGAGTATTAAATTTTTACTCCCTGCCATACACGTGGAATTTCAGTGTAACTTTAAGCCAAATTCTTTAAAATACATGAAACTGATAATGCTATTACAAAATAATTACAAAAGAAGCAAGTTCGCTCCCCCGAGCATCTTATTTCTAGAATTTTTTTTCCTAAGCAATCTCTTGAAAAGGAATATCAATGAGCAGATTCCTCTGGGGCCATTTGAACTTCATTAAAATTTCAGAGAGGCCTTTTCAATGAGAATATATTCATGTAAGCACTGGAGGGTTTTGCATAATTTTAAAGTTGGACAGAATTGGGTACAATTAGTGATGAAAATACAGTCCATCCCAGATTCCTAGCTGATTGCCATTTTGGTTTTCCCAGCAGACCCCCTTTCTACCCCACTTCCTAGCTTTATTGAGGTATATCTGGTATATAAAAAGTTGTACATAACTAATGTATACAATTTGGTGAGTTTGGATATAAGTATAGGCTGGTGTTACCATCACCCAGTCAAGGTAATAAACATATCCATCACCTCCAAAACTTTGCTGTGTCTCTTTATTGTTACTGTTTTTAAAAAACAACAACAAAAAGCACCTTTTCAAGGGAGTAGCATTTGCTTTCCTCTCTTCTCGGGTGCTGTCCTCATCCTCCTTCCTCAGAGCCACCAGCTCCTCCTGGATGGCTTGGGTACTGAGATGCCCCGTGAAGCCCAAGCACCATCCGCGTATAATTGAGAAGTTTGGAGAGGACAGAATTTTCACTCATCTTACAGGCTCTATTTCTTACACAAACTGGGCTTGAAGTAGAAACTTAGCAGTCACAGTCACTGAAGAGCTTCTTAATCTTTTTTGAGTCAGGACTTGAAGTCCTGTTTCATTATTTCATTCGAAGAAATTGATTGGCCAGAGTTAAATACAAAGGTGACATTAACACATTTCAGTGCCCAGTATGTGATTTTTCTGCTGGGTAGGAGTAGATAGAGATGTGATCTTAGATACATGAAGCCGCGTACAGAGGGGCCCGTCCACTCCTAAACAGGTCTCCAGGAGGCTTTGTTTGATCTACTAGATTTGGTGCCTCTTAAAGGGAAGCAATACAGCTTTTCTGCTGTGGGTTGTTTGCCACTAGGGGAAGATTAATTTCTATTCCAGCCATAAATTAGACCAAAGAGAGGGATTTGGTTTATTGCTAGTGCAGAAGTTAAAAACCATCTTCCTTTCCCGAGTGGTCTCTTAATTAGATTCATTAGTTTTTAAATGTTAATTGGAATTGCTGAAGTTTAATTCCTGAAAGTGTTTAGTTTTTAAAAGGAGTACCTCATTTACCATATTACTGTGTTGTGAGAAATCTACAATATTTTTTGTGTAACTTTTTTTTTTTTTTTTTTTTTTTTTTTTTTTTTTTGAGATGGAGTCTCGCTCTGTCGCCCGGGCTGGAGTGCAGTGGCGCTATCTCGGCTCACTGCAAGCTCCGCCTCCAGGGTTTGCGCCATTCTCCTGCCTCAGCCTCCCGAATAGCTGGGACTACAGGCGCCCGGCACCACGCCCGGCTAATTTTTTGTATTTTTAGTAGAGACGGCGTTTCACCGTGTTAGCCAGGATGGTCTCGATATCTTGACCTCGTGATCCACTCGTCTCAGCCTCCCAAAGTGCCGAGATTACAAGTGTGGGCCACTGCGCCCGGCCTTCTTTTTTATTCAAAGAATGGATTGTTAATTGTAAAGCCATTTAGAAAGGCGAGTAAAGTCAGAGATCTACTTTAATTCATGTTTGTCTTACCAACTTATTGATAAGCACTTTGTGGGATGTTTATGTGAGAACAGTTAATGAGAAAACAGATTTTCAGCTCCCCATGTTCAGTGTTTTATGTGACAAAATCATATACTGCAGCAAGTAAGTAATACGAAGTGAGTACTTTCATTGAAACAGACAATTAGAGTGACACAGGAGGCATTTTCTACTTGTGTAAACAGAAAGCTTAATTTTTAATAAAAAGCCTCCCCCAGTTTTCCTTCCTAAAGGAAGTGGATGATCAAGCCTGAGCTAGATAGAACAGCAGATGTATATTTCATTATTAATACAAGAGGAATCTTGTTGGGTTAATAGAACTATTCTTTAGAAGAAGAACTTGTGTTACAAAGGTATTACATGGTTACTTACAGTAACAATTTCGAGCAGCACAGAAAATGCAGAAATGTATCCCATTCCTCTTAGGATTTTTGAGATAAATTCTTTTTTTATTTGGAGACGGAGTCTCACTCTGTCACCCAGGCTGGAGTGCAGTGGTGCGATCTCGGCTCACAGCAACTTCCGCCTCCCGGGTTCAAGCAATTCTCCTGCCTCAGCCTCCCGGGTAGCTGGGACTACAGATGCACACCGCCACGCCACCATGCCCAGCCAACTTTTTGTATTTTAGTAGAGACGGGGTTTCACCGTGTTGCCCAGGCTGGTCTCGGACTCATGAGCTCAGGCAATCCGCCGCCCCCTCAGCCTCCCAAAGTGTTGGGATTACAGGTGTGAGCCACTGCCCCCAGCCGAGATAAATTCTTAATTCTCACCTGTAGATCAGCAGAATAAGCTTAGTCTTCTGATACTTGTAACTTTAAAAAAAATTAGAGTCTATAGTTTTTGTCTAGGTAACATGGTTGTCAGTTTTCATTGTTAGAGTCTCAAAATAAGTGGTGTGTGTGTGCTTGCTTGTGTGCATGTGTGTTTGTGTGTGAGTGTTGTGTGTGTGTTTACATACTATACTCCCTCCTCCTCCTCTGGGGATAATCTAAAAAACTCAAAGTTCTTAGTCCTGGGTACTGAAACAATGCTGTAAGGGAGGTATTTAGAAAAGTTTAATTTTAACCAGGTACTTACACCACAAACAGACAGAATGACGTCACTAAGCACCCAGCACGTTAGTGAACAGTGGCTTTGTCAGAGCTTTCTACCCAGAGCCCTGAAATGGAACATTGTTAATTAGCTGTAAAAAATCCAGCTGCTCCTTGAGCCCATGGATTCTGCCTGTGCACTTCCTGCATACAACTTTTTACACAGAACCGAGGGCTGGAACGCCTGTGTTTAAGAAGGTAGCTGTTCCTTGGCTGGGCACAGTTGCTCACGCCTGTAATCCCAGCACTTTGGGAGGCCAAGGTGGACGGATCACCTGAGGTCAGGGGTTCAAGACCCAGCCTGGCCAACGTGGTGAAACCACATCTCTACTAAAAATAAAAAAATTAACTGGGTGTGATGGCGCATGCCTGTAACCCGCATGCCTGTAGTCCCAGCTATTCGGGAGGCTAAGGCAGAAGAATCACTGGAACCCAGGAGGCGGAGGTTGCAGTGAGCTGAGATCGCACCACTGCACTCCAGACTGGGCGGCGGTGAGACTCTGTCTCCAAAAAAAAATGTAGCTGTTCCTTTGCACACCTAGAAGATGATGCGTGCCATCTGCCAATAGTGTCACTCCCAGGGTGTGTACTCTGTTGGTGGTGTGCAGCCTTCCACACCCCTGGCTGGGCCCACTTTGGACCCCACATAGAGTTCTTTAACTGCCCTTTAAGAAAGTCACACTAAGCTCTAAATGACCAGGCCAGGTCACTAACACAGACACCCCAGTATGACTGGCTGGGCTATCCATCCCTGCAGCCTTGCTGGTGGAGTGGAGCTCACTGGGAGGGCAGGTGGTGTGAAACAGAGAGAGCTATTTGAACTAATGTGGGAGGAGGGAAGACGGAGAAGGATACAACAGACGGTGAGCTCGGGGCTCTTCTGGGATCTAGGGCAGGGGAGGAACCTTTCCTAGAGAAAGTTAGGAAGGTGAGCAAAGGTTGGATAGTTGACCCCAGCTCCCTCCTTCAACGGATTCCAGGCAGTTCACAAGGAGCCGGAGTGTAGATGATGTGGATTGGGAGCCGATAAGAAAGTCCAGGCAAACAGAGAACAGGGGCAAGATGTCCACAGCAGCCAGAAGGAGGCCTCTTCACAAAGTGAATGCCACCAAGCCACGAATGTGGTCATCAGCTTCCAGCGATCCTTGTGAAGAGCTGTGTATTGAACGCTGGACACTTGATCAGCAGTCGTATGATAAGAATAAACCAGTTCTCAGAAGAGTCGCAGATTCCTGAGACTAAGACCAGAAATGCATCTCTGCCAAGGGTCCATGAAGGAAAGGAATTTTATGAACAATGACCTTCGCAGCCTCTCTCAGCGTCAGAGAGGTGGGTCCCTCGGACCTGTCTTCCCAAACAGGCCAATGGGTGCGCCCCCGTCCAGCCCAGCAAACAGCAACTCTAATGGGAGAAATGGGCCAGTGACACCTCTGTCTAATATCTACCGTGAGTGAAGGATAGATTTTACAGTACCTAGAAAAATAGTGAACCAGTTCTATCTGTTTGAAATATTCTGTGATTTTTGAACTCTTTTTACTGTATTTGGGTGGAGGGAGATTTAATAGTGGACTCAGGGACACTGAAGGTAGAGGGAGGGGTGAGGAGATATCTCTCTAGCAGCGGTGTGAGCTGTCTCACTCCGGGTAGAGGGCTTCCCCAAGGTATTTTCTTGTGGCCATTGACATAATAGAGTATTCTTTTATAGGATGGGATAGTGTCAAGAAACGAAATGTCTCATGTTTTAAGAAATCATGAAAAGCTTCAGAAATACTTTTAGATATTAATGTTAAATCTAGGATATGCTGAGTCCTTACCACACTGGATAACACATTCTTCATGGATTCCGTATTTGTGAATTCATCTACTCCCTAAAATTTATTTGTAATCCCCAAATCAAGCTTGTGGTGCTTTCCTGGTCATTTTTGGACCTGCCCAGGATTACAGAAAAATGTGAGTTGCCCAATGTGCACATTCTCAGCTGAACTCAAATGAGGGTCTGCCTTCTTGTCTCAGCTCTCGCACTGGAAACAGGTGCCTTTTTGATGATCTAGTTAGTGCCATGGGTTTTTTTTTTTTTGGCATTTTCATGCTTTTTGTTGGTGATTTCACTGTTTAAAATGGCACTGAAGTATAGTGCTAGAAGCACTATAGGGTTCCTGAGAGCAAGAGGGCTGAGAATGTGCCTTACAGAGAAAACGAGTGTTAGGGAAGCTTCATTTAGGCATAAGTTCTAGTGCAACTTACTGGCCATTAGTTCAACATTAATGAGTCAACAGCGTATATGAAATAACTTGTCTTTTAACAGAAACACACATTAAACAAGTTTATATTGTTTAGTGGATGAGAATATGACAGAAGATCTCAGAATCTAACCTTGTATTTCTACTAGACGCAACAGTTCAGCGGTGACCATGTAGAGTGCAACTACAGCAAATCATGAGAATCGACTGTATTTCAACTAAATGAGCACCCATTTAGTTTTTTTGTGTCATAGTTTTAATACGGTTTTTAATCAGACGAATAGGAATTTTCAAGTATCTTTAGTGATGCTTTAATTGAATTATTTTACTGTTACAACTTTGCCTTTGGAAATATTGCAAGTGTAATAGCTCCTTGTGAATGTAC
Organism: Symphalangus syndactylus; assembly: GCF_028878055.3. Classification (NCBI taxonomy): domain Eukaryota; kingdom Metazoa; phylum Chordata; class Mammalia; order Primates; family Hylobatidae; genus Symphalangus; species Symphalangus syndactylus. The sequence goes on along the minus strand of NC_072437.2, from coordinate 22,555,075 downwards.
TTGGTGAACTTTTTTGGGAACATAAAATTTTTAATGATATGATACTTCTTTTACGTGACATGGTAGGAACTTAAACTCTTGTAAGACAGATGCTTTTTTGCAAGAGTCTTACAGCCCATTATTGAGGGACGAGGTCTGATTTTTGCTTGAGGAATACATCATTAAAAAGAACTTCTGGTCTGCTTACTGTTTTACTTTTTCCTTGTGGCAACAGAGACATTTTGGCAGAAGTCTTGTGTTTCCCCACCATGTTCTCCACCCAGGTAATGGCCCATTGTTGACACAGAAATTGTTTGGCTATTGGAATGATTAATGTCACTCAGGCCTATGTCTCGGGGAGGCAGGAAGGTAACCAGATGTACATCTCCCAAAGAAATATCACACAGGCCTTGTGTTTACACCTGTCTTTGAGCGTTATAGAAGAAAAAAGACAGACGGAAACCTGAGACCACACCGTTTCTTAGTGATGGTTCCCAGTGGTGGTATTGACAACATGAAATTCCAGGGACAAATGAACAGTCTGGTTACCCACCTCTCTCCCTCCAGTTACATGTGTGATGTTTGACAGCTCCTTCCCCAAATTTCTTTTGGAAATCTTCAAAATTCATCAGGGTTTAGATTGTTGACCTGTTTTGAAAACCTAATTTTTAAGTTTTCAATCTTTTAAGCCTTGGAAAGGATATGCATTTAATAAAAGAGGAAATAGATGACTTTATGAGAAAATACATTGCTTTAAATTTACTCATGAGATTCACCAATGATTTCTGAACACCAGACACTGGGGTGGCCCAGTGACTTAATTGGAGAAACATAGACACTTTGAAAAGAAATGTGGGATTTGAAAACCTGCAAAACTGAGTCTGCCATTCTTTAAAATGCGATCCCAAGTCACAAAATAATGATGTGAAAATCTGAAACCATATGTGTTTTGAATGGTTTAGGTTCTAAAGAAAGGTACAGTAATGCAAGTCTTCTGAGTTTATATATGATTTGTTTCTCACATAATCTGTCAAAACTTTAAATTGTGAAATATGGCATATTTACAAAAGAGGCTGTAAAAAGTGTAAGTATAGTTTAACAAATAAAAATATGAGGGCTGGGCACGGTGGCTCACACTTAAAATCCTAGCACTTTGGGAGGCCGAGGTGGGTGGGTCACGAGGTCAGGAGTTTGAGACCAGCCTGGCTAACATGGTGAAATCCCATCTCTACTAAAAATACAAAAATTAGCCGGTCATGGTGGCAGGCACCTGTAATCCCAGCTACTTGGGAGGCTGAGGCAGGAGAATCGCTTGAACCCGAGAGGCAGAGGTTGCAGTGAACCGAGATCGCACCACTGCACTCTAGCCTGGGCAACAGAGCAAGACTCTGTCTCAAAAAAAAAAAAAAAAAATATATATATATATATATATATACACACACATATATATATATACACACACACACATATATACATATATATGTATGTATATGTATGTATATATATGTATATGTATGTATATATATATGTATATATATACACATAGATGTATATATATATGTATATATATACACATAGATGTATATATATATGTATATATATACACATAGATGTATATATATAACACTACCAGTATGGGCCACTCTGAGTACTTTAACCCCCATCCCTTAAGAAGTAATCCCAGCCTGAATTCTGTGTTGGTCACTCATCTGCCTCTTTTTATAGTTTAACACATGTGTGTAATTCTAAACCACTGCATGATTTGGTTTGTAAATTACTGGTTCAGTGCCTGTCTTCCCAACTTAGCTGTAAGAAGAGGGATTGTGTGGCCCCTGGTCTTTGATCTGTCCTAGGCTAGAGCACAGTGCTTGGCACATAGCAGGGACTTCATAGATGTTTATGAACTTGTGAATACATAAATATGTTTATTCTTAGAAAAATGACGATTTCTAATGTATGAATAAGGCACATACATGTGTGTACATTTGAATCATAAAGAATATTAAATCTTATTCTTGAACCATGAAGTTAAATGGACAGCTGTTAGAACTGGAAGACCTGGATGCCCATCTCTGAAAGAAAGAAGTGAGGCTCAAACAGGTGCTTTGTCCAAGGTCATTCAGTTAGATGGTGGCTAAGGCAGGGTCACAATTCACATCTTCTGCCTCCTTGTCTAGGATTCTAGGCCATGTACATTCTCAGGATGGTTTTATGCAAGAGATATAGATGACTTTATTCGCTTAATAGAAAGTCCCCACTGGGGGCTGGGCATGGTGTCTTATACCTGTAATCCCAGCATTTTGGGAGGCTGAGGCAGGTGGATCACTTGAGGTCAGGAATTTGAGACCAGCCTGGCCAACATGGTGAAACCCTGTTTTGCCAACATGGTGAAACCCTATCTCTACTAAAAATACAAAAATTACCTGGGCATGGTGGCGCACGCCTGTAATCCCAGCTACTTGGGAGGGTGAGGCAGGAGAATGGCTTGAACCCGGGAGGCGGAGGTTACAGTAAGCTGAGATCACGCCATTGCACTCCAGCCTGAGTGACGGAGTGAGACTCTATCTCAAAAAAAAAAAGTCCCCACTAGGGAAGAAGGAGGACAAACAACTACCAAAGCCCTCCAGCATCACCTGTTGGCATCATGCAGTTTGATAAAGTCCATGACAAACCATAAAAAGATAGTAGATTGTGATAGTAATATAGCTAATTATATGTATGTATGTATGTATGTATTTTGAGATGGTGTCTCATTCACTCTGTTGCCCAGGCTGTGCAGTGGCACAATCTCAGCTCAATGCAGTCTCCGCCTCCTGGGTCCAAGCGATTCTCCTGCCTCAGCCTCCTGAATAGCTGGGATTGCAGGCTCCTGCCACCATGCCCAGCTATTTTTTGTATTTTTAGTAGAGACAGGGTTTCACTGTGTTGGCCAACCTGGTCTTGAACTCCTGACTTCAAGTGATCTGCCCTCTTCGGCCTCCCAAAGTGCTGGGATTACAGGCGTAAGCCACTGTGCCCACCTATATATGTATTTAACAACAATGTTAATAATATGTATTAGCATATTAGGAGATTAGAGTTATAATAACTTTATTATCAGATGAATTTTTCAAAATGCCCATTTGCATTTTGACTGTTCAGACTTCCTGACTATTCAATGTGAGACTCATAAGACTAAAAGAAAATCAGTACATGCGATGTGACTCAATAACTTAAGACTTCAACGTGGCTCTTATCAGGTTCACATCCATGTTCTTGGGTAGGTTCAATAGAGCGTTCATTACCTGCATATTTTCTTTTTTTTTTTTTTTTTTTTTTTTGAGACGGAGTCTTGCTCTGTCCCCCAGGCTGGAGTGCAGTGGCGCAATCTCGGCTCACTGCAAGCTCCACCTCCTGGGTTCACGCCATTCTCCTGCCTCAGCCTCCTGAGTAGCTGGGACTACAGGCGCCCGCAACCACGCCCGGCTAATTTTCTGTATTTTTAGTAGAGACGGGGTTTCACCGTGTTAGCCAGGATGGTCTTGATCTCCTGACCTCGTGATCCGCACGCCTCGGCCTCCCAAAGTGCTGGGATTACAGGCGTGAGCCACCGCGCCCGGCCTGCATATTTTCATTTATTAAAATTAAAACCCACCCCAACACACAGTGAAGATGACTTTTTCACATTACTTTGACTTGTACCTCAAAGACAAGCCAACGATGGCCCAGCAAATGGACAGGAGTGCCCTGGTGGCAGATGGTCTGGCTTGACCCTCATGGATGCTACCAAATGCTGAGATTTCCTCTCTCACAGGCTGCTGTAGAATGTGCCCTCCAAAAATGCCAGGCATCTCTGTATTGTGTTCTTTAAACACTTATTGAAGACCTTTGTCTTTAATACCCACCCACTTAGTTCCCTGTGCCTTCCCAGGACCTGAAATTGGATGTAAGTCAATGTTAAAGAAAGTGTCCAGTGTTGTTCTTTAAGGAAGATTATCTGTTATCCTGCTCTAACACTCAAGTCATCGACCCAGTGAGCCCCGGTGATCATGTATACTTCAGAGGAAAATATATCTGCCTCAGATTCTCAGGGTGTTATTTTTAGAAAAATACTTCCAAATTGTTTGACACCAACATTTTTCAACTTGATTTTGGCAAGCATAGGCCCCTGAGATTTTAAAGTAGCTTTTATCAAAACAAAACTAGCTACTTAGCTATGACTGCGTAGAATTCCAAAGGTTGGAGAGAACCCTGGTGGCACCCATACTCAAAGTAGGGAGTGTGGTGCATTAATAGCTGTATGTTGATTTAGTCTGCAACGAAAGCAGTGTTCAAGCCAAGTTTGTCCAGCAAGGAAAAATGTTAAGTTTCTGATCTTGAAAAAGGCTGTTGAGGGAGATGAAAATTTATCTGAAGCATTAAGGAATGCTGTTAAATGCTTGTTGGCAAGTAGTCCTGAGTTTAGCCTTTTACTTCTCTTAACCCACTGCTGGGGCTGCAGAAGATGACGCCAGTGATTGGTAATAAAAGTCTCGGTAGCTGCCGTTGACTGAGTGCTGTCGCAGAGGATTTTCCTGATGCTCTCGCAGGAAATGCCCATAGCAACCGCATGAGTCAGATATCCCAATCTGGTTTATCAGTGAAGAAACTGAGACTCAGATCAAAGACTTTGATGTGAGACAAAAACTGGATTTGGACCCTGCCTGCCTCTGCCACTTTTAAACTATGGCCTGGGTTTCACCATTTGTGAAATGAGGATGATGGTCTCCATCTCAAAAGGTGGTTGTGAGGATTAAGCGAGATGATGCATTTATAACAACACATCGCTTACGAAGTAGGAAGTGTAGACTGCCGTGGGCTTTGCTGTGTTCATCCAAGGTGGCACCGCGAAGTCATTGTTGAGCTCAGCTTCCAGCCCAGATGTGCTCTGCTCTTGGCCTTTTATTTTATAGTTGCTGCGTCAGTTCATAACAAATATTTCATGGAAACTGGGCCATGTGGTTAGTTTTAGGTTTGCCTTAATGAAGACAGCCCTGGGTGGAGGCAGAATTTTTGGGTTTGAGGTCAGAATCCACTGTCTTGTTTGTGTGTGTATGACATTTTGCATGCATGCTTTCCATGTGGGGCTTGGAACAAATTGATGGGCAGTTTTGGCTCTTCATAACACAAAGTGGGACTCATCGCATAGTTATATACAGCTTTGAAAATACCGCTCTGTACTTCTGATGCGTGTGATCATTACAGGGTTCTGAGACCACCCCAACTCATTTGCCCATCATTATGGGGTCCTCTGAGTTTCTGGGCAAAGTGATGATCTGAGCGCGCAGTCGGTAGCGTGTGGGTGTCCCTGAAAAGCACTAAGTGTTCTCCTCACTTGTTCCCAAATACTCATCTCATAATGATGCACTAATACATGCCATTATTGGTGTTTGTGTCATTTTTGCATTTTGAGGTTGAAGTTGAAGAGAGATGACAGTCTAATTCTTGGCTCTGCTCTTAAAAACTATGGGATTCTGAACAAATTTCTTAACTTTAGTGAGTGCCAGTTATATCATCTGTAAAGTGTGGATGACAATAGTATCTCCCTCCTTGTGTGTTAATAATGGTGCCTGCAAAATGACTAGATAACACATGTAAAATGATCAGACACTTCTGGGCATCTAGTAGGTGCTCAATAAAAAGTGGGTATTCTATCCCAGTGATCATGAGCATGAAGAATTGTGTCTGTTGTATTTGCGGAGAGTCTACTGATGAGAAGTATATCCTTCTGCCTGTGTTGCTGTAAGTGCAGAATGTGATTTAAGCCAAATGCATGGCGGTGTAGCCTGGCCAGCTGTTTACACATTCAGATTCAGCCTCAGCAGAAATAGCCTAGCCATGAATTCACAAGAAACTGCTGAGAATTCAGGATCTGAGCTCACTGCTGGGATTAATTTCTTTTCAACAGACTGTCTAGAGAATGTCCATGATGCTATAAATGAAAACATATGTTAGTATAACCGATGGCAGTGGGGGAATGGGAAAGTGATGGGATATTCAGGAACCACTTCATGGAGAAGAACCACTGGCTTGGCTGTAGCTAGGGCAAAGAAAAAGACACATTTACTACAAGATCTTTTTGTGGCATCTTCCTTTTTTTTTTTTTTTTTTTTAAAGGTTGTTTTGATTGAAAAAGGAAGAATTTTTTACTTGTAGGAGCAATTTATGAAACAATGAACTTCCATAACCAGAGAATGTGGCTTCATTTGAGAAATGAGATTTTGGGTAAAACAAGAGTAGGGAGGGAGGTCTCTTTTTAGGGCCCCTTTGGCCATCTTCAGATAAGCTCAATGAATAGCCAAGACAAAAAAATTGTAGGCAGTGTTGTTAAACTGGCAATTTTCTTGTAAATGTAAAAGTGGTTGCTGTGGCCGGGCGCGGTGGCTCACGCCTGTGATCCCAGCACTTTGGGAGGCTGAGGCGGGCAGATCACAAGGTCAGGAGATCGAGAACATCCTGGCTAACATGGTGAAACCCTGTCTCTACTAAAAATAGAAAAACAAAATAGCCGGGCATGGTGGTGGGTGCCTGTAGTCCCAGCCGCTCAGGAGGCTGAGGCAGGAGAATGGCGTGAACCCGGAAGGTGGAGCTTGCAGTGAGCCGAGATGGAGCCACTGCACTCAAGCCTGGGCGACAGCATGAGACTCCGTCTCAAAAAAACAAAACAAAACAAAAAACAAGTGGTTGCTGTGTTGTAAAATACACTGTTTTGCCGATACCTTAAAATATTATGAAATAGTGCTCTTTTTAATTGTATTTACCTTCATGGGTTGGTTTTGAAAGATGTTAGTAATATGAATAAGATGGAAAATATATTTTGTCTGTCTTTTTTATAGTTCCCTACCTAGCAGATTTAAAAGTTAGCAAAGGGTAAGATCATAACTTCAACTTTCTTAATAAAACAAAGACCCTTTTGGAAATCTGATTCCTAGCTCATGACTGTGCTTGACCTTTGTGGATTTCTTATACTGTGTGTCCGGCAGAGCTCATGTGGGAAGGTCTCTTACGACTGCAAGAAAAGGAAACGTAGTAGAAACATGTAGCTGGAACTGTAGGCCATTGTGTGCGCAGTTAGCCTCCCTCCCCGGCCCCCAAATCCAGAACAATCTGAACATTAGAAACACCAGTAAACGTTAAAGCAACAACCCTTCTGGTGGGCCATTTGGCAACTGGTCAAAAATCTTAAGAATGTGCACAGCTTCATTCCAGCAGGTTCACTTCTAGGAGATGCTGTTACAGAGCCAGCAGAAATGAAATGCCCATCCAGAGATGTTCATGGAAATGTGGCTAATGATCAAAGAAAACCATAGGTCCACCTAAGTTACAGTTCATCATTCTGTAGAGGTATTACGATGTTGATAAACATTTGTTAGAAATGAAAGTGAATAGGGACATTGTACTATATTTTTTTAGGTAATGAATCAGTATTTGAGATTTGAGGTTTTTAAAAAAGTTATCAATTCTGAATTCATGAAATTAAGCTCTGTGCAATATATGTGCGATGGGGAGAAGAATGGTGGTTATCAGAGGCAGGGGAGAGAGGAAAATGGGAGTCGTTTAATGGGTACACAGTTAGTTTTGCCAGATGAAAATGTTCTGGAGAGGATGGTGGTGATGACCGCACCACTGTGACAAGTATACTTAATGCTATTGGTCTGTACCTTTAAAAATGGTAAATTTTTGTGTTATGTGCATCTTACCACTTTTTTTTTTTTTTTTTTTTTTTTTGAGACAGGGTCTCACTCTGTCACCCAGGCTGGAGTGCAGTGGCGTCATCTCGGTTCACTGCAACCTCCACCTCCCAGGTTCAAGTGATTCTTGTGCCTCAGCCTCCCGAGCAGCTGGGATTACAGGCATATGCTACCATGCCTGGCTAATTTTTGTATTTTCAGTAGAGATGAGATTTCACAGTGTTGGCCAGGCTGGTCTCAAACTCCTGGCCTCAAGTGATCCACCCGCCTCAGCCTCCCAAAGTGCTGGGATTACAGGCATGAGCCACCGCACTTGGCCTTACCACGACTTTTTTTTTAAAGGAACAATAATAAAAAGAATGATAAATAATAATAATTTTCAAAGTATATATGTGGGTATATATATATATATATAAACCGAAAGATTTCCCTTCTGAAGGAAAGTGTGGTTTTTATTTATAATTATTTCAGTATACATCTCTAAAAGATCAAGCGTTCTTCAACATAATCACTATTCCCTCATCACACTTCAGATATTAAAATTTTCCAAATATCATTGAATACAAAGGAAAACTTTGTGATTAAAAAACACAGCATTTTAATCAACTCAAGCTTTTTTGGAGATGGACTCATCTGTATATTTAAAACAACACTAGTCTTGGCAGTGTCAATAATCTGGTATGATGGAAATGTGTTCTGGAAGCTTTTGGACCTGGTAGGATTTTATGAAGGGAGAAGAGGGAATGTGATAGGATTTGCTAATCTTTCTCACTGACATGTCTAATTTTGTCAAAAATACACATTCTTCTTTTCCTCGTCTGTTTTGTTACCTTCTCCTCATTCTGTATGCCCTTCTTTCTGCACTATGTATTATACATCTGTTTGAATCCCTCTTTAAGTAGTAGAACCCTGAGGCTGGGTGCAGTGGCTCATGTCTGTAATCCCAGCACTTTGGGACGCCAAGGTGGGTGGATCACAAGGTCAGGAGTTCGAGACCAGCCTGACCAACATGGTGAAACCTGTCTGTACTAAAGATACAAAAATTAGCCAGGCGTGGTGGCATGTGCCTGTAATCCCAGCTACTTGGGAGGCTGAGGCGGGAGAATCACTTGAATCGCGGAGGCGGAGGTTGTAGTGAGCTGAGATTGCACCACTGCGCTCCAGCCTGGATGACGGAGCAAGACTCCATCTTGAGGTGGAAAAGAAAAAAAAAAGTAGAACCCTAATTGATGTGTGGCTACAGTGGAGATATCCAAGCCAAAACTTCTGATCTATTTGCTACTATGTTTTATGTTGAAAACATAATGCATAGATGTGAAGTCACACATATGTTAAATAGCTTAATGTAGCCATTCCACAGTGTGTACATCTATCAAAACATTGTGTCGTACACCATCAATATATATAATTTTTTTTTTTTTTGAGATGGAGTCTTGCTGTTTTGCCCAGGCTAGAGTGCAGTGGCACAATCTTGGCTCACCTCAAGCTCTGCCTCCTGGTTTCATGCCATTCTCCTGCCTCAGCTTCCCGAGTAGCTGAGGCATCTGCCACCACACCCGACTATTTTTTTTGTGTTTTTAGTAGAGACGGGGTTTCACCATGTTAGCCAGGGTGGTCTCGATCTCCTGACCTCGTGATCCACCCGCCTCAGCCTCCCAAAGTGCTGGGATTACAGGCATGAGCCACCACACCCAGCCTGTAATTTTTACTTGTCAATTTAAAAAGTAAGCTTAAAGAAAAAACATAAATAGAACATGAGAAGGACAGGTCGTGAAGCCTTTCCAGACTCCCTGTACTTTTAACTCTGAAGAATATTTAGAGTTTATGCAATCACTGCCTGGTATAGAGTTGTATCAGAACGTCCTGGTAATACACCAGACCACGTGAGCATCGTGTTTGCTAATTTGTGACCTTGAATAGGTATTATTTAATTTGAAAGGGTAAAGTTTCCAGGAGTATAGATTGAGGTAAAAGATCTGAATAGTGGCAACGATGATGGGAAAAATCAGTTGGGTGCTGTCACTCATGCTTGTGATCACAGCACTTTGGGAGGCCGAGGTTGGAGGATCTCTTGAGGCCAGGAGATCAAGAGCAACCTGGGCAACACAGTGAGACAACACCTCTACTGGGGGGTTGGGAAGCCAAGGTCAATTGTTCACTGTTTTCTGAGGCTCTTTCATCCTCTGCCTGGCATCTAATTTCTTACCCTCTTGATGAGATGACCTAAAAAGTCATCAGGGCTGGGCCTGGTGGCTCACGCCTGTAATCCCAGCACTTTGGGAGGCCGAGGCGGAAGGATCACTTGAGCTCAGATGTTTGAGACCAGCCTGGGCAACATAGTGAGACCCTGTCTGTTGCTACAAAAAATAAAAAAAAACCTGTGTGTGGTAGGATGTGCCCATAGACACAGCTACTTCAGAGGCTGAGGTGGGAGGATTGCTTGAGCCTGGGAGGTCGAGGCTGCCGTGAGCCATGGTTGTGACACTGCATGCCACTGTCACCCCTGGGCAACAGAGTGAGACCCTGTCTCAAAAAACAGATACGTATATTTTTATATTCTCTCTCTGTATATATATAGAGTATATATGTGTGTGTGTATATATATATTATATATAGAGTACATATATCTGTAGAGTATATATATATATATATATATATACACACATATATACTTATATATACGTGTGCGTGTGTATCAGCAGCTTGCATTTACTAGTTTTTAAGTGAGCCTTAGAAATGTCCTCAGGTGGCTCCCAGCATGTCACCAGGGGCTTAAGTGCAGCCTGTCTGACTGCTCATGTGTCCCCGTGTTGGGCCTCCCTCAGGCTTGGCACCAGAGGCTTCGCTGTGAGCAGGGGACCAGTGTTTTGCCCCCCGGGTTTCCTGGCTGGTGAGCTGGCACCATCTTCACAGAGGCTTACAGTGTTTGATTATAAAAATGGCAGTGTTCAATTTTTAAAATGCATATTCCAAGTTGTCTTTTTTCCTAAATATTCCTAATAACATTTGATTTTTTTTTTCCCAAGATGGTTGCTTGGAGCTTGACTTATTGCATGCTTGAGAGAAAGAGAAGGGGACAGAGGTTCTTGGAGTAAGGCAGGTGGAGCTTGGCTTAAACTTCAGGATCAAAGATTCAGGTCGGATGAAGGGAAGGTGGCCTGTAGAATATTCGCGGTGCTTGAGAAATGCGAAATTTAAAGATACCTGAAAATGTGTGTGTGTGTGCGTGTGTGTGTGTGTGTGTGTTGAGAAGACCTTGGGGCAGTTACCCTCGGAGCCTCAGTTTCCATGTTGATAAAACAAGGGAATTGGAATAATTGATTCTTCAAAGTTCTTTCCTTCTTTAACCCACTGGGGCTCTGGACTATATTAAATGTGTAAAAGTTGCATCTGCTAGGTGGGCGGCCCATTTCAAGGAAAATTCTAGAATAACTGAGCCTTACATTGGGTAAATACAAGTTTTAAAAAAGCACACACACACACCCCTCATCAAGTTTCCTAATACAAATTTTACTTCACTGTCTGCTTATAATTCCAGGTAGGTGCTGAACAGCATGAAGGAAGGTATTATGTATTTGAATTTTGTTGTATTTAGTAACCCATTGCTCATATATTTCAGGGTGTTACTAATCATTGGTTCACACACCCCTCTGTTGCCTATTGATAGGTGAAACACTCCTTCATTTAACATTTTTCTTTGTTGTTCTTCAGTTTATTCCATTTTGGCGTAGTCAGCTTCATCCTCACTGAGTTTAGCCTTTGCAGATATCCATTCCTCCCTGGTTACCTCTGCAGCATCTGAAAGACCCAGTCAGTGATACACAGAGGTCTGGAACTCAATCCAGCTCAACTCTGGGCCTGTGAAAGCAAAACAATGGGGACAAATCCAGCTGGCCCACGAGCACTTGCTTTATTAAAGCTGCTCACACACTCTTCACTCTGCCTGCTTTTTGGTCCCCTGTTTTTAGAGTTCCCTGATGCTTTAGCAAGAGGAGCTTTTTCATGTTGTTTCAAGGCCGTGAGTTCTAACACGTAAGCTGCGTTCTGGCTTTAGCCACCCTGTCCTGCCAAGAAGCTGACCACTGTTTGAAATCAACTTCTCATCTGCTTCTCATCAGGTTTTCCAGAGCCCAGAGAACAGTGTTGAGTCAGGCCACAGATAGGATACAAAGGCCAGGACACAATTCCGAATCCCAGGGGGCTGGAGAGAGTCAGGGCCTTCAGTGTCAATCAGTTAAACACCAAGGCAGGAGGAAGGGACATTGGGAGACTTGCAGGATCCTGGACTTGTGTTCACATTTAATCCTGCTCTGTTTAGGGGTGTGTATTAGGACTCCAGGATGCACAGGTATGACAGCTCTATGGGAGGAAGGGGAAACTCTGGTGTCCGCATCCTATGGGAATGCACAATGCATTGCTGCGTGGTGACAGCTGTTGATGGGGCACGCTGCTCATGCAGACACTGGGAGGAACCACTGCCGTGGTCCCATGCTTTGCTTTTCTAGGTGAGGACTGAGGCAGCGAGAGAGGAGATGCCCGGGCCAGGGTCCCGCAGAGAAGTGCTGGCAGAGCTCATGTGTAGGCGACCCCTGGCCCTGAGCTATGGGTGACTACAGCAACTGGGGATTTGTCAGGACCTGGCCCATCCTTGGGGGAAAGAGTGTTGCCTTCCAGAAGGACATGCGGGTGTCCGTTCACCTTGACCTCCCATTGGATGCAACCTGTTGGTCCATAGCATCTTACTCCCCTCCTCCTTCGTTGACCGGATCACATTCCTCTCTATAGATTTCAGTCAGCTCCCGCAGGTCTGCATGTCTGGGTACTTTTTTTTTTTTTTGCCTAGGAAGTTTGCTTTGGGCTTTGAATACAATGGGAGGGGTGGACAAATTATGTGTGGGAAGGAATTTATGGCGTTATAGGAAGAACATTGACTGATGTTTGTAAAAATATGGGAGTTTGTAACATAGATGATATCTTTTTGATACATGTAACATGCTGTGTAGGTGTGGAGGAAAAGGAAGAGAAGGAAGCAAGGCATGCTTCGAATTTCTCAGTACAGATGATTCGTTAGTGCGTTCTGCATTACAACCAACACTTTCCTGAGCTAACAGAGCGAGAACTCACTGTTACTGTGGGGAGGGCATCAAGCCATTCATGAGGGATCCACTCCCATGACTCAGACACCCCTCACCAGGCTCCGCCTCCAACTCTGGGGTCACATTTCAGCAAGAGATCTGGAGGGGACACCTAATTCCTTTTTTTTTGAGACGGAGTTTTGCTCTTGTTGCCCAGGCTGGAGTGCAATGGCACAATCTTGGCTCACCACAACCTCCGCTTCCCGGGTTCAAGCGATTCTCCTGCCTCAGCCCCCCGAGAAGCTGGGATTACAGGCACGCACCACCACGCCCGGCTAATTTTTGTATTTTTAGTAGAGATGAGGTTTCTCCATGTTAGTCAGGCTGGTCTCGAACTCCCAACCTCAGGTGATCCGCCCACCTCGGCCTCCCAAAGTGCTGGGATTACAGGCGTGAGCCGCTGCGCCCGGCCTACACCCAGTTCCTTTAACTGACCTCCGTGTTCTAGCTTTGCTTCCTATGGGGTGGTACTCTACCCACCTCCCCTGCCCAACTTTTTTTTTTTTGAGACAGAGTCTTACTCTGTCACCCAGGCTGGAGTGCAGTGGTATGATCTCAGCTCACTGCAACCTCCACCTCCCAGGGTCAAGTGATTCTCCAGCTTCAACCTCCCAAGTAGCTGGGACTGCAGGTGTGTGCTACCACGCCCGGCTAATTTTTTTTTTTTTTTTTTTTTTTTTTAAGAAACAGGGTTTTGTCATGTTGTGTAGGCTGGTCTTGAACTCTGGAGCTCAAAGAGATCCACCTGCCTTAGTCTCCCAAAGTGCTGGGATTACAGACGTGAGCCACTACGCCTGGCAATACTGTATTCTTTTATTTGCCAACTTTTCTTCTTCTTCCAGGCTCCAGACATGTAATGTACAACACCCTCAGCTGGTTTTTGGGACACTTAAGTGGCTGGAGGGCAGCCTGTGAATATGGTTTTTCTCTGTGTTGGGTGAGGTGATCACGTGTTTTTCTATTGAAGATCATGGAAAGCTGAGGTCATGGAGGAGACTTGCAAAGACTGGCAGTTAAAATGGAGAGAAATGAAAAGATTGCTTTACAGGTTTCATAGAAACTGGTTATTCCAGGCATATGCTAATGAAATTCACACATTTTGTGTTTATTGGAATACTGAATGGTCATATTCACTAGCATTGAATTAATGTGTTAAAGCGAGGTTTTGATGACATTAGTTGCACATGTTGTTAGTTGAAAATGTTTTTCAAGAAGTAAAATTAAAGCAATGGAAATAGAGCCAGTAATCTGTCAGGTCTTATCTCTGTCAGACCCGAAGTTAACTTACCAGATCATTCAAATTACTGTTCATTAGAGTGTGGAGGTGTTGGGCCTCTTTTGGAGAAGCTAGGTATTACAGTGGCTTAGTATAAATATAGACTGTAACATTTATAAAGAGGAGTTAGCAAGTCATCTTACTAAGTCTCTGCCCCTTTTACAGTGTTACTTTCCTAATACGGTTGCATCTTAAACATTATTATTATTACTATTTTTTGAGACAGAGCTTTGCTGTTGTTGCCCAGGCTGGAGTGCCGTGGCGCAATCTCGGCTCACCGCAACCTCCGCCTCCCGGTTTCAAGTGATTCTCCTGCCTCAGCCTCCTGAGTAGCTGGGATTACATGCTGCGCCACCATGCCTGGCTAATTTTTGTACTTTTAGTAGAGATGGGGTTTCTCCATGTTGGTCAGGCTGGTCTCAAACGCCTGACCTCAGGTGATCTGCCCAGCTCGGCCTCCCAAAGTGCTGAGATTACAGGCATGAGCCACCGCGCCCGGCCACATTACTTTTATTTATAATGTTTATGTTTAGAAAGAATCCCTATGCTTATATTTAGAAAGATAGGAAGGTGGAATGGGAATAATTTTATTCATAATGTTTTATTTCTGTTATTAAAAAACTTGAAATGTGAGAAAATATTTGTCATTACCCTTGTATCATCTTTTGCACTTGGCTCTATTTTCAAGACTGCTCTCAAAAAAGAAAAAAGTTTATGCTCACTATTGAAAATTTGTAAAATAATGAACATAATAAAGAAGAAAATAAAAATCATCCATGATCCAGTATGCAATTTCAATACACAGTTTGTCAATTAGCAACTGTTCTTTGAAGCAATCTCTTCTAAGGAAATAGGTAGATCTGTGTGCAAAAATGTAGCCCAGTAGATGTTTAATAGTAGGTTATTGAGTAAACCATGGTACACCCATCAAGTAATATGTTCTCTGAATATTAAATGATATTTATCTTCTTAGAATTGATCTCACGTTTGTGAATCTTAACCTTTTATATTGTGACATCCTTCAATTGATTTTCCTTTTCCCATTTATTTTTAGGGCTCCCCCCACAATATTTTATTAGTTTTTCTAGCTAGTTTGGAAATACAATGACTTGTTATAAGCGTTGGAGCATCCTTGATTCTAATTTTTACTTAGTAATTTACTAGTGGCCTTGCGCAAATCACCTTCCATTGTCATTGAATAAGTCACCATTCATTGAGCCCCAAGCACTGGGCGAAAGTGTGTTAGGCAGAGGGCACAAGGCAGGCATAGCCAGACTCCCACAGAGCCTTGGGTCATCTACCTCTGCCCTAATGTGCTAACCAACAAAACAGCACTAATAATGTCTACCTCATTTCCCACAAGCTATTTAGGGATTAGTTGGGGAGATGCTCTTGGCAGTATGGCCATCCCTCCTCCCTCAGGGTCCCCAGTCCTCAGTTTCTCTTTCTGTAGTTTGTTAACCTCAGTCAACTGTGGTTCAAAAATGTTAAAGGGAAAATTCCAGAACTAAGCAATTCCTAGGTTTTAAATTGCATGCCATTCTGAGCAGCGTGATGGACTCTCATGCCATCCCACTTCATCCCGCCAGGGACATGAATCCTCCTTTTGTCCAGTGGATCTGTGCTGTCCATGCTCCCCGTCCGCCACTCACTCAGGAGCTGCCTTGGTGCTCAGACCGACTGTCCTGGCACCACAGGGCTTGTGTTCAAGTCACCCTTATTTGACCCTTGTGCCCCAAGGCACAAGAGTAGTGATGCTGGCAATCTGGATATGCCAAAGAGAAGCCATGAAGTCCTTCCTTTAAGTGAAAAAACAGAAGTTCTCTACTTAATAAGGAAAAGAAAAGTTCATATACCAAGATTGCCAAGAATGTATTCTATAGTAAGAATTCTATAGTAAGAATGAATGGTAAGAATACTATTGATTAGTAAGAATTACTATTCAATAGTAAGAATTTTTATTCTATAGTTAGAATTCTTACTATTCAATAGTAATAATAATAATTACTAATATCAAATAGAATTACTTTTCAGTAGTAATCATTATTATTCTGTAGCCTGAATTCTTACTGTTCTTTCTATAGTCTCGGGCGTTGCCCCATTTGGGAAGTCCACGCCACCTCTGTACCTCTGACATGGCTACCGAACCTTACAAACTGTATTCTTAGTACTTGCTTACCTAGCATGGTACTCAGCCAGGCTGTGGGCCATTAAAGGCAAGATCCTGGTCTTAGTTAACTTTGTAACCCAACTAGGTGCCAGTGGCGTTCCTGGCCCACACTAGTGCTCATAAAGTGTTTGTGGAAATGAACTGAACTGAAGGCACTTGGAAATTATACAGTACAAAGCATGTGAAAGTGGTATTAATGAGGACATCTCAGTGTGATATCTTGACTCCCTGGGTATGGCCAGGTGTTATTGTTGGACAACAGATTGTGATCTTTTTGTGTTAGTGATGCTGGTTAGTGCATGACATACACCCACCCACCCACACCCCTCCTTCCTGAATTTATATACGACACATGAGTTCATATTCAGCTGTTTAGACACACACACAATTAGGTGATTTTAACTGTGCTTCTCTGAGCTACACCCATCCCTTGTTGCTTTACTGTAAAAATGTTTATTTAATTTCTACTTGCAACAACTCATGTATATGGGGCTTCTGTTCTGCTGGAAGCTCTGGATCCTGTGGGCGTGGGGATGCCATCACAGACTTCACAGTCTGATAGGGGAGGCGGCCGATGTAAGTGCCACCTCCATATGTCAAGCTGCATGTCGGATGGTACGCTGGGACTAGTTGATTCTCTGTGACTTGCCACAAAAGTTCCTTGTCAGAGTAATCCCTTGTTTCCCAGGGGTGATGTAGATCATCCTATGTGACAGTAAAAATAGGCTAAAAACAGCCAAATGACTTTAAAGTGCTTTGTTTTTCCTTTTTTGAGTGACTGAATAATGAGGGCAAAATGGGTGTCAATGAGCATGAAACGAATGAATGCCATTTGCACCAACCTGTTTTAGATGAGGAGGGTAGGACCTGGTGAGGAGTGACCACTGGGTGAGCGTTCTGTGTCAGTGGACGCACATTCATGTTGGTGTCAAAGATCTGGGCTCCAGTCCCAGTTCGGCCACATACTAGCTGTGTGGTCTTGGGCAGGTTTGCTCTCCGGGCCTCTGTCCTGCTCTGTAAAGCAGGATTCACAATAGTGACCTTGTCCTTTGGAGGAAGTAGGAGGTGAAGTCCCTGGGCCCAGCTCAGTGTCCACAGCAAACTCCCGTTAGGCCTTATCACCCTGGTGTGAACATTAACCCAGAACTAGCTTACTTACTTGCTCTGCCAAGAAGCAAGAGGTCTGGGTTGGTCTAAACTACTCTATGGGAAAACTACTTTTGGCAGATTTCAAACCAGTTCCTAAAATTTCCATATATTACATTTAGATTAAAGAGGAAAAACAACCCCAAGATGTTCTTTAATTGTTAATAAGACACACATTGAAAATTCTACAAGGATGGCATGAGGCCGGGCGTGGTAGCTCGCATCTATAATCCCAGCACTTTGGGAGGCTGAGGTGGGCGGATCGCTTGAGGTCAGGAGTTCGAGACCAGCCTGGCCAACATAAGTGAGACCCCATCTCTACTAAAAGTACAAAAAATTAGCCGGGTGCAGTGGTGCATGTCTGTAATCCCAGCTACTCAGGAGGCGAAGGCAGGAAAATCTCTTGAACCTGGGAGGTGGAGGTTGCAGTGAGCCAAGATCCCATCACTGTACTCCAGCCTGGGTGATGGTCAAGACTCCCATCTCAAAAAAAAATAAAAAATAAAAAAAGAGGGATGGTGTACAAGTGCAGAGAAAGGGGTTATTATTCCACCTAGGTGTTAAATGAATAGCGCAGTAAGAAAAAATATTTTTACATAAATGGTTTCAGCCACAGGCTAAATCTGGACAAGGGCCACCACTATGTTTTTCTTAAAGATACACTCACACTCTGACTTAACCCTTTGATTCCGTGGCAGTGTGGGGCAGACTGACTGCAGTTGTCTTTGGGGCGTGTCTTCCTGCTTCACAGTCACTGCTTTCACTGCTTTGAGTAAACTTGGCCTCTGCACCTCTGTCTGGTTATTGGCTGGATGTGGAAAGGGCTGGTTGTGTCAGCTGAGCCCATTTTCCCTTCGGTGGTGGTGTGAATGCTTTCTGTCGCCTGTCCAGACTGTTTTGCTCAAACTCGTACTTGACTTTTCTGCTGGTCTTCTGCTGTGGTTGGGGGTTGCAGACGCTCCCATCCCCCTATATTCTTCCCAAGATCAGACTCGGCCTACGAAGGGCTGCTGAGGAGGCCCATGGATCCTTCTCAAATCCAGTTTCTATATCCTTATTGGAAAAGATTCCAGCCCCGTAGGTCCACACAAGCTGAAGGGATGTGCCTCACAGTTCGGAAGCCCTCAGGCAAGGTCAACAGAAACACGACGGGAATCCGGGCAGTGTATGTCCCCTCACCCTGCAGGCCCGGCCGCAGACCTCAGGCCTTTGCCTTCCCACCGAGGACTGCAGGAAGTGCTGGGTTCCTGGGGCCTCTGATCCTGGGCCTTGTGCAGTGATGTCTGACTGCTGTTTTCTAGTCACTTTCGGTTAACCTGCAGTACACCTCATCTCCTGTTTCAAAATGAAATTGGAAGGTGGGGCTCCCCCAGGGGCGGCAAAGCTACAGCTTCAAGGCCAGACACGGATACTTAAAAAAATCTTCTAAAATTGTGGTACTTACACATAACATACACTTTATCATCTTCAGCATTTGCAAGGGCTCATTTGGGCAGCATTACATACAGGCACACTGTTCGACCTCCAGAACTTTTTCACGCTGCAGAACGGAAACTCTATATCCATTTACATTTTTAACTGGTTGAAAATGGAAAAAGGCTATTTTGGGGACACATGAAAAAGACATGAAATTCACATTTCAGTGTCCAGAGATGAAATTTTATTGAACAAAGCCCTGCCCATTTGTTTTGGGGTTGCCTATGGGGGCTTTTGCGCCGCAGCAGCAGAGTCAAGACCAAGAGGACCACAAAGCTGAAATTTGTGCTGTCTGGCCCTTTGCAGAAAAAGGTTGCGGTTGCCTGGAATAGAGAAGTTTGCGCATATGGAGGATTCAGCTGAAGATAATAAGGCCATGGGGTGGGGTCAGCAGGAAGAGATACTGGCCAGCAGAAACCTCTTCCCACTCCCCAAAGCACACCTACGCTGACTAAAGATTCTGTTTCTCCCTTCTTTTTTATTTTTTGAGATGGAGTCTCGCTCTGTCACCCAGGCTGGAGTGCAGTGGCACGATCTCGGCTCACTGCAGCCTCCGCCTCCTGGGTTCAAATGATTCTCCCGCATCAGCCTCCTGAGTTACCTGGGATTACAGGCGCCCGCCACCACGCTCAGCTAATTTTTATATTTTTAGTAGAGACAGGGTTTCATTATGTTGGCCAGTCTGGTCTTGAACTCCTGACCTCAAGTGATCCTCTTGCCTTGGCCTCCCAAAGTACTGGGATTACAGGTGTGAGCCACTGCATCTGGCCTTTCCCTTCTTTTGTGTGTGTGTGTGTGTGTGTGTGCGTGCGTGTGTGTATACAGCTTCCCAAGTAGCTGAGACTACAGGTATGTGCCACCACACTCAGCTAATTTTTATTTTTACTTTTATTATTTATTTATTTATTTATTTATTTATGGAAATGAGGTTTTGCCATGTTCCCTAGGCTGGTCTTGAACTCCTGGGCTCAAGGGATACTCCTGCCTTGGCCTCCCAAAGTTCTGGGATTACAGGCATAAGCCATCGTGCCCAGCCTCTCCCTTCTGACAGCTGAGTTAAGGGACTCTGTGGATGGCTTTATTGTGCCGCTGTAGTATTTAATAAATATTGGTAATTTACTGGCTTTGTTTTAATATTAAAATTATGGTAAAATGAACCGCCCTGACCCTTGATATGCTTGTTTCTACCCTACCTTCCCTCAGTCAGTCAACCTCACCTAAATATATCTCCCTGCAGTTCTAATGGTAATCTTTCTAGGTGAATGTCATGAGCTGCTTTTTGATGCTCTTTCATTATCTGTGAAAAAGGATGAAAGTAGTTAAGTGAATAACTTAAGTATAAACATAATCTTCATGGATTCTTTTAGCAGGAAAATGAGCTTGAATTGAATAGTCATTTCTGTTCATGAAGTTCAGGTTTTGAGGCCCTCCCCACCAAGATGGTTCTAGTTACTAGTGTTTACATTTGTGTACTGTGTTCTAAGCCATTTGGCATCTCAACAGACTCATCCACAGCAGCCCTATGAAATCCATGGGGCAGATATTTCTATTTACTTTTGGCAAATGAGGACATTAGGCTCATAAGGGGTCTGTCAGGCCCAGAAACACAGCCTTGTCCCGCTTTTGGGTCAACATGATATTTAGCTTTCAATGCTCATTCTTGACCTTGTTGTTTGTTAAGGAAGGGGTTGGGGAAGAGAAAATTTAGTTTGTTACTATTTTTCTTAACTACTTGGACCATATTGCCTGAGTGAGTGGTCGGGGGGTGTCAGTGAAGATGTTGGTTCAGGTAAGAATAAAATTCAGTTGTTATTTATTTAAGACTTACCATGGGCCGGGTCCAGTGGCTCACGCCTATAATCCCAGCATTTTGGGAGGCCGAGGCGGGTGGATCACTTTGAGCTCAGGAGTTCGAGACCGGCCTGAGCAACATGTCTGTACTCAAAATGCAAAGTTAGCCGGGCTTGGTAGTGTGCGCCTGTAGTCCCAACTACTTGGGAGGCTGAGGCTGGAGAATCGCTTGAACCTGAGAGGCGGAGGTTGCAGTGAGCTGAGATCACTGAATCTAACTGAAAGGCTTTTGAGAATAGGTAATTTTATAGAAGGAGAAATGCAGTACATAAGATTGGCTTTATGTTTATCTTGAATACCAAGAAAATTGTTTTTCTTGGGTAAATTTAGGTGATTTTTCAGTGGTGCTTTCTTGCACGTTTGACCATAGAAGAACATGTGTTAAGCGATCTCTTCTCATTTGGTCAGGGTCCATCCTTGGTCTCTATGGCGATTGAATGAAGATTGAGCTGTTCACACATCCTCAGTAATATATAAGTAGTATATCCGTCAAAAGGGTTTTGTGCTTATTTTCCAAGAGCTCTCGGTGCTCTAAATTCTTGATATGAACATGTAAGATTGCACATCTGGTTTTAAATGTGGACATGGGCATTGTAGGGTCCTGGTTTTTAAACTATTCATGACTTATAATGCCTCAGTGTATCTTCCTTGGGAAAATTTATTTTGTTGAATGCTCATCCTGAGGACGCGGCCCCCTGCTTAGAAATGGGGTAGTGCCTGGCACCTTGAGAGTTCCCCTGTGTGCAGGAGACCGATGAGTTTGCAGATTACCAGCTTCATAATGGCTTGACTCAAACCTGTTGAGGAGCAATGCAGGATGGTGAATATTTTCATGACCTAGATCAGTTAACTCATCCTGCACATGGCTAACTTTACGTTGTGAGAACAGATTTCTTAGCCTGAGAATTGGGACAGCTCAGAACTAGGGAAACTAAGCATGTATATCTTTTAATTTTTTCTTTTTTCTCCTCTTCCAAATGGAACATTCATGCAAGGCACTGTACAGAGATGGTGTGGTATACTGCAGAGAGCAGGGGCCCGAGGTCAGGCCAGGGTACGAGTCTAGATGCCACCCTCTGAGGCATCGTTTCTTCATGGTTTTACATTACTGTCCTCTGAATCAGAAATCATGATGTAAGACGAGGTGAATTGGCAGTTGTGTGAGCTCTCTTTTCATGAAGATGATTATGCATTTTGCTGATGTCTCAATAATTTCCTAAGTCAGGATGACAGAAGAGCTGAAAGCAGCCTACTTAGGATTATTCAAGGAAATGGAGAACTGTTTCCTTCATTCATAAACACTTGAGAGTCTGCTCTGGCGTAGACACTATGCTAGTTGTTGAGAAACAACTCAACAAATTAGGCCGAGAATCTGCCCTAATGAAATCTAGAGTTTGGAAGAGAGAACACATCTACAAACCAGCACACGGTGGCAACTTTTTTCCAAGGACCCACTTGGCGTCATTTGCTAAGTGCTCCTCTTAACGGTGGTGAGTCTTATCTCATCTTACATTGACAATACTGACAAGTATACATATATATATTTTTAAATTTTACTTTAAGTTCTGGGATACATGTGCAGAACGTGCAGGTTTGTTACATAGGTATACATGTGCCATGGTGATTTGCTGCACCCATCAACCCATCATCTAGGTTTTAAGCCCCACATGCATTAGGTACTTGTCTTAATGCTGTCCTCCCCTTTCCCCCCACCCCCCGACAGGCCCCAGTGTGTGATGTTCCCCTCCCTGGGTCCATGTGTTCTCATTGTTCAACTCCCACTTATGAGTGAGAACATGTGGTGTTTGGTTTTCTCTTCCTGTGTTAGTTTGCTGAGAGTGATGGTTTCCAGCTTCATCCATGTCCCTGCAAAGGACATGAACTCATTCTCTTTTATGGCTGCATAGTATTCCATGGTGTATATGTGCCACATTTTCTTTATCCAGTCTATCACTGATGGGCATTTGGGTTTCTTCCAAATCTTTGCTATTGTAAATAGTGCTGCAATGTATGTGTGCATGCTTCCTTATTGTAGAATGATTTATAATCCTTTGGGTTTATACCCAGTAATGGAATTGCTGGGTCAAATGGTATTTCTAGTTCTAGATCCTTGAGGAATCGCCATACTGTCTCAGAATACATTTCTTTTTCTTTTTGCGGTGTAGTCTTGCTCTGTCTCCCAGGCTAGAGTTCACAGTGCGATCTTGGCTTACTGCAACCTCTACCTCCTGGGTTCAAGTGATTCTCCTGCCTCAGCCTCCCAAGTACCTGGGATTATAGGCGCCTCCCACCACGCCAAGCTAATTTTTGTATTTTTAGTAGAGATGGAGTTTCACCATGTTGGCCAGGCTTGTCTTGAACTCCTGAGCTCAGGTGATCCGTCCACCTCACCCTCCAAAGTGCTGGGATTACAGGTGTGAGCCACCTCGCCTGGCCAAAATATGTATTTTTTAAGTACCTCAAAATAGCCCTTTTGCACGTTAATGGAAAGCCCAACAGTCATTATGATAGAGAATAATCTTCAGTAAAAGATGAGGAGGAGATTTTCATTTGGGAACCCGTTTGTGGAATGCGTATCCTTCTGTTTTCCCTCTTACTTCCTTGTCCTTTGTGCTTAGGAGCTTAAGGGATCCTTCTGTTTAAGTCGCTAGGGGCTCAATATTAACATGCAGATATGTGGGGAAAATGTCACTTGTTCGGTTGCAGTTTTGCCAGCTCTAAAATCAATCGGTAGAGGCTGCCTGGAGTATCTTGTCCTGAAAGATTGGGAGTTTGAATTGAGGATCAAAGGGGAGAGATTAGTGATGTCTTCTACCAGGAAGGCTGGCTGCCATGGTTGCTACCCTGGCTTGAGCACCTATCAGCTCACATTTCAGAGATGATTAGTGAGGATTATAAGGATTGGGCTCAGAATGGGGCCATGGGGCAGAAAGAAGACACTGGCTGAACTATTCTGAACTCTTAATGGGCACCCAAAACGAGTATGTTCAATTTTGTCAAAAGCTAGAAGGACCCTGGCCATACCTGTGTTAATGGAAAAACCAGACTCCATAAAATATTCTAAAGAGGTATATTCTGAGCGAGTATGAGAGGCTGGGGAACATAGTCTCAAGAGGTCCTGAGCAAGTGCGCCCAAGGTGGTTGGGTTACAGTTTGGTTTTGTACATTTCAGGGAGACAGGAGTGCAGGTGAAGACATAAATCAATACAAAGTTGGTATGCATTGGTTTGCCCTGAAAAGGTGAGATATCTTGAGGCAGGGGCTTATAGGTGATTCTTCAATGTGTCCTTGGTTAAAAGAGTAAAGCTTTGTCTAAAAATGTGGAGTCAGCAGAAAGGAATGTTTAAGATAAGGAAGTCTGTTAACCAAGATACTGGGTTAGTCACCTGTAGGGATGTGGGACTTAACCCTTGTCTGTTTGGCCTTAGGTCCTTTGATGTCTTACTGTCACAAAGAGTCTGTTTTGCGAGTCTTATGATCTCTAGTTTAACATTAATGCTGGTCAGTTGTGCCTAAACTCCAAAAGGGAGGGGATGTAACGAGGATGTCTAACCTCCCTTCCCATCCTGGCCAGGAATTCAGTTCTTAAGGTTCTTCTGGGGTCCTGTTGGCCAAGAGGGGCTTGCTCAGTTGGTGGAGGGCTTAGGAATTTCTTTTTAGTTTACATTGAAATGAGTTGTGCAAGTCCTAGGGCCTCATCTCTCTAACTTCTTGTCCACGAAGCATCTGACACAGTGGGCATTCAGTAAGCTTTTGTTGAAGTAACATTGATGAAAATCATATTCTGTTGATAACATAGCTCGTTTGAAGCAGCAAATGCTATCTTGTGTGTAAAGAAATAGAAGGTCAGAGCCCACAGTGAACTAAGCTCTGTGAGGGCCTCCAGGGAGACCTCCAAGAAGTTCAAGGTCACACAGTAGTGGGCCCAGCAGAGCAGGGATTTGAACCTAGGTTTGCCTCATAACAAAGCTCATCTTCTTTCCCCCACAAAAGGAAATGTGAGAATGATGGCAGTTAATGACAGACTTAGCCACTTATAATCAGTTTTTGTTTAAAAATGGCAATGGCATGGTTTGACATGGTTAGGGAGGAAGAAATGGAGTTTGCTAGGTCTGGCTGTTGACTGTGGTTGCTTCTGAGGGGACAGAATTTTCGGGGCAACCACCCTCTCCACCAGCATACAGAGATTGCTTTTTTAATCTAGGATTGCTTTTCTTGTCATACTTTGTCCCTATTCAGATGTACCTGTAGGCCTGGTTATTTTGTCAGTGTGATTGTTACAGGAAAAAAGTGAAAAGATTTGAAAAATGATCAAGAAGAACACACGATATCCCCAGGTTATACGGAGATATTCCCTGGAGCCTTTGCTGGCGCACAGGGCCATGCTTGCTTTAGAAAAGGCAGCGCGGGGCAGCGCGGGGCTCCTCCGGTTTCTCTTTGTCTGAAATGCTGAGTTTCACAGGCTCCTTACTGAGTTCAGATTTCCCTGGGGCAGAAGAGACTGAGGGAGGAAAGAAGGTTGCTGTTTATTTCATTGATTAATGGCAACAACTGCAATTACTTTTGCACCAACCTAATATTTCTATGATAATAGTTTTTTTTTTTTTTAACACAGCAAAAATCAGGGATTGAAAGTTTGAAACCTGAACTTTTAGACAAACTCCTCCCCTAGAAGTAAACAATGAGATAAACAGCAGCCTTTTAGTGGAAAAAACTGCAATTACTTTTGCTCCAACCTAATAATTTACTTTCTGAAATCCTCCCCAGCAGACTTCCTAAAATCAAAGCGACCGGATGGTCCCATTGAGAGGATTTCAGTCTAAACATAAAACTAGTAAACGATTACTAACCAGCTCCCAAGTTGGTGACCATCAAAAATCTCACATGTTAAAAGCTGGTACCAGTATCCTTCAAGTAAGGGAAAACCTCCTTTAATATGTTAGGGTTTTATCTGGACATCAGGTAAATTTTGTATTCAGATCAGATCACTTTATTCTCAAGGTTTTAATTTAGGTCAGATAATAGATGCTTGGCTATAACACTGTTTGTTCCTAAGGTAAGTGTTCTTCAGCCGTGCAATACTGTATTCATCTTGCCATCCTTGAGTGAGTCAGTGAATTATCTTGTGATACAGGACTGCATTTATCTGACAGATATCTTTTGAAAGTAACATGATATCTGTGAGAGGTCTGAGGCCGTGATTTCACTTTGGTTTTCTGTATGTGATTCTGTAATAAGTTAATGCCTTCACTTAGACTCTAATGTTACAGAATTTTGTAAACACGAACAAATGAATTCAGATTTTTTTTCAAAAGTAGATTTGACACACTGAGCTATTTATGCATGGAATAAATGATGTCAGAGATTTGCTTCCACATAGAATAGGTGGGGGTGAATGTGGGTAAGGAGATATATATATATTTATATTTATATATTTATATATATATTTATATATATATGTAGGTGAAACAGGATTGGCCATGAGTTGATGATTGTTGAAGTTAGGTAATGATTTGGTAAATATTTTAAAATATTTTGTGAATTTTTAATAGGTTTAATTGTGTTTTCCTAAAGGCAAATCTGACAAGTTTCTAGGGAGGAGATTGGCCGAATAGAGTAATTCCTAACATTTTTAGGGCCTGAAAGGTAATGGTCCCCCCACTTCTTTTCTCTTTCTCTTTTTTTTTTTTTTTTTTTTTTTGTATCTCTGAAAGACTGAGCTGAACGATTGTGACAATTAGTTAATATATAAAATGTCCCACTTTCCTGGTGAGTGGTTGACATTGGTGGCTAAGCAATTTCAGGCATGAGAAGAGGATAAAGCTTTACTGATGAACGGTTGACTTGTGACCTCCTGGTCACTTTCTGGGCTGGCAGCAGCATGATTTGTGTAACATTTAAACATAGTTGAGAATCATAAAATATTCTTTTCATGCATTGATTTCTTAATGCATTTTTAAAGTGTTTTCATTAAGACTGGAAAAATTATGATCTGTGTGTGAAACTAACAAAGGTCGGCAGGGTATGATGGATGTCATTATCGAAAGTCCTAAGTGATCATGGAAATCCCTTCTTCGTTTTTCTGAGGCATACAGGCGGATGGAATTCTGCCTTGTTTCATGTTGACATCTCTGCATGTTCATTCTGAGAGGCTCACAAGATGGCTGGCCTGGCTATCCCTGAGGGCTCATGGCCTGTCCCCAGAGGAATTAAGCATAACTGAAGGCTAGTCTTCCCTCTGTTGATGTAATTGATGAAATGAGGAAGCAAGATACTAAGAACAAGACCCATTTCTCATTTATTGAGTGTTTTAGAGTCTCTGAAAAAGACATTTAGAAGCACCAGAGCCTGCTAATGTTGCCTGGGGTTTAGGATTTATGTATAACCAATGAGACAGAGCAAGAATTCCCTTTTGGGCAATATGGTCTACTCTGCCCTGTTTATAGAGTTGTTGATTCATAATATTACCGTGTAACAGTTGAAGAAAAGCAAAACACAAGATTATAGGTAAGACTTGATTACAAAAGCTATGGGATGATTTTGTACCGGTACAGACAAAAGAGAGGAGCTAAACAAATGTAAAAATAATTGGGTTAGGGTACAGGGGATGTGGATAACTTTTTTTCTTGCTTAAAAGCATCTTTAATATTATGTTGTTTTTACATTTGGATTTTGTTTACAAAAGAACCAGAGTAAGTCAGCTTCTTGGTATTCAAAAGTTCCAAAGATGGAATTTTCCCATCAGAGTGCGATGGTTTAAATAGAGGTTAGGTTCCTAGGAAGAATAAATGAACCATAATATAATTGCATAGGATGTAGAATATCCCTTGCTTTCCCCAAGACCAGAATGATACCTCTCACAGGCAATTCGAGGAGTCCTCCACCCCTGCCACCCACACCGGGTGTGTCGCCCAGCAAGGGGACATGGGTGGGGTGGGAGGAAGGTAAAAAAGGGGAAGACCACAATAGCTGTTCATATACAGGATTATTTGTTATTCTGTTATTAATTTTAAGATAGCTTGATATTTTGTTTTGATTGCAAAAGCTGATTGATATGAAAATGTCAACATTTCAAGCACAAGTATTCGTTTTGTTCAGAATGTTTGTTAGATCAAATCAGAATATGGTCCCAGAACATGTCTGAGCTCGTGGATCTGCTCTAGAAAAATACACACACACACACAGACACACACACACACACACACACACACACTCCCCTATATGTATATATTAGAAGCGGGGAGTGGCTCTGTCACCCAGGCTGGAGTGCAGTGGCATGTGTGGTTATAGCTCACTGTAGCTTTGAACTCCTGGGCTCAAGTGGTCCTCTGGCCATGGCCTCCTGTGTAGCTGGGACTGCAGACACACACCACCTTGCCTAGCTAATTTTTATTTTTATTTATTTTTTGTAGAAACAGGATCTTGCTTTGTTGCCCAGGTTGGTCTTGAACTCCTGGCCTTAGGTGATCCTCCTGCCTCAGCCTCCCAAAGCGCTGGTTTTACACCATGCCTGGCTTTAGAAAGAAATATATTAATTAACATCTACAAAAAGTTGATCCATGTCCACATAATTGGTTCTGCTTACTCAACAAGCCATTTTTAGTGCTGAGACTGCCTCTGAGGAGGTATGGGTGGTGGCGCTGGGAAAGGGGTGAGGCCTTCTGGGAGACCTTCCTGGACACCACCTTGAGGGTGGAGTCCTGTGCTAGTGTCAGAGCACTGTTGAGAGTCAGCCGAGTGAGTCTCAGTTCCCTGGGCTTGTTTTATGCATGCGGCCCGTGTTTCAAGTTCTCAAGAAACATGGTATTCAGTTCATTGAGAGCACTGGTTCTTCATCCCAGCTGCCTATTAGAATCATTTAGAAATCTCTTGGAAAACATGGATGACCAACTTCCACCCCCCAAGAATTCTGATTCAGTTGGTCGGGTGGGGGCCTAGGCATTGTTATTTCTGAAAAGCTTTCCAGGTGATTCTATTGTGCAGCGAGGGTCAAAATCTGGTGATCTGTTATTTAACAAGCTATTGTTTTAAATGGAGCTTAAGGGGAAGTATTACTGTGACTATTCAAAAGAGCTATGTTTTCTTCCACCAGTCCACAGTGAGACTTTAATATCCAGGGTGTGTGTATGAGTGAGTGAGTGTGTGTGTGTGTATGTTCTGTGTGTCTTTGTGTTGTGTGTGAGTGTAAGTGTATGTATGAGAACATGTTGTATGTGTGTGTTGTGTGTTTATGTGTATATGTTGTGAATGTGTATGTATGTGTGGGTGTGTGTATGTGTGAGAGTATACTGCAAGTGTGTGTATATGTGTGTGAATGTGAGAGTATATTGTGTTTAAGTGCGTGTTTGTGTGCACGTTGTGTATGTGTGGGTGTGTGTGCGCACATTGCGTATGTGTGTGAGAGTGAGCTTGTGTGAGCATTGTGTATGTGTGTGGAGTGTGTGTGTGAGACAGTGTTGCAAGTGTGTGAGTGAGTGTGTTGTGTAACTCACCAGATGACCCTAGTGCGCAAACAGGGTTGAGATCCAGGGCTGTGTCTGAGTGTTGTCTGTGTCCTCCCTGGAGAATATCCTCCCTTTTCTGGTTCAGAGTGTATATTGATTGGCATAATAACCACTACTCATCGATAAACCTATGTAAAGACCCGTAAGACCTGCTAGCTGGGAAAATGGTAGATTTTTCACTTCTTCACTTCTAGATTTCTACCTTGTGGCTTCATGGACTATGTCATACATTTATTAATATTAATTATGAACACTTATGAAGGCATTTTGATACCTGCTGTGACTAGGCTGCATTGTTTTTCTTATCATTTTAATGTTATTTATTTATTTATTTATTTATTTATTTACTTTGAGACGGAGTCTCACTCTGTTGCCCAGGCTGGAGTGCAGTGGCACAATCTTGGCTCACTGCAACCTTCGCCTCCTGGGTTCATGCCATTCTCCTGCCTCAGCCTCCTGAGTAGCTGGGACTACAGGCGCCCGCCCCCACGCCCAGCTAATTTTTTTTTTTTTTTTTTTTTGTATTTTTAGTAGAGACGGGGTTTCACTGTGTTGGCCAGGATGGTCTTGATCTCCTGACCTCGTGATCCACCCGCCTCGGCCTCCCAAAGTGCTGGGATTACAGGCGTGAGCCACCGCGCCTGGCCCATTTTAATGGTTTTTAAATCCACATTGGCAGCATGCTAAATAAATACTAAATTTCTAAGTACGATATAAAAAATTGCTCATGAAATATGCCAGTATTAACATTTATTTCTTGCATTACAGTGCTTTGAAAATTTTATGGATTCAAGAGAATGTTGAGGTAGTGGTTACTTTTGTTCTCCACATTGATTCTCTTCACTGAGAATGTTGAAATAATCAGTGATTGTGAAGTGAAATTTCTTTTAATTAATGCAATTAAAAATTTGCTCCCCCCTTGCATATGCCATTTGAAACCAATTCCACACACGTTACAGTTTTACAGCAGTGCCGAATGGTGGAACTGCTGTGATGATGGGAGTGTTCTGGGCTTCTGCTGTTTCAGTAGCCGCTGGACATGTGGTTCTGGGTTGACTGAGCAACTGAGTTTTTAATTGTATTTAATTTTAATCAATTTACTAGCCACATGTGGCTAGTGCCCGCCCCAGTGGGCAGAGCAAGTGCAGAGGCTGGTTCTGTTCGGCTTGAGAGGAGCTTGGGTGGGGCCCCTGCAGCAGAGTGACAGCTGCCCCAGGGGGTGTCAGGGACATCACCATTGCGTGTACCCTGGTGGGTGGGGTGTCTTGAAATCCTGTGCCTTGCTACTGTTACTCGTAGAGGCTTGGACGAGAATCAGTGATCCCAAGAAAGGATGTAGGATGTGACTTTGTGGGGTAGAGACGCAGCTCAGATTGAAGACTTGTGGCCCTGGTACCAGGCGACGCCCCCCTCTATCTTCCGAGTCTCCCCCACGTTCTCCGCTGTCTGGCCCTGATGTGCCCGGCACCTTTCTCAGGTGTTTTCAGCCTCTCCCTTGCTCCTGGCTCCTCCCAGGGGGAGGTAACCATTGCCACATCAGTGCCCCTGTGTCTGCCCCTGCATGCCCTGCTGCCAGCCATGCATGTCGCCTCCATTTCCTCTCTGCCTGCAGTGCCCGCGGCTCCCCTCCATGACCTCAATGCTGACTATTCTTTTGAGGAAATCCTTCTTTAACACACAAATCAGCTGGCGTCACTTCTGCTTAAAAACCAGCAGTGGCTTCCCCGAGAAAACAGCCTCCTGGGTGTGCTTCCGGGGTCTCCAGGATCAGTTCCCACCATCCCCGCCACCCCCCATCCCAGCATCAGCTGGTTTTCCAGCCCAGCCCTGAGCCCCCACGGGAAATGGCCCAAGCTGGTGCAGCCTCAGCTTTCGGGCCTCGGCGGCTGCTCTCATGCCTTCCTGAGCAGTTCTGCCAAGCTTCATCCCAGGCTCACTCCTTCCTCGTGTCTTGGCCGAGAAGACCCTTCTTTAGGTGTCCTTCCCATGTGCTCCCCGCTCACCCCAGCTGTCTGTCTCCTCCTGTCCGTGTCCCTGTTGAATCTGTATAGCTGCACAGAGCCTGGCTGGACACCCGGTGTACTGTCAGCACCCACGACTGTGTTTGGTAAATGAGCAACTTGAACAAGTTCATCATGTAACCCAAACCTTGGGGGTTTTCTGTTCACACACACTTCTTCAAATCTTAAGTTTGATAAATTAATGAATTTTTCCAGAAAACTCAACTGCCTGGACTTTATCCCTGAACTTCTTTACTCATCATTTACTTTCAATTCCATTGACTCCATTTTTATTCTATATTTTACAAAAGCATGATCGTATTCTTTCTCTGGATGTTATTAGCCCACTTATTTAGGGCCCATGGTAGTTTAATCAGAGAAAATAGATGGCTGGCTTCTTTCTAAGAAAAGCAAAAATACAGACAGGGATGTTTTTGTTAGGAGTGAATTTTTAAATTTACTCCTAGCATGATTAATGTAATCCTAACCTGTTGTTAACTTTTTTTGGACAATTATGTATTATAAATAGTAAAAGCAAAAATATATTTATTAATAATAGCTAGTTATAAAGTTCATTTCAGGTTGGGCTCGGTGGCTCATGCCTATAATCCCAGCACTTTGAAAGGCCGAGGTGGGCAGATCACGAGGTCAGGAGTTGGAGACCAGCCTGGCCAACATGGTAAAACCTGTCTCTACTAAAAATGCAAAAATTAGCTGGGCGTGGTGGCACGAGCCTGTAATCCCCGCTGAGTAGGAGGCTGAGGCAAAAGAATTGCTTGATCCCGGGAGGCGGAGGTTGCAGTGAGCCAAGATCGTGCCACTGCTCTCCAGCCTGGGCAACAGAGCAAGACTCTGTCTTGGAGGGGGAAAAAAAAAGTTTCTTTCAGCAAGCTGGTTTAAGAAGGCATAGCTTTTTAGTGGCTCTCGTATGTCTATTCATTTCCATCCTCTAATCACAGTGCAGTTATTTGCCTCTGACTTGGATCTCCTTATTGCCTTCCTGTCAGGGAATCTGCATTCAGTACAGTCCACATTCACTCCATGTCTCTACCTTCCCATACAACAAGCACAAGAAAGTCACTAAAAGTGGAGCATCAAAATGCTTTTACCTCTAGCTAATCTTAAAGGTAAAATGAAAATATACTAACTGCAAACAAGAAATCTGCTCCATGGTCAACATTAATGATGAGTCTTTGGCACTTGACAACACAAGGAAGTGATATTCCTCAGCCGTTAGGAACTACGTTGCTCTCTGATTATTCCAAGAATTATCCAGTACACTTAATTCTGGTTAATAGTAAGTTACCCAGCTAATTTTCTGTTAACTGAAATTTGGACTTCAGCTGTTATTTGGAGGGCACGCATCCTGCCGCCTCAACTTCTTTTAAGGCAGATGTGAAATTCTAATGTGGGGCCCGTGGGGCCTGAACCTCTGAATGCATCACTTGGCAGAAATCCTCTGCCCATCAGCCGAGTACTTTACTCCTTAGTTTCTCATTCAAAACATGATTAGGCCGGGCGCAGTGGCTCATGCCTGCAATCTCATTGCTTTGGGAGACCAAGGTGGGCGGATCGCTTGAGCCCAGCAGTCCCAGACCACCCTGGGCAAAATGGTGAAACCCTGCCTCTACAAAAAATGGAAAAATTAGCCAGGCATGGTGGTGTGTGCCTGTGGTCCCAGCTACTTGGGAGGCTGAGGTGGAAGGGTCACCTGAGCATAGGGAGGTTTAGGCTGCAGTGACCTGTGATCACAGCACCGCACTTCAGCCTGGGGGACAGAGTGGGACTCTGTCTCAAAAAAGGAAAAAAAAAAAAAAAAAAAAAAAACCATGGTTAACAAACTCAATTAACCTACACAGGCTTAGTTATTGTTCCTAGGACATAGAAGGTTGCAAAGAGATAGAGCAAAGTGAGCTGTGAGAATTGATAGCGGAGGCTCTGACTCTGCAGAAGTAAATAGTACCTCAAAAGTTGACAGACTTAGAATACTATAGTAAAAATAGTAAAAATAATGGATGTTTGATAAATGGTCTAAGATCAGTTCTCTCTAAGAACTCAAGGAATTGTAAACCTACTTAGAAATTATTTCTATCAGAGGATTAAAAGATTTGATCTTAAAAGAGAATTTCTGGGCCAGGCGCCGTGGCTCACACCTGTAATCCCAGCACTTTGGGAGGCCAAGGCAGGCAGATCACAAAGTCAGAAGATCGAGACCATCCTGGCTAACATGGTGAAACCCTGTCTCTACTAAAAATACAAAAATTAGTTGGGTGTGCGGCATATGCCTGTAGTCCCAGCTACTCAGGAGGCTGAGGCAGGAGAATCGCTTGAACCCAGGAGGTGGAGGTTGCAGTGAGCAGAGATCGCACCACTGCACTCTGGCCTGGCAACAGGGCGAGACTCCGTCTCAAAAAAAAAAAAAAAAAAAAAAAAAAAATTTTTTTCTGGAAAATTCTCTCCTGTCAAATGCTTTATTTTTTTAACATTGCCATAAAAACAATGTCATTATACCTACTATCTTAGAAGATGCATTTTACTGAAATAAACATGCTTATCAGTATGCACATATTATTATGCATTTCTCTGTATAATGAAGGACTTTATGTGCACTTGAGTGAATTTGTCTACACCTTAAAGAGGATCATTTTGACTTGATTGAACAGGATAACTCTGCATAAATGCTGTAATCTATGTGCTTTGAAAGTGGCTTTCCTGTCATTTGACTTAGTTAGGAATTTTCATAAGGAAAATCAGGACATCTTCCTTCTAAGGAGAAAACCAAAGGGAAGTTTTAGAGGAAGCCATTTATGCAAATTTAAGGTCAAGAAAGAATAAAATTACTTGGGGTTTTGTCTTCAAATTTTTTAGAACAGTAGAATGCAAGAGGCTATCCTGGAAAATGCCATGTACAGCAATTAAAAGCTTAGTCTTCTCCCCAAAAGCATAAAGATGCAGCAGAGTTTACCGAAGGCCTTGTAGAGAGGCAGGATAACAAACAGAGGCTACCAAACAGGACAGAATCCAAGTGTTGGGTGTTTTGGCGTTCTAAGAAGTTGGTTTTGTTTCTGTTTTTTTTCATCTGAGAAACATCTTTGGATAATAAACCTTCTGATTTTATCAGCCAATTCACTAATATTTTTAAGATATTTGTTCTTGCTTTAGGAGAAATCACCGTGAAGGTTGTGCTCTTCTATAATTAGCATATACCTTTAAGTGAAATTTTCCTCAGCCTATAATGTGGTTAGTTTATCTATCTCTGAAGATGAAGATAATTACTTAGCTTGTTTATAGAATACACTGCCACAAATGTGGGTATTTGCTGACTGTAATTAAGGATGTACAAGTTACTGGGTAAAATAAATCCCAAAATATTCAAAGTTAGAATTTTCTGTTTGGAAGGGCAGCTAACAAAGAAGGTAGGTTGTGTCCTTTAAATCCATGCTGTGCGGTGCGGAAGGGCTCCAGCAACATACAGTGATTTCGGTTTAAATGAAATACAATGAAAATGTTTGCTCCTCAGTTGCACCGGTCATGTTTGAAGTTCTCAATAGCCTCATGTGGCTGGTGGCTGCCATACTGGACAGTGCAGATATATCTAGAACAAGTTTGTCCAACACCCACGGCCCATGGGCCACGTGAGGCCCAGGATGGCTTTGAATGAGGCCCAACACAAGTTCGTAAACGTTCTTAAAACATTATGAGATTTTTTGTGTGATTGTTTTTTTTTTCCTCATCAGCTATTGTTAGTGTTAGTGTATATTATGTGTGGCCCAAGGCAATTCTTCCTCTTCTTCCAGTGTGGCCCAGGGAAACCAAAAGATTGTTGGTCAACACTTGGATAACCAGTGCCACCACCTTCCTTCTATGTATAAATGTCTTTAAATGACCAAAATGATACATATCCATAACTTGCCCTTCCTATGCCCTGCCCCATCCCTGCTCTCACCTCATGGTACCTAGGCAACAAACAAAGCTAAATCCCTGAGAAGTGTTCCACCATCCTGAGAGCTAGACATTTGATCCCTGAGAACTAAGTGGCTAAACTGGCTTCAGCAGACACATAGATATTTGGAAAAAAAAAATAGCCATCTCATTACGGAATTAGATGCATGAACCCATTGCTGTTTTTCTTCTTCTGATTACATTAAGGATATCTAGACTTTTCCAA
Source organism: Symphalangus syndactylus (assembly GCF_028878055.3). NCBI lineage: Eukaryota > Metazoa > Chordata > Mammalia > Primates > Hylobatidae > Symphalangus > Symphalangus syndactylus. The sequence goes on along the minus strand of NC_072437.2, from coordinate 22,519,661 downwards.
ATGCACAGTCTCAATTATCTATTTGAGTTACTGACTCCCTTTGTCCCTCAATGTTTTTTCCTGATTATATTTGCAAGTGAAGTTTGTTTCTACTCTCAATGAGTTGAGAAAGTTAATTTCTAATATTTAGAGGATCTCAGTCTGCCTCAGTAATTTGAGTGAAGTGTTGGATTAAAACCAGGCTCCGGAGTCGTTCTTCCTGTGCCAGCTGCTAGCTTATTGACTCTCCTTGAGCTGAGGCACACATCTTGCTAGTTCTCTATGTATGCATTTCCTATTAGACAGATGGGAAAATGTCACTCCTGTTAACAGAGGTGGGCCCCCTTGGACCTGAAAGCCACACAGAGTCTGTCTAATTTATGGTCTGGCCCTAGATCCGACTTTGGAATGAAAGATTTTGAAACCTGCTTCCATGTTGCTACTTTTCCAAAAGGTGCAAGTATTATTATTCAGTAGTTAAAAGGTAATGCTGAAGTGCTCATGGAAATGCATTCCATTCAATCAAGCAGGCAGTCTAGATTGTAACAATGTACATGTCCCCTTATTGGACTTAACAAAGCTTTTTTATTTTGAAGGGAAAAAATGTAACATATACACATTAAAAACTTTTAAAATATGGAATCCCTCCCCACCCCCCATAACCTGGAGGCATTCTTACTTATAAGAAGTTTAAAAAATTGAAATAAAACAGATTAATGTGTGTTTTCTCATCATGAATGGTAGCTCCTTTCCCTTTTCTCCTGGATCTCCTCATTTTATTTCATTCAGAATTTTCTGAGCATTTTTTTCTTCATCTCAAAGAGCCCCTGGGAAGCTGCGTGGTTGCTTAGTGATGTCACTCACAGTCTGAGAAAGCCAGGTGCCTGCTAGACATTAAAACACGCTCATTATCCTTCCTGTAATCTGCTCCCTTGTCTCACAGAAATTCAAAACCTAAGTGGATCCTGGTTGTAATGAAAAGAATCATCATCAGCCCTTTTTACATCTGACACTGGGGTAATTTTGTTGTGCGTATTTGGCCTCAACTGCTTTTTAACCTAACTGACAGCATTCAAACGACTGTCTTCCTTTATGGAGATGATCTTGTTCAACTGCTTCCGCTGTTATTAGTCTTAAGAGTTGGAAATAAAATGCTTACAGTAGGAAGCTTGCTAAGAAGGCAAGTTGTTGCTTTTCAACCATCATTTGGGAGTAATAGTGAACTTGATAGGAGTCAGTATTTGCCAGAAAAATGATCCCAAGCCTTGCTCCAGGCTACTGTCTTCTCACCCACTGTTCCACGGCCCCTTCCTGGCCCCTTTGGGGGTCCCCTGTGTCTATTTCAGGCCACGTCTCCCTCTGAATGCAGACCCATGTATGCCACTTCCTCTTTGCTGCCCCTTAGGTACCCTGAGATCAGTATATCTAACACTGAATTGACTCTCTCACTGGTCATAATACCTTATTCTTTCCTCGCTTAGAACCCCTGGCCTCACTGTCCCTTCTACCTAGTCTGCAAACCAGAAACTTGCGTGGCCCATGGGTTTCTCCTGCCCACTCGTCTCTTGTAGCCAAGCAGTCACCAGATCTCGTGATCCTGCCTCTTGTTATCTGCCCCTCTCTCCTGCATCTGCTCCTTCCTGAGCACAAGCCTCAGTATTTCATAGAGCCCTCCTGTGACCAGCTGGTCTTTCTGCCTCCCTTAGTATCTGTCCCCTTGATATGGTTTGGCTGTGTCCTCACCTAAATCTCATTTTGAATTATAGCTCCTGTAGTTCCCACGTGTTGTGCAAGGGACCTCATGGGAGATAATTGAATCATGGGAGCGGTTTCTCCCATACGCTTCTCATGGTAGCGAGTCAATCTCACACGATCTGATGGTTTTATAAGGGGGTTCCGCTTTTGCTTCTCTCTCTTCTCTTGTCTGCCGCCATGTGAGACATACCTTTCACCTTCTGCCATAATTTTGAGGCCTCCCCAGCCATGTGGAACTGTGAGTCCATTAAACCCCTTTTGTAAATTGCTCAGTCTTGGGTTTGCCTTTATCAGCCGCATGAAAATGGACTAATAAACCCCTTTTCAATCCACCCTACTAGAGACAACACATTGATTACCGATGGGCTCATTGATCCAGTCAACATTTACTCAATACCCACGTTGTCCCAGGCACTTCTTTTTGTTGTTGTTTAAATAGATTAGCTTTTATAAATAAAAAGAACAATGAGGAAGAATAATAACAGAATTTTGGATTGCTGGGCTTCAGGGATCATTGCTGTACTGTGAGCTTATCCAATCAGATTTTGTTTCCATGATAACACGTCATTTTGTTGCATGAGCCAATTTAATTCAAAAACTCTCATACTGTTTATGTAGCATCGTACTGAGCCAACCTGTTGCAATTTAATCTTTGCATATATTTTCACGACATGCTCCCCAATAAAACAGAAACCAGTTTCTGCCGTAGTCACTGTGCTTTGCACTATAAATACAAAATGTTCGCTTTTCCTTTCATCTTCCAAATATTTTTCTGTTTTCTCTGCAATAAAGTCAGTGTTATAGGCATTTGTCCTTTCCAAATTAACCATCAGACATGTCTTTTTTTTTTTTTTTTTTTGAGATGGAGTCTTGCTCTGTTGCCCAAGCTGGAGTGCAGTGGCTCAATCTCGGCCACTGCAACCTTCTCCTCCCGGGTTCACGCCATTCTCCTGCCTCAGCCTCCCGAGTAGCTGGGACTACAGGCACCCGCCACCATGCCTGACTAATTTTTTTGTATTTTTAGTAGAGACGAGGTTTCACTGTGTTAGCAGGATGGTCTCGATCTCCTGACCTCGTGATCCGCCCGTCTCGGCCTCCCAAAGTGCTGGTATTACAGGCGTGAGCCACTGTGCCCGGCCCAGACGTGTCTTTACCATGATTATCCTGGCTTTGCTTTTACACGTTGGCAACCAGATTCTATTTGACTGATTCTAGATTGTTTGCCCCCTACCTGTTATTTAAAAGCACATATTTCAACATGGTGAATTTCCTAAGCTACGGTTGATCTCAATTTTCTTTAGCTAATTTTTAATTCTCATCATGCGTAATCTTTAAAAAAATCCAATATGATGTTTTGTGCTGTGCCATTTGACAGCTTGAAAACTGGTTATGCTGTGTCCCAGGCACTTCTTTTTTTTTTTGAGACGGAGTCTCACTCTGTCACCAGGTTGCAGTGCAGTGGCACAGTCTCTGCTCACTGCAACCTCTGACTCCCTGGTTCAAGCGATTCTCCTGCCTCAGCCTCCGGAGTAGCTGGGACTACAGGCACCCACCACCACGCCCGGCTAATTTTTGTAATTTTAGTAGAGACAGAGTTTCACCATCTTGGCCAGGATGGTCTGGATCTCCTGACCTCGTGATCTGCCCATGTCGGCCTCCCAAAGTGCTGGGATTACAGACGTGAGCCTCTGTACCTGGCCCCAGGCACTTCTTTTGATGATAGGAATACATCGGTGTACAAAACCCATGCAGTCCCTGTTCTCACGGAGCTTAGGGTCACTGGGGGAGGACTGACGTTCAATTAGTAAGTAGCACAATAAAGACTGATGAGGGATGGTATAGGTTTGCCTATGCATAGCTAAGTGTGTTATTCTTCAGTGGTTTTCCTTCATCTTTGGAATACAATTTAAGCTTCATAGCATGTACATAAGGCTGTTCTGGAACTGACGGAAGCCTCCTGGTGTACTTACAGATCCTCTCCATGCTCCTGCCCCATGTCTGCACTTCATTGGAATGCCTTGGCCTGTTGCGTCTTGAGCAGACTTCAATATGAGCCAAAGCACTATTACTTCCTTGGAGTTTTTCCTGCCTTCTTACTCATGATATTTCTCCTTGGTGCACTTGTGGCCTCACTGTGCCCCATCACCAACCCCTTCACTGTGTAATTTTGTATTGTCTCCTCTAAATAGGTTCTGAGGCCCTTGGGCCCAGAAATGCTGTTTTCTGTCATTTTATCCTTAGTGTCTGTCTTAAGATCTGATAGGTGCTGGAGGAGTCTCATGGTTAGTGGTGCCTACAGACGGATCATTGTTTTGATGGCGGTGACAGTACCTGGGTTCCACAAGTGTTTGAGCAAATACACACACCCCTGCTGGAGATCCAGTGAATGAGATTTCAGCTTTGGGCGAGATGCTGGCCTATGTGGCATTTAAATGTTTTGAAAGTTATCACTGCTTTTTTTCTATTACATAATTATTTATTTTTACCAAGCTCTCAAATGTCTTAATTGTGCCGGTCATATGTTATGAATTCTATTTCTGGGTATTGTAGGAACAGCAGTTCCTATGGCTTCTTTTTTTTTCTTTTTTTTCTGTGTATGAGCAATTCGACTCAGTGGGATGATATTTTCTTTTATAACTCATTAATGTTTGCGGTACTGTGTACTCAAATATTCAATGTCAGCCGTCAGCTACTTTTGGGATCAATCCCACAAACCATTAAAATGTACTTTTGGGCTGAATTAGTCCTATGCCAAGACTTGCGGGTGGATGCAGCAGCAGTTGGGAACCACGTGCCAGGCCTGGTGTATGTGCTCATGGACACATTAATCCGATCATATCTTTCTCCCGTTTAAGAAACAATTAATGTTAATGTTATTGTACTTCGGCTAATGCAGAGTCTCAAAGTTATATTAAGCACAACATAGGAAATTCTAAGTGGTTACCCGTAAAATGGAAAACCGTTTCATTCCCGCTGAGTGCAAATCTGGTGTCTCTGTATACTCAAACATGAATGGCTGTAATACTTAATGCTTTAAAAAATGCATCTATTTCCAACGATAGATGAAAAGCGTTTATTTGAGCCATCCGCATGCGGTGAATAATCTGTAAAATATTTGGTTATCTTCAGCTGGGCAGCATTCTTCCAGCTTGTATTGAGCTTGACTACATCTAGATCTCATGCAAGGCATCCGGGCTAGCCATGAAGGAGATGAGGTCCCTACTCTCAAGGAGATCACTATCTGGATACACAGATGCTCAGGGCCCCACAGGACCTCTCTGGCTCTTGGTGTGGACTGTGCACTGCATGCTATTTCTCTTGAAAACTCTAGAGAACTGCTCGCTGTCCTGTGGGTTAAGTCACTTAGTGTAATCCCGAGGGAATAAGCAGATGCCCTCCCCGAAAGCCTGGCATCTGGGACTGTCAACCTTGATTACTACAGGGACCCGATGAGATGGAATTAATATTAGCCCATACAGAAAAAGAGCACAGGAACTGTCAGGGAGATAGGAACATTTGTCCTGGAAATACCTGGGTTTTTGAATAAGTTTTCTGATGCAAAGGTCAGTCTTTCATACACACACGTATTTCTCTCCACAACACCCCCATTTTACGCCTTTCAATACAACTCTGATTTAGAGAAGTATAGTGGAGATTTATCTTTTTTTTTTTTTTTTTTGGTGTTGGGTGGCGAGGAGGGAGTGGTAAGGTTGGGAAGGGCAGTCCGTCATCCCCAAGCCTTACTTCTGGGGGATTTCCTCCTTGTAGAGGGCTGGGAACTTACGTTCCAGTACAGAAAGACAGGAAAAGACCTAACTACATCATATGCCAGGTGGTACTAAGTACTACAAAAAAAAAAAAACAAAGCAAGGGAGGAAGGAGAGAGCGTAATGGTGTGCAAATGGATATATACATGTTCATATTTTATAAAACTTGTCAGACAGGCCTCTTTGAAAAAGTGACATTTAGCAGAGACCTATGGGAAATGACCTCAAAAATGACTTCCCCATTTCCTGTAGGTCTCTGCTAAATGTCCAAGTTTCAGAGAGCAAAAAGAGAACATGCAAAGGCCCTGAGGTAGAGAGCATGTTCTGTGTCTTTGAGGAACCCAAGGTGTCCTCCGTGGCTGTAGAGAACAGGTGAGGGACAGCGTGGTATAGGGTTGGATGCCCAGAGAAATTGCAGTAGGCCAGGAACAGTTCAGAGTTTATTCTGAAGGACGGATCTGACCTGACCTTGCAAAAGGACCACATTGGCTGCTGAGTTGAGACAGTAGTGGCCAGGAGACCAATGGCGGTGGCTTTGAGTAACATCGTACTGGTGTAGGTGGGGGGAAGTGCTGGGGTTCCAGCTACATTTTGACAGTAGAGCTGACAAGATCTGCTAAAGAATTGGGTATTGAATGTGTGAGAAAGAGGGGTCATGGATCACTCCAAGGTTTTTGGGCCAAGGAGCTGGCAAAACGGAGTTGCCGTTTTCAGAAGGGAAAGACCAAGAGGGCAAACACATGAAAAGAACATTAGCCCCTGAATCTTAGATACTTTCTTTGCTCCATATGAAGGGAACTTGAAATTTGAAAGGATGCACATCTCTGATTATATAAGTAAATATTACAGTTGCCTAGTTCTTGAGATTACAGTTGATCCGTGAACAACGCAAGGGTTGGGGTGCCCAACCTGTGCAGTCAGAAATCCACGTATACCTCCCCAAAAACTTAACTACTAATAGCCTACTGTTAATCAGAAGCCTTACCAATAACATAGTCAATTAACATGTTTTGTATGTTGTATGTATTATATACTGAGATTCCTACAGTAAAGTAAGCTGGAGTCAAGGAAAATGTTACTAAGAAAATCATAAGGAAGAGAGAATATATTTACAATTCGTTAAATGGGAGTGGATCATCCTAAAGGTCCTCCTCCTCATCGTCTTCATGTTGAGTGGGCTGAGGAGGAGGAGGAAGATGAGTGGTTGGTCATGCTGTCTCTGGGGCGGCAGAGGCAGAAGAAAATCCACATGTAAGTGGATCCTCACAGTTCAAATCCATGTCATTCAGAGGCCAAATGCATTTGGGTCTGTGAAACTGGCCTTTGCTTTCCATTGTGGGCAGTTAGCTGATTATAAAATCATTTGTTCAGCAGAACTTGGTGGTTGGATTCCAAACCTGCAAAGGAACTATCATGAGGGGCAAGTTTCTGCCAGCGGGTGTATCCCATCCCAGCAATACTGTCCTGAGCCCCTCAGCAAGATTCCCTGCATCAGGAATGTCCTGGTGCAGGGAGTCATTCCTTGTACCCCACACCAAGCTAGCAGAGTACTCCTGCCCCATCAGCCTCCCTCCCTACCTTCTCATCACTGTTTGCTCTCTCTCCTTTGAGCGCCTCCAGGTCTCTAAGTCTTTGGTGTAGGTGGCCCTGCCAACTCTCTCTTGGTCGTTCAAAGAACAGTCTGTGTAAACACCACCAAGTTGACACCATCTGGCCCAATTCTCCTGTATTTTCTTGGAGAGTGATTGTCTTGTGAAGCATTGAGACAAAGCCTTATTTGAGGAGAGTCCTTGGGGGGGAAACAATGGCTTCTGTGTTCTTCCCAAGAACCTCTTTGGAGAGCAAACTAAACTTGGGTGGGTGGACACTGAAAAGGCTTTTCCAAGGGTAGGAAGCAAAATGTAATTATCCTCCTCTGCAGGAGTTTTTCTGTTGACATTTCCTGCTCTTAACAAAGTACAGTGTGTGCCCTTAAGTGTGTTGTTCTGGAAGCATCCACAGCCCTTTCAGTGTATCTTACATGCTGTGGATAATTTTAAAAGTACCCGTTTATTTTACAAGTTGGAATGTAAGACCCACTGAATTCAATACATAGCATCCACATTTTTAGCCAGAAATCTGAAGTGTTAATTTGCTTCCCGTTTGTCCAGTGAACTTGACTTTTAACATTTTCTTAAATTAGGGAAATGGGAGCTGTAAGTTACAGTAGATGCCAAGTACTTGGCAAAAATGAAATGTGGCGGGGGAAAGCCATGGGGAAAATGTATTTGTCAAAACACTTTAGCCTAAATAACGTAATAATAAATGTAGTATCTCCTGGCCAGGCAGTGCAACATTCAATACAGTAGTCACTTGCCACATGTGGCTATTTAAATTTAAATTAAATAAAATTGAAAACACAGTTGCACTAGCCATACTCGGGGGCTCACTAGCCATCTGTGGCCAGTGGCTACTGAATTAGCACAGATATAGAACATTCCCTCCCTGGGAGAACATTGTATTGGGCAGTACTGATGGAGAATATAGTATAGGAACCATCTATGATAAATTATCATACATGTCACTCATTGTTGTCCAGCCCAAAGCCTGAGGGTAGGAGACGCTAAGAGACTTGAAGAAAATCTTGTTCTACAGTGGCCTGATCTTGGTGGTGTAGGATGGGAAGCTCAAGTTTTGTACCCTTCAGTTGGAACATTTATCCTGCCTGTAACTCTGGTCTGGGACAGCAACAGTGTACTAAGCTACATGATCCTGTGTAGGGAGCGTGCTTTGTTCTAAGACACTTACATGGAAAATATCACCTATTTTAATAAGAAAATAATGGAGTCATTTCAACTCATGGGGTAAATAAAATGTAGGAAGAAAAGGGGGAAGCAGAGGTGGAGTGAATTTTGAAAGTCCCCCGTTTGTGTGGGTGTGTGTGTGTGTGATCTGACTTTGAATAAAAGAGAATCAGATAGACGGATCTTTTCTTAACTCAATGGTGGATGACTGACATTGCCCTATTTTCCAGTTAAACATTTAAATGGAATCAATTGTTTTCTCTTCTAGCATAAAGAGCGGGCAAGGGATGGTTATCATGCTTTGGCTGAGACCAGGCATGCTGGATAAATATTTACCAAGCTAAGGAGGTCTGTGAGAACAGGGCTGGTTCAGGGATGCCCAGGAGTAAGTGACATTCTCCTCATAGCAGAGCCATGTCATGCTACTGCTGCCAGATGACCCAGCAGGCTCAGAGTCATACTTTAGAGGAGGGGAAGACAGGCCACCTGAGGAAAGGTAGCTTGACTTCAAACACTGGGCCACTAAGAAAGGTGGACCCCGTCTCTGAGGTACCAAGCTACATGCTGTGGTTGACACCAGAATCCATGGAGAAACCTCTGGGTGTCCTGCACCCCACAGAGAGGTTTGGAAGCAGGCTGCAAATGGCACAGGCATACTGTCAACAATACGTAAAATGTAGTCAGTCAGTGTAAGGAATCGAAATTTCCATGATCACAGGTTATCCTGAATGGTGTCGAAGTAAAGCCAGGGGCTCTTGTACTGACAAATAGGAATAGGAGAAGGTGACCTCCCTGAGCCTAGAGAAAGGCAGGGCAGGGATTTATCGGGTTAACATGGGCCAGTGGAGAGGGTGCTGCCTCCTGCCCGCTGGGCAGAAAGGGCCAGACATCCTGTCTTTAAACTAAGACGGCCATTTTGCTTACCCACATTTTTTTGCTCAGCTCACTATTGAGTCAACAAATCTTTTGATCATGGCAGGGTTTCCAGATGTTTTTTGGATTGTAAGGCAAATGTGAGGATGCCTCAAGAGATGCTGGTCTACTCGGGCCTTACTCTTTGCCAAGTAGGTGTATTTATGTGTGCCGAAGTCCATCTATGAATGGTCTGTGGACTTGAGCTATTTCCCTGGTATTCGATCATCTCTGACCAAGCTGATCAGCCATTTTTCACTCCTGAAAGGAGGAAAAAGAACAAACAGGTATTTTCCACTGCAGCATTTTGGCCCCACTGTGGCTTCCCTTACTCTCATTTGACCCTTGGCCCTCCTTCTCACTGAGGCCTGTGGAAAGCACAGCTCTATGAAATTTACACTATTCTTGTTATGATCACCAGTGAAGCAACTCATTTGCAAAGCCACTAACTCAAGGAGGGCAGGTTATGGGATGCCATGAAGGGTTCAACCATCTCTTATCAAGCATTCAACAAATATTGATAAATACTGTTACAATATTTATTTGTAAACTATATTTGTATCATGTCATGCAGTGAACTAAGAGTTCTCCCACATGTCATATTACTTAATTTAAAATAAAAACAAACTTGTGAGGTGAGGACAATGCTTGCTTATTACTTTTCTGCACAAGTCATTATAGGGAAAAATAAAATGAAATAGACACACACCTGGCCTTTGGCATAAAGATAAATTTACAGTATTATTAATTTGGAGAGAGCACTTTAGAGATTGGCTTTGTTTGTTGTAGTTCTTCTTTCTGTTTTGGCAGGAGTGAAAAGCATTTTATTCTTCAAAAAATATGTATGTCCCCAAGGCCAGGCATGGTGGCTCACGCCCGTAATCCCAGCATTTTGGAAGGCTGAGGCAGGCGGATCACCTGAGGTCAGGAGTTCAAGACCAGCCTGGCCAACATGATGAAACCCCGTCTCTACTAAAAATACAAAAATTAGCTGGGTGTGGTGGAGGGCGCCTGTAATTCCAGCTACTGGGGAGGCTGAGGCAGGATAATCGCTTGAACCTGAGAGGCAGAGGTTGCAGTGAGCCAAGATCACACCACTGCACTCCAGCCTGGGCAGCAAGAGCAAAACTCCATCTCAGAAAAAAAAAAATGATATCTTTACACACACACACAATACACACACATACACACACACACACACACACATATATATGTATCCCCAGGCATTATTTATTTTTTTGCAAGTCTGTATCTACTTACATAAAGGGCTACGTTGTTAATTTAAATGAAGGGGATTCATGTTTAGGGCTTCTTGCCTGGTATACCTTGGTGCTCTTTTGAAGTGATATTAAATTTTAGGGCAGGAATCGTAAATTGATTTTGATTCCACTGCCAAGTTTAGAGGAGTCATGACAGCAGAGGGAGCCCTGGGCAGGCAATGCCACGAGACTCGCGTGTTCTCAGTGGATGTGGGGAGGATGAAGGGGGGGCAGTGGATATGACCCAGGTTTGCTATTCTTGCTCCGTGGGGGAATGTTAGCCATTTAGATTTAAGGAAGCTTGCTGGGTTACTACCTCTGCCTCACCACTTCTGCTTATAAACTCCAGATTTGTCAATAAGATGACCTTTGAAAGCATTAAAAGCCTGCAATAAAAATAACCTCCCAGTGCCCCTCTCCTCCCCCTTGTTCTTCTGGCTGGGTGAGTCAGTTTCTTACGCATCTTTGACTTGCTGATCTTGTTCCATAAAGCATCACCATCTTAAAGAATGGTTCAAATAATAAAGAGACATTTGGAATTTTCTTCCCAGCCTAAAGACTTACTCCAGAAATAAAGGTCAGTTCAGATTTGTTAACATCTGCATTAATTAGGACATCTAGCATGTCAAGTAATAAATGCTAAAATTCTTTCTGCAACGATAAAGAATTGTATCTGGAAGACTGGAGTATGTATGCATATGGTATTCTGAGAGTCCTTTCTTCTCATCCTTTTATTTTTTGCATTCTTAAAATTAAGAAATTAAAGAGTCATAATCACTGCAGTTTAAAGTATAAGCAAGAGCCCTGAACTTGGATGACCTTAGGTGGTTGCTTAGCCTCTAGCCCAGGGTTTGTCCAGGCCAACTGCACATTAGCCTCACCTGGGGAGCTTTTTAAAAGAATACTGATTCCCAGGTGCGACACCAGCTAACTGAATCAGAGCTTTGGGGATGAGACCCGAGCATCGGTACGTTATTTTAAAGAGCTCCCACATGGAGCATGTCCTGGTTTGAGAGCAGCTACTCTAGCAGATCTGTGTCTTCAGTTTCCTCATCTATAAACTCCCATTATCAATCTCTGGGAAGACCTTCATGGATTAGGCTCGTCACCTTCTCCAGCCTCACCCCTATCATTCCTTCCTGTCCCGTGGCCCCCCGATTGCAGGTACACCTTGCCGCCAGTACATGCGCACACTCTCCTTTCTGCCTTGAATGCTATTTCCCCAGTTTCTTCCCATTCCAGTTCTCTGGATGAAATGACTTTCCCTGTAAAAATCTGAATCAATGCTTCTCCCCTTGTAGAAACCCCCGTTCTCCCCAGAGCGGACATGGGCATCCTTCTCCTATGTTTCCATGATCTGTGAAGACAGGGACCCGCCTCTTCATGCACATCCTCCACTCCTAGCACAGGAGATGTTCAGAAAGCCTTTGCTAATGGGAGCCTTCTTTGGGTAGAATGTCTGCTTTCACTTCTGAGGTTCTGAGCCATGTGAGAGTACTTGTAAACTGTAAAGGATTTTACAAATATAAGGTGACTTAATGGCCTTTTTTTGTGTGTGTGACAGAGTCTCCCTCTGTCTGCCAGGCTGGAGTGCAGTGACATAGCTCACTGCAGCCTCTGCTTCCCAGCTCGGGTGATCCTCTCACCTCTGCCTCTTGAGTAGCTGGGACCACTAGTGCTAGCCACCATGCCTGCCTAATTTTTGTTTTTGTAGGGACAAGGTCTCACTACATTGCCCAGGCTGGTTTCAAACTCCTGAGCTCAAGCGATCCTCCTGCCTTGGCCTCCCAAAGCTAGGATTACACGACCCTAAATGACTTTTTAAATGACACTGATTTAAATGATTTCAAATGATGGTTTTTTAATAACAGCAAATGAATATTCATATATCACCTTCCTGTAATCTCTGCTTTTCTTCAAGTCAGAATATGGGGCATAGGGCTTTCTTTATTGTTCACAGTACAGTCTGGTTGCCCTCAGGGGAGATGCCGGATTGTTCCCATAGCAAGATAGGCTGTAGGGTAGCCTTAGTGCTGTCAACTGCAAAGTGACGTTCAGCTCATCAGCAGGAGCTACTTAGATGATGTGTTTGCCCTGGGCAGCAGGAGCTACTTAGATGATGTGTTTGCCCTGGGCAGCAGCTCCATAAAACCAAAACTTTGTCCAAATAACTGAGCTGCCCATGAACTTTTATTATGTGGACTTACCTCTCTCGAAGCCATCTGTGCATGTGGTTTTGTGAAGCAATTAAGTTGCAGGTGTGCAATAGAAATGACGTAGCAGCTTAATTATTTGGTGAAACAGCAGGCATTTGGGATTCGAGACTGGCTTTAAAACTTCCCAGGCTTTGTTCATGCTATTTTGTTCTTAGGAATTTTAACACAGCCTAGAGAGAGAGCGTGAATTACTATGACTACAGCCAACTGTCGGTACAATAATTTAAAAAACTCAACCTGCCCCGTATTTAAATGAAATTATAAGAACGTCTGCCTGATTCTCTTTGGATTATTACTATTGTGGGAAAGAGGACATTTGGGTGGGGACGTTATGTTTATGAACGATCTGTCATGTAAGCAAAATTTGGATAGATGTGTCTGTTTGGGGGAAGGAAGCCCCTGTCTCTCATCTGATTCTCAAAAGGGTCCTGTCTCCTGCCGACCGCTTCACCCCCCACCAATAGGAATGAGAGTCTTAAATGCTGTTTTATGTTACTTTGAAGTTGTCAGTTGTGTCTAGGAATTAAAGATAGATTTTGAATAAGTTCCTTTTCATGTTACATGGTATAGAAGCAGGTCCCTATCAGAGCGGGTTTCTGAATTATCCACGTTCCCTGCATCTTGTTTGCCATCATCCTGTGCGTTTGCATTTTGACCTTGACATTTCTGATGAGAAATGGCAGAGAAGTAGAAAATGAAATAAAGCAGAATGCCGAGAAACAGGGCGACCCAGGATTTCCATGTCAGGCTGTGTAGGACTGTGATGGGAACTGCCCCAAGCCCCAGAGCTGCACAGCACGGTGGTCCTGCGTGTGCTCTGCATATTTGAGCATCTATCCTCTATCAGGCATTATGTGTATACTTTCCTTTTTAGTTCCTTTAACAGCATTTTCAAGGCTTGGTTATCCCATTTTGCCAAGGAGAAGGGAAGACGCCGTGGCTCGTGTTTAAATACCTTGCCTGGGTATCACACATCTCTATGTTGTCATTCGTGTCACGTAATCTGAAGACTGATTGACAAGGTCCCATGCTTGCACAGAGGTGGACTCACTAAACATTTGTTAGATGTACCTTACTAGCATAGAAGACAGTTTCCTAAAGGTGCAGATAGAAACTCTTATGGGACTGCACCCCAGGCTTCTTTTTGTTTTATCGTCTGCTTGTATGAAAGAGTTGGTTGGGATGTATCAATCAGCTTAATTCTTTTCCCCTTACCTGTGGCTTTCAAGTATTTTGTGTTTGCTCTGCCAGCTGTTCCCAGGAATGCAGTGAAACCCTTGTTTTGTTTTTGTCTCTGTGTTTATGCTGTTGGGCTTTCATCTCTTTTCTTAATCAGCACTTCATTAATTCTTTGGTTATGGGTCATGAGCAATGTATAGAGGAGTTAAAAACAGTCCCTGGCCTTCTAGGAGCTTAGAGCATGAAAAAGGAGCTTTCTGTCTTTTCAGCGCCTTGGTTGTGTAATAATGTAGGTGAGTTACGCCCGCTGATGGGTGAGTAGTATGTTTCTTGCTGTAATGTGGAAATAGGAATAAATGGTGAGCAGGCTTTAGGAATGTTATATGGTCATTTACTAACGTTGTATATATGAGGGTTTTCAGCCCTGTGCTGAATGGAACTGCAAGTTCTAAGTGGAGGGGCTGCCAAGTAAAAATGAAGATGTGTGCTGCTAAGATGCTATCTGGTGGGAGGGATGGAACAGGAAAGCGGAGGTTTCTTTGGGAGTGCAGTGAGTGGCCCCCTCGGGATTATGTGCAACAGCTTCAGAAAATATTGATTATATTTAAAAATACTGATTTTAATGCTCGGTAATAAAGTAATACATGTTCCTATCTAAAACATTTGAACCTACAGAAACTAAAAAAAGCCACAATTCTACCATGCAGAAGTAACCATTGTTATAAAACTTTGCTGTCTGTTTTTTTGGCATAGGGTATTTTATTAATACTGACCTTTGCTAGAAACAACCTTTTCTCTTCCTCTCTATCCTCACACCCTCTCTTCCAGGCACTGAGAACAAGATGGTTACCAGCCAAGGGACATAAAAGCATACTCTGGCTGGCTCTATTTGAAAGATGGGGCCTCAGCAGGCGAAATGTATGAAAACATAGGGGGCCTACTGAAGTGAGAGCTTTGACATTACGCCTTCAAATTATTCCTTTCCTTGCCTATTCTACAGAAGACTCATAAGCCTTGAGCAATTGTGTGTGGAGTTATGCTCCTGGGTGGCAGCATAAATGCTAAAGTAGGAAAAATATTAATAAAGATACAGTCTGGGCCCCAAAGAACCACATTAGAGTCTTAACTCCAATTATAGTCTTGGAAACCTGAATTCATAAATTCCTTCCATCCTTCTGCAGCTTTAGGAAGATGTAATTCTTTAATCACTTTATTCGAGAGCTTAGGAAAATAAACAGTAACAAAAAGCTGTTCAGTGGAGCTATATGGCTGCAACATATGACTGCATGGACAAAAATGTGGTGCTGAAATCACTGCTATTTTAATAATCGGTACATTTGATTCTAGCTCTTTATTATTTTAAAATAGTTTTTTGTTTCTATGTTTTTGGATGCTTTCTGCCTCCCAGATGATCTGCTGCTTCAAGAATGTGTGCTAATCAGTAGCTAATCGGGGGACTGAAATGCTACAGGAGCATTGAAAACTTCCTCTTTTGTTCTGGCCTCACTATTGAATAGTTTCTAATGTTCACCCAAATAATTTTTAAAGAATTTATTAAAACACTCCCTCTCAGTCCCAGCAATAGGCCAAGAGCCAACCACACACAGAATTTGGCCACACCCTTTCCCCTGAGAGCACTGTATCTAGATTAAGATATTTATTGAGGCAAAGAGAAAGTTGGTGTTAGGTTCGGAGGTCTGGAGTGAGAAGACAGTCCATCCATGCTGCCTTACGGGGTTGGCCTCGAGTAGTGTGGGGATGACAGGCTTTCACGTTAGTCACTTAGAGGTCGCTGGGAACTGTTCCTTGGGGCCCTGGGCCACTGTCATTTGCACGGACCCCGTGTCTCTCTCAGCCTTGGTAGTAGTCATCCAACCACATTGCTATCATCGTTCTAACCGGCAGTGAAGAGAGCTGGGCAGATGCTTTGGGAGCCCTCTTGGTTTGGTACCCAGGATGTCCACGTATTCTTTTTGAGTGGATTGATTTCCAGGGAAAATGTTACATTATATAATAGCAGTTTTATAAACATATACAAAATGTATTCTGTACATGTAAAAGGGTCTTGCCTTCTGACTGTGCCCTCTTGCCGGTGGCTTCATCAGCTCTTCCATCTCTGCAGGTGAAGCCACTTCTCTGCTCGGCCCAGCAGGGCCACCCTTCCCTGTCCCCTCTGTACTTTTTTTTCTAAAATATAGAAAGAACAGCATTATGAATATTATTTGCTTTACCAAATGATGGTCTCAAATGTATATGGGGCACTTAATGTCCAGTTTTCTTTGAAAAGAGACTTCTCCAAAAACGTTGGCCTGGTCAGGCACTGAGGCTTCTGTATTCTGTGCTGCTGCCGACTTGGGGGCTCCGTGGCCTTGGAGAGTTACCCTTTAAGGGACTCCATTAATGCATCCTAAATGACAAAGCCCCTGCCTGGATGATCTCTCAGGTCTGTCCAACCCTGGAATTGGTGATCCCGTTGTTGGTCAAGACCAGCTGTCATGAACTTGGGGCCATTGCGCCATCCAGGGGACATTGCGCTGGGTCCAGAGTCTGCTTTGGTTGTCCTCTAATGGCATCTTGAGGAAAGAGGCCAAGGCGCTGCTGATCATCCTACAAGGCATAGGACAGTCCATCCCGCCCCCAACAAAGGAACACCTGCCCAAATGTCAGTAATGCTGAGCTCATGCCAGCCCCCACCTGGAGGAGCCCTGGGCAAGTACATCGACCAGCTCCTGGCCACTTTAATGCACTTTGTTCTTTCTCTCTGTTGGACTTGTAGGTCTTTCTGTGGTCCACGTGTCACTTTGCACATCTATTTACCATCTGAAAGTTCTGTAGGTGAAGAGGTGGAGAAGTCAGACAGGCCTGCTTGGCAGAAACAGAGCTTCTATTGTATGAGGTTGCTGGCAAGTGAGAGAAGCCTGAAGTCAAGCCTTCCGCGGAGGTGTGGGTTTTCTAAGCCACATTAAAAATGTGTGGCTCGTTTTCTTCTCTCTGTTAGAATTTTCCTGGCAGTGACTTAGGAGCTTGGCATTTGTTTACTTTTCCATTTTGTTTATGTCTTTCTACATTCCTGGGACTTGAATTGTTGAAAGCTCAGCATTTTCTAGATAATACTGTGCATTTAATATTTTAGAGGGGGTAAAACCTAAAGAAGAGGTGTTTTGATCGTATAAACCTTTCAGGCTTTTGGGGGGAAATCAAGTCCCCAAAATGATAGTACCTTGAAAACACACAGAGGGATACTTAACTTGCCTTAAGGAGCCAGTGTTTTTATGTTTATTTAAGTGCACATATACTCGGTGGTGTATGGCTCAGACTTCTTTAAGAAGCAGAAAGTAAAGACTGTCCTCTGAGCAAAAGCCAGGGCATGGAGGATGTGTGCAACAGCCTCATTAATTCGGGTGACCGGATTTCTCAAACAAAACAGATCATCCTCTCTGTCGCCTTTAAAATTCATGATCTTTTTTTTTCCCCTAAGGAAACCTGATTCCTTTTAAGGAATATTTGGTGTAGACACACCTCAAAATTGACCCCATACACAGACTGGCTCTGTACCCATTAACTTCCCTGCATAGAAGTAGGAAGCAAAAAGGAGCTTTCCATGAATTGGGCTGACTTAGCTGCCACATTTTGGCACAAAAGCAGGGGCCACCAAGTTGGCTGTTACTCTGCTCTTTAATGGAAAGCCGTAATCAAACCTCCAGAATAATGGGGCAAACACGTGGGATGAACTCTCTTTCCACCACTTTTGTAAAATCTACCATGAATGGCAAGTGCCAGTTTATGCCTGTAATCTTACCCATATCAAAAAATTCTTTTCTAGCTCACATTCATTCCTCCATTTTCCCCAGTTGCTATATTTTCAACCTCCCACGCTCATCTTTTTTTCACCCCTGCAGACACCAGTGGCCAAAGGTGGTCACTTTCCTTTTCTGAGAGCTGCTTCTCCCTGTCCGGGGCAGATCTGCTTTGCCACACTTCACCCTTCATGGG